>NC_090922.1:742174083-742819040 GCF_040938575.1 Ambystoma mexicanum
GGGCAATTACAATGAGTTGGGAAGGCTATTTTTCTGTTTTTATATTACTACACTGTGCTTCAGATGAGAGTAGAAAGTGAGCTAGTGGTGAGGAGAAGCATTAATAGTAAAAATAATGATATAAAATTAAAACAGCTATTTGTTTTGTAGTAGTAACATTGTAAGGCTGTGTTATTTGTGTTCCAAAAACACAGGGATTTCTGTGTCATTCTGCCTGTTATTCTTTTTTTAATAAATAGGGATTTCTGGGTAGAATGGTTCAGAAATCAATGTTTTTTTTGGTGCACAAATTACATATATAACCCACACAGTCTCTTTGAGGAACAGTAAGAATATAAAGGTAGTGCTGTACTTACTTTTTTTTGCGGAATGACCAGCTTTCTTCGGATATGTTGTTTGCAGTGTAGATGCTGGTGATTTTCAGGAGATTAGTCTTCACTGCAATTGTAAAAGGTTAGTAACTTTGGGTGTTTAAAGCAGTGAAGTTAATGTACACGTTCATTTTGCATCTCTCAGAGTATTCTCCTTTGATATCTCAACAAAGTGCATGTGTGCATTTTATTTCACTATGTGCAGCCTTTATTTGTTATTTGCAGTATGTTAGTTGAAACTGCCTTGCAAATGAGCACAATATTCAGGTCATGAAATCCCCTTGTTTTTTTTTTAAACTGTGTTGTCTATGGCACAGAGAGGTTTGTAAGTGATAGGTCATTATAGTAGATGGGAAACATTTGACTACTTTCATATTATAAGTATGAATGCCAAAATTCGGGAGAACCTCAGAGGGAGATGTCACCACAACAATCGGGAACGTTTATTTTTCTCATACGATCACATAAGAAGTAGCATTAATTTAGGCGGTAGACAGTAAAAATTGTTTCGCGCCTAAATCGGGAGGGTTGGTACGTCTGTATAGGTTATGCGGGAGACAGTAAAAAGTAGTGCGCTTTCTCAATGAAAAATCGGATGTCTTGCACTTAAAGAGGGAGCGTTGGTATGTAGATTTTAGTGCCATTAATTTGTTTAAATGAAATTATAAGGGTTGCACATGTGCTCTGAATAAAATATGCATACCTGTACTTTGTACTCATACATGTGCGTATGCATGTAGCTGTAGGTAGAAATCTGCAACACTTGCACAGTCATTTTTGAAGTAGGTGCTTTGCAATGATATGCGATTTGCATTCAGAGTGATCAACAGTACAAGTGGGGAACTCTGATGACAGAGTTAGATGTAGAGATCTTGAATGTGATTGAATGTGATTGGTGGATGGTTGTGTGACTGCTTAGCTGTGACCAATGAGGGAATGGAGTCACGAGTGATGTGGAAAGGGTAGAAGGACTGGCTAAGAGTTACGTGCCGCACGTAGACTGCGCTTGTCCGCGGGTAGGGCGTGGCACATACGGGGTTCTACAGCAAATCCAGCATGGAAAGGGGACTGTGGGCATCAGCCAATCAGATATTCACATTGTTCATCTGTGTCGGAAGACGGTGTGTGTAGTGAAGATGGCAGAGGTGAAGACAGTCAGGGTGTTGGTGCTCAGAGATATTTTTGTTCATGGTTTGCAGCACTATTCCGAAAGTAGGCATGTGGCACACAATTTCGATGTTAGAGGAGTGGAGGTGGTGTGGAGTGCTGAGACTGATTGCAATGTTGCGGCAAACCTCCAAGTTTGCAGTAGGATGACCAGTCCCCATGTGGTAGTTTTTCACTACGGTGCTTGCCATTTGGGCTACGTTGCCTTCACCTACTTTGTTGGAAGATTTGGAACATTTGGTGCAAGCAGTCATTAATATCTTTCCAACTGCGAAAGTAATTTGTTCTGGCTTACTCCCTAGAGGAAAATGGGACAACAGTTCTGTTTTCTGTCCTGATCAAAGCATTGGGAGGTGTACCATCAATCGCAGCATGCGTGCTTTCATGGTACGCGCTGGTATGTTTTTCTGCAGCCACGAGAGCATTGTTTACATTAATGCAGCTTATTTTGAAGCGGATGGTGTGTTTCGTTATCTTTTTTGGGAAATGCCACGTTCTTTTGAAATGTAAGGCTTGCTTTGGAGAAGGTTCTGTAATGATTGTAGGAGTAAAGTAAGAAGAAAAAAAAATCTAAAAAAAACACAAAATAACAGGTGTCCGTCAGGCATCTGCCCAAAAAACAAACAAAAAAAACATCTCTTTTCAGGGCCCACCTTAATGGGGAAAAGAGGAATAGTATTTAAATATACAGTCATCATGCTCAGATCCTCTACGTGCCCGCTGACATGGCGGTAGTCTGCAGGCAGCGCGTATTATCAACGGGGTTTCTGGGGTGGAGACGGCTGCAAATGACAATGTGGGAAGCTAGGGATTGGTCAGTAAAGTTCAGTGGGTGTGTTCCGAACGGAGAGATTTAGTCAGAATGTCTTTTTCCTGACAGGAGACCAGACAGCTATGGCTCTGTGTGCTCGAAAACAGATTATCTGTATTTTGGGAGACTCATGGATACATTGGTTGAAGGTGCATCCAGAAAGTTGTGGTATATCTACAGATCTTGGATTTTCTAATGTGGAAGTGCACTGGCATGGAGTGCGTGGAATGAAGTGGCTGGACTTGGTACCTCTCTGTGCTACTTTACAGACAGAGCGTCATCCTGATATAATTATCATTCATTGTGGAGGAAACAATTTAGGACATGTCTCTGGAATTTCTTTGCAATTTGCAATGAAGAAAGGACTTGCGAAGGTCATGGACATGTTTCCAAATTGCAAGTAGTTTTTTCCAGTATTGCACAAAGATAAATGTGGCTGCGTTCTTCTTCATTTGGTCCACAAATGGAGAAGTCGAGGCGCAATGTCAATAAGGTTGTTTGTGCCTTTCTAAGAGATGTTGACATGTCCTCATTCCACAATGAAAACATTTGGTTTCGCAACACTTTCGTTTTTCACAGAGATGGAGTCCATCTCACATATGCTGGCAATCAGATTTTTCTTCGAAATGTTCAAAATGCATTGCAACCTTTTGTGGATTCATAGTAACCTATTTGGCAATCTGTTTTTTCGAATCCACAGTTTTTGAAACACACAAATCACCACCAAAAGGCTCTTTTCAGAGCCACCACTTACTCCCAGCGAAAAGTACATTTGTTGTGCTCCGCTTGCACCCTACATTTTTGTGTGTCCTACGACTGTCCGCTGACTTTTTAAAAAATGCGCGGGGGGCTACACCGGCCACTTGATAGTTCCATTGTTAAACTGAAAGGTGGCTCTGAAAAGAGCCTTTTTTTGTAATTTTTGTTGTTTTCCATTTTTTTATTTTTTAATACACGGCACACTAGGAGAGGAGGGTGAGGGAGGGTAAGGAAGGGAGACCAACCACAGGGATAAGAAAGAGCAGGTGGAGAGAGAAAGATGTAGGGTGGACTTTACTTAGGTAGGGAGCAGTTCTTCTGGTGCTCCGTGACCATAGTCTCAAAAGCACTTCGAAGAGTCTCTCCCCTGCAGAGTACTGCATCGCAGTACATACATAATATTGTAACCCTCGCAAGGTAAGGGTCAGCAGCATTGCAAATGGCCTGTGAGGCAGCTGGAGGAATGTGCTCTCCCACAGGAGTGTCTCTTGTGGTGAGAGGATCGGACGCAGAAGATGCTGCGGAGGAAATCAACCTACTACGTTCTTCACATGCTACCACCTTGCGAATGTCTGCACTGTGGAACGAAGTTAGGTGTCGCTCATGGTTGTCATACCAAAGCTGTACGCACCAGGTCTCCCGCGACTCAGCACCAAATTGCACTGGTTACACCTGACCTGGTTCGCATGTGGTTTTGGTACGTTACCACAAACGGTAAACAACTGCCACACCCACGACTCCAGGCGAGTGCGTGTAGTGCGGAGTTCCTCCACCTCATTCTCTTCTTCCCCTTCTTCCTCCCTCTCTACATCCTCATGCCTATATCCCTCTGCAGGCCCTTGGAGAGGTGGTGGCGGTGGAGGGTTTGGGGGTGGTGCTGAGGCTAACGAAGCAACAGCAGCCATGGATGCTATTAGGATTGGTCGGCTAATCTTCGCTACAGCAGTAAAGGCAGCACAACTGAATCTGCTACAGCCAGTAGTACAATGAAGATGAGCTCGGGGATGTGGCTCTTTATAAGGGTGGAGGGGTGCACCTCGTGACCATATCGATCACTCAAAAGCGTTGCAAAAATTCTAAACAATAAGTTGAAAGGTAAGGCCATTGTATGGGACATGTGAAATGGTGATTTTATACTGTAAAATAATTTCCCATGTCTATATAAGTTCTTTTGAAATTTTAGAGGAAGTACACAAACTGCACAAATTAGCCCCTCACGCTCAGCGTGGGTGCGGTCACATGATGATGTTGTGAACACATCCACTAAGGAAATGGGTGCCCGCTGGACACCACATGCAGCGTAACAGACGTGCGCATGCTCGCGGGTGTTCTATGGACAGTGTTCGGGTCCTGAAACTAATTAAAAGTGTGACACAAGTGAGACGGACAGTTACAGACAGGCGCAATGTTCGCAGTACTTATTTGTGTGATGCGCATGTGCGCAGATGTTCTGCTGACTGTACGGCCAGGTACAGTTCCTAGGACATCTCCATTTTGTTTGACTATGGACATGCCGGCCACCGCGCCTGTTCTACGGTCAGTTCCGTCTTGGCTGCGGACGGTACGGACAGGTATAGTGTCCTTAGGACACTCCCATTTTGTTAATTTACAAACATCCTGAACACCTGTTTTGTTCTAAGACCATGTTTTATCTTGTTTGTGACCAGTACAGAGAGGTATAATATCCTTAGGAGGCCCCCATTTTGTTCATTTACGGACAACGTGGACACCTGGTGCATTCTAAGATTGATTCCATCTTGGTCCTGAATGGCACGAGTAGGGGTCTTGCCCTTAGAACATCCATATGATATGATCGTTTATTTATATAGCGCCTATACACAATGGCCCTCAATATAAGGTTGGCGGAATGGGTTTACCGGCACCGGTAGACGTGCCGGTAAACCCGTTCCGCACTATTACGAGGTCTCCTCACGGGACCTGCAATGGGCGCCTGGAAAAACCAGGCGTCCTTACCGGGTCCCTCGAGGGGACCAGGGAGCTAACAACGGGCCCGTCATTAACAGGCCTGTTGTTAGCTCCATTCCCATTCCCAATGAGCCCTATGGGGGCTCGAATGGGAATTTGGATGGACCGGGTCTGGGTTCCTCGGACAGGGAATTACCGGGTCCGCCAAGGTTGCGATGGCCCGGTAATTCCTCTTTCGAGGAACCCGGGCCCGGATTGCGGTATGGAGGCAATCATGCCGCTAAAAGCGGCATGGTTACCTCCAAACTTCTAATGAGGCCCAATGTGTTTCAAAGCGCTTCAAGGCAAGGGAGGGAACAAGGGAAAATACAACCACATTCTTACAGGCTATGAAGAGTAAGGATGTTAAATTAACTATCGTACTCGGCCTGACGACATTTCAGATAGTGCAAGAGCTAAGACATAGATAAGGAAGGGAGGGGGAGAGTGGGAAGGAAATGTAAACAGACAGGCGACTACCGTCCTAGGCCTGACGACTTTTCTGGTAGAGCCAGAGAAAAACAAAAGGTGAGGGAGAGGGGTGCAGAAAGGGAGGGGAGGAAAAAAACAAGCGACTATCATGCTAGGCCTGACGACATTTCAGATAGTGCTGGAGAGATGGTGGGGAGGAAAAAAACAGTAGTGGGAGGGTGGAGGAAACAGACGAGGTTGCTATCATATTAGGTCCAGGGACAATTCTGATAGAGTAAGTGCATAGAAGAAAGTAAGGGGAGGAGATAGGAAAAGGGAGAAGGCAAAGGAGGAGAGAGAAGAGATTAAGCAGTCAACAACAGTGGAGAAGCAAGCGTGGAGAGTGAATACAATTGCAGAAGTCAGTAGTAACACATAATGTTGCAAGCCAGGATACAAGATGAAGATGGGAACAGCATGATTCAGGGTCACCATGAGTACAAGATGCAGCATGAGAGTTGAGAAAGAGTGACGCACCGTGAATCCATATTATATTGATTACGGCCAGCCCGAACAGGTGCACTGTCCACAGACATTTTAACTCTTTTTAAAAACATTTTTTTTATCCAAATCATTTAACTACAACTAACATAAAAAAATGTTCAATACACACACATACATCAATCAAAAGAAATAGAGGGGGAAGCAGATACTGAAACGAATATAGGGGAATTAGGGTTTAACACGGACTGGTTGTGAGGGGATGATGGAATGGATGTTTCATCAAAAAATGTATGTTCTTCTTGAGGGGTTGGAGATGGTTCACCAGGAAATGGAGAAGGAGGACAGGTACAGGTGGGGCAGTGATATCTTATCTTTCCTCTCACATATTCCTCCACAAATTGCCTTAATCTGTTAAAATTCTCATTTAGTATGTCCATTTTCTCTACTATCCGTTTCAGGCTGTCTTGCTCTGTGTCCTTTGGTGGACTTTCTTCCTTTTTTAACTGGTCTGTTAAAAATAAATATATATAGGTTAAATGCCCATAAAATGCTGAGTATTAATTTGATTATGCAGAGAAGGTGTACCATTATTATAGATATCTACCGACATTTCCTCATGCAGAAAATTCTCCTCCAGCCACTCCTAAGTACTGCACATTTCTGTGTCAAAACAACAGAAATACATTATTTTTTCTGCCCCTTATACAAAAAAGTACACACACATATAAGAAAGATGATGTTCACTTACTATTTTCTTGTCATTTGTCTTCCTTGTGCCTTGTGCGTCTACTGTCGCTCCTGGCTGTACAGTTTCTGTGAGGTAATTACGTTGGAGGCATATCTTTTTTTGTTATGGTATAATCCATTTTATTCTACAAGGTAATTAAATGAATGGGTAATGTGTGAGACCTGTAGGTTCGAAAGGTTACTTATTACTACTGATAATGTGTTTATGTGCTCCTTTTTAAACTTGTGCATTTTACATATGGCATAATAGAACAATTTCAGATAACCCCTGACTGTTAGGGTAGTTTTGATCGTGTCCGCGCCCGTCCGCAGACAGGCGCTCCGTCCGTGCCTTTCAAATATCATTAGCAAGCAGGTTCTGTATGTTCTATGTTAAATGTATATAAAGTAAGAGAATTATAGTACATATCTCCCAAATTCACATCATGAAAGTGTATATTCAGTAAAAAAAAACTTTGTTAACGGGATGTTATGATTAAGTTGCCCTACTAAAAAACTATGAAACTCAGTCAAAAAAAAACTTTGTTAAAGGGCATTATGGTTCAGTTGCCCTACTAAAAACCCATACAATTCACTAAAAAAAACTTTGTTAAGGGCACGTTATGGTTAAGTTGCGCTACTAAAAACCTGTCAAATTCACTAAAAAAAACTTTACAAACGTGACATTATGGTTCAGAGTAAATCCGAATATCCCCTGAAATTCGCCAGTTATGGTAGGCTAAGCAACCATAACTGTCCGCACCACTGTGCACTGCTAACAGTAACACCCAGGACATCAAAGACAACATCACAAATGTCACCAAACTCAAGGGAAGAAGTTAACCTTGAAGGGCTTCTCTGTTGATTGGAGTTTCAGGCAATTCTGACCTGCAGCAGGGCTTCACCAGTCATCCAGGAGTTGCAGCAGTCCTCTTCTTTCAGCTTGTCTTCAGTTCTCACGTTTCAGTAGTCGACTCTGCTTTCCAAGTCCCAGAGACCTGCTTTTAAAACGTTTTCCCCCATTCATTCAGCCTAGCTGTCACTCACCCAGCAGTCAGCCAGCCAATTATACCAGAGTGCATTCCGGTCTCAGAGGAGACTAAGCACAGGGAGTTTCAATTACCTCCCTCACATCCTGACCACCCCAGACACTCTGGCACCAGAGGAGGGCTTCAGCACAGAATCCCACCAAAGGACACGAACAAAGGGACTAAACCTGGTTTGGCATGCAGAGTTAAACACAAAAGGACTTTTCCTAAAAGAAATGGCGAAAAAAGTTGACCGGAGCCTGTTTTTACAGATAGGTCTGAGGCGCCATATTGAAAAACATGGCTGCCCTTGATTCTGAGCTACCATTGTTAGCGGTCGAGAAAAACACGGTAGTTGATCTAAACCACTGCCACCAGCCATTTAAAAGAGGAAAAGGTAACATTTTACTGTTACATGAGAGTTTTGACTCAGGGAATCTTAGCAACCCCTCCAGCACTCTATTGGAAGATAGTGTGTGCTGGTGCAGTACATTTAAAAAGACTAGTAAAGCCAATTTAACTTTACATGCTCTGGGAGACGGTTGTCAATCCTAGAGAAGGTATTTAAACCTTGGGGAGTCTCAAAGACACCCCTGTGCCACTGCACTGAGGGTGCTGTGTGACACACAGAAAAAGATGATGCCACTGGAGTTGTTTTACAACTCCATAACCAAAAGAACACAAAAGTAAACCACACACAAAAAACATGGAATAGTTGGAAAAACGGCTCACACTCTTCCCAGGTAAAACAAAAATCAATCCCAGAAATCCAGCAAAGTTTCTGGGGGTCTCAAAAGGTAAGGGAGTTAGAATGATTAACTGTCAAGTCCGTATTGGATGGAAAAATATAGGTAGATGGTGAACGTTTAGAAGAAATTGGAACTGTGAAGAGAGAGGGGGCTAGGTTATGAAAATGATGCCAGAGAAAACTAGATGATGGAGAAAAGCACAAGGCAGGAGCGGCAGAGGGAAAAGAAAATTAAGAAAAACTGTACACGTGATCAGCTGAAGGAGTCTGAATAGAAGCTGATCAGCGATATTAGAGATATCAGACAGATTAAACACAAGACAAAGAGTACCGCCCTTAACATGTGTAGGTATGGAAGGCAAAACAGTGAGATTATATGTTGCGGAAGAAAACAATGAGGGACTATGAGAAGATTCTACCTATGAATGTTAGTCACTGACCACAAATAAATAACCAAAATAGGAAGTATCTATATGGTGAGTGTCTCGTGTCATGCAACCCTCACACATGGTGGTCACGGGACTGGAGGTGTTAGTGATAAGACATTTCAAAATGGAATATGAGATATGATGCAAAGTACATCACATCACATCCATTTATTTGAGAAACCAAGAAAAAATAAAAAGAAGGAGCAAGTGAGTGGAGGTGACTACACGATTGGTCAGGCCTATTGCATTATAAACCATACAGAAAACCCAACGATTGAAACACCATACAACCAGCATTACAACTTCAATTTCTTATTCACAGTAGTGAAGAATCAAACACAAATGACACTGTAGTCACCGGCTTTCATATAGAAATCAATCATAATGAATGAACATTTCGAAAAGAGGCTTTTACCCATGTTCTGCGCTATATACGGGTATACTACAAATGTAACTTCACAATGAACCAGTCAAATAATACCACACAATTCATGCATTTACCATGAAGAAAATAGCTACCAAAAGGAGATCAGCAACAGAAACACGTGGAACGATTCCCTGGCTGTATTGCAGCTTTTGTAATAATATTATGAAAGTATCAACCAGGAAAAATTATTCATGTTTCATAGCATGAAAACACAACTTGCATTTCAACAGTTGCATTGTATATGACAAATCACTCTTGTGGACTTATTTGTGCCGGAAAAATAGATAGAAATGTGAGATTGCCAGACATAAATGAGACATTGGGATGCACAATGTCAAGTACTTTGTATCAAAGCATGTTTGTGCATTAATCTGTCTATTACACGACTGCTAAACTAGATTCAGGAATGGCTTCCAAAGCGACCACATGGGAAGACTTTTAAGAAGATAAACATGTTGGATGTATATGTTATGCAACCTTGGCCCATTCATTCTATGGCCCTCATTAGGAGTTTGCTGGTAACCCGCCGATACTTCCGGCTGGTCTGCAAACTCCTCTTACGATTGTAAGTGCCCTATATCCCGGTGTTACGGGTATATTACGGGCACCGGCGGTAAGTTCCCATTCCGTGGAGTCCCAGAGGAATCCATGGGCTGGGAACCCCTGAATTATCGGCACCAATGTCAAAGGTGCCTGTGATTCAGTGTATTCTCTGCCTGAAATACCAGCAATTCAGGCCTGCTGGTGGTTCACTTCCCCTACCGGCAGACTCAGAGTATGCCGTTCTGTAAAAAAGGCTGCAGCCGGTATTACCAGTCATTTTACCCAAATTATTTCCAGGCTGCATGCTCATAATGAGGCCTTATGTATTTTTTTTTTTTAAGTACAGACTTAATATGGACGTTGTAACCTGCCTTTCCACTTGTGCAAGTTAGTCTTCCAACTCTAATGTGCATTATTTTAGTATCTATTCCCATATATACACCAGACAGAATCATGTCTTCTTAGTCTGTTTTGGTCATAGAATGAAATTGAACAAAAGCCTGAGGGGAGAACCCTGTCATCTACATCCCCAGTCTGGAAGAAAGAAGAAGTGATGGCACCCCTAGCATAGGGGCATCCACACTCACAGCCCCTCAACACTGTGTTACCTGTACAGATCGGGCACATAGGAAGGGAGATCCTGCTTGCAAGGGTAGACCCAAGATGGCCATAGTTAGCACTATGCTCATAGAGGAAGAGGAAGAAATAGTCATTGTCAGCGTCTTAGACAATGAATTCCCACTCTGCCTGTGGTTGGCCGAATGCACCCTGGTATCACAGAGCAGGAAAGGTTCTGGGTCTCCCACAGATGCCCCAGTTCCCACTAATACAGAGATATTTTGGACCATGCATTCATTAAAGGGAGGAAAACCCCAGAACTTTGTGATACTGCTTTGAGTATCACCACTGACCGATGACAGTGGGTGCGAGAGGATCAGGTCATTGCTGGTCCCCCCAGACTACTTGGGGGATTCAATAGTCTCACCCAATCCCCACTGGCTGCCATGGAGATCGGTTGGTGGGGGGGAACCACTCAGCTCTGCATTGATGTAAAAGATGCAAGATCAGTAGGCTGTCTTTTAGGAAATTATAGACCTGATAAAGAAATCATCACCCACCATGGCCACATGATCGAAGGACAAGGAAGCCATTTGGGAATTATCCCTGGTGTCTATGGATAAGGTGGCTCTTCTGGCTGACCATGGCATAAGACCAGCTCCACTGGTATTACCAAGTCCAGATCCAGAGTCCACAGAGAAGCCTGATCCTGCCGGAGAGGGTCTAGTGGTCACTGAAGTGCCTGCTGTGGTGACACCTGACTCAGTGAACTCAGGGTTGACTGCAGGCATATAACACAACCTTAGATGGAGGACACCGTATCTTCAGACCTTGTGGGTCTCCCCAAGCTAAATGACTTGTCCTTAGCTGGGGAAAAGATCAGTGTGACTGTACAACTGTACAGCGAGCCCAAGACTTCAGAGATTGAGGTCCATTGGAATTTGGTGGTCCTCCAATGCCACAGAAGTTTCAATTTGGACTTGGCTCATGACATTCCTATGGCAAGTCATGTGATGAAGAAGAGAGCTGACCGGCTGTCATGCTATTGCTACTGGCCCCTGAAGGCCCCTGAAGGCCAGCCAGGAATTCATGAGGCACTGGGATGATCAGAAGGTGACCATGATGGAGTACATGCCAGGCCAGATGGTCTAGATCATGGAACCCGTCAAGCTAAGTGCCCCACACAACAAGTGGACTGGGCCTTACATGCTGCTGCAAAGGATCAGTGAGGTTAATTACCTCATTGACACAAAGACCCTGAGGCAAACACCAGGTCTTTCATGTGAAGAAGCTAAAACCCCATTGCAGCCAGGATGACTTGATGATGGCTCTGGTCACGGATTCAGAGAAAGATCCCCTCCCAGACTTGTTAAAGGGATGGTCCCCTGATGGGTCTGCCAAGAGAGTTCAACTCTCTCCAGACCTCACTGAACAGCAGAGGCGAAACTCTCCTTAGCTGGGGGCCCAAGCCAGTCTGACATTTGACAAGCTCAGCGTGACTGTCCAACTTTGGAAGATGTGCGTGAGCAGGCAGAGACCCAAACCCAGGGGAAAGCTCCTGAGATGTTCAAGGTGTACTGGGAGAACAGACTCCTATATAGCGAGCCCAAGACTTATGAGATTGAGGCCAGATGGAGTTTGGTGGTCCCCCAGTGCCACAGAATTTTCCTTTTGGACTTGTCTCATGACATTCTGTTGGCAGGTCACATTGGGATGAAGAAGACAGCTGACAATTTGTCAGGCCATTTCTACTGGCACCAAATGCGGTGAATGATAAAAGTATATATTCGGTCCTGCCACACTTGCCAAGCATCCTGCAAGGCGGGTGGAACAACAAGGCCCCCATAATTCCACTACCCATGTTTGGGCAGCCGTTTCAAAGAATAGGGATGGGCATTATGGGTCCTTTTGATCCACAAACCTCCTCATAAAACTGGTATATCTTGGTCATGGTTGATCATGGCATGAAGTACCCTGAGGCTGTCCCCCTGAGGAGAATTAAGGCCACCATGGTTGTGATGGCCCTCATCAGGATATTCTCTCATGTCAAATCCCTGAAGGAAGTTTTTTCGAACCTGGGATCCAACTACATATCTGCATATATGAAGGCAATGTGGCATGAGTATGGAGCTGCAGCCAGTCGTTCTATGAAGGTGTCCTATACGCATGCGTAGCGTTTTGTATTCACAACTATTTCGGGACACAGAGACCACCATCTGTTCTCCTTCGGTGCTGGCCTAATTTATAACACAGCAACCGTCTTGCAGGTAAGCGCGCAGCCAGCCCCTCCGCTATGTAAACAGCTTCTTAGCCACAGTCCTCTCTGTTACAATTAACTTTGAAGCGCTGCTTTTCCTGACTGCTGTTACTCGCCTTAGAGCTCACTCTCATATTGCAATTGTGTGAGCATTTCTAATTGATTTATTGCACTTGTCGCATATCTATATTTAAACACCTCCTGGCCCCCTCAGTATGCCACCATCGTCTGTAGGGGTTCTCCCCCCCGCTTTTTATGTTTGTACCCTTGATGCACTTTAGGTAGTGTTTTCACATACTGGGAAGTTGTGCACCATACCGTGATACCTAATACTGCAACAGAGTCCTTTTACTGTTCTTTCAGTGATTCGTAGACGGCATGGATTTCTGAGGCTAAGTTGTACTGCTTCTTTAGTTTTCCAACAAATACAGCTCTGGACTTCGCTAGACTGTATATGGTGCCCTCTAGGTGAGCTACCAAATTCGCCTCAGTTATAGGTACTCCATTCATAATTCAGGTTTTGACTCACCTGACCCAGTACATTCTTATCCTATTGTAGGTCATGTTTTAGTCTTGAATTTCTTGGTGTGATTGGTCACACTACATTGCTATGGTTGCAACAGCAGTGCGGTTTGCATTAGGTTAGTTTATCACAAGTCTTTTACTGACACAGGCATCGCCACTGGTTGGGCTATATAGTATTATATATATAGTGTTGCTGATTCACCATGGCCCTGAAGGTTCTTTTTCACGCTGCACGGGTCTTCCTTGGGAGTCACTTACCCTCTTGTTCTGGTATACATAGCTGCTGTAGTGGGAGCCGTATATGCTTAATTTCACTGTGATATATATGGTTCCTAATTGTCTTTTAATAAATTAGGCTGCTAGCAGTAGCCTTTTTCTTTCTCTTTGAGTGTTGCAGGCAGTTGGCAAAGATTTGGATATTTCATGTAGTAGCTTTTTAGCCATGTTCTTGTATGTTCTTTTCCAGAATGGTAATATCCCCCTCCTTAGGAAGACGTTGGGTTAACTACCACTACACGTCGAAACCGGTTGAGCGAAAAACTCCACAGGGATGCGATCTTTTGCACTTGTTTCTTTGATCCACCCTGACAATAGATTGACTGTGAATTATCTCTATTGTTTGTTAACATCATAATAATGTGTGTCATTATGGGGACTAGCCATGGATTTCCTTTCCCCACAGGTTTTTAGCATGTTTTTTTTGTGTCTTTTAGCATTTTGGATGTATGTCACGGTATTATGAGTTGCCTGTGAATGAATGCACCATGAATGGCTAGTATGAGTGAAGTTGTTTTAGCACATTTTTTGGCATATTGTTGCTGCTCTTTTGCTATATTAAAGTGATTAGTGTATCATTATTTGTGATTTACTCACCAGTTTTCAATTTTTGTATCACTTTAGATAAATTTTGATACATTATTTCTAAATATACCCTTCTCTGGACACTTTCTTTCTGTTCTTTGATGTTATTATAATATTCTGGTCCAAAGGTTATAGTTACCCTGCTCTTTTCAGTTTCTGAGTATGGAGTTACCTTCAAGTTCTCCACAGACTTTCACCCACTAACCAACAGGCTTATTGAGTAGTTAAACAAGTCCGTCAAGCGCATGATAGGTGGCTTGGAAGAGTCACTCAGGAGAAAATGGGATATTCTGCTGCCATGCCTCATGTTCTCCTACCGAGAGGTGCTGCAAAGCAGAGTTGGATTCATTCCCTTCGAGCACGTGTTTGGCAATCCCATAAGGGGTCCACTAAGCCTAGTATGGGAAGGATGGGATGGTAATCTCCATACTCCTTCTTATCACATAGTGGACTATTGTGTGGCCTCTGATTCTGGATGGCCAAGTACAGGGTACACAGCACCCAGTACCTGAAGGCCAGCCAGGAGGGCATGAAGGACTGGCATGAACAGAAGGCAACCATGATGGAGTACACACCAGGCCAGGTTGTCTGGGTTATGGCTGTTTGTCTGGGTTTTACAAAACATTTCAGGAAGTCCTGATCCCGATCCTGGCTTCCCTCTTCATTTCATGTGGGCAGACCAGGAAAATTGCTTGCTTCATGGAGGAAGCCAAAGTGGTGCTGCTCTTGAAGCCCAATAAAAACCCAAAGCTATGTGGATCATACCGCCCCATTTCCCTGATAATTGTAGACGTGAAAATGCACTCCAAGATACTGGTGATTCGACTCAAGAGATTGCTCATGCAGTTAAACAGAGTGGACCAATTGGGCTTCATAAAAAACAGGCAGCCCTTGGACAATACATGCAAGTTGTGGTATCTCATAGAGAAGGATGCCCTGACTGACACTCCTGCGGCGGTCCTGGCTTTAGATGCAGATGAAGCCATTGACCGAGGTAGAGTGGAGATTCCTCTTCCTCATGATGCTCATGATGGAGGCCATTGGGTTGGGGTACGTTTTTTTTTTGCATGTTGAGGGCTAACTATAAGGACCCGACTCTCTGCCGGGCCATAAACGGACAGCGCTCCGATGGCGTAGCAATTTCTCGAGGCACGAAACAAGGGTGCCCGCTTTCCCTGCTCCAATATGCCATCCATTTGGAACCCCTACTGCCCCTGATCAGAGACACCTCAGAGATCACAGGGATTACATTTGTCAGGGGGATCCACAAGGTGATCACTTTTGCAGACGATATGTTGCTAGCAGTAACGAACACAGAGTCCTCATTGCTGGCGTTGGGGAAATAATTGGAGCAGTTTGGTGGGTGGAAGGGTTCAAAATGAATGACCACAAATCCGAGATGCTCAACCTGACTTTGCCAGATGGGAGGGTAATGGGGCTAAATGAGAGGTGCCTCTATGCTTGTGCCCCCGGGTGTGACTGCTACCTGGGAATCCAGCTCTCATGGTCACTGGGGGATATATAAAGCACACAGCTGCTGAGGGACTGGGGGCAACTCTCAATTTCGTGGTTGGGGAGAATAAATATATTGCAGATGGTGATCCTTCTTTAAGGAACTCCAGGGGTGGGCGAGCACATTTATCTGGAACAATAAAATGCTGTGAGTGTCCATGATGCTGTTAATTGCTCCCACCCACAAAGGGTCCTGGGCGCTCCAGTTTTCTATCTTTATTGTTTGGCAGGGCAGGTTAGAGTGATACGGAAGTCGTTTAGGACGAATCAAGTTAAGGTGTGGGGGCATGGGAAGGTTGGTAATGGGACGACCGTTAGATGAGGTACTATAGTGCCTTAGTGTGGACAGTTCACTACATATGTACAGCAGGCAGATCACGGCCCTAGTGGGTGAGGTCTGGGACATGTTGGTCAAGAAAGTGGCCTTGACGACTTTTCTATCCTCATTGATGCCTACATTCAACAATTCATAATTCACCACGGGAATACAGTGCTTTCGAGAGATGGGAAACTGTGGGATGCTGGGTGTCAAGGCACTTGACGGATGAGGGGAGGTCAAGAAGTACAAACAATGCAAAAAAGGATTTCAGTTGGGCGAAGGGGAGAGGTTCACATATTTCCAAATGAGTCACTGTGTGAAAAGCCCCGGGGTAGTACAGGCGGGAACAAGGGACCTCACTGGTTTTGAGAAATATATAGCAAGCAACACCGGGGAGGCTCATATCATTGGGGATCTTTATGGGATATTTGTGTCCCGGGCAGAAACAGTAAAATGGCCCTACATGAAATACTGGGAGGAGACGGTGGGGCAAGAAATAATGGGGGAGGAATGGGAGCAATTATGGAAGGATATCCCTGCTTAACCAGGGTGGAACAAATCAGGGAAATGTGGGTCATGGTCATGTTCCAGTTGCACCTCATCCCGGCTCGGCTTCAAAAGTGCTATCCGGCAGTCTCAGATAGATGCTGGTGGAGGTGCGCCTCCCCTGGCCCTCGGGGTCATATTTGGTGGTCTTCTGAGAGGCTAGTGCTCTTTTAGGAAGGTATAGATAAGGCAATGTTGGACATGTTTGGCATAAAGGCCCATGGGGACATTAAGGAGGCCAAGCTGGGGATGTGGGGGTTTGGAGTTGTTGCCAACTAGAGGTCAGAGAAAGGCCTATGTGATCCTCTGCATGGCAGTACTACTATGGTTAGCCCAAATGTGGAAGTCTGGAGCAGTACCTGATGATCATGACTGGGTGTCAAAGGTTTGGCATTTTATTTGCTTTGGAACAGGTGACCTACGACTTTCAAGGTGACTTGAGGAAATTTGCGACCAATTGGGAGGATGTGTTATCATTCCTCCACAGTGACTCAAGGTTGGGAAAATGGCAGAGGAGATGGGGGATTCTAGAGTTGTTTTGAGAATATGCAATGCTGTGAATCAAGAGGAAGAATGTCAGTTTAGGGGAACGTTGGGGGAAGGAGGACAAAGGGGAAATTGTGTTTGACCTTAAAAAGGCCAATAAAAAACATTTGGAAAAAAAACTCCAGTGATTCAATCCCTCTAGGATACGCAGACAAGGCATGCCATACCCTAGCAGCACAGCATGTCCTTTTGCCAACTGTAGTCAATTTAGTCCTTGGAACTGTGAGAAAGTTTGTATCATTATATCTTAATGAATTCTAAGTGGGTCTCTGCCCAGGCCTTCAGCTATATACTCAGGGTTATTGCTTGACAGGCACTCATGAGTTATTGTTAGCAGGCAATGCAACATTCTGGCTTCCATTGGCAACCAATGGAGATATCTCCTGGCATGGGATACATGTCATATCCTTTCTAGCCCTTTTAACACTCTCACCAACACTATTCTGGATCACCTGCAGTTTCAAGAAATCACCCATGTTATTGCCTACCAAAAGACCACTACAGTAATCCATTTTTGTTCCAATGATAGCCTGGGCACAGTGATGCAGTTTACCTTATATAATAATGGCTGAATCTGTCAGCAATATTGTATAGTAGGTTGATGTGGAGACCAAATTATTAACCTCAGGTTGCATACTCATGGTTTGCTCTAGGTAGACTCCTAGTGTCTTAACCTTTGCTTCGATGGCAATACTGCATCCCACAATCATGAAATGCTGATATTCAGTACCTAGCTTGCGTAGCTTGGCCCCCATTGCCAGCAATAATGAGCTTGGTCTTATCATCATTAAGGGCAGGCCCATTCTTTACCATCCAGGACTGGATCAATGAGTACACTATTGATATTCGGCAATTCCTCTTATTACACTCCAGACAAATGGAAATACGCGCTGTGTATCATCTGCATAGTTTGTGAACTGAACTCCCTTGTGCACCAAGAGATGAAATACTGGTAGGGTGAAGCCAATTCATGGTGTGGTACTGATCAGTGAAGGGATACACGCATTTACTGTAATCACGGGACATACATCTCCACCAAAGATGGATGCTTCAGCTACCTAGGGATGTTCACCATATCCACCACTGTTACTGAACTAAACTGGAACTCTGTCTGGACTAGCTCCTCGGAGACCTCTGCAAATTTGTCTGGAGCTCCCTCTGTCCCATCCTCAATATTTAACACATTTATTTTGATTTTAATACTTGTCTTAATCCTGTGTAGTTTGCTGAGCAAGCCCCCTTGAATCGAGGGACATCAGGCATGTTAGAGACCCCTGCCATTCTTTTGGGACATGGGTTCTCCAGATCCTTCAATATTTTAAACAATACTTGCGAATCGTGTTCGACATTAGGAATCATGGTATTGAACATGAATTGTTTGCATTCAATGATTGCCATTTTATACATCTTGTCTGCTTTTAAGCAGGCCTCCTAATATCCTAGTGCTCTTGATTTAATCCAAGCATTAAAAAGTTTCATTTTTTTTGCTTTCATCCTCTGTAATTCTGGTGTTCACTTTTTTTTCCGGCACTAGTCTCGTCTTGGATGGAGCTTTAAATACCACAACTTCATACATAAGAGCCACATCATTGACCTTTATATTAAATGCTAGGGGTGATATTAAAGCTTCCATAGCCTCAGGAGTGAGTTTCCTCAGATTTCTTGATGTTATCATAGATCTAGTTATTTTAGGCCTGCTCAGTTGCTTGGGGAGCACTACATCAAAAATGACAAAATAGTGGTCTGACCAAGGACAAGGGGACACATTTTTTCATTAATTGGTGTGTTAAGTGTGAAGAGTAGGATTCACTCGATATCGACCAAGGTCAAAGATAACATTAAGGAAGAGGTCTCCAAGATGTTGGCTTTGGCAGTTATTGAAACCTTCCTGCAGCCAATGGGCTAACCTGGTGGTGCTGATCTATAAAAAGCCCGGTACCAGGAAGAGGGAGGTCCGATTTTGCATGGACTATCAGGGTCTCATTTTTGTCCCAAAGACAGATGCACACCCAATCTCTCGGGCAGATGTGCTACTCGACTAGTTAGGTACTGGCAGGATCATGAGAACCTTCAACCTCACAGCTAGCTACTGGCAGATCAGCCGGACCGATCGTACAAAAGAGAGGTCTGCATTCTCCACCCTGGATGGGCATTATCAGTTTACTGTTATGCTGTTCGGGCTAAAGAATGCTCCTGCCACATTCCAGAGGATGGAAAACCAAGCTCTAACTGGGCTGGAAGAATTCAGAGTTGCCTACCTCAATGATATTGCCATATTCATCGACACCTGGAAAGACCATATATTCCACCTGGAACAGGTGTTTTAAGCCATGTGGAAAGCTGGTTTGACTATCGATGCATCTAAAGGCCAGATAGCGCAGGATACTGTAACTTACCTAGGCACCAGATTGGTGGTGGTAACACACAGCCTCCCCATGCTAATGTTCAGGCAGTGATAGACTGGGACTTCCGCACAACCCAGGCTCAAGTAAGGTTCTTCCTGGGCTTCACAGGTTATTACCGCATTTCATTATATTGTTGGTACTCTTGCCCTTTCCCCTGAACAATGTAACCTCAAAGAATCTGCCAAAAAAGGTCATGTGGACCCCTGCCTGTCAGTCATCCTTCCAGAGATTGAAGGATGACCTGGGCCAAGTGACCCTTTGGAAGACCTCGGATTTCAGAAAAAAGAGTTTATTATACAGACAGACACTTGTGAATTTGACATCAGTGCAGCGTTAGCACAACTGAACTCTGAATGGGTAGAACAACCTTGTACATCCAAAAGTAGGTATTTGACCGAGTGAAAGCGCGACTGGGCCACCATTGAAAGGGAGGTGTTTGTAGTAGTCTTGGCGGTATGCAAATAGAAGCCATACATTTTTGGGTCTCACTTCACTGTCCAAACTGATCAAAGACCTCTGAGGTGGCTTATGGCCATGCAGGGAGGGAACCACAAGTTACTGCATTGGGCCGTATCCCTACATGGATTAGACATGGGCATCAAACACAACTGGGATGCAGCACTCCAATGCAGATGGCTTCATTAGGTAATTTTACCAGGAGAATGAGCAAGGCCCTTAGAATGGTGAATCTCAACCTTTTTGACTGGGTGGTGTGTGAGGAATAACCATCTGGCAAGGATGCCTTTTAGTACATACAATGATGCGGGTGATTCCTTCTCCAAAGGGCTAATCTGCTAACCAGATCCCCCTTTGTCATAACTCCATGCCAAAATGATAGTGTACTTGAGCCCTGCTACAGCAGTAGCCTGATCCACAGCACCTTCTCTGCTCATGGTGCAGAACGTGTTGAAAGGTCAGAAGATGTCAACTCAACTGCTGTATCGAAAGCAAAGTCACTGCAGCACAGGGGCGACATTTAAGATACGCCCCTCATTGTACCAAACTACAGGATCATGAGTACCCCTTGATGGTGGATAATGAGCTATGCCTGAGTTTAGTCCTATTGCATGGCTCTTCTTATGTTCATGGATGTGCATCTCAATTGATATTGCACATGTGTCAGCTTCTGTGAGTTAGCTCTGCTGTCGAAGGAGTGTGTAGTGGAGGCAGATGGGCCAATACTGCTTCACGGCAGGAGAGAAACCCCAAAGACGAAGCCTCTCTTTGATTCTCTTGTGAGGGCTGGTAACACCCTGTTCCAGAGATAATCGCACATCAGGCAACTGTCCTGGCCCCAGGTATCATTGGAGCACACCCATTCCTCACACCTGGGTGCTGCATGTTTAAATGTCTTTGGGCCTCATCACGAGTTAGTGGGAGCAGAAACATGCGCTTGTAACACTATTACTGCTGCTTTACTGCTCCACCCAATTCCGAGTTTGGGTGCAAAATCTCCAGCTTTCTGCCTATTTTTTTGGAGCTATTACCACCAGCGATATTACCACCGGCGGTAATAGTACTGAAAAGTCCCATAGAGTCCAATGGACTCTAAAGAAATGGGGATTTACAGCGCCACCACAACTCGGGATCTGGTGCAAATTGCTACTCCTATCTTTAACGATTTTGATTCTTCCTTTTCGAAAAGATTCAGAAGAGGAGAAAATGTAATCAAGGAGGCGCAGTCTCTCATACCTAGTAAGGACTACACAGGCACATGACCACAATACATCTGTCATTATTGGAGTAAACAAAGTGCTAACCGAATTTGTCCATTTGTACAAAAACATTTCTCAGGGTATCCTATGAAATATGGAAATTCTGGGGTTGTAAATGCGCATAATGGAAGGTCATGATGCCACTCTGCTGTTTACAGGATGGCATGCTGCAATTTAGTACTTTCCACCCTGCTCAGGCAGCTACAAGTAACTCAAAGGAGATTGGGCCTACATAAATAATAAACAAGTTGGTAGACAGCGATATGAGCAGCGTGGTTACTATTTGTCATGAGGCAAGACTTAAATCCTTCCATTATGGACCCAGGGAGGGACCAAAACCAGAAGAATCCAAAGGTGTTAAGGGCTGACAACACTAGGAACAGATTACATCCTTATATAATACTGTTGTGTCCTGATTGCAGGAAAAAGCCAGCAAAAACTACATTACCCAGATTCCCCTGAGGTCAGGACTACAAGAACAAGCCCAAGAGGGGCGGGAGTCACGCCCCAACCACCTTCCACTCAGGCCCCTCGCCAAGAAAAGCTAAGTAGCGCTCGTGCTAGGGGAACTCCAGAGATAATTGGAAGAGCGCATAGAAAGACGCCGCCACACCGCAGGGCCAACACGGTCCGAGAAGGTAGCTGGGGCACACTCCACACAGACCCCCCGGCGACAGAACAGCTAAATCACGACCTGGGCACCCAAGCGAAATCCTGGCATATCGCGCGCATTAGCCCAGGGAAGGTCCCGAGACCAAAGCAGTGCATGAGATTTGCATGGTAATTAGCCACGAGGGGGAATCGAATAGAGCAGAGTGCTTGAGCCGCCACAAGTCATGTGCGGAAGACCGCACGCTTCCTTGATTCATAAACGGATCGCTCAAGGGCAAAGATCCAGTGGATCCATCTGTACAGTGCGGGCCACATGCGGCAATTCCGCATGTGTCGGCTTGTTGACAGCATTAACCCGCGCACTAACTCATAGTGCTCCGCACTGCTAGCATACGCAACAGGGTGCAGATTAACCAATTGCATGCTGGCAAGTGTTGTTTTGGGTTTGTGACGTAACACACAATATAGTAACTCAGTGCTTTCTTGCAGCGGTAATACGCTCCAGATTGTTAACGGACCTGAGAGTACACAGGCAGGAGGCCAGTACTCACCCCAGAGCTAAGTCTATTTCCATCTTTTCAGGCTCTCTGATGCACACTGTATAATAATGTGAATGTATGTATATACACTGTATAATGTGAATGTATGTTTAATGTGTTACCCATTGTTCCCTTCCCTGTCCACATCCCCACTCCTAACCCTCTCACCGGTTACCCTACTGCTGAACCCATCCAACCATTCTGTCCCTAACCCTCTTTCCTCGCTGGAGACTCTTGTATAAGGTCTGACTTGCAAGTGCCCAGACTGCGGAGGGGATGGTTGGTTCGTGCCACTCCTAATCCTGAAGACTGGAGCCCTGACAGAAGCACAAGCCCAAGTGTACCAGGCTCCTGGGTGGTACGGGCCAATCAGGTCATGGAGGAACTTACTAAAGTCCTGCAAGATTTGCAGGCCGAGCTCGCTGCCACTAGACAGGATTATGCGGTTTTGGCCGCTCAGGTGCGTAGTTTGACAACGCATGCCTTTCCCCTTCCTGGTGGTGCAGCTGCCCCTAGTCCCGTTCAGGTCCATGTTTCCCCAGAACCCGTGTTTCCCTTAGCCCCGCCCGAACAATACTTCGGGGATCCGCAAAAGATTCAAACTTTCCTCACCCAATGCAAACTCCATTTCCTGACTAAACAAACAGTGTTAGGTCCATCCAGGCTAGAACTGCGTTTGTTATTTCTCATTTATCTGGTGATTCAGCGGCCTGGGCAAACCCTCTGGTGCAAAGGGACGATGGGATCCTCTATGATTGGGAGGAGTTCCAAGTGGAGTTTGGTCAAATCTTTAACCGTGGGGCGGCGGCAATGTGCAAAGACCGTGAACGTTTAACCTTACGTCAAGGAAGTAAAGAATTGATCACGTATGTGACCCAATTTAACCGCTTAGTGGCAGAAGCGGAATGGCCACGTGAGAAGCAGATGTCTCTGTTTTATCAGGGGTTGAGAGATGAACTTAAAGATCTCATTGCCCAAGTGGACCCACAACCCCAGGATTGTTCCGCCATGGTGGCCTTGTGGTTAGACCACCGTCAGGCTAAGCGTTGAGGAGACAAGAGACGTGGTGACACAGGTCCTATAGCAGGATTGGATCAGTGTTGTGCCCCACGCCCTGCAGGTGCATTTCAAAAATCAGTCGGGGATGAACCAATGCAAATCGGCGCGGCTAAGGGTCCTGTTACTGAGGAGGAGAAAGAGCATTGTTGAAAAGAGGGACTTTGTTTATATTGTAGCACTACAGGATATTTTTTGAAAGAATGTCCTACAAAGCCAAGATCTCAGGGAAACGCCTCAGCTCGGCAGTTGTAGGGGTAGGACGGTCGAGCCAGGTAATGGAAGTTACCTCTGTGGTCAGGTTTGTTAATTTTGCCCTGCATGTTACTCTGCCAGGAGTTTTGGGATTTCTGGGTCATGAGATCCCTGGAACCCTCCTTTTGGACACTGGAGCCATGGGAAACTTCATCGATATTACCTACGCTTGTAAACTAGGTACACTGTTGTGTCATAAAGAAATCCCAGAGGTTGTAAGGGCAGTTGATGGGACCGCTTTGTGTTCAGGTCCAGTAACTAACAGCACTCAGACACAGACATTGTGTTGCCAACAAACTAATGTGGAAAAAATTAAGTTTGATCTGATAGCGGCACCTCAATTCGGCATAATTTTGGGTCTCCCTTGATTTTGTAGGCACGACCCTCAAGTAATTTGGTCAACGGGGCAGGTGTCTTTCACGTCTCCAGAATGTGTAAGGCATTGCATTACTCCGACGCACGATCCACAGTTTGAAGGAGATTCCGGCGTTAGTGTGGGAGCAATAGCCACAGAGGGTATCGATTTGAGCACTCTACCTCCTGAGTATAGGGAGTATGCTGATGTGTTCAGTAAACAGTCTGCCAAAACCCTACCGCCCCACAGGTCGTTCGATTGTCGTATTGATCTTGAACCCGGGGCAGTCTTACCATGCAGCCAGGTGTACGCACTCACTGAAGCTGAGACAAAACACCTGAAGCAGTACATAGACACCAACTTGCAAAATGGTTTTATAAGACCTTCTAATTCCCCAGTTTCGTCTACCCTCTTCTTCATACCTAAGAAGACCTGAGATCTGAGAACATGTATTGATTACCGTGGGGTTAATCAAATCACAGCGAACAATAGATATCCATTACCTTTAATCCCGGTATTACTAGATCAAGTACGAAAGGCAACCATCTATACCAAATTGGATCTGCGTGGGGCTTATCACTTGGTACGAGTACGGGCTGGAGACGAATGGAAAATAGCTTTCAGAACCAAATTCGGCCTGTATGAGTATCAGGTGATGCCCTTTGGTCTATGCAATGCTCCTGCGGCCTTCCAGCACTTCCTCGATGAGGTATTGCGTGGTTATCTAGATGTGTTTGCCATAGTGTACATAGACGATATCTTGATCTATTCTAGGAATCAACACGAGCATGTAAAACATATCAAGGCTGTTCTTCAACGGCTAAGAGAACATCGCCTATTTGCTAAAATTGAAAAATGTGAATTTCATCGTACCACAGTAGATTTTTTGGGGTACTTTTTGACACCTTCGGGTGTGCAAATGGACCAGCGCAAGGTGCAGGCCATGCTAGATTGGCCTGCCTCCACTTCTGTCAAGGAGGTCCAAGCCTTTTTAGGATTCGCCAATTTTTATAGGCGTTTTATCAAGGGCTTTTCTGAGCTGGTGACGCCCATTACCAAACTACTTAAAAAGGGGAAATCCTATCAGTGGGACAGAGCTGCCGAGCAGGGTTTTAAACAATTAAAACAGGCCTTTACCGCCGGCACCTGTTTTACGGCATCCAGACTTGGCTCAGCCATTCATTGTGGAAACAGATGCCTCTAGTTATGCTATCGGAGCGGTGCTCTCGCAACAAGATCCGCAGACTGGATTGTTACATCCGGTAGCTTATTATTCGCGAAAACTGCTGCCGGCTGAGACTCATTATACTATTGCCGACCGAGAATTGTTGGCGGTAAAAGCTGTATTCGAATAATGGCGGCATTATCTTCTGGGGCAAATCACACCATCACAGTGATTGCCGATCATCGGAATCTGCAGTTCATTAAAACTGCTAAAACAGTCCACGACAATTACGTTGGGCATTGTTTTTTGCAGATTTCGATTTTGTCATCACTTATCGCCCAGGAAGTGATCATAAAAAAGCTGACATATTGTCCTGTTATCCTGAGACGGAAACTAAAGTAACAACTGAACCGCTTCCCCTGGTACCAGCCACGCGCATCATAGGAGTAATAGTGAGACCAAACATCTTTGAAGATGTCTTAAAGGCTATGACAGCCCAGGAATTATGGGAATGGAGCACTAGAGGTTCTAAGCATTTACTCGTGGATGGTCTTCCATATTATAGTAAGGCCTTGTATTTACCCACGGTGACACTCAGAAAGGAAGTGTTACAATGGTGCCATGATGCAGTAACCGCAGGTCACCCGGGCATTGCCAAAACTCAACAAAATGTTGCTCGTCACTACTGGTGGCCTACTCTCCATTGCAATGTGTGGGTTTATGTATCCAAATGTGACACATGTGGCAGACAAAAAGCAAGTCATCTGAAGCCAGCAGGCTTCCTACAACCTTTACCCACCCCTCCCAGGCCTTGGCACTCAGTTACCATGGATCTAATCGTGGATTTACCACCAGTTCAGAATAATACATCCATACTAGTGGTGGTCGACTCACTAAGTAAAATGGGCCACTTCATTCCATGTAAGGGAGTGCCCACAGCAGGGGAATTAGCGGAACTTTTTCTGCAAAACACATTACGATTACATGGATTACCCACACGGGTCATTACAGATTGTGGTCTGAAGTTTACCTCACGATTCTGGCAGGCCTTTGGCCAGTTAATCGGAATGTGAGTCTATCCTCGGGTTATCACCCATAGACTGACGGGCAGACGGAAAAAGTAAATCAAAGATTAGAACAGTATCTGCGTTGTTACACTACAAGTGCGGAGTCATCATGGGTCCAGTGTGTATGGTTAGCAGAGATCGCCTATAATAACACAGTGCACATGTCAATGAAGCATACACCATTCTATGGGGTATACGGGTTATATGGTTATCATCCAAGGGTATTGCCCACAGCCATTAGCACACCACAAGATAATCTGCCCACTTTGATTGAAAGGCATGCCCATGCGCAGCAAGTCTGGTCAAAAATACAACAACATTTGGAAATGGCCAAGAGTACTTATAAAATGTACGCTGACAAGAAACGTAGAGAGGGACCCCAATACAAACGAGGTGATCGAGTTTTGCTCTCCACGCGAAATATTAAGTTAACGGGTCCTCGTAAACTTCAACCACTGTACTTGGGGCCGTTTAGCATTACAGCAATAATCAATCCAGTTGCAGTGAGGCTGAACCTACCCAGCCAAATGAAAATACACCCCACATTCCATGTTTCCTTATTAAAACCAGCCAATCATTCAATCCGTACCACACGATCACCCCTCATTCTGGTTGAAGGACACCCGGAATATGAGGTGAAAGCTATCCTGAATTCCCAACGAAAAGGAGATGGGCTGTAATATCTGGTAGACTGGTGGGGTACGGTCAGGAAGATAGATCCTGGGAACCGGAGGGTAACGTGCATGCTGCAAGGTTGATAAAGGCGTTTCATCAGAATTTCCCAAATAAACCTAAACCCAGGTCCTTCTGTGTGGGTGGGAGTGCTGTCATGAGGCAAGACTTAAATCCTTCCATTATGGACCCAGGGAGGGACCACAACCAGAAGAATCCAAGGTGTTAAGGGCTGGCAACACTAGGAACAGATTACATCCTTATAGAAGACTGTTGTGTCCTGTTTGCAGGAAAAAGGCAGCAAAACTACATTACCCAGATTCCCCTGGGGTCAGGACTACAAGAACAAGCCCAAGAGGGGCGGACCTCACGCGTGTGTGCGCGCAAGGATATCTAAAGCACGGGGCTTGTGCTTAAGCCTCCGGCAGGAGAGGACTTGTTCAAAAGAGCTCCGAGATCGGGGATCTGCACGAGGGGCCATGCCCCAACCACCTTCCACTCAGGCCCCTCGCCAAGAAAAGCTAAGTAGCGCTCGCGCTAGGGGAACTCCAGAGATAAGGGGAAGAATGCATAGAAAGACGCCGCCACACCGCGGGGCCAACACAGTCCGAGAAGGAAGCTGCAGCACGCGCAAGGGGGGCTCCGCCCACACTCCACACAGACCCCCGGCGACAGAACAGCTATGTCACGACCTGGGCACCCAAGCGAAATCCTGGCATATCGCGCGCATTAGACCAGGGAAGGTCCCGAGTCCAAAGCAGTGCATGCGATTTGCATGGCAATTAGCCACGAGGGGGAATTGCGTAGACCAGAGTGCTTGAGCCACCACAAGTCACGTGCGGAAGACTGCACGCTTCCTTGATTCATAAATGGATCGCTCAGGGGTCAAAGATCCAGTGGATCCATCTGTACCGTGCGGGGCCACATGCGGCAATTCCGCATGTGTCAGCTTGTTGACATCATTAACCCGCACACTAACTCATAGTGCTCTGCACTGCTAGCATACGCAACAGGGTGCAGATTAACCAATTGCATGCTGGCAAGTGTTGTTTTGGGCGTGTGACGTAACACACAATATAGTAACTCAGTGCTTTCTTGCAGCGGTAATACGCTCCAGATTGTTACCGGACCTGAGAGTACGCAGGCAGGAGGCCAGTACTCACCCCAGAGCTAAGTCTATTTCCATCTTTTCAGACTCTCTGATGCACACTGTATAATAATGTGAATGTATGTATATATACTGGATAATGTGAATGTATGTTTAATGTGTTACCCATTGTTCCCTTCCCTGTCCACCTCCCCTCTCCTAACCCTCTCACCGGTTACCCTACTGCTGAACCCATCCAATCATCGTTTCCCTGACCCTCTTTCCCCGCTGGAGTCTCAGTGTCTTGTATAAGGTCTGACTTGCAATTGCCCAGACTGTGGAGGGGATGGTTGGTTTGTGCCACTCTTGAGCCTGAAGACTGGAGCCCTGACACTATTGAATAAGAATCATCTGACAGAGCTATACATGTAGAGATGATAATATCTGGGGAGGTGGATGAATTAGTGATAAGAGCAGAAAGGTAGGCGACACAGTCCTGGTAAATACAGGAAATGGCACTACTAATTCTGAGATTGTCGAAATTGTGGGCACAAAAAAAAGATCCCCACCATGTTAGTGAAATCTAAAGTGTCTGAGAACAATGGCAAAAACCATATGAAAAAAACAAAGCATTGAAAAATCATAAACACTAATAGTAATGCATCAAGAACATTCTTGAGTAAACTTTCGACTATTGGTGTAGGGTTGTCTCATGATGAGGCATGGCACATTAAGAAGGCTGAGCCAGCTGTGGTTAATGGTGTGTCAAAAAGAATATGTATGAGCTCCCATAATGAGGAGATAGTACAATAAGTACAGAAACTGGGAGACAGGCTGCAAAAATATTTAGCAACCATTTACAAACATCTGTATGACCAGCAAAACAATCTTATTGAGTTTTCAATTAAGAAAATACAAGAAGAAAGGGTACCCACTATTGAGGTGAATGGGAGTGGGAGACAAACTGTGAAGAGGAAAGAATGGAGAGAAACTAGTGGTGTGAGAAAATATGGAAAGGATGAGCTTCTTGATAAATTGCTGTTGGATTCCAGTACAATTGTAAGAATAGATAATATGGGGGGACCCTCTTCATTAAAGATTATCATTTAAAGGGGACTGTGTGTTGACATAAAGGACAAAGATGTAGATTCGATGGAAGAAGCTTGCGAGGAGAGTGATGGAAGCTGGCCAAGTGATCCTTCTTCCACATATAATAAAACCAAGAGCATCCAGAGAGGTGCACGTCCAGAGGACATTACAGTAGAAGCCCAAAGGAGGAGTACCTCTAGTAGAAGGAAGGAGAGATTTCAAAAAGTCATATAAGAATATTGTCACAAAAAAAGCAACCTAAAAACTAATTGTGGTTGCAATATGTGGGTAAAGATGCTGGCCACTTACCATTAAATCACCAAAATATCCTTGCTATATTTGTGGAAATCTTGGAATTAAGGGCCATAACGAGCCGGAATATTGATTGTGTGGTATTATGTACGACGATAGAGTGGATTTAGTGTCTATTGATATTGTGTTGGGCATTGTCTTAAGCCTAATTTAGAGTCAAGTTGACTCTTTAAAGGAGTTAGATGTTCAGATTGCTGATGAGGGGAAATGGTGTTGGGAGAAGATGGGAAGGGAAAACTAGCATTTATTAACACAAAAACATGAATAGCTGAGACAAATAATACACTTCTAATGTCAGTATTGCATTAGTTTATTGAGTTAATCACATTTAGTCAAATGCTCTATGTCAAAAACCACTCGATTTACATATACGAATTTGGCATTACCCTATTTGTGAATCACCCTAGCTATGTATACAAAAACAACTCACATGACACTGTTTAAGACAATACATCAAATCTTCTTACTATTTTACTTGAACTGTGTGACACTTACTACTCATACTCTTTTATTCAGTCCTAAAGTGCAATATGCTAAACATCAGTATTTCATAGAACAGATCTATCATTGTTCTAAATTGTATTTCATATTTATAATGTTAATCTTTCCCCAGCATACCTCACCAACAGACTCTCTCTACACACCTCCACAAGGCCACTAAGAGCTGCTCAAGTTCACACCATGTCCATCTCGAAATTTAAGCTCCAAAAATCCGGAGGCTCCAGTTTCCCGGTTCTGGTGGCAAAGGTCTGGAACACGCTTCCCTCCTACCTCAGATTGAAACTTTCCTTCCAACTATTTCAGAGCAATACTAAACATTGCCTCCAGGAACTCGATCTTGCTGGGCAGCACTCATAAGCTTAGCTTTTCTTGACGGGGATTACTAGAGGGCTCTCCTTTCCACACTTCCCCCTACTAGTTCCCTCCATGTACATTACCCAGATTCCCCTGTAGATTGTATGTACAAGTTTTGTTGTCCAATAAAACATTTATTATATGAAGACATGGGGACATATTTTGAATATGTACACTAACAGTATCATGTCCTCTTCATTTAAGTTCTGTAGCAAGATCTTAGAGGACATAGGTTTTACATTTATTGAACTAAGCAACAATTTGCTGGTTATTAAAAAGGCATTATGTATGGATAATTGGAGGCAAACAGTTGAAAACATGCACAGCTATGAATCTTTATGTCATTTAGTTTATGACCATAAAAAGGTGGGTGTGATGCCTGGATACATGCGACTATTCCCAAATACAAAGGGTAGAGAGCAATTTTTTAAGATTTCACCTCAATATTTTTGCTACCAGAGAAGATTTAGTTAGAAGGAAAATCTTAAGTAGTGTTTGGATTTCTTGTAGATTTTGTAAACATGTCAAACAAAGTTGAATCTTTGAAACACCTCACCAATGTCCAGGCTTACATTTTAAGCGTTATATTTTAGACAATTCTTTTATAATTTGGCATGTGTCAATGGGGAGGCATTGTGGGACTATATATTAAATGTTCATTTGCATTCTGTGATTTAGGAAGTGCTGACTGCTGTACAATTTTTAGATTTGATTAATGATGAGGCTTAATATTTTTGTAATTATGAATGCATTGTATGTCATATTTCAAAGTTTTTAGTAGATCTGTGAATTGATGATTGTTTGTTTTAGCTTTTTTAATTAAATTATAATGTAAAGGTAATGTATTTACCATACACAATAAAATAAAACAAAAGACGAAGAAAAACGAAAAGGCACCCACTGTGCCTGATTCATGACCATTCACCACCTCCTCCCGTAAGAAGATGTCAACCGCATAAATACAATAGACCACTTTCATAGCAGGGTCAGATGGGAGGTTGATTAGGAATATGCAGGAGAATAATATATAGAAAGAACATTACCGGTAAGTAATTTCTCCGTCAATTGATTGCTTTCTCCTGCAGATTCCTCATTAGATAGATTCCCAAAGCAGTGTAGAGTGGTGAGGCCGGGTGAAAGTCCTTAAACAAGGAGCTCTGTAAAACCGGCCTGCCACAATGGGATTCTGCACCATGTGCCACATCAAGGCACTAGTATTTCGTGAAGGTGTGTAACAAAGACCACATCACCGTCCGGAAAATATCCTTTGCTGGAATGCACCTTTGCAAAGCAGCAGAAGACACTCCCATGCCCCTGGTGGAAGGTGGCCTGATGCCTGATGGCAGTTCTTTCCCCGCTCTCTTATACAACTCTGCAATGCTTTTGAGTTATCCAGCTAGAAAGAGTCTATTTTGACACAGCCAAACCCTTTCTGGACAGAAAGAAGGCCACAAAGAGTTGGCCATTGTGTCAGAATTCAGCTGTCCTTGCCACATAAAAGCTGAGACCCCTCTTAGGGTCCAACCTGTGCAACATCTCCGCATCCATGGAAGGATGTGGGGGAGGGTAGAACACTAGCAAGTCAATGTTCTGTGACATGTGGAACTCAAGAGACCTCTTTAGGCAGGAATCCAGGATGCACCTTGACTGAGACTTTATATTTAAAGAACCAGAAGAAAGATGGCTTAGAGGATAGCATCTGCAGCTCTCTGACACACCTGGACAAAATGATTGCCTGCAGGAAGGCAGTTTTCAAGGTGAGTAACCTGAAATAACATGAGTGCATGGGCTCAAACTAAGCCACCAACAAAAATGTAAGATCCAAGTTAAGCTACCAGTCATCAAATGGGATACGAGGAAACCTATTTACATTGCCCTTCAGGAATTGGGTCATAACTGGAATCGAGAAGAAAGATCCTTGATCCAGAGATCTCTTGAAAACAGACAAAGCTGGCAAGTAGCCTTTGACTGTGCCAATCTGAAGGCCCGAATAGGCTAGTGATAAAAGGAACTCCATCACTGAAGTGGTGGGACAAATGATAGGATTGATCCGGCATTCCCAGCACCATACCTCGATGTTTCTCCATCTGCATGCATATAGAGATCCAGTAGATGGTCTGCGTGTAGCCAGTAACACCTCAAGTACCTCTTCTGAGCATTCCCAGTGATCAGATTCCATACGCTGAAGAGACATGCATGTAGGTTGAGGGATTCTGGGTTCAAGTGGAGTACCCAACCTTCTGACTGAGATAGGAGGTCTGCCCGTCGAGGCAACCAGAGAGGTGGGCAGATGGTCAACTCTTGGAGTTATGAATTCCATGTTCTCCCCCAATCTGGGGTGATCTAGATCATGGCCTCCTCAACTTGCTGAGAGCCCCTGGGAGGACAGGTGATCTTCTCTTTTTCCTGAAGAAGAGAAACATTATTTATCTTGTGTGCCTGCAACAGAAGGTTGAATGCCACAGTTGTTAAGACTCAGTACTCATTGGAATTGATCGATCAGTTGAATCAATTACAGACACCCACTTTTGTATGCAAGTTATACCTATGAAAATTATATAATTGGTAAGAATGAATACTGTAACTAAACTGTCGGATTAGCACATTTTAAACCAAATGTGGATGATATTGATATTTAGGCTTTAAATCCTGCCTGGAATGAAGTTATCATACTTTAATCCAGACAGGAAATAAGGAGGAACATAATCCTAATGCAGCAAATAAATGCTGCAGTAACTATGAGAAAATGTGTTATATGGCAAGCTTGATAAATGTGTGTCCCACGTGCACACTAAATACTTCCCGTGGATGTCATTTCTATTGATGATATTGCTATAGTTTATTTCAGGGCAAGCAATTATCAATTACGTTAACAATGTACTAATGTTCCTGTGTATTTATGTCTCTTGAAAAGTAAAACAATTCACCTCCTACTCCTTCTGGATGTTGTTGCCCCGTGTCATTTATGAGAATTAATGATAATTCATGGGGAGAAGATCCAGAGCCGGTGAGTTTTTTCCTATATGTGAAAAATGTTACTGTGTTACAGGGTAGTGCTATTGTATACATATGTTTAACGGTGAACGCCTAGTACACTCGTCAACCTGCAAATATTCACCAAACTTGAAGCAAAAATCAAATGTGTTCTGTTTCTTATCATTTGTATCTTTAACTTGTTCAACGTTCTGCCCCATTATATTATTATTATTATTATTATTATTATTATTATTATTATTATATATTTTATAATAAGCTATCCCTAAAAGGAGCCCTACATATAATTATTATTATTATTATTATTATTATTATTATTATTATTATTATTATTATTATTATTATTATTATATATTTTATAATAAGCTATCCCTAAAAGGAGCCCTACATATAATTATTATTATTATTATTATTATTATTATGTATTATTGGTAATAATAATAATAATAATACAAATAATTATAACAAAAAAGAGCCCACTGCTCTCCTTGGGCTGGAAATCAACCTGTGGGCATTCAGCAAAAACATTTTTTAAAACAGGATTGCCTGCAGAAAACTACATAAAAACTAAATAATAAGTAAATACTGTGTACAGACAGTACTTCTTAATAAGACCTGGGCGCACTGGTTCCCATATAATGATTATTTAAACCTGTCAAGATGTTTTACCCCAAATCACAAACATGTTTGATTTGCCCAAACTGGAATCATGAAAAAATATGCGTAATTCACCTTAGTTTAGGAAACGTTTTTTCCAGGCTTGGTAGGCAGGCCAGGAGAGTGTATGTGTTCTGATTTGTTGTCAACTTCTGTATTAACCTCTCCCTCTATATCTTATGAGCTAATCTGATTGAGGGTGTATGATTCTGTTTTATTCTTCTGATAAAATTGATGCACAATGTTTGCTTCCTACTCTAGAATAAAATGCTGCTTTGCCATGTTTTGCCCAGCTGCATAGATTTGAGTTTGCGATCGACAAAAAGCACTCAGCTTAGAGAACAATTCAAGGGCATCCTTGCAATATTAAATTACTTAATTACAAGTTAATTGCTTGGGTAATATGAGAATATCAGTTAGTAATAGGCTGCACACCAAGAAACACTTTTGATTAAATGGGAACTTACTGGCAAAGTTCCAGTGTGTTTTTTCTCCCTCCTCTCTTTCTTTCATTTCCTTTGCCAATAATGCTGAAGCAAAACAGAGACTTGGAGACATTCCAGCCCTGGGACATTAATGAATTATTAAAGCGAAATAATTGTAGCGTCTTCAGGAAGAAATGTTTGAGATTGGAAAGGTGTAGGGAGAAGAAGCAAGCGGAAGCAGCTTAAATAACATCTGTAACATGGTGATTTAGAAGAGTAAAAACCCTGTTAATGAGCATTTAACATATTGCTGGATTTTCTTCAGAAGCTTTTAACATTGTCTCCGATGGTATGGCAACCGTTTTCCACTTAGCAGGGCAGTCTATTTACATCAGTCTGGAGCTTTGAAGATCAATGGGACAAAAAGGATTTTAATGCGTGCTCCCTTTTGTTTTACAAAAAAAACCATGATGAGTTTGAAGTGCGCAAATTAGGAAAGCAGAGTTTCAAGGGATGTGCTAAGAGGTTTAAATACATTGGAACCATTTGGGGTGAATTATCTCAAAATAATATTGGCGTTTCTTGGCATTGTTCTGCAGATCAAGGTGCATGGATTTCCCTTTCTAGGTGGGGAGACACTGATGTCCAATCAGCTTTGGATTGTGGGCCGGTGAAACGCCACCCGTGGAGTAATTAAGTCCATGCCGCGAGGTGGAAGGAGCGCGACCTGAGGCGGAACATTCTTCATAGCAAACCGTTTACAGGATCCGGAAAAAAAGGTTTTCAAATCTTCAAATGATCTTCCTAAAATGCTCCACCACGAATAATGCCAATTATGCCGTGATGTCTTGCATCCATGATGTGACTGTAACTGATATGTTTAATAGTGAGTTCACCATACTTTCAATGTGCATCAAAGTCAGATATTGTCACCCACTCTATGAGTGTCTCTGCATAGGTGCACTAATCTAATAACACGTTACAACATGTTTTTTTTTTTTTTTAAAGCATCAATATGTATTTTAGACTATGGGCATACGTTTACAAGGTATTTTGAGATTTATTTTGTAATTTGTATTAGAGAAGGTTGCACTCTTAATTTCATATGAATCCTAGTCCAATACCAACATTCGTGACTTGTTTCTATCCTATAAAAGGGGAGGGCTAAGCTCCCCCAAGGAGGACAAAGCTGTTAAGCAATGCATCATTCATTATATTTAGGGACTGCCTATTCCCTGTTAGTGGAAAAATAAAAAATAACCTACCCTGCCCCATAATTCTGGATAAAGTCCAATAAAAATGAGTGTTTGTGGTTACTAAGAAACACTTGAACACTCTTTTTTTAACTGGATCCACCTATTCCATACATCTCTTATATTGTCAAGGACACAGAGGCCTTTCATCAATTGAGCCTTTAGTTGTCTAGATTGCACCCATTTGGAAATCAATATTAGGGTACTCAATGCCTTGGCATGTGTAAGTCTACACCAAAACCCAACAATAGTCCATACAGCCACACATTTGATTCCATTACCAGTATCTTCTTTAAGGCACTTCCTCCCCCAAAGCCTCCCCATTCATTCCGCTACACTTAAGCACTTGCTCTATGCTAACCTTCCGTGATGTGTCAAATTGAACAGTTTTATCAGTCATCTGCGCCTGATCCCACAGAACAACATGGACATGTGAGGAGCAGATGGAGCAAGGTGAGTTTGGAAGTATCGCTCATTTTCTCCACGTTCGTTTTCTTGTCTTTGTTCTTTCAGAGTCTATCGATAAATGGTGTATGAGTGGATCTGACCTTTCTGGAAATGGCATGGCAAAGTCATCTTGCTGCTAATCTATAGGCAACATAACAACACAATAAAGAACGTGTTTAAATGCATACACCTGCTTTCTGTGCATTCTGCAGTATGCCAGGTGGCAATTTGGAGGCACTACCTGTGGGAAAACTTTGGAGGTATTTCCTCCACTTTAACTTTGAATATAATGGTGCCATAACTGTGGTGATTAATCCCATTAGTGACACGTTATTGCATGCCACAATACGTATAAGGAGGCCTCTGATGTGTGGTGTACCACAGGGCTTAACACTGTAGCCCCTCCTGTACAATGTTGGTGAAATTGCCATACATTGCTTCTACTTTCTTAATTACTCTGATACCCAGATAATTATTTTACTGAACACATAACCCTCTTTACACAAGAAAAAACAATGGGCCTCATTATGGGCTTGCCGATATCCCGTCAGTGAATCCGTCAGGATACTGGCAAACGGTAATAACATTACCGGCACTGAGAATGCTGGAATTACTGGCATTTTTCAAGTGCCAGCAACATTGGGCATTTCCCATTCCATGCGACTCCATGGGGGGAATTCACGGTATTACCGGCACCAATAAAACCAGTGCCGATAATACTACAACTCTTTGGCAGTTGGGTGACTGAATGACCAACAGCTCATATCTGCTGGTAATTACAGCCAGCCTTCCACCAAACCTGTAGTTTGGTACATCCAAACATGTAGTTTGGAGGTGCGTGAAAAGTGGCAGTAAGAGAATTACCACTACTTTATTTCCACACCGCCAAACTTCTGATCCACCACCCTGTCTCTCATCTTCCTCCAGTGTCCAACAAAATGTTGCTTTTAACATTCAGGACCTCCTCCATCCCTGCGAGGCCGTTCTAGTTAAACTGCTTAGGCACTTGGCATGCTCCATCTCCTTAGGTTACAAAACAATCAAATAACATTTATGTCGCCTCTGAACTGTCCGTGGACCCACAAATGTATTATATTATGAAGGCAGGGTGCTTTCTGTTGAGAATATTTTAAACACCTCTTACATTGACTTAAACAGTTTAATGTAAGCTACCATCACACTCAGCCCAGACAGCTAACCTCACATGTTGCCTGCATGTGGAGATGTGGTTACGTAACTCATCATGAACCCAATTTAGAGGCAGATTGAATACTTGCCATTATACACAGTAACCAATTTAGTGATGTCTACCTTCACATGCTCTGCATCAGGAGGAAAAATGCCACTTGTCCATGTTTTAAATGCATTGTGTAACAAGTAGTGCCTTGCAACCTACAACCAAAGTCAACATGAATTTACAACATAATGTTAAACAACCAATGTGATAGTTATATCTATAGATACAGTTTTCAAAAGCACTATAAAAGACACCACCATTGGTGCCTCCTTATTTATGAAAATGATTGAAAGATATTATATACATTCAAAATGCAGATGGATATGGGGTTTCCATTTGAAGTATTACTATGGGGGTATTTTATTGTTTCTCCGGCATTATTTATTGGCCTCATTGTGGTTTGTTGAATGGCAGGAGTATTGATTAGCTGTGGTACAGTTCATCGTATTCAGGAAACAGGGACTTATTTTCAGGAGGCCTATATTGATTGGTGTCAGTAATCAGAATAGTGGAGTGGCCATTCAAATGTGAAATCCATGAATTAAGGTATCATCTAAGTTGGTTGTTGTTAAAGATGTGAGAACTGTATTAACTTGATTGTATTAACAGGTTTTAAGGAGTCTTTTCACCAAGTAACTAACATGCTAATACTGGGCAGGACTTGAGGGTTATTGGGTCACATATTTTCCAGACTTTAGGTTGATAGATTGTTTAAAAATGGTTCATTCAGGTTTACAGAGTTGTACATGGAATTCAGCAACAGGTATGAAAATATCTCCTATAGATTATATGTGTGTGTATAGACTAATAACAATGGAGTGATATGAGCATGAAACCTTGTTTTTGTTCAAAGCATTGTTTCATTTTGAAATCACTGTTCAATAGATTCTATGGGACATGTATATGGAAAATAAACAGTTCTGTGTTGGAAGAAGGGGAGGTTTGCAAAGAATGTAACGTTATCTTAGAATACTGGTGAATGACGCTTTTGTGATTCTAAATATTATTGTTGGATATCAATGAAAACAATGTGTTAAAATGATTTTGTATTGTTTTTGGAAAAGAAACGTGATGAGAGAATCAAATCAGTGTGAAATTACAGAAAATATACTTTTTCTTTTCTTTATTTTTGTTGGCTAAACAAGTTAACCGTTCAAAACAACGTATAAAACTGATTATAATCACAATAATATACAAAGGAAAATTACTCAATTATTATTTACAAAATAATCACTTAATAATTCATGACATTCAAGGATGAACCATATTCATTATAGCTTTAAAGATGTATCAATTACAAACACATTCTTAAAATGTCTCATATATTTCCCAACATTCACAATATTTCTTTAGGGGTCAGGATTGTCTTCAAGAATTGCATAGTTGCTATTCTGAGTGTTATTTTGCAGGTTACACACATCTCATGCCAGACTTCATCATTAGTTCATGGAAGGTATCTTGCCAGCATAAATTTGGAAAAATAAAACTTTTGTTTGTATTGAAACAGCGTCACATTCGACTATAAGATATTTCAATTTCTCTCGAGTATTTTTATCTTTACAAAATCGACAATATCCTGAGTCAGAACTGATAAGGCCTCTCCTTACCAGTATATTATTGGTGGGCCATAAATTCAATGGGAATCTTAGGATTTGTGATCTGAGTTGGTGTGACGGGCATTTTAGAAGGTAATCTGCCATTTTTGCTGGGTGAGATGCCAGTCAAGTTGGTATAGCTTGATCATGGCTTTTGTTGGATAGTGAAGTAACAACTAAACCATAATGTTTGCCTCTTCAAGGGCTATGTATATGCAGTTTCTCCATTTTGTCGGAAATGTATGATCACACAACAGTAAATACTTAGCCAAAACAGTCAGTATATTGCCAGCTGATAGACCCAGCAAACATTTTCGCAATAAGCAACACATCTTCCAGATGACTGACAGCAGACTCAGCCCAAAAATGTAAAAGGGCAGTAGAAGTGCAGTTAATGTAAAATTAAGACCTTCTTCCAAAAACAGGATTCCAATTTGTCTCAATACAATTGCTTCTGTGGGATCAAAGTTTATGCCCCATAAGTAATAATGGGGACCACTTTTGGTTGGAAGAAGTTCAGGATGTGAAAGCATGAAAATGTGCCGTATTTATATTGCAAAATTTTGGCCTGGGACACCAACATGGTCATTTTGGATGCTAAAGCTATCATCCTGAGAATTACTGAACGTTATTCCCAAATATTTGTATTCATGAACCACCAAAAGGATTTGTTTTTGTATACACCAAGTAAATCTGTTTGAAGATTTCGCCTGCGATTTACCGAGTTCCATTATTTGAGTTTTCTCCAAATGTATTATTAAGTTATTCTTTTCTGCATAATGATCAAGTTGGTTTAATAGAGTCTGAATCCCACTAGGTGTCTGAGAGCGCAACATCAGATCATCTGCATAAAGTAACCAAGCGATGACCTGGTTACCAAGTTTAGGGGCATCATTGATTTATTCATGAATTCCACTCCTATATCAAGAATAAACAAATTGAAGACTGTGGACGCTAATATGCAGCCTTGTTTGAGGCTGCATTTGGTGTAAAATGAGGCAGATAATATGTACAATTTGACCTGCATTGTGGTGTTAGAGTGAAAAAGATTGATAAGTGCAATCAATGATTGTGGGCACCTATAAGAAAATATACTGCAGTGATGTTAGGCCTGGTTTACAAAAGTGCTCTTCGATAGGTGAACCCACTGAAAAACACTTTTCTAAATCATTGCCTATATGTGGTGATAGAGTTGGGTTGTACGGTGTTCGAGAACGTGTATTTCTGGAAAAATGCAAAGCAGTGCAGTTTAGAAGTTGAATGGGACAATTAGAGAAAGTTGAAGATTGAATGGGACAATTAGAGAAAGTTGAAGAGTGAACTTTGTAAACCTTTGTTATTAGAAAAAGGTATTGTACCTAGACAAGGGCAGTAGGATGACCTTTTGGATATGGATGGGCGATTGAAGTTCAATTAATTTGGTTTGGCATTTTTCTAAAGGTTTCAGTGGTGAGAAACGAATGTATGAATTGAGAATTGTTGAATGTAAATTATGCCTATTCTTTGGATCAACATTTACCATGGAAGTACTTAGTGGCAGTGTGCAAACTTAGACACAGGATGACTATAGTTTGCCCAATAATTTTTTTGGATGGTTTATATTAGCACTCCAAAAATACCAGTTAAAAATTGTTCAACAACTACAAATATTGAGCAATTTCCCCTCAGAACTGGGGAGTGAGTCATAATGGATTTGAGAAATTGGAGATGATTGAAAGTGTTGACTACGGACTACAGACTGTAAATTATCCATCAACACTCTGGCAAAATGACTGGGTAATTTAGGACCATGTGTTCTACATCCAGCCCCAGTGTTTGCAGTGCCACTCAGAGTAATGTTAGAGTGCTTAATTTTGGCCGTGGACACTCTTTATTGCATGAATAAAAGAGATGTGCCATTTGTCTTAAATTTAGATCTTAAAAAGGCTAATGATAGGATTGCTCATGTTTTTAAGGTAAATTGTTAGAATATAAAATAATGTCTGTTTTTTGGAACTGTAAGGAAACCTGATCAGAGAAGATGTTGAAGGAGACCTAAGTCCTGGGAGCTCAAAAGAGCAAGTGAAAAGTGTCATCCTGGGTCAAAAAATGTATCTGTATGTTACATAGAATGCAAAGTATTCAATTTCAATTGATTGTAGGGATTCAATTTGAAAACATGCATTGCAGTTCAATGAACTGGGAAAGACAATTCCAGTAGTGCTAACTATGGAGTGAAGGTTGTTTTAATGTACTTCTATTACATTGAGTTGTGTCATTAAACTAACAATGTATTACAGGCATTGGTCTAGAAAAATTATATAGTTTTTCTGGAAACAACAGCTGCAAAAAGCAAGGACTGAGGTGGTATTTAAACCAAAGGAAATGTCTTCCAAACATTTAATTGGATTTAAGATTGCTCTTTGTTGTGGTTCATTTAGTTATTTGCTTTAATGCAAGTAACAATGGTTTGTTCTTTTAGAGAAATCAGTTGGGGGATGTGTTAGGAACTTTGAAGGTATGCCTTAGTGAAAACATGTTGGCAAAATGTGATTTGTGTTTAAACAGTGATTTTTATTAAGAAAGGATGTACGTCTGTTCGATCTTTTGGTCTTGATACTAATAATGTGACCCCCATGGGAAACCTCTCACAGAAGGTATAAGAAAGATGATATTTACAGGCCGATTCATGGAATCAACGTGCGCCGGAAAAAAGGCACACGCGTGCGAAAACCTGCGATTCACAGAGAAACAGCGAAAATCGCAGTGCAAGTGCGATTATCACACAGAAAACATCGCACATCAATTCATGGAAGTCCGTGCACGCGAGAAATGTGGGATGTGCGCTGAGAAAGTGCGCGGCGCCCGCTGGCGCACAGGTCATCGAACGCTGTGCGATAAGGCCACAGCGAATTCGCACATAGCGCGGCGCACATAACAAAAGTAGGCGTAACACGGGGTGTCACACGCAGAATGGGGAACAACTTGTGAAAATGTGGGCGTCACGGGGGAAGTACAGGAGGCAAGTGCGCAGAACGCCCACACGCTCGCCTACAACATGTATTCATGGAATCGAATAGGGAAAAACAGCGCACGGCCAAAGAGGCGCACAGGCCCATACATGTCCGCGACACGAAAGCAGGCGGTAGCGTCCCTGCGCAGGAAAAAAATGTGCATCAAAGTCCTACACGCGCGAGAAGGCCCACACGCGATCGGGCCTGGGGGAGCGTGTGCATGTATTACAGGGGTGCGCGTGAAGTTCCACACGCGATTGGCCTGGGCGCGTGTATTTCAGGGGTGCGCGAGAAGTTACACACACGCGATTGGCCTGGGCGCGTGTATTTCAGGGGTGCGCGCAAAGTTTTACACGCAATCTGGCCTGGGGGAGCGTGTGCGTGTATGACAGGGATGCGTGTGAAGTTCCACACGTGATTGGCCTGTGCGTGTGTATTTCAGGGGTGCGCGCAAAGTTTTACACGCGATCTGGCCTGGGGGAGCGTGAGCGTGTGCGTGTATTTCAGAGGTGCGCAAGAAGTCCCACACGCGATTGGGCTGCGTGCGGGCATTTCAGGGGTGCGCGAGAAGTTCCACACGCGATTGGGCTGCGTGCGGGCATTTCAGGGGTGCGCGAGAAGTTCCACACGCGATTGGGCTGCGTGCGGGCATTACAGGGGTGCGCGTGAAATTTCACACGCGATTGGGCTGCGTGCGGGTATTTCAGAGGTGCACGCGAAGTTTTACACGCGATCTGGCCTGGGGGAGCGTGTGCGTGTATTCCAGGGGCTCGCGTGTGATAACACACGTGATCGGGCCTGGGGCAGCGTGTGCGTGTATTTCAGGGGTGCGCGAGAAGTTTCACACGCGATTGGCCTGGGTGCGTGTATTTCAGGGGCTCGCGGGTGTTTTCACACGCGATTGTCCTGGGCGCGTGTATTTCAGGGGTGCGCAAGAAGTTCCACACGCAATCGGGCCTGGGGGAACGTGTGCGTGTATTTCAGGGGTGCGCGAAAAGTTCCACACGCGATCGGGCCTGGGGGAGCGTTTGCGTGTATTTCAGGGGTGCGCGAGAAGTTCCACACGTGATCGGGCCTGGGGGAGCCTGTGCGTGTATTTCAGGGGTGCGCGAGAAGTTTCACACGCGATTGACCTGGGTGCGTGTATTTCAGGGGCTCGCGGGTATTTTCACACGCGATCGGGCCTGCAGGAGCAGGGTACCACTCACCGTCTGCCTTGAGTGTAGAAGAACGCATAGACAACACCCACCCGCTGTGAAGTAATAGTGTGTGAACCCCAACGCCTGCAAGACACACGCACCGCACCCCACGAAAAGCAACGCCCGTGCGCGATATGTCACAGACACGCATACGCGCTAAGGGCCTTTGGTCCAATGGAATCGCGTATGCGTGCTGATGCGCTTATGCGCTAAGGGCCTTTGCTCGATTCACACGCTGACGTGCAGAATTTTCACGTGCCAAATCACTCCATATCAAGCTGGCCACGCGTAAGCACACGGAAGACCACGCTCCTGCCCAGAAGGCCGAACTACTTCCCCCCAGAGCCCCGAGCACGCTCCCACCTGCCATCTGCTGCTGCCTGAATGCCTGCTGCCCACGTGCCCTGCCATGTGCTGCCTGCACATCAGCCAGGCGTGCTGTTGCTGTGACCACCCCTGCTGGAACCGAAGACTCCCGACTGGGATTCCATCGCTCCACAGCCCAGCCCCAGGACCCAGTTGCCCACCCACTCCTGCCTCTGGGGTTGTCATGTCGGGGCAAACACCATCTGAGACCACTGACAACCCCCGGCCAGAGAGGCAGAGGGGCACCAGCTTCAGTGCCACCGAAGTTGGTGTCCTGGTGAAGCAAGTCCTGGGGCAGTATGATGCCCTCTTCAGAAGTTCCCACGCCGACAAGGAAGGACGGACTCGGATCTGGACTGACATCGTGACTGCCATCAACGCGGGGGGTGGCAGTCCGCGACTTATAACATGTCAAGATGCGCTGGGAGGACTTCAGGTCCAGGACCCTGAACAAGGCCCGGCGCCTCTTGAAGGCAGCGGATGCCAAGGGGCGCCGGGGCCACTTGTCGGAAGAACAGATGAGGGTCCTGGAACGCATATCCCCAGCGCTCCACGTCCAGGTCCTTGAGAGGCAGACCCGTCTGGAGTCGAGCGGTAAGTGTACATGCATCCTGATTGTGAGCTGTGCGTGTGGTGATTTTTCAGTAGTGTGCAGGTTGCACATCTGTTTGTATGGGGTCGAGTATGGGTGGGGGTGTACAGGGCCGTGGGGCTGACACATGCAAGGGCTGGAATGTGTGAGACATGGATGGTGCTTGTGTGTGTAGGCTTGCATGCCAAATGCAGTTGTGTGGGCACACATGTTTGGATGAATGTGTATGTAAGTAGACATGTCCGTGATGTCACGCATGTATGTTGTTTTCAGCTGCATGTATCAGCACTGTGTACATGTGCATGTGTATGTATTTGACAAGGGTGCAACAGTGATGCAACATGGATGCATGTGACAGCGGTATGTGGAAGCCTGATCGGCAGATGTGACATGGATGCCCATCTGAACACTGCGACACTTGGCAGAGGTGTACACATGCATGCAAGTGTGGTGGTGTGTGTACATGTGTGGTGCACTTCCTGTGATGTCTGGCTCACCTTTGCCTGCTCATGCTGTTGTATGTGTATGGATGGTGCTGGCAGTTGCGATATGGCTGTGGTATGGCTCATGTGTGCGAGTTGAAATGACATGTGTGTTGGGGATTGTGATGACATGTCTGAGGTTTGCCAATGCCACTCATGTACAACTGTAATGTGTGTATGTGTCCATTGTACAGTGCCCTGATGCCTGTGTTTCATTTCTCCCTGTCTGCAGCGTCAACTGATGAAGAGGGCGGAGAAGGTGCTGTGGAGCACAGCGGCGGGGATCCCACCGCAAGCCGGAGACACAAGGCCCGGCTCCCCTCCCATGGTGTCATCTCGTCGGGGAGTGAGGAGTCCGGTGCCGCGTCCCAGGCCGCAGCTGCCGCCGGGAGGTCCAAGAGGCGGAGGTTGGAGTTGGACTCCTCGGCAGCAGAAGGGGCATTTGGGACCCCACAGGGTGAAGATGGCACGGAGTCAACCAGGTTGGTGGGGGGTTTGGTGGAGGAGGAGGCCGTGCAAGCAACAGAGACGGGGTCTGGAGGTGGGGATCCCACTGGTGCTAGTGGTGCAGTGCAGGACCAGGGACAGGAGGCAGCACAGGCCGCCGCGGAGGTGCCTGTGTTCAATCCTGTCCCTGATCCTGTCCCTGCATCATCTTGCACCAGCAGGGATGCCTACGTCCAGACCCGTTTTCAGGCAGGGGATGAGCAAACGACAACTGGCCTTCCTCTGCCTGCGGACGTGGCTATCCGGGTCTGGGTTGAGCCTGTCCTGACTGCTGTGGCGTTGCGTCAACGGGCAATGCGAGGTGACCTGCAGTCTTTTCATGAGGAGACTGCACGTCATCTCGAATGGCTCGTTGACCACGTCAGCCTGCTGGGACAGGTCACCCAGGCCGGATTCCTCCGTTTGATGGGGCTTGCTACGACCCCCTCCTCAACTGAACCCCCTACGCGCCAGTCGTCCTCTGTGTCATCTTCCCACCCATCAGTCACCTGGGTGCCCTGTGGAGCTGCCTCTGACGGTGCGGCCAGGCTGGTGGAGGAGGCATCCCTGCCACAGTCGGGAGTCGGACGTCCAGCAGGGGTGGCCACATCAACGACTGCACCCCAGCCAGCGGAGGATGTGCAGGCAGCAGGAGGCAGTGCACGGGCAGATGCACAGCAGCAGCAGCAACGTGGTGGGAGCCATGAAGGCTCGGGGCCTTCAACATCGGAGGGGCAGGCATCGGCCGGAGGGCAGGAGGACCCAGGACAGAGAGTGTCTTCCGTGTGGCAGCGGTTGGGCCACGCCATAGATGCGGAGCGGCAGCGGGCGGAAGAGGCACGGCTCACAATGGTCAGGGCGGAGAACTCCATGCGGAGGGCCCTGAGGCGGGCCGAGTGCCTCGAGGCAATCCGCAGGGGTTTGGAGGTGGACACGTCGACGGCCCTGCGGACCCTCGGGGCCATGGAGGAGGACCGCCTCCGGGACATTGAGCAGGAGTTCGATGATCCCCTGGCCCGGGACATCCAAAAGTGAGCCGTAAAACTAGCCCACTGCCCTTGTATATAGTTATGTAGGTAGTGTTAGGTTTCCTTTTTATTTGGATTTATTTTGGACCTTTTGGACATTGGCCACATTTTTGTATATAGTTTATTTTATTAGTTAGTGTAGTTAGATAGGTTTCATTTATTTTGTTGGGATAATGGACCCTGGCTTGTTCGTCTGTACATAGTTCACTGTTGGATTTTATTTTTCTTTCACAATTTACTCATGGAGCAATGGCTTTCAAATATTATTTCCCATTGGATTTTCTTTTGTGGACAGTGACTTTGGACACCATTACTTTGGATTATGATTTTTGGTTTTGCTTTCTTTCACGGACATGCTTCTTTTCATTTTTGTACATTCCCATTTCTGTTTCTTTATTTTTGAATCTATTTATGTTTCCTTTAATACATATTTTTTTATCGAACTTCAATGTGTAGTATCATCTCATTGGTTTCATGCATATCATGATATGGGTTTTGAGATTCACTGACACCCATTGGGTGTATGTGAGGGACATGTGTTTGTTTCGAAACTTGCAATTGGTGTTCTGTCATGTAATTGCCATTTCTGAGTGTGTGGATGCAATACTCGGGTGGGTATTTTGCATTTGGAGGCTGACCATAGGGACCAGGGATCTAGATTGTGATAACATGTTGGCTGGGGAACATGAGTTGGACATGGGTGGGGACCTGCTGGCAGGTTCCCCACAGTGCTGGGGGGTGGGGGTGGTGGGGAACATGAGTTGGACATGGGTGGGGGCTTGCTGGCAGGTGCCCCACAGTGCCGGGGGGTGGGGGTGGTGGGGAACATGAGTTGGACATGGGTGAGGGCCTGCTGGCAGGTGCCCCACAGTGCTGGGGGGTGGGGGTGGTGTGGAACATGAGTTGGACATGGGTTGGGGCCTGCTGGCAGGTGCCACACAGTGCTGGGGGTGGGGGTGCAAGGGGACATGAGTTGGTGATCATTAGTGCAAGGAGACATGTGCCTTTGCTGGGGGGCATGCCCATGTTGGGTGGGCTGCATGCGGGACATGACCAGGGATGCAGGGTAGTCCCCTGTGGTGTGGGCTGCCTGCAGGGGCCGTGGAGGGTGTACAGGGAACACCTGGGAGGACCCACACTGCCAAATCACATGTAGGACTCCCCGGCACCCCTGAAATACACGTACCCTGCTGAAATCGCGTGTGGAACTTCCCGCGCACCCCTGTAATACCTGCACGCAGCCCAATCGCGTGTGGAACTTCTCACGCACCTCTGAATTACACGCGCCCAGGCCCGATCGCGTGTGGAACTTCTCGTGCACCCCTGAAATACACGCACACGCTCCCCCAGGCCCGATCGCGTGTGAAACCACCCGCGAGCCCCTGAAATACACGCACATGCTCCCCCAGGCCGATCGCGTGTGAAACCACCCGCGAGCATCTGAAATACACGCACACGCTCCCCCAGGCCCGATCGTGTGTGAAACCACCCGCGAGCCCCTGAAATACACGCACACGCTCCCCCAGGCCCGATCGCGTGTGAAACCACCCGCGAGCCCCTGAAATACACACACACGCTCCCCCAGGCCCGGTCGTGTGTGAAACCACCCGCGAGCCCCTGAAATACACGCACACGCTCCCCAGGCCTGATCGCGTGTGAAACCACCCCCGAGCCCCTGCAATACACGCACCCAAGCCAATCGCGTGTGGAACTTCTTGCGCACCCCTGAAATACACGCACATGCTCCCCCAGGCCCGATCACGTGTGAAACCACCCGCGAGCCCCTGAAATACACACACACGCTCCCCCAGGCCCGGTCGTGTGTGAAACCACCCGCGAGCCCCTGAAATACACGCACACGCTCCCCAGGCCTGATCGCGTGTGAAACCACCCGCGAGCCCCTGCAATACACGCACCCAAGCCAATCGCGTGTGGAACTTCTTGCGCACCCCTGAAATACACGCACATGCTCCCCCAGGCCCGATCACGTGTGAAACCACCCGCGAGCCCCTGCAATACACGCACCCAGGCCAATCGCATGTGGAACTTCTCGCGCACCCCTGCAATACACGCACCCAGGCCATTCGCGTGTGATACTTCTCGCGCACCCCTGAAATACACGCACCCAGGCCATTCGCGTGTAATACTTCTCTCGCACCCCTGAAATACACGCACACGCTCCCCCAGGCCAGGTCTCGTGTGGAACTTCTCACGCACGCGTGTTCCCGACACCCGTAAGACGCGTTCCCCGCTTTGCGTTTGCTGTTTGCCAGTCCGGTAAACTGGTACAAGGTTGGCGCAGCCCTTTGCAATGGTTTTGCGATCTTGGTGGCTTTTCCTTGCGCGAGGGCGTTCTTGGGGGCGTAACTGGCGCTGCTGCAGGGTCGCTGCGCCACTTTGCGCCACGTCTGCTTTTGGAGGTGGGAATCCATGAATACGCTGTGCGCAGAAATTGATTTTATCGCACGCGGCTGGCGCAGACATTCGCACGGGCACGCTGTGCGCCAGCAGCGTGCGACACTTTTGAGGGGAATTACATGAATCGGCCTGTTAGCTGTCTCCCATCTCATTCATCTACATCAGCATTAAGACCTTAGTTGACAAGCTGTACATGAAATCCTACAAATATGAAGGGCTCCGTGCTGAGAGAAACCATGTCCGACTTTCTGGTCATGTGTTCAACATACACATACATTAGACAGCAAAACGGGAAATTATGTCTAATCAAGCATAGTATAAGGGACATATGCTCTGCAAAGTTATTTTGCAAAAGAATGGATCATGAGGATAAATGATTTGCTTTAAATGATGTCCTAACTGGATCCTGGTATAAGTGAACCAAATCTCTGTTACAGATAGAGCTTGCAGATGACCCAGGCATGGTTGCTGGTCAGTAAACCAAAACACCGGAAAACCTTTCTGATACATCAGACTGGGATTCAGCAAATATACCCAAAGTCTGAGTGTAGACCCATGAGCCCCATATAGGTATGTCTGTCAATGTATGCACAAAGTATATCAATAATAGCTCTATGATAAAGTAACAATGCTTGTTATATCACATTTGTATTTGCACCAACTAATGAAAGCTACTAATGATTATCAAGTTAGAAGTGCTTTGCAAGTGTTCACCCAGTACTGATAGGAAGAAGTTACAGTATATAGGGCCTAATTCAAAGAAGCGTTTTATAATGGAGCAATCCCATTGGAAAATGATCTGTGAATCAGGGCCATAGTGTTTTACAGATAATTGTATTCCTCTCACATATCTTTTATTCTTTTTTATTAAGTAGTGCTAAATACATTATGGGACACTTTCTTTGTATGTTCTATAATGACGTAGTCTCAATGAATTCTTATCTTTTAATGTTTTAACTTGTCTTAAGTGTAACTTTCTTTGCTTTTTTACACACTGTCTAATAAAGTTGGTTGATATGATTTAATAACAAGTTCAAGGTTTAGAAGACCACTTGTGAGGCACTCATACTGTCCAAATAAAGAACCTTTTGAAGAGGAATCTGTAGTCCACATGCTGTGTCATTGTTCATTTGAAATGGTGCTGTTTTGAAAGTAGCTAAAGGGGAATTGCAAGTCTTGGTCAATCAAGATGTGAAGTTAAAAATCTGCTCATAGGTAGGTCTAACTGGAATAAGGATATTACATGACTGTGCACCCTGTAGGCCAATAAATCGCAAGTATAAAAATGTATATGAAAAACCCAGGCCTTGCATTGGGCTATGAGAAAAACCTTGAGGGAATCACTCACTTGGAGTGAATGGTAATGCACTTTCTATGAGAGAAGTGAACAATACCTAAACTTTCAGAAGACAAAAAGAATGCTTCACAAACAGTGGCGTGTCCAGAATCTTTAGACTAGGTTGGCAGAATTGGGGCACTGACTTATGCAGGAGTTGCATGAAGTATGAGCACTCACGTGCACACACATAGACACACACACACGCACGCACGCACCTGGACACTTGCCACCCAAGGCCACTTCTTGGACACGGCTATGTTCACAAAGCGCTTTTCTCAACGTGACTTTCCAATTGTACAACACTTTGTGAATTGGGCCCATAGTTTTAAAATCAATTGTTTATGTAAATTTGTCCTAATTGGTTCTTGGTGTCAATGTACTGGCGTCTTTGAGGGATGCAATGTGTTTGTTTGTATGGTCCTGTTGGGAGGACATTTTGAGACAGTTTAATTCCCGTATTTTAGAAATGTTCTTTTTTGTGCTAGTGTTTTTCCTTTTTGCATGGGTTTAGAAAATGTGTAGGGTTTTAGATGCCTTTGCGAATTTGTCACATGATATGTAGAGAGGTAGACGTTCCTCTATTTCCTATGTCATTTATGCCTATATGTTATGATCAACTTTTTCATTAAATTAAAACTGCTTGATTGTTGTCTCTTTCAAGAGATACTTGACATTGCAGTTTGGCTAGACTGCATCATTTGTTGTGATACGTGGCCAGATTTGCATATGGTCTTTCACCTTAACAAAATATGGCTGGAGATTTGACCAGTGAATCCTTGTTGTTATGATTAATCCAAATCTATACATCCATCACTCTTCAGTTTTTCAAAAAGATTCACTCCTAATGTTGGATGGGTCAACTTTCAGTGTATTCTTTAAACCACTATTTGTGGCTGATAAGTAAATAATCCATCCTGATGTCATGGTGTCAAATTCATTTTGCATGGATTCATCAAAAGAATCAAGTGACTGTACTATCTCAGCCTATTTAGTTATGTGTGCTGTTGAAGTTGAGTTTATTAGTTTTTTTTTACTTGTACTTAAGTGCATTCAAACAATTGTTTCATTTAAGGTTCAGGTTTATTTTTGGTCAATTCACATATTCTTGTAATTACCATCTATCAATGGGCAAAAACATTGTCAAATACTTGTGATTCTTTGTTTGTTGATAGTTATGATGATATATTGTTGATAAAGGTTACATGACTTGCCACTGTCTGGCATTTAGAAAAGGTCTGCCTGCTGCTGTTGCATTTCATTTTATAGCTATATTTTGCAAGAAAGACATGACTGAATCAATGCAAGGTGTTTCAAATGATTGACCTTGCTTGGGTCTAAGATACAATTTAAAATAATACCTATGATACCACTTGAAAAATGTTTAAATGTTATGGTGACATACATCATTTGGTCAAAAGAGAGCTTTTACTCCATACAAGTTGGAACGTATGCAGTCCACCAGGTTCCCATTTTTGGTATATGTGTCTGTGAAAAGGAGAACAAATATGACTGAGGATGGGGAGGTGATAGACCCGTTAAAACTAAATCTGTGAGAGATTACTAAAGAAGAGAAAATTTGATTTATATGTTACGTGGTTCATAAACTAAGATACAATGGGGGTCATTACGAGGTTGGAGGTAAGGGATTACCGGCACCGGTAAGGACACCAGTGCCGGTAATCCCTTACCACCCTATTCTGAGGTCCCTTAGCGGGTCCCTTCATTAACACGTGGTCTTACCAGGCATTTTGGAAGGGACCCATTAAGGGACTTCAGAGCTAATAACGGTACAGCAAATTGCGGTACCATTATTATCTCCATCCCCATTCCCTTTGAGCACTATGGCGGCTCAATGGGACTGGGAATGGGGAATGGTTCCCGGAATGGGGATTTACTGGGTCCTCCCAGGTTGGAATGACCCGGTAAATCCCTATTTCGGGAACCCGGACCCGGAATTCGGTAAGGGGGTAGCCATGGTGTTAATAGCACCATGGCTACCTCCAACCTCGTAATTACCCCCAATCACTATGAATCAAAAGAAACCTTTCTTAATAAAACTATACATCGAGAGGTTGTAAAGTAGTTATAAGAAGTGACAGTACATTAATTAAAAGATTTAGTGAAGCACAAGGCAGCAATTACAATTATCTAAAACTGTCATTTTATAACCCCTTCATGACAGATGGTCTACTGGAGATAGAATATCGATCTAGAGCCCCTGATACATTAATACAGCTAAGACCAACCCCAAGACCTGTAGCAAACTGAGTATTCCCCCTTTCGAAGAGTAAACAATTAGAAACAGGTGGTTGAAATAAATAAACAAGATTGGAACATTAAGTAATCCGATAACTGCAGAGATGAACCTGATTATCTTTGACTAACATAACAATGGAGGCGGACCATGTGAGAACCAATGTAACATGAAAGTATCGATCTGTACACCAATTAAATATAAGACAAGTTTACAAGTTAGAGGCTGCCTCTATGGGAAGTGATACAGCTCTTTTCACATGGCCTTGTCCTTTTTTATCATGGAATGTAGCTGGTATCACAAAAGAACTAGATGATAAGGACTGGGTAGAAATCATTGCAAAATATGATGTGATTACACTGCAAAAGATATGGGCCAGAGAAGGTCCATATATGTTGTTTTAACACCTTCTTTATGAAGGCTGAATCATCTGTAAAAGGACTTTAGATCCGTAATTAAGCATTAAGCCCCGGGCAGAGGGGTATTACCACTTAAGTTAATGCCGAGGGCTCATTGCTATTAGTATCACAGCCCAGACTAAAAGCATGTTTTTTCTGTTTGGAAACACTCAGGCATTTCAGAACAGAAAAAAGAAAAGTAAAAAACGGCCACCTGGGAAGGGAAAACTAAGTCTGTTTTCCCTTTCCATGGTGGCCATTGAAAACAATTGAAAAAAGGTCAACAAAATGGACACCATGGAAAGGGGAGAAGGGAATACACGTAGTCCCTTTTCCTTTCCATGACGGCCTGTTGCAGTTTGGGGAGGACGCGCTGGGGACAGAAGTGTTCCCAGTGAGTCTGCTCCCCAAATGGACAGAAAAGAAGGTAAGTGGCAGTGTGAGGACTTGGAGGGAATTCTGTGGATGGGGAGGGAAAGACTTACCTAATTTCCCATTGAGGGGAGATGGTGGCCACCAGCCCTGAAGAGGCTCAGGTCAGTAGGATTACTGTCTGGTAACACCCGCATTCTGTGCCTCCCCATTCGATGGGAGGCCACCACATCCCCCTCTCCGGGTACTAATATCTAATCAAATTAATTCTGACTTCACTCTCTCTCTCCAAAATCCACAAATTGGCTCAAGGAATTGAATTTTAAAACATAGGAGGGTGAAAAGGAGGCCCTTTAAAATTGTTATAACAGTCCCTCTCCCATGCAATTACTGAACTCTCCACTTATTATCTTGGACAAGGTATTAAATGACCATAACAGACAACAGTTGCTTTACCTAAAATATAAAACTTGTGTTGTATATTGGGGTATTTGAATCTAAGAAGAAGTAACCAAGATCAACTAACAAAGCTGGATACAAATTAATGGGAGGAGTGTGAATTCACACATATGGTAACACAATCAAATGTTGCTAATCAACTGGGATGCAAATGGATAAAACTTTGTGATAAGCACCTAATGTGTATTATTAATGGTAGAGTGAAGGAAGATAAACCATCTTCTAACTGTATTGTTAGATCTACACTGGGCCCCATTGATTGTGTTGATAAGGCCGATGGATTGGTTGAGAGTAAGGTCATTTGAGATAATAAGACCAAAAAGGGACCACTGTCTTCTGTCCTTTAGTTGTAACATACGTTGCATAGCAACAAGTAGGTTCAGCTGAAAAAAAAACAAGCACTTAAAGTGGTCAAAGGTTAATGTATATGTTCTTTCTTACAATACATAAATTGGATAATTTGTAGATAAATCTATGTCTGTGAACATATCATGATTCTAAGGATGTGCTAAAGTCATTTGACGAATAATGGAATAAGTAACAACTGTATTATGTCAAAGTCAATTAGTAAAGCAATAAGTAAGAGCAAACATACGGGGATCGGGATGCATAAAGCCAGTCAAAGGAGAGCAAAAAAAAGAAAGCCAGAGAAGTGTATGGGATGAATTGAAACTGACATTTGAAACAAATAATCTTAGCTATTTCTGTAAATTGGTTAACAACAGCTTTAATTATCACAACGCCTGCGAACTGGCAAACAGTCATATCTTGGGCGTTGAATGGTATAAATATTAAACGAAGATTTACGATATGGATACAAAAATAACACTAACACATAGATGTAAGCCTTTTTCCAATTGCCTAATCAACATAATTACACCTGAGGTGGAAACATGCTGTATAAACAATTTAACATGACACAAAGTTCCAGGACCAGATGCAGTTCCTGAGATTAATATAAAATCAATCCAATTTGTTGGTCCAAAATACTGATAAATGTGTTTCACTCTGTACTAACAACCCGAGAGTTACCAGGTACATTGTTGATGAGTGCACTCCTCCCAATATTTAAAAAGAGTGTCCACAGTAAATGTGACTGTTATATGCAGATTTCAATGAGTGAGATTCTAGAAAAAACAAAGAAGTGATGGCTGGAAGGTTTAGAATTAATCTTAAACCTCTGGCCATTACTCTGGGCATCCCTCCAGACCACTGTTTTTTGCCTGCAAATATATTACAGAAAAGGGAAAGACCATTTGCAAATCAGGTCTATGCAAACCTATTACTTGTGGTGTTTCATAGGCATTGTAGAATGGTAGTGGAGAAACAAAATGATATGCTAATCAGATCAATCATCTGACAGCAGTATTTTATACACATACATGCTGACCCTACTTAGAAGAACACCCTGTGCCTGTCTGTGGGAAACTTTCCCTAGGCGTCAGATGTCGTGCCGCCTATATAACAATGATAGCTGAGAAAATATCCCTAATTAACCATGCTTCATACATATCAGCTGTTAAAAAATGCAGGTCAATAAACATCACTCCTGTAGGGGGACAAAAATACCATATGTTTCAATCTAAGTAACAGTAACCTAACCTCAGTACTGGACTTCAGTCTAGGTTTTAATCACCAGCTGGTTGGAAGTAGTGCCAGTGACTTAAGACCTTATTCTGGTTGAGGCAATAAGAATTGCTCTGCAATCAGAGCAATGAAAGCTAGAAGCTAAATAAACTATCTAGTTCTAACAAATTGTTGTTTTGCTGTAAGTGTCCTTATATTTTGTTTGTGGACATCTTCAACATGAGATTCCTCATGTCAGGTGGGGTCGACCGGTTTCGACGATCAAGGTAGCTATGATCATCTTCGCCAGGACCAGTTGTATTATATGTGGTGTTAATTCCGCCTGGAGACCAAAACTTGTTGATCCACGTGGAAAAACTCCTCTGCTTCCTAATGGGAAACATAAGGGTGAAAGCATGGGATGAGACTGTCCCCTGTTCCGTGCCACTGTCAAGGTAGCTACGAAATTCATATATGTGTACATATTGCTTTATAACTTGTCTAACTGAAGTCAGTGCAATAATTGAAGGATGTCCAATACAAGTCCTTATAGTAGCGCTGTGTTCATGCAGGGATTGGTAGGAGTTGGGGGAGTGTGAACTGTATCAATATTTGGTCTAGTGTCCATGCTGCATGCAGTCACTAGAATACTCTATTCTGGTGGGTTTCACATGCATGTCTTAAGTTAAAGTACCCAATGGCTGTTTTGGTGTATTACAGTGATCAATAGTGGTACTCAATGCATGTCACGTGTTGGCTGTGCTGGTCATTTATCAAATGCACAATAAAGTGGAACACCTGTGTGGTCCGCATGCATCCATTCTTGAAAAATAGTAGTAAAGCCGCCAGCTGACCTACCCATGATCCCTATGGGGAGACTTCTCTCAGGGGCGGCTGGGTCAACCAGAGTGTTTCTGGATGCTGTTTCCATTGATTGATATTTCTGAGAGTGCATGTAGAACAGACTACTTATTATGTGCATTCAGTGCCAGTCTAAGGTGTAATAAGGAGAAATAATGGTCCTTATCTGCGTGTGTGAACTTCACTCACACAGAGTAATGGATGCACTTATAATTAGATGCCTTCTATGTTATCAGCCAGCTGGGATAGGATGGTTTGCATGCCGTGCGGACTGCTGACTCCTACGGGCATATCAAATGATTAGAATATATCCCGAGAGTGCTAAAATAAATACAGTCCATCATATCAATGGTTTCGCGTTTAAATCAAACATTTACCTTGTGTTGCCTTGAAGGACGAATCCATAGCATCCGCATCTTTTGTGTGTCAGCGGGTGTCTCTATGGTCTGGTAAGGCTAGTCCTCCCTGAGCTAAATCGAATGCAGGGTGCTGGCGCCATGTTGGAATGGGCTGGTTTATGAATATGCAACCATTCAGAATCACTATATCACATTATGAATGACCGTGTGTGAAGGATGCCGTACAACCACGATCTAGCTACCCTCGACCGTGTGTCCTATTAAAATGTATAATATGTAAGGCATATGCAGGCTGTATCTGGAAACTCCATCAATCTGCTGTGGATGTACTAACCGGTGGCGCATCACTTTATTGGAATGGTCTCATATGCCAGTAGCTGAATGGAGCTGGTAAAGACTATGCAGCCGAAAATGGGTAATGTAGCTTTATCATGTACTGGACTCGGCAATAAAGGAAGGAATGATAGGCTCATTCTCTATGGCAACTGCAGCCATATTGTTTCTGTCCAAGAATAGTTTGGAACAGAAGTCCTAGTGTTGCAGTTCTGATATCAAAAAAGACTGCAAAGACATTTCCATGTATTCACCAGAATGTTGTTATGTATCTCAGAGGTACATTTTTGGGTGGCTCAAAAAATGATGATGGATGTATATGCATACCGTCAAAGCTGGTTTGGAATTGAGTAACATAAAATGTGACTTATGTATGCATTACAGATAGGTATCTGTTCATTTAGTCCATTCTTGTCTGTACCAAGTCTAAAGATCCCGCTTTGTTCTCTTCTGAGAAGGAGATTATGAAAGTTGCCTCCACGTCTAGGTGGATATATTTTTTCAATGACTGTCCGTCTGAACTCATCAGGTCCATGTCCTCTTTGTAAAAAATGTGTAACTACGGGAGCAGTGAGTTTATTGGGGCGTATGCATGAATTATGTTTAGTCATGTGGGTCTTCACCTTATGCATAGTCGGACCAACATATCTTAGTTTGCATGGACAAGTGATGAGATATATAACTCCAATTGTGTTACAATTTGTAAAGAAAGATTGTGTCCAAGGTCTTGCTATTGTAGTACTGCACTGAGTTTGAGGACACATAGAGTAGCGTGGGGCATGCCCAATGGACGGGTTGGTGTTCCAAAAGGTGGATTGTGAAGAATCGATGTTGTTTTGTTCTCGTAAAGTCTTGATTAGTTTGTCCCACACATTAGATCTGCGCTTGAGTGCAAATGCTGGTTCTGGTAGGGGATGCTCTCCTGTATTGAGAATTGACCAGAGCGACTTGATTTCTTTTTTGATCTAGTTGACTAGTGGGGAGTAGCACAGAACCGCTGTTATGTTGGCGCGTGGTGGTGAGTTTTTGCCTTGGATGACATAGTCTTGTGTACTTGTACATAATCTTCTATATCTTAAACACTGGCCAAACAGCAGGCTTTCTCTCAATGCCCGAGGATGGTAGCTCGAAAAATGTCAGTAGAGAATTTCTATCTGTCTGTTTTTGATAGACTTTTGAAATGGGTCAGCCATTCTCTGATATGATACAAATGTCCAAAAAGTGTATCCCTTCGTTGCTTGGTTCAATCATGAATTTCAGATGGGTATTGCATGTGTTGATCCATGCATGAAAATCACATAGTTCTTGTTGCGTTCCTTTGAAGATCATAAACACATCATCGATGTAGCGTTGCCTGATGCAAATCTGGGTATGCAACGGGTTGGTGATGTGATAGATGCTATCTTTCTCAAATGTCCCTTTAACAAAGTTTTTTCACTGAATTTGATAGGTTTTTTTATTAGTGCAATTTAACCATTGTGTCCCTTTAACAATGTTTTTTCCACTAACAAACTAGTGTTAGTTAATTACCCTTAATTTTTGTACATGTTCCTTAGATCATACTGACTCCCCCTCTGGGCCAGAATCAGAGTCCATGGACTGCTTAAATGTCCGTGGACTTCGAACAGCATTCACACTGCCCAAAAGCACACAGGTTACCTTACATTGTTGTTTCGTGCAACGGGCAAAGACATGTACATGAAACAATAAGAGATTGATGGACCAAATCCACAAAAAAATAGTTATAGGAATTTGGTACTTGAGAAACCAGAAACAGGTTTTCATAGGCTGCACAACATAATGGAATGCACCAAGCACAAAGCTTAACTGTACACCTAAAAGTATCACCTCACTGGAACCTTGCTCACACACTGACAAGCACCTGGAAGTTATTCCAAAAGAAATCCTTAGAGAAATAGCAAGTACACTCTATTTATTTCTATCACATTATACATTATTATGTATACATAACTTGTAAGAAATAGCAGTATTATTTTCTTTGAACAGAAATGGCAAGTACACTGGAATGGTTGGAGGAACATATCCCCCATGACGAAATGAGTGAAGAAAAGATCTCTATTGGCACAGAATGCATTTTTAAAGCAGAGAAAGTGATGTAATTTGTGGAGATATCACTAAAACATGGTTTTCTCTTTAACAGCACATAGTGGGAATGAGGAAACCAGGCCCAAATTACATTTGAGTGAACCTGAAGATGGGCACAGACAGCCCCTGACTGCAAATGCACACAATGAACTGATGAATTTGTCAGCAAAAATAGATGAACTAAATATAAATTCAATACAGTTGATGATGTTTGTGAAACATCACTTGAAGAAAAATGTATGATATCACTGCACGACTTGTACCTGTACCCATTCACCCTGTCCCAACCAATCATCTCCCATCAAATTCCCTAAATGAAAGAGGCTATGCAGAAACCTCAATCCCTTTCTCCCCTCATGAACAGTGTGTAGAAAATCCCAATTCCCCCTCTCTGGATGTATGTTTTTGTTTTCAATAAATATATGTATGTGTGTGATGCTGTTTTTTTTTTTTTAGATCCCCAATTTGCACTCTGTGGACCATGTGACTTGTCCAGCCTTTTTGTGACCAAAATGGAGGTGCCCCTCGACACTGTACTGGACATGTCCGCTCTGTCGTGTGGCACTTTTAATTAGTTACACGGACACTAGAATGCAGGCACACCTGATCTCACTGTGCCCCCAGACACCGTAACTGTCTGGACATGTCTGCTCACATGTGTCTCACTTTTAATTAGTTTGGGACGCCACCCCTGTCCTGCAGACAAAGACAGGCTTGCACACCTGCTCTTACTTTGCCCCCAGACAACATGTGTCTCACTTTTAATTAGTTCGGGAACTCCATCGCTGTCCTGCAGATAATGGCATGTATGCACACCTGCTCTCACTGTGCCACTGGACAGCGCGCTTGTCTGGACATGTCCACTACACGTGTCAAACTTTTAATTAGTTAGGGGACTCCGTTCCTGTCCTGCAGACACTGTCATGCATGCGCACACCATCTCCCACCCAATAGGTGTCCACAGGACAGGCGTCATGTCCCCATACTTCCGGGGACGTCATCATTTGACTGCACCCGTGCTGCATGTCAGAAGTATCAGCGGACGGTGTCCGTAAACCTGGACAGTTTAAAACTGCATTTTGGGCCAATCTAGGATGTTTCAAGCTGCAACCTTACCCTTGCAGAACTCCTAGACTGTGTCTTTGTTGATCTGGTAATTTATTATAACTTTTTGAGCCATATGTGTGGCTCGGTAGTCCGCAGACAGTAGCACAATCTGAGGACAGCCCGGCTGAAGGGACCCGCCCATTACTGCTGTGAATCAGTGTTTCAGGAGAGAGCACCTGCTGGTTTTTCTGTGATTGATGAAGACCACAGTGGCTTCTACTATGGCCACTGCAGCTTGCCCACCGCCACCATCTGGAGGGCCTGTAGAGGGGAACAGGCATGGTGATACAGAAGTGGATGAAGAGGAAGATGAACAGGTACTGGAAGTCCCCCTCTCCTACTCCTGTTGTGAATCTTGGGTGTGGCAGCTTTTTACCACCTTTGGGGGTATACGAAAGGCTAGGCAGACAAGGTTCGATGGTTGTACTCAGTCACAGAAAACCAGCTCTGTACTCCACCTCAGGTCCAATCGCAAGGCAGCAGTTCGAAATGTTTTACCTTTCTCAGATACAAGTTGGCTGACAGCCACTACCTCATCCTCATTATCCACTCTTTTCACCACAAGTTACACTCCTGTTGGGCAGGGGATCCCAGTCGAAGCCTTGCAGGCCATCCATAACACTGTCAACCCTTACCTTTCGAGGGTGACAGTGCTGTACATATTCTGTGACACACCACTTTGTAGGGGTGAGCAATTTCAGAGTGCTTTTGAGGCAGCAGTCAAGGAGCATGTTAAACACTGTCCCCTACCTGATCAAAGCGAAACAACGTCTTCTTCTCTCTACCTGCACCTTCACCGCTGTGGTAGGTGCACCTTCCCTCTCTTCCCTCCCCTCCCTTGTTTCTGCTGCAAACTAAAATGCCCCAAAAAATATAAAACACAACAAATACAAAAAAGGTTCTTTTCAGAGCCACCTTTCAGAAGTACTAAAACAAGTTAGAGGCCCCTAAACGGCCTGTGGAGTCTGCGGACAGCCTGGTAGTCTACAGACACCGAATAATATGTGTGATGCTGGTATAGAAAACATTTGCATGGGAAAGTGGTGGCTCTGAGATGAACCTTGTATTGTGTTTTTTGTTTTTATTTGTTTTCAATTTTTAAAGTAAACTAAACAACATTCTATTAAACTGAACTTTTTCTTTAAACTTGCAAAAAAGTAGGCATTTTATTTCCCACATTTTTCATGTATTTTTTTTTTACCTACTGGCAAATGCTTTCTATATTACAAGAAGTGCTTCAAAGCATGTTTAATGTTTTGCAGAAAAAAGCTGATTACCTGCCTCAGTAAGCTGTACTCCATCTCTGCGGAACATATTGGCAATGTCAAATTTAACATTTTCATTATGGAAAGACGTCATGCCAACATCTCCCAAAAATGCACACACAGACTTGTTGACATTGCACCTCGCTTTATCCACTTGTGGAGCAAATGAACTTGAGCGCATCCACATCTGTTTCTGGGCAATGCGAGAAAAAATCAGTCTAGAATTCAGGAACATTTCCTTCAATTTGCCAAATGTCTCCTTCATTGCAAACTTCAGTGAAATTGGAGTGACCTATCCTGAACTGTTCCCTCTACAACAAACAATGATAATGTCTGGATGTTACAGTCTGACCAAATGTACACAAAATCATGCCGAGCACTCCATACCATTGCAAAAGAACATCATCAAATCCAAGATTTTCAGCCACTCCACAATACTCTGCATACACCATCAGCCACTGGATCCACGAGTCCCCCAAAATCCACATATTCTGCCTCCTGAAAGATATAGCCATAGCCATTTGCACTCCTCTCAGCAAAGAGACATTCTGCCAGATTCTCTCCTTGCATACCATATTCAGGAAACCTGATTGGCTAATCCCCTGGCCTGCACAGTACAATTTCCATGGCTGGCATCCTCAAAAGACGCACATGTGGCACATGCCATCCACTGATTATCGCAGTGTCTGTGGACAGATTGTACAATTGAAGGGGGCGGGAAGAGAGATTAAACGCAATCTAAGTTATTTACTCTGTGGTGGTGTTCTGATAAAAACCTTTTTTCCCGTTTTGATTTTTTTTGGGGGGCTTTTCAGATTTTCTTTCCTACAACTACTCACATGCACTCTACATCATTTTCACAAGAACTTTCTGAGTGCATTTTGAATGTTCTTAAGAAAGATCGCATTACCACAATCAGTAAAAGTCATGCCATCACTGAAGAAATGATGTCCACCATCCAGCAGCTCATTTGGGAAGGATGTCATCCCAACATCATACAAAAATGAACATACCCCTTATTTCACAAGGTGCCTTCCTGCGTCTTGGTCTTCATAGTGCCCTAGGGGTTATGTGATAAAAGATTATCTTTCCAGGTGGAAATAGTTTCATTAGTGCTTTCACCATATGTTTCAATCCAATCTGCAAAGATATTGCACTGATGTAGCCCAAACTATGTCTCCAAAATGGACCACAAAGATATCTGGACATTGGAAATGAGACATGTTATTGCAATGTGCAAATAAATTCTTCCAGTTTTGGCCAGCCACCATACCATGAAACCTCCACTCCCTCCAATCCAATGTTAGCAGAAATGCCACACATTTCTGTGTACCTTTTCGGATTCACCATCCAAGAATCTCCCACCATCAAACAGTAAGACCTCTCATCTCAACAACCACAGCCATCTTCCCTACATACAGCAATGAAATGAACTGCTGCTCTCTCTTCCTATAAACCACAACCAGAAGACCTCATTGGCAAATCTCCAAAGTCCCCTTTCCATTCCCGGCAGCCTTAAAAGACCTGGGTGTAGCATGCCCTGTCCGCGGACTACTGCGTTGTCCGTGGACCCATAACACAGAGCAGCCCTTCTTCCCTTTCCAATGTAATCTTTGTAGCACTCCCTCATTGACTACTTTCAAGCAGGCACACACCCGTCCACCAAACACATTCAAAAACTCTACATCTAACTTTGTCTTCGAAGTTCAACACTTCAGATGTACAGTTGAACTCTCAGAGTACATGTCTCCTGTTACTCACAAGCACCTGCATCAAAACTACTATAAAAATCTCCAAGATTTCTATTTTCAGATTCAACCACATCTGCATCTATCAACACAAAGTACAGGTATGCATACATTGTTTTAATTATATTTCCAACTCTTTTACAAATGCATGTAAACAGGGTTCCTGCCACTTACCCTGCATTAACCTACTACTCAATAATCATACTCTCATTTGTCGCACCTCCTGACATCAAGTGGCAGTTACCTGACAATGCTCTCTGGTTGAAAAGTTTTTTTTTTTTTTGAATGAGCATTGTCATAACAGTTTAAAAATACGTATTTGCAATTTCAGCAGCACTGCCTGTGGCTTTTTTTGTGAAAGAAAAGTAAACTGCATTTAAAATTAGTTGTACAGCATGTATAAGTGAACGATCCTTTGTGAAAGTTCAATCTATTAACAGTTCATGCATACTTGCCAATATGACCATTATAATCTACCAAGTCTTCTTTTTTCTTTCATTGTATCACTTTTAATGCCACTTATCCCAATAACAAAGTTACACTAAAACTCCCACAATGCAAAGTCAAATGAAAACTGCATGTATGTTACTAAAGCATGGAAAGTACATGAAATGAAAAATAGAAAAATGCAACACGTTTAAAAATAAATGCATGTATATATTTACAAAAGTACTGTGTGTACGTTTTAAAAATTAAATGAAAGAAAATGGAAACTATTTCTCCAACATTTTGAAATAACACTCAATGGGCCTCATTACACGGTAGGCGGTGGACCAAGGTGCTATAGCACCTTGGTCCATGCCGGTAAAATTCCGGCACCGCCTTGGTGGAAAGGGGAATTACTGCCCTATTCCAAGGTTGGTGGGGTGGTAATTCCCCCTTCCCCCATTGCCCTTCCCCATTCCCATTTTTGCCCCATAGGGCATAATGGGAATGGGGAAGGTGCTAATAACGGTACCGCAAATTTTAGGTGCCGTAATTAGCACCAAGGTCCCTTAGCGGGATGGTTTTTAACGCCTGCAAAAAGCAGGCGTTAAATTCTCCAACCCGCTAAGGGACCTCATAGTAAGGCGGTAAGGGTTAACGTTCACCGGTACCATTACCGGTGACCGTTAACCCTTACCGCCTACCGTGTAATGAGGCCCAATGTGTGCAATTTTATCGCCTTTCAAGTACATGCAAACTTGCTAACATTCCCCTTTCTAAGCTGTATGTGTTTATTGGCTCCTCGATTTTTCTCTGCATTCTGTGACTTCTAATGGAAATAGTGCAACCACAACTCTCAAAATACAAACAAAAGAACGATCCTTTGATAAGCAACTACACATTAGAATGCATAGCATTCACAAGTATGTATGTCCTGACAACATAATAAACCTTCACACAAGTGCCATTTAAAAGTCTTCTACAAATATTTCCATCTCCATTTCTTGTTTTATAGAAAGGTTACACACAGTGCTGCTATAAATCCACAAAACCATTTTTAACTTTCATGTACAGACTCCCAAAAAGGACAGCTTTTTAAATGCTCAGCATTTTCCATTTTGCATTGTATAAAAATGCAATCCCCATTAGGCATACTTATCATGGGAGCACCAGCCCATTAGCAACAGTGCCAGTGCTCCCATGTCCCATTCCCATAGAGTCTTATGAGACTCCACAGGAATAGGGACTAACATTTTCCGGCACCTGACTTTCCAGGCAATCAGGACTGAAAATATCATGGCGGTACCCGGAGGTTAGTTGGCAAAAAAATATTAGGAATCTGGTGGCAAACCTGCTGCAGCACTGACAGGGTTAACACCATACTCCTAATGTGGACCAATGTTATTAACTCTTCTTCCCAACAACTCCTCCTACTTTCATAATTATTGTCTTCTCGTTCTAAAATTACTTCACCTTTACCATCCATAGCCACTAACTTTCTTCTTTCACAATTGCAGTGAACAACAACCTCCTGGAAGAGTACAACCTGAAGAAAACTACTCTTCACATCCTACAAAGTAGGTGCAGTAGTGTAGTAGTATTATTTCTGTTACTCATACAGTAAACTTTAGCCGCATAGTAGCCTACAAAATTCCTTTCAAATCAACATTTACTTCACTCTTAGTCATTACACCTCAACATGTACACTGTTTGTATTCTCATCTAAACAGCATTATCATAGCACTCACTAGCACTCTCTTACGCACTAACCCGAGCCCTTCACACATCTACACACACAGCTATTCTTACAACATTCCCAACCCCAACTAGTAGTCCATTGCACAATCACACAGCCCTCTATTTATGTCTGCCATCATATTCAAACACTCATTCAAAAAACAAGTAAATATATTCCACAACTTTCAAACCCACTGTTAGGCAGAATTATATGCAGTACCCTTTGGGAACACCACACACAATTACTACAAGTGACAGTACAAATGCACCTTTGGTACAAGCCTGTACTTCACAGTAAAGTGGTAGCGATGGCTAAGTAGCCAGACTTACCTCAAGAGTAAGTGAGCAGTCTCAATAGTTACACAAAGGACAGCAAGTACAAACAAACACTGACTCAAGGTTTCTGAGTAAAAGAATATACATTTATTTACACATCAGTTGTAAAACATTTCACTAAAGCAAAGTAGTTGAAAAATCATATTCTTAATACACTACACCACACCCAATAGATTCTGGACAAGTTAGGCTCAAAATGAAATGAGAGCAAAAAATGGCACTCCAGTAATTCAAAAAGGGAGGGAAAGACAAAGTTATCAACAAAGTGTAGCAGTACCAGCATGTAATAGGCAGGGCAATCTAGAAAAAGGAACTGCAGCAAGGAAATCAATTTAATAGGCCTGGGCCAATGTTAATGGGTCAAAGTCTGTTGCTCAAGATCACACAGTTCAGGGTAGTTCACGGTTAAGTCTTTGCCAATAGTTCAGGACGAAGTTGGATGGTAGAAAAGTTGGCTTAAAAAATGGACAAGCCCTCGGATTTGGGAAAGGTTTCACACACTTTACCGTGGCTGGATGACACAAACAACTGGATCTGAACAGTACCTTAAACGGAGAAGACGGCTATAGCTGAGGCGGACGTTCCTGGCAGGTCCTGCAGGCTCACGGTTCCTGCAGCGACTGTCAGACTGACACAAAGTAGGAAGACTGGAGGTTCCTGCACTGCCCAGGGAAGAAACCAGCAGCAGAGCAAAGCAACAAATAAAAGGTACGCTCCTTAAAACGCAAGCAGGGTCTGTTCCTCTTGGCTATCCGGTTCACTGTATCTCTGTACAGCAGATTCGACCAGAGAAGGGAGGCCTGGCAAGCAGTTTGGTAAACTGGTTGTTCCCACCAACTCAAGAGGGGAAGATTCTTTGCAGATTTTCCCTGTCATTGGAGTATGAAGATTTGAACCTGCAGCAGGGCTTCATTGGGAGGTTCATTCATGGTAGGGGTCCTCTTCTGTCAGCTCCTCTTCGGTTCTCTTGTTCCAGTGGCGAACCTGCCTTTCCAGACCCCGAGACCTGCTTTTTATGCAGTTTTCCCCCATTCACATAGCCTGGCTGTCAATCACACAGCAGGGTGGCTGTCAGATCAGAGTGCGACATGGGTCTCCAAGCAGACCCTGTGCAGGGAGTCCTAAACCCCTCCCTCACATCATGTCCCCACCAGACATACAGGCGCCTAAGGAGGGCTTCTGTGCAGAAGCCTGCAAAAGGATGGTGAACAGAGGAACCAAACCTGGTTTGGCCAGCAGAGTAAAACTGGAGAAAGACTTTTACAAAAAGAAATGGCAACTAAACCCAGCCGGAACCATATAAAAACGTACATGGTCTAGCGGGTTTAAGTTCGAGGCTACCAAGATAGCCTAAAACAATACCAGGGCTATTTAATATAACCGCGGTAGGAAAAATAGGTTAGTTACCACTGCCACCAGCCAAGTCTTAATGAAAAGGGAGCGAAACCATGCTTCAAGAAAAACAAACAAAAGGTATAAGTATTACCCCTTTCCAGAACTCTATTTAAGATAGTTTGTACTGGGTCAGTGAGTTTTAAAAGAGACTAATAAAGTCAATGGAAACTTAACATGTTCTGGAGACAGTAGTCAGTGCCAGAAAATGGAGTCGGAGTTGGGAAGTCAAAAAGACAACCCTGTGTCACTGCACTGAAGGAGCTGTGTAACACAAAGTAAAAAGATAATGCCTATGGAGTAGGTGAGGCTCCACAGTCTATGAACACAAGAAAATCTTAAACTCACACAGCAAAACACATGTAAGAGTGGGGAAAAAGGCTCACACAATCTTACCAGGTGAAAAAAATATATCCCGGAAATTCAGCAAAGCTGCTGAGGGACACAGTAGGTGAGGGAAATTAGCCATTCGGGAGAATTTTCCCTAACACCCACACTTTCCTTTTTTCTCCAACAGACAGAAAAGAATGCCTACTAAGAAGGAACTCCACAGAAAACAAAAGAAAAAATAGAGAAGATAAAAATAAAAGCATGCCAAATACTCATCCACCTCTAGCAGAAAGTATAGCAAATATTCAAAAAAACTGCTAATACAGTCACTCTACAAAGCTAAACCAGCAACCACTAAATAAAACTAGGGCCCCACTTCCAAAAAGAAAAATCTATAATGAAGAAGAAAACTGCTAATGACCCTACCACTATATGTAACAATGTTAAAGGAATGGTTCGGTCAAAAAATATTATTGTCCCTATGGGCCGGCTATGTGCTTTTAATCATAATTCGATCGATCGTACAAACATGTCCTATGCACCTTACCCGAGTTTTCCTCTCTTGAACACAAGCAAAATCAGGCAGCAGGGCGCGGCCATTTTGTGATAATACTATCACTTGTCGCATCGCCCTGGGTGAGCTGCATTTGTGGCACTAAATCATATATCCCGCCCCTGAGCCTGACATCACTAGACGCGTACCGGCCATTTCACAACGCCAAATCACGTCTCATGTCAACATTCTCTGTGCCTCAGTTAATGACGTGTCACCATGGAAACGGCAGGAAGCCTCTTTCCTCGACGAGTATAAACAGAGAGTTTCGCAACACACAACAGCAGATTTTGTTGTCCATTCCTCTCACTGTATTTCTTTGAGTATTCTGTGACTTGTTTCTGTGCTCTGGTCAGCTACCTTCGTTGCTTGCAGCCCGTGTGAACAGATACCAGTACGACCACAATAAATTATTTTTGTTTCTTTACCACACAATGGCAACAATAATGCCCTACCTGTACGAGCCCGAGTATTCCGAGGAGGAATTACTGGAAAGAGCAAGCTCTGTTGACAATGGGGATTTGGACAACAGTTGGACGGACGTTTCAACAGATGAAGAGCCTGGGCCTATTCGCATTGACGGTGTTTCCACCTGATGTACCTGCAATCGGTGCACGCTAATGCCAACTGAGATGGAGAACTGCTGCTGCCGAGAAAACTCTGGGTGCTTGTGCTACATATCGCAAGGCGATCCACAGCCGCAATGCATTACCGAGCTGCCAGACTTCACGGCAGTCTGTCTTACACGGTCCGTGTTGAGGATTTTGATGGTGCTTATGCACAAACTTCGTGCAACAGTTCGCCCTCGTAATCCAAGTAACGAGTAAGTCTAGTCTGGTTGTGATGTCAATTAGGCCACTACTATTTCTTGGTTGACCCCTACATTCTTGTAACTTCAAGATATCATTGTCATATCCGTTTAGTCTTGCAATTCTCTAGTAATAGTCGCATAAAAGTAATTCAATATTGTCCAGTGTCTAGTTAGCATTTTTCATGGCAAAAATGCCATTGCATACAAGAATTGTCATTGACAACTAAGGTTTAATACACTTATCTTGGTCATTTAAAAACAGATTGTATCTTTCTCTTTCATAGGTGGTACCGGCTGGTGGCCTATCGTTCGTGCACATGGTGGCTTCATGGGAGGCTTGGACACCGCGTTCGACGAGTAATACCCGCCTGTGTCGTTGGCGCCATTAGACAAACTTTCCCCAGCGACAGTGGTCAGTACAGGGGATTTTCCCTTGCTGAGCTGCAACCAACCTTTACAATGTCTAGTATTATTGTGCCATCAAAATAAGAAACCAAATAAAACGCAACATATTTTTTATCAATGGTTGTTTCAGTTTTTAAGTGAATCAAGTGTGTCTCCATTCAGCAGTGTTCCGGTGCCTTGTTTGCACACCTCCCGGCTCATGCATCCCACCCCCCACTATCAAAGGCAGTTCGCACCAGTAGATGTGTGCTGCCATGGGGGCCTGTCAGGGGCGTGAACGGCCAAGGTGCCAAACAACATGTACACTTCAAAAGGTATCCTACGCCCAGGGGCCATTGCTCACATGGCCTCCTCAGACCCTGTGTCTCCAGGCAGGCCTCCTCTGAAGCAGACCGTGCCCCTGCAATCCACATAAGTGTCTCTCCATTCAGAATTGTTCCGGTGTCTTGTCTGCACGCCTCCCGGCCCATCCATCCCACCTCCACTATCAAAGGCAGTTCGCACCAGTGGATGTGTGCTGCCATGGGGCGCTGTCAGGGGCGCGAATTGCCAAGGTGCCAAACAACATGTACACTTCAAAAGGTATCCTACGCCAAGGGGCCATTGCTCACATGGCCTCCTCAGACCCTGTGTCTCCAGGCAGGCCTCCCCTGAAGTAGACCGTGCCCCTGCAATCCACATAAGTGTGTCTCCATTCAGCAGTGTTCCAGTGCCTTCTCTGCATGCCTCCCGGCCCATCCATCCCACCCCCCACTATCAAAGGCAGTTTGCACCAGTGTATGTGCACTGCCATGGGGTGCTGTCAGGGGCGTGAACGGCCAAGGTGTCAAACAACATGTACACTTCAAAAGGTATCCTACGCCCAGGGGCCATTGTTCACATGGCCTCCCCAGACCCCGTGTCTCCAGGCAGGCCTGCCCTGAAGCAGACCGTGCCCCTGTAATCCACATAATACCACGACATATACACGTCATGCATTCACAAACACACCCCTTTTTGTTATTCTTTATAAACCACTGGATATTTACAATGAGAACATCTTTGGGCACAGCAAGTCAACTCATGATCGTGCCACTCTGTGACCGCTTCGAGTGAACTTGTCAGTGTGCTACCTGTGAACATCTCCCTGTTCTCCTGCCACTAATTACTCTGCTTGCTGAATCCAACTATTTGTTGGTCAAGGTAAGGGCATGTATCCGAATCATATCTCCTTCATTTGTACATTTATATCTATTCCGAAGTATCTAACTCCGTACTGCTATGTTAATTTGAATCATTGCTATTGACTTGAGTTTCTTTTGTTATGTTATCGATATATCAATTTTTATCAGTGTCAATTGGCATCGTATTGCATCCTTCGCGGACCGGTGTATAGTATAAGCATGTTTCCTTTTCGTGCATGATAGAACATTCGAGGGACGAGTAACATGTTCTGATTTTCAACACATCAGTGAATCGTTTGTGAAATGTACCCTATAATACAGCCGCACACGCTGCACTGGTTTTGCTGTGGTGCCCAAAAGAAAGCGTGCAATGAACAGTGTATGGTCCAATTCATTCTTTCTCACATGCTTATGCAAAATATTTATTTAATAATGTTGACCTTTATTTTGCAGAATTTACAACAATGCCTGCATGTTCCATTTTCGGTTGCCCTTTGAAGACCCATGACAAATCCAAAGGCATTACAATGCATGTATTCCCTAAGACTGTTGATCGAATAAGAGAATGGGTCAGACGTTGCGGATATCCACCGGAGGACCTTGAAAGTAGATTCAAACAAGTCTTGGAGGACAAGAGGGGTCATCGATACCGCATCTGCAGCCAGCACTTCTCCCCAGATATGTACGACACATCCTTGTACACAAAGAGGAATCAACTGAGAACAAGTCGGAAATTGCTCCCAAACGCTATTCCGACTTTACTCGTGAAAATGCCGCCACAGGTGCGTCACTCTTCCAGATTTAGCTTTACGCCTGTAAATGCCACTTATAGTACTTTCCATATTTATGTGATTCAATAGCTGTTGAAATAATTACTTTTTTGCTACAAAACAGTCCTTGTTTTGTAGAACCCTCATAGAAAAATGGGGACTGATAACTAAGCTATATTATGCATTTTAATAAGTGTAATTTTCTCGTATTCAGTCCCCTTACATGCCATTTTATTGTGTTGGAATTTCTAAATCGATTAATACTTTCCCTTTACCACTCCATGACTATTCACCGAATATGAAGGAACAGGATTCAACATCCATGCCTTGCCTGGAGTCATCAACCACTTCGAGCGCGTATCAGGTAATGTTACCTAGCTATTCTGTTCCAGACTGGTTTTATGCACGGAATTCTAGATAATGTGATCATATTTTTACAATGTATCATTGCATTACACAATGTTTCTTTACTACTTTACTGTTGATATGTACCTTTGTTGTCTTTCCAAATTGTGTTTTCCCGTTTCCAATCTTTTCAACCTTACTAATGCAAGTACTTTGTTTCAGGGAGATGCTGAAGCGTCCACTACAATCCAAACTCCCCTCGTAGTAGATCCGGTGTCAGAGGTATGGGTCTTCATAGCTCAATAGGACGAGATAATCTGATCATATTTTCATATTGTGTAATTGTTTTACACAATGTTTCATTCCTACTTTACTATTGATATGTACCTTTGTCGTCTTTCCAAATTGGGTGTCCCGTTTACAATCTTTTCGTCCTTAATAATGCAAGAACTGTGTTTCAGGGAGATGCTGCAGCGTCCACTACAATTAGAACATCCTCTTAGTTGATCCGGTGCCAGTGGTATGGGTCTTCATAGCTCAATATGACGAGATAATCTGATCATATTTTCATATTGTGTAATTGTTTTACACAATGTTTCATTCCTACTTTACTATTGATATGTACATTTGTCGTCTTTCCAAATTGTGTGTCCCGTTCCAATCTTTTCGTCCTTACTAATGCAAGTAATGTTTTTCAGGGAGATGCTGCAGCGTCCTCTACAATGACATTATTCATGATGGTTGTTCCGGAACCAGACCTTACAGTTGATCTGGACCCAGAGGTATGCGCATTGACAGTGCCATCGAATGAAAGAAAGTCGGTCTAATTAGATGGGTAATGCCAATGAGTTATTTTAAATGGATACTATTTTTTGTATGGATGTATACAAGATCCGTATATTGAACCGGAGGAACGTGTATCTGAGTCGGTGCGCCAGTTTGCTGATGTTAGAGCAAAGAAGGTTTCAAAGAAAAGAAATAAAAATAAGGTTAGTTATAAACACTTTCTATTGTTGGCAATAGTGTTGTGCTAAGGCCTTCATTGTGCTTTTTTAATGTCAATTGTACAACACTGTATGTTGGATTTACACTGAACATCCCTTTTCCTATCTGTCCTGTAGTTGCCGATGGAGTACGGACTATGCAGACACAGACAGCGATACAAACGACATATGCTGCTTGCCAAACTGTTTTCACCATGGAGGAACTATTCATTGAGGTGCGTCGTGTTCACACTTGAGATGCCTATGTCCAATGACCAGAAAATGAATTTAATAAGACCGGTGATTCCATCAAAGTGTTCGTGGACCATTGCTACAATGCGCCTGCTCCGCCAGAGGAAGGTGAAATTGAATTTTTAGATGATAGTTTAACATTATTAGATGAGCACTTGACACAATCTATACCCGCCAAAAAAATGCCCCCCAAAAAACAGTCCACATTGATCTTTTCTCCTATCCATCGTCAAGTAACAGATGTTGAAATGACAGAAACTGAAGCATCAACACTATTGACCGACAAAACAGACAAAGATATCAACTATAGTATGTCCGGTTTGGCTGATATGCCCACAACGGTTCACTCCGAAACCACAGTGTTGCCAGATGACAGTATAATAAAAGAGGCCAAATACATAGAATTCGACAGCAGCTTGATGGAGATACAGATGCTGAAATGTGTGCATTCAGTGGGAGAGAAAGTGTGTGGAAAGCCATTAGTGAGCGTGACTCGTCTAACACAAGGCAGTAACCTCAAAATACATGCCAACTATGAAAAGTCGCATAAAGCATTTTCATGGTCCGCTCAACCGATGCTGGAGAAACTGCCAGCTGGCAATCTACTGTGTGCAGCAGCTTTACTTTTCAGTGACTCCAGTTTCATGAAGTTATCCAATTTCTTTCAGTTTGTGGGACTCCATTTCATTTCTAAAACACAATACTACAAATACCAACGTGATTATCTATTCCCTGCCATTAGTGATGCTTGGAGAATTGAACAGTTGGCTATTCAAAGTACATTCCCTGACAAACAGTTCAGGCTAGCCGGCGATGGACAGTGTGACAGCCCCAGATTTTCTGCACCTACCATCTTCAGGACATGGAAAGTAAGAAAATTGTGAGTTTGGTGGTCGTGCAGGTGTCCCAATGTAAATCCTCGGTGGCCATGGAGAAACTTGGTTTTACAAAATCACTGGAAGATCTACAATCGAGGGGAATGCAAATCGACCTCATAGCCATGGACAGACACGTTTCAATAGCCAAGACAATGAGAGAGCAGTATCCAAATATTAAACATCAATTTGATATATGGAATGTTGCCAAATCAATCAATAAAAAAGACTTGGCTGCAGGGAAAAAAAAGGTTTGGAAGGTATTTTGCAATGGTCCTAGTCTTTCAGCAACCATCTTTGGTCGAGCTCAAAAACATGTGATGGGTCTGTGGAAATTCTACTGGAAAAATGGCGGTCATTAATGCACCACTGTTCCAACGTTCATCACTGGACAGAAAACCTACATTTCCACCAATGTGAACATGGCTCTTTGTCCCCAGAGCAGGCATGGAAGAAGTGGTTGATCACATCTTCATCTCCACACAAAGCCCTTGAGAAGATTGTGTTTGATAAAACTCTATCAAGAGATCTTAAGGGACTCACAGAATTCTGTCACACAGGAGATTTGGAGGTGTTCCACAATATGTGCCTAAAATACAGCCCAAAGAGATTGCATTTTGGATGAAATGTCAGACTTTGCTTGTGGTATTAGTGCATAACAAGAATGTGGGCCGGGAACAATCTAGGACTGCAGGAAACTTAAGGATGCTTTGCTACACTATGGCCTTTACGAAAAGAAGCAAAAAATGGGTTGTCAATATATATGAGAAAATGGAATTTGATTTTGTGAAAGATCTTATTTTTAATGTCGTTGAGATGCATACTCATGGAATCTGTTCAGAGCACACATATATTGCCACAAAACATTGCCAGCGTGCCATATCCACCCAAAGCAAAGCTTGTTAAATCGTTCAAATCCCGGTTGAAATGATTACCGTCTGTTTTTATTTTTGCAAAAATATTTTCTATAAACTGTACAAATAAAGTATGCATTTTGTCTTTTGAAATCTATCCTCTCATTACTGAGAGGATAGATTTCAAAAGGCAAAATGCATACTTTATTTGTACAGCTGTACTTTATTTGTACAGTTTATCTTAAATCATTAAGATTGCTTTCACATTTCACAGTTTAATTGAGATACTGTGGGACCTTCATTTTTCCTGTTAATGACCAATGGGTAACTGTGTAAGAATATTTGGGTTTTGGCAGTTGACTTGCAATAAAGTTCTGCAAAAAGCTGAATAACTGCTGGACCTACAAAAGAGATTAGACCTAGGCCACAAAACATTCTAGGCACGCAAGAAGTACTGACTATGAAAACATGCCATGGGGTAGGGGGCCATGAGATAAGCAGAGGTGGCCCTATTATTAGACACATTTTGAATCCGTTTTTTTGTTACCCCGACTATAATTTGGGAATAGGGGGCATTCTGTCATTGGCAAATCCCACCTACAGCTGAGCAGCACCACGAACAACAAGCAGTGATAGCCCCCAATATTCTGTGCCCATGCTTCAAAATTCATGTTCTCGTGGATGCGTTGACAGGGGATGTTGCATGACAGTTACTACTGGGTGACATTGTACTTGTTCGTTCTGTTTGACATATTGCAATGAAGTGCTAGTACAACCTTTGTGTGCAGGGCTATCTACCGGGCACTTGGGCAGGCCAGCATCGAGACGCTTGTAGACCACCACTCGTTTCTCCCTGGCTCTACGCTAATAAATCATTACTTTGTTTTTGCACCTCGAAATCTTGCCTCAGTTTACGAATTACGTTTAGAGCTCAACATCTCATTCGCACTATCTTCGGAAGCAAATAGCAGAGTACTTTGATATTCCATGTTGTATTCTCTCGAATCACATTGTGTCACCTCTACGCTAAAAAAGGAAATGATTCATTGTAATAAAGATCAGCTAGTGAGACACTTTTTCGATTTTTATCTTTTGCAAACAGGTATATCGTGCCGTTCTGCGATTGTCATCTATTCCAGACCCCGACCGATGGCTTCTTCAAATGCCAGCTGCAGCTACATATCAATCACTGGATCTACTTGACCATATTTTGGACGACATACAAGGTCCAATATGTCCGTACGCAGTACCGGCGATTAGGAGCAACATAATAACCTTTATGGTGGTCTAGTGCCAAGTTGAAGCACCAGCCTTGCAATTCACTGTGTGACCGAAGTGCTTCGTTTACCCAAAACAAACACCCTGTGTACCCAAAAGGTACAGCGCGTGACTCACGATAAACATTTGCAGATTTACGAAACGAGAGCAAAGAAAAAAAGTTCAATTTTAATTGATTTGGTCACACGCTGAATGTTATCGAAACATTTAGGGGGTAATTCATAGAATCAAGCGCACAAGTGGCGCACGCGGCTGGCGCACAGTGTGCGCGTGCGAATCCCTGCGCCAGCCGCGTGCGCCAAAACCCATTTCCGCGCACAGCGTATTCATGGATTCCAGCCACCAAAACCAGCCGTGGTGCACAGTGGCGCAGCGACCTTGCAGCAGCGCCAGTAACGCCCCCAAGAACGCCTTCCGCGCAGGGAAAAGCCATCAAAATCCCCAATCCAGCGCAAAGGGCTGCGCTAACCCTGTACCAGCACGGCAAGCGGGCTACGTGTATTTCAGGGGTACGCGTGAAGTTTCTCACGCGATCGGGCCTGGGGGAGCGTGCTACGTGTATTTCAGGGGTTCGCGTGAAGTTTCTCAAGCGATCGGGCCTGGGGGAGCGTGCTACGTGTATTTCAGGGGTTCGCGTGAACTTTCTCACGCGATCGGGCCTGGGGGAGCGGGCTACGTGTATTCCAGGGGTTCGCGTGAACTTTTTCACGCGATCGGGCCTGGGGGAGCGTGCTACGTGTATTTCAGGGGTTCGCGTGAACTTTCTCACGCGATCGGGCCTGGGGGAGCGTGCTACGTGTATTTCAGGGGTTCGCGTGAACTTTCTCACGCGATCGGGCCTGGGGGAGCGTGCTACGTGTATTTCAGGGGTTCGCGTGAACTTTTTCACGCGATCGGGCCTGGTGGAGCGTGCTACGTGTATTTCAGGGGTTCGCGTGAACGTTTTCACGCGATCGGGCCTGGGGGAGCGGGCTACGTGTATTTCAGGGGGTCGCGTGAACTTTTTTCACGCGATCGGGCCTGGGAGAGCGGGCTACGTGTATTTCAGGGGTCGCGTGAACTTTTTCACGCGATCGGGCCTGGGGGAGCGGGCTACGTGTATTTCAGGGGTTCGCGTGAAGTTTCTCACGCGATCGGGCCTGGGGGAGCGTGCTACGTGTATTTCAGGGGTTCGCGTGAAGTTTCTCACGCGATCGGGCCTGGGGGAGCGTGCTACGTGTATTTCAGGGGTTCGCGTGAAGTTCCACACGCGATTGGCCTGGCCGCGTGTATTTCAGGGTTGCGTGGGAAGTTCCACACGCGATTGTCCTGGGCGCGTGTATTTCAGGGGTGCGCGGGAAGTTCCACACGCGATTGTCCTGGCCGCGTGTATTTCAGGGGTGTGCGGGAAGTTCCACATGCGATTGTCCTGGCCGCGTGTATTTCAGGGGTGCGAGGGAAGTTCCACACGCGATTGTCCTGGCCGCGTGTATTTCAGGGGTGCGTGGGAAGTTCCACACGCGATTGGCCTGGGCGCGTGTATTCCAGGGGTGCGCGGGAAGTTCCACACGCGATTGGGCTGCGTGCGGGTATTACAGGGGTGCGCACGAAGTTTTACACGCGATTTCAGCAGGGTACGTGGATTTCAGGGGTGCCGGGGAGTCCTACATGTGATTTGCCAGTGTGGGTCCTCGCAGGTGTTCCCTGTACACCCTCCATGGCCCCTGCAGGCAGCCCACACCACAGGGAACTACCCTGCATCCCTGGTCATGTCCCGCAGGCAGCCCACCCAACATGGGCATGCCCCCCAGCAAAGGCACATGTCTCCTTGCACCAATGATCACCAACTCATGTCCCCTTGCACCCCCACCCCCAGCATTGCGGGGCACCTGCCAGCAGGCCCCCACCCATGTCTCCCAGCACGGCCACCTCCCCAGTCACCAGGGGCAGCCTCCACCAGGCCCCCACCCATGTCTCCCAGCACCCCCACCCCCCCAGTCACCAGGGGCAGCCTCCACCAGGCCCCCACCCATGTCTCCCACCACCCCCACCCCCCCAGTCACCAAGGAGCAGCCTCCACCAGGCCCCCACCCATGTCTCCCAGCACCCCCACCCCCCCAGTCACCAGGGGCAGCCTCCACCAGGCCCCCACCCATGTCTCCCAGCACCCCCAACCCCCCAGTCACCAGGGGCAGCCTCCACCAGGCCCCCACCCAGGTCCCCCACCACCCCCACCCCCCAGGAGTGCAGGGGCACCTACCACCAGGCCCCCACCCATGTCTCCCAGCACCCCCACCCCCCCAGTCACCAGGGGCAGCCTCCACCAGGCCCCCACCCATGTCTCCCAGCACCCCCACCCCCCCAGTCACCAGGGGCAGCATCCACCAGGCCCCCACCCATGTCTCCCAGTACCCCCACCCCCCCAGTCACCAGGGGCAGCCTCCACCAGGCCTCCACCCATGTCTCCCACCACCCCCACCCCCCAGCACTGTGGGGCACCTGCCAGCAGGCCCCCACCCATGTCCAACTCATGTCTCCCACCACCCCCACCCCCCAGCACTGTGGGGCACCTGCCAGCAGGCCCCCACCCATGTCTCCCAGCACCCCCACCCCCCCAGTCACCAGGGGCAGCCTCCACCAGGCCCCCACCCATGTCTCCCAGCACCCCCACCCCCCCCAGTCACCAGGGGCAGCCTCCACCAGGCCCCCACCCATGTCCCCCACCACCCCCACCCCCCAGCAGTGCAGGGGCATCCACCACCAGGCCCCCACCCATGTCTCCCAGCACCCCCACCCCCCCAGTCACCAGGGGCAGCCTCCACCAGGCCCCCACCCATGTCTCCCAGCACCCCCACCCCCCAGTCACCAGGGGCAGCCTCCACCAGGCCCCCACCCATGTCTCCCACCACCCCCACCCCCCCAGTCACCAGGGGCAGCCTCCACCAGGCCCCCACCCATGTCTCCCACCACCCCCACCCCCAAGCACTGTGGGGCACCTGCCAGCAGGCCCCCACCCATGTCCAACTCATGTCTCCCACCACCCCCATCCCCCAGCACTGTGGGGCACCTGCCAGCAGGCACCCACCCATGTCTCCCAGCACCCCCACGCCCCCAGTCACCAGGGGCAGCCTCCACCAGGCCCCCACCCATGTCTCCCAGCACCCCCACCCCCCCAGTCACCAGGGGCAGCCTCCACCAGGCCCCCATCCATGTCTCCCACCACCCCCACCCCCCAGCACTGTGGGGCACCTGCCAGCAGGCCCCCACCCATGTCCAACTCATGTCTCCCACCACCCCCACCCCCAGCACTGTGGGGCACCTGCCAGCAGGCCCCCACCCATGTCTCCCAGCACCCCCACCCCCCCAGTCACCAGGGGCAGCCTCCACCAGGCCCCCACCCATGTCTCCCAGCACCCCCACCCCCCCAGTCACCAGGGGCAGCCTCCACCAGGCCCCCACCCATGTCCCCCACCACCCCCACCCCCCAGCAGTGCAGGGGCACCCACCACCAGGCCCCCACCCATGTCTCCCAGCACCCCCACCCCCCAGTCACCAGGGGCAGCCTCCACCAGGCCCCCACCCATGTCTCCCAGCACCCCCACCCCCCCAGTCACCAGGGGCAGCCTCCACCAGGCCTCCACCCATGTCTCCCAGCACCCCCACCCCCCCAGTCACCAGGGGCAGCCTCCACCAGGCCCCCACCCATGTCTCCCACCACCCCCCAGCACTGTGGGTCACCTGCCAGCAGGCCCCCACCCATGTCCAACTCATGTCTCCCACTACCCCCACCCCCCAGCACTGTGGGGCACCTGCCAGCAGGCCCCCACCCATGTCCAACTCATGTCTCCCACCACCCCCACCCCCCAGCACTGTGGGGCACCTGCCAGCAGGCCCCCACCCATGTCCAACTCATGTCCCCCACCACCCCCACCCCCCAGCACTGTGGGGCACCTGCCAGCAGGCCCCCACCCATGTCCAACTCATGTCCCCACCACCCCCACCCCCCAGCACTGTGGGGCACCTGCCAGCAGGCCCCCACCCATGTCCAACTCATGTCCCCCACCACCCCCACCCCCCAGCATTGCGGGGCACCCTCCACCAGGCCCTCGCCCATGTCCCATCCATGCCCCCACCACCCCCACCCCCCAGCACTGTGGGGCACCTGCCAGCAGGCCCCCACCCATGTCCCATCCATGCCCCCCTGCACCTGGGTCCCAACAATCCCCAATCATGTCCGTAATGGCCATCCTCCCCTGCCAAAAGGCCCAACCAACTATCACATCCACCCACATATCAAAGGCAATTACATGTTACACACCCAATGTAAATAATGCAAATGAACACATGTCTGTCACACATAATGGCTGCAAGTGAATGTTAAAACACCCAACATGACATGCATGAAAGGAATGAGATGATACGACACATTGAAGGATGAAAATAAAAATGTATTGAAAATCAACAATGGAAATGAAATAAGAAAAAACACAAAGCAAAACAACAAAAAGAAGTTGAATGTCCATGAAATAAATCCAAAAAATCCAAAAATCCATAGAAGAACTATACACAAGACAATCCCGGGTCCATGAGCCCAACCAAATGAAACCTAACTATGTCAACTAACTAAAAACTGAACTATATACAAAAAAGTGGCGCATTGTCCAATCGCAACCAAATAAAAAAAAATAATAATTCAAAGGAAACCTACCACTAACTATATAACTATATACAATGGCAGCGGGCAAGTCCTGCGGCTCACTCAGTGATGTTGCCGGCCAGGGCATCATCGAACTCCATGTCGATGTGCTGGAGGCGGGACTCTGTCCTGGCCCCGAGGTCTCGCAGGGATAACCCCATGTTCACCTCAAACTCCATGCGAGCTTCCTCGAGGCACTCAGCCCGCCTCAATGCCCGACGCATGGAGAACTCCGCCCTGACCATGGTGAGCCGCTCCTCTTCCGCCCGCTTCCGCTCCGCACCTATCCGCTGGACCAACTGCTCCCACACGGAAGACACTACCATCCCAGGGTTCTCCTGCCCTCCGGCCGATGCCTGCCCCTCTGAACTTGATGGCCCCGAGCCATGATGCCTCCCACGTCGAGCCTGCTGCTGCCTCCAACGCCACTGCCTCTGCCAGCACGACGGCATCCAGGATGATGGAAAGCACCGACGCCGTCGTGCACGTGCCCTGCCCGATGATGCCGTCACATCCTCCATCTGCTGGGGTCCAGTTGCTGTGTTGTCCACCCCTGCTGGACCTCTGACTCCCGACTGTGGCAGGGATGGGATCCCCACCGAGCTGGCTGCATTGGTCAGGGCAGGTCCACAGGGGGCCCTGGTGGCATCTGGGCCGGAAGACGGCAAGGAGAACGACTGGCGTATAGTCTCCACAGAGGAGGAGAGGGCCGCCAGATTGGCCGACACATGCAGGAAACCCCCGAACATGGCCAATCCCAATTAGGCCACGTCGGCACGGTGCTCTTCATGATGACTTGCGTGCTCCTCCTGGAAAGCACGCACGGCATCACGAATCACAGCCGTGCGCATCGCGACCCCAATCAGGACCTTCTCCACACGGCCAGGGGTCCCCTCGTCCGCAGGTGGAGGGGAGTCAGATGACATGGACATCCCCTCTACCTGCGGACGGGCCTGGGACGGGGCATCCCTGCTGGTGCAAGGTGGTGCACCCACAGGTTCAGGGACAGCGACATGCACAGGCCCCTCCACGGTGACCTGTGCTGTCTCCTGCCCCTGCCCCTGGACTGCACCACTTGCACCATCAGGGATGCCCCCACCAGGCCCCATGTGCGCCTCAGTGGCGGCCTCCTCTTCCTCTGTGGAAACCACCAACCTGGATGGCTCCTCGCTGTCTACCGCCGTAGCAGGCCCCTGTGGGGGCTCACCCACCCCTTCCGCTGCAGCCGTGGGGGCATCCCCGCCGCCTTGCTCCACAGCGCCATCTCTGCCCTCTCCTTCACTAGCCGCTGCGTAGAGGGAGACATAGAACACACGCATCAGGGTACTGTACAATGGTCCCCTAGACAGGAAGCAATAGCAGATGAGTGCCACTGTCAAAGTACACTTCCATCATGTCACACCACAACACATGTGTCAGTCCAGGCAAAACACACACAGTGACAGTTATGGTGCGTGCCATGGACATTTCAATGCATGTCCAATGGACTCTCGATTCATACAATGTAATGGGACTCACATGCATCATGGGTCATGCCTATCACATGCACACACTTCACCTCAGTCACATCCATCTGGCCCTGTACACCCCAATCACAGTGCATACAAGGATGACAAGGCTGCATCAGTGAATCTGTACATTGTGACAGACAAGTGTCATGCATCCATGGCACTCACAAGTCACAGACACGCAGGTCAGGCACACAGACATGGATACCACATATGTATCTAGCATCAGCACCCATCCCTCGCCCCCACCCATGTCCAGGAACAGAGACTGCCATGCTCTCATGTGTGCAATCTGCACAGGGCTCCCCATGTCGCATTCAAACACATGCAACAACCGTGCGGTTCACACATTACAGGTCGCACATGCATTCCCATGATGTCCCTGCACACATACATGCGTACATGGCCTATGTCACACATGCAGGCAAGTATCAGACAACCAGCACACTGCAACATGCCCTGTCTCACACAACAATGCTTGGCCACTTACCGCTCACCTCCAGACGGGTCTCCCTCTCAAGGACCTGGGCGTGGAGCGCTGGGTGTGCGCGTTCCAGGACCCTCAACTGGATGGAACTCATGCGGCCCCGGCCCCCCTCCCCGAGGCGCCGGGCCTTCATGTGGGTCCTGGACCTCAAGTCCTCCCAGCGCTTCTTGACCTTCTGGATGGTGCGGGTTGCCACCCCCTCCGCGTTGATGGCAACCACACAGTCGGCCCAGATCCTATCCCATCCTTCCCTGTTGGCACGGGACGATCCGAAGAGGGCATCATACTGCCCCAGGACTTGCTCCACCAGGACACCAACTTCGGTGGCAGTGAAGCTGGTGCCCCTCTGCCCTCTGGCCGGGGGTTGCCACTGGGGTCAGATGTGGATGTGCCCGACATGGCAACCCCAGGGGCAGGAGTGGGTGGGCAACTGGGTCCTGGGGCTGGGCTGTGGAGCGATGTTAATCGAGTCGGGAGTCTTCTGTACCAGCAGGGGTGGACACAGCAACTGGACCCCTGCAGATGGCTGATGTGCAGGCACCAAATGGCAGGGCACGGTGGCAGCAGGCAGGCAGGCAGCAGCAGATGGCACGTGGGAGGCTGCTCGGGGCACTGGGGAGCAGTGATTCGGCCTTCCGGGCAGGAGCGTGGTCTTCCGTGTGTTTTCGCGTGGCCAGCTTGATACGGAGTGTTTTGGCACGTGAAAAATCTGCACGTTAGCGTGTAATTTGAGGAAAGGCCCTTAGCGCGTAAGCGCGTCTGCACGCATACGCATTTTCATTGGACAGAAGGCCCCTCAAGCGCAAGCGCCCCTGTGACGTGACGCGTACAGACGTGCATGCGCATTTCAGCGCGCGTGAAAAACTGCATGTCCGCGTGTAATACGAGGAAAGGGCCTATGCGCGTAAGTGACGTGACGCGCGCAGGTTTTTCCCTCATTGCACGTGATGACAGAACACACGTGGATTTCCACCAATCGCGTGTGAAAGTTCCCGGCACCCTGGAACACACGTACACAGGCTAATCGCGTGTGGAACTTCCCGGGCACCCGGAAACACACGTACCCAGGCCACTTGCGTGTACGCACACTCCCCTCCAATCACACGCGATGACACTCGGACCGTATCCGAACACGGGAAACACGCGCATGGCAAAAGACGTGCACAGGCGTCAACGCGTCTGCCACACAAAGGCAGGCGGAAGCGTCCCCGCGCACAGCATAAAAGTGCGCGCAAACAACAAACGCGTATATACAGCTACGATGAATGCCCCATTTGTCGCTGCACTGATCGTGAGACACCGCAGGAGGAGGAGAATAGCCAGGGCACGCATTTTTCGCAACACGGACAAGACTTTTTGGGATGCCTGACGACCAGGTCTATGGCAGGTATAGGTTTCCACCCCATATCATCCTAGACCTGGTCAGGGAGTGGGAAGATGACCTCACATCCCCCACCCTTTGCTCCCAAGCATTGAGCCCCTTGGAGAAGGTGCTCAATGTCCTGCATTTTTTGGCCACTGGGTCATTTCAGCGGACCACTGCCATAGTGGGGGGGGTCTCACAGGCCATGCAGTCACGCTGCCTACACCAGGTACTGGCAATCATGACAGCGCGCCCCTCAGTCCGCAGGCACATATACATGCCCAGAACACCCGCAGAAAGGCAGGCCGTTGTCCTGGATTTTTTCAGGGTGGCACACTTCCCCAAAGTGCTCGGTGCCATAGATTGCACCCATGTGGCCCTACGTCCACCTAGGGCCATTGAGCACATCTACCGAAACCGCAAGCACTGGCATTCCATCAATGTACAGGTGGTATGTGATGCAAAGGGAATCATCACCTCTGTCTATGCAAACTAACCTGGCTCCACCCATGACAGTTTCATATACAGAATGTCCGCCCTGAGCCGGGCCCTGGAAGCTGGGCAGCATGGCGACACATGGCTCCTAGGTCAGTACAAATGCCCTTGCACATGCATGCAAGTCACACACAGACAAATATCCAAACCCTAATTATCTCAACTATTATCATCTCCCCAGGGGACAGTGCCTACCCTCTGAGCAACCACATGATGACGCCAATCCGGAACCCCACCACACCACCCCAGGTAAGATACAACGCCACCCATATTGCAACCAGGGCCATAGTGGAGCGCACATTGGGAGTGCTCAAGTCACGTTTCCGCTCCCTTGACCGCTCTGGCGGGCAACTACTCTATGAACCACCAGTAGTGTGCAGGATCATTGTGGCAGCATGTGTCCTGCACAATGTTGCAACACGGCAGGGCGTCCCGGTGGACATGGTGGTGCCCCCACATCCCCAACCACAGGCGCTGCCCATGGGAGGGGACAGGGCACGTGGCGAGGAAGCCCGGACCCAGCTTGTGGCCACATTTTTCACCTAAACTCCCACCCCTGCGGAGTGCACACAGGCCTGGCACATACCAGGTGACAATCGATGATGACAAAGAGACAGTCAACTGTCACAACCTTACCACCCTGAGATAGTTGCCATGGAAGTGCCACATCGTCTGCATCCCTAGCTACTTAAACACAAGCTATCCTGTGTGACCAAAAGGCACACATATGACATATGACATGATATGGGCCATACACAAGTATTCCAAGGCGCAATGAGGCAGGGAGGGGGGAACAAGGGAACACAGAGAACGGTACTACTAGGCCAGGTGTCATTGGGATCGTGCAAGTGCAGGGGTAGGGGGAATGGGAAAAGTGCAAGGGGAAGGGTGGGGGGGAGTCCAGTACAGGGGAAGTAGCCCGCAAAAATAATACATAGGACACCTGGTGGCAACTACAAAGGTGAGTGCAGACAAGTACTGGGAAGGGAGGGCTGTAGGGATAGAGAGACAGTACTGCAGTGCAGGGGTTGCCAGGGAGGCAGTGCAAGTGGAGAGTGGCTGGGCCAGGGACCAAGGTCGGTAAGAGTGGCCCAGTTGCAGCTCCTGTGCAGTTCCAGTGGAGAATTCTGCAAGGGAGAGGCAGACAGTAAGCAGAAGCAAAGAGGAAGGACTTGAGGTGCTTCCAGAACTGGAGATGATTCCCCTCAAGTTCAAGTCAGGCCGGAAGTCTGTTCCAGGGGAGGGCCCTGCTGCGGAGAGAAATCTACCCCCAGCTAGTTGCTCTGAGAAGCGGATGACACGGACATGCAAGGTGTGCATCACACACACCTGAAAACCAGGCCATGGCCATCACTGTCATGTCACACAAACCCTCCCAAACATCAACATGTCATGGCACGCAATACCCATACACCAATGCAGTAACGATAAGGTACACATTGCCATGTCCTAAATGCACAGTGGCATCGGACACTGCTGCCTGACCCGGAATCAGATGAAATGACAGACCAACAACCTCCCACCCAAAATAAGTCATTTCCAAATGCATTACAACAGACGTGGACGTAACATCACAATGAATGCCTGTCAACATGCACATCATGCATTGCAAAATCAACACTGCAGCTCATGTGTGCAGTGTCCTACTCCTGCATCACACTGCTCAGCGCACAGCACAGTGAACAGCCATTGTTTGTGATGCACACCCTGAGCATCACATCTAAGTGACAGACCACGTCAAACATCAAATCAGGCATGTACTGGATCCATGATCGGTCACTGAACATGTGCTGCCGGGACACAGTGGGCACCAGAAGGCAAACAGTGTACACATGGATATGCAAGGGTGGGAGTACATGTAGTGCATCAGAGTGCAAGTGTGTGGTTCTGCAAGGACATGCACTCCACATATGCATGTGCACTCAAGTGACCATCAGTGTTCCCTACACATCACATGTGAACATCCACCATGTGTACACCCCAGCATGTCAAACCACAACTATCCCCTCGCACCTGAAAGGAAAACACAACACATGAACAGGCATTGATCAGCAGAACACAACATGTACATGGGATACCACCATTACTATGTCAGAGTTCCCATCACACTGCAGGGCAAGGCAACAATCAACAACAACCCCCCCTCCCTTACAAATTACCATGACCCACTGAACAACTGCACCTGGGTCATGGAGCCCCCAAACCTCAATTCCACCTGGCCACAGGATCACCTTAACCCTTCGTCACCATCTCCCACCTTGTGTGTAAAAAGATGCCTGAACCCTCAGAATACACACTCATTTCTGAAACACAAAATCCAAGGCATGAAAACGAACCCAAACACCCTCCAGTAGATGACTTGACGTAGCAGTACCTCACAAGGGCCAAGTACTACCACAATGATGCAACAACCAAGGTAGCACAGCAAAACAATGTCACGACAGGATGTGAGACATGTGTGGTACATGACATAGGATGATGCACCATGAATGGATGTGTACTGTCAGAGGTCCCCTGTACAGGCGCGGGAGTGCCACGAAACAACCACCCCCACCATGTCCCGGGTGCCTGCAAGGTCAAACTCACACAGGCCCCTGAGACCCTGGTGGGGAAGGAGGTTCAGGGATATGCAGTCGGGACAGGTGTTGACACACTGGATGACTGGAATGAGCGGCAGGAGAGGGGAGGTGGAATGACACATGAAACTAGGTAATGCACGAAAATGTACAACCTGCATGAACACATACACAATCCAAACAGACTTGGACATCATTGTCATGGCCTACTGTAGTCCAGGCTCAGGAGTGGTACGAACCAACCACCCCCTCTAGGGTTTTGGCGCCTGCAAGTTCGGGGCTTACACAGGCATCCGCAACCCCAGTGGGGAAAGAGGGTCAGGGAACGTTGCTTGGATAGGCACGGGAAGCAGGAACACCGGGTAGAGGGTACATGTTTCAAAATTGCATAGGATCACGGGTGATTAGGGAGAAAATAGCATACCAAATTGAAGCACACATACATCCATGCATCAGTACACTCCCCAGCAAGCCTATGCAGAGCAGTTTGTAAGAAAAACAACAAGACACTTAGCTCTGGTTTTGAGTGCTGGCCTCCTGCCTGCGCACTCTCAGGTCCGGTTACAGGAGCACTGCAATGCTGCAAAGAGAGACACAGTCAACAACCTGTACGTGCCAATTGCACAAAAACACAACACCAAACATGCCCCATAGCAACAGACTACTCTACAAACAGACAATCTGTGGTTGATGCTTCGTACCCATATATAACATCACCCCTGTGACGGGTCATACACAGTCAATGCAGTAAGGCAGCCGCTGCTGGGTGCGTGGCAAATGGAACACCAATGTGTCACAATTCACACAACATGCAATGTTCCCTGGGTAAGCAGACAGACCCATATTGCAAGCCATGACTACAGAGCAAGTTGTGTACCACCATGACCGAAACAAAGTTGGCAGTGCATTTATCATGAAGTACGTGGAAAAGACATGCACTGCACCCGAGTATGTCCCTTGCTGCATGTCCCTGTGAGCTGCCCCTTTCCATGTCTCGGAAGGCTACATGGTTGATACAAGTGGCTCAATGGACCTTGGTGTACCAGAGGGTATGTGCCACTGCCCCTGCATGTGTCCCAGACAACCCTACTATCAGCAGCCATCAGTCCACAAACACATCTGAGCTGCATTGTGTGCTTCAACACCAATATTCGTCTAAGCTCACCCTCAGTGCTGTGACTAAGCCTGCATGTGCAACTCGCCTGGTGCAAGCTTTGCTGTGTCGTGGCCCCCCTGTGATGTTCACCTTGCCTGGAGTTCCTTGGAACATGTCAGCAGTACTAGGATGTGGGTCTGCAATCACTGTGCCTCTGCTTCTGCACACATGTGCATGTGTGCACCAACAAACGGGTCCAGAATTCCGTCGTCCAATGGGACATGTCTGCTGGCAAAGGTGCTCTGGAGGCTCATCCACCTGCAGAAAGGGCATGTAACACATGATTAATGCTTCAAAGTCATCTGTGTGTGTCTCATCAGGCATCTCATTACTTGACCATGTCAGAGAGTCACATCACAAATCACACCATCAGTCCGTCTTTCACCTCCAAAGTGTGGAACACTATCTACAGCATGAATTGCTACAAGCACATGTACAGGAAAGAAAAGAAACATACTACACAATGCATAGCAATCAATGTCCACATTAATCATGATACACCCCATCTAGCAAAAGCTGAACAGTGGACAATGACACCTAAATCATCCCCACTAGGGGTGTCAACACAAGTCACACAGCACCAGACATGCCACAGATATGACAGTCCAATGCCCTTGTGTAAAATGCTGTAACACCGAACCATCCTTGCGAGCCCATGGATAAGGGAGGCAGGAGTGGCATATGTGAGTCAAGGAACCCAAGCAGCAAACACATACACAAGACAACCATGAAGGGCCCAGCTGGAACAGACAGTGGATGCCTTCAAAAGCCACAAAGCACTGCACCGTCACATGAAAGCACAATAGACTAGCAATTTTAAACTAAATCAACTATTAACTAATTACACTAACTATGGAAAACCTACATTACCTATTTAAACTAACTATCAAACAGAAACTTAACTAACTAAACTAGAGGAAAAATCAAAAATGGCCACATACGACCCAGGGGGGAGGGGAGGCACCCAGGAGGGGGGAGGTACAGGGTGCTGCTCAACATCCACATGCGATGATGCTGAGCCAAAAAAAAATCCTCCATGGGCTCAACGCCTGCACAGCACGACCTATGTGGGAGATAGATGGTCGTCCGAGTCTGGCTCATCCTGGAAAGGAGGACGTGGCACAGTAGCCTGGCCACGCCTAGCCGCAGCTTGCCCCTCGTCGGCAGCAAGTCTGCCGGACGGGTGAGCCTGGTTCTGTGTGGCGATGTGACGTAGGTCTGCATGCAGAACCTCCCGTGATACACGTGCTTCCTCTTGCAAGGTAGCACGTGTAACACGGAGTTCCTCCTGCAAGGCCTGGCTGGACAACCGCTGCACCTCCCGGCAAGCCTGTAGCTCAGCCGAGATGGTAGACTCAAGCTGTGCAAACCTCTCCTCTGCCCGCTGCCTCTGGGACATCATAAGGACACCCAGAGTGGATCTGAGGGAAGCATACTCCTCCCTCAAGGCATCCATGTGCGCCTCTGCTTGAGCAGCAATTGCTTGACGCAGAGACGACATTTCTGCCTGGCGTGCCCTGTCTGAGGCCGCCATGCCCATCCTGAGCAAGCGGGCCGTGGACCGTGCCGCCTGCTGCTGGAGAAGCACCTGCCTAGCAGGGGGGAGCACAGATCGGGCCACACGCTCCATGCTCTCAGCGATGTTCTCCATTGCTGCCCCCTGCCGTTCGGAATTGGCAGTCATGTCTTGCTCCCACTCAGTATACAGCGGTTGCGCGCGGTGACCGCGTTGCCGGGCTTGACCCCTGCGGGACCCAAGGACCGGGGGTCCTCACTGTGTTGGCACCACCTGCGGCTGCACGACTACATGCCCCCGTCGACGTGATGTCCCAGGCACATCAGTGACTGGTGTGGAGGGTGACCCTGCGTCCCGATCCACCACGGGCGGAGGAACCAAGACTGTCTGATCCCTCAGTGCAGGTGTCGCAGACAGAGGAGTGTCCACATCAGAATCACTCACACCTGACACATGGACTTGATGGTCATCCAACTCAACATGGACGTCAGAGTCGTCATCAAGGCTAGACTCATAGGCAGCCAGAGACAAGATGGACTGCAGCACTTGGGGGTTTTCGTGGCCTACCACCCCACGACCCCCACTAGTGCCGGGTTGATGTGGCGTTACCAACCCTGTGTCTGGCATGACAACACCATCCTCTGCCTCCATTGCGTCATCACCTGAAAAATAGAGAGGAAAAGGTCAATACACATGTCAGAAGCACACGACACACACACACACACACCGACAGCAAAGGCATTAGGCAGACATGTGACACACAACATATGACCTGGCATGCATGCTGGGTCTACTTTGAATAGCTTCAGTGATCAGACCTGTTGAAAGGTGGCAGTTTCCATGGAAGTGGGTCTATGCAGTGCAGTAAATGTGTACGCCACTCACTACCTACATGTACAAGCACTACATGGTGTGTGCCAGGAAATGTGAAGGCAGTGCAATGTCAAAATCAGACATCACGTGCATTGTGCATTCAATGTGTACCATGTCCAGAAGCCAAGCACCCCTCCACCCCAGTATCAAAGCAGGGATGCCTATCATGGTATCAAAAGGCTGACCATACACCTGTGTATTGACAGGCAGTGTTGACTGGCATCAACAGCTTCATGTGATTCAAATGACAACACTGCAAATGATGCTGGGACAGTGGGCAGGACACATGATGGAAACTCCGGAGGCCGCCCACGTGTGAAGAAGACACAACAAGAGTTGGACAGAGGCATTGGCCATTGAACAGGCTGAGGCCTGTGAGCCACACAGATTGTCAGAGCCTAAACATGTGTGCAACGCAGGACTGAGGCACAGTTGACATGGGAAGGCTGATGAGATGGCAGGCAATGTATGTAACCAAGAACTGATATTACAGTGATCATCCAGTCAAGGACACATAGGGGCATGCGTGCAATGCACATGGAGCATGAATGGGCCCTCATGTCCCTGCGGGACATCTGACCCATGCGCAGTACAAGTGAGATACCCTGCATCGAGTACTAAGGCTGTACGACATGGCATATGTCTGGCAGATTCTATGCTGGAAGTTAGCATCTACACAGGACACATGGACAAGAAACTACACATTGGCAAGATTGGAGCAGACCAGTGCAAAGGTGGAACTGGGGTGCAGAGTGGCGGAGGAGGGACAAGGGAGCATGCCTACATGGAGTCCCGCATGCAGGCAGAGGAGACATGCATGACGGTAGCATTGCATTACTTGCAAATCAGAACCATGTACACGTCACATGTAGCAGCAATCATGCACAACACATCCCACAAGTGAAACACACACGTCCTCAACAAACACGCATCAACACTCACTGGACTGGGCATCAAAGTCCAGCTTCTCTCCCACTCTTTCGACCAATTCAGGTGGTATGAACTCCGCAACGAGAGCCTCATGCGGAGTGAGTTCTTCCTCCCCTGGTGCAGGCCCACCGCCAGTCACCAGAGTCAAGTTGTAATTTGAGGCACGCTTGGCCTTAGTGCTGCGCTTGATGTCATTCCAACGCTTTTTGCACTCCTGCGCCGTGCGCACCTCATGGCCGAATTAACTGACATGTTCCGCAACATGCTTCCAGTGGGTGTCACGTTGGGCAGCCGTGGTCTGACTATTGGCACCCACTAGCATGTCACGGCTGTGGCCCCGCACGTAGTCCACGAGGAAGTCCAGTTCCTGCTTACAGAAAGGCTTCTTCCTCGACGTGCAGGAGGTCGTGGCTGTGTGTGGGGTCCCAGCCTGTGCTGCAGGTGCAACCTTCCTCCTCTTGGACTGTGGCGCAGACCCTGGCTGGCTAATGCCGCCCTGACCAGCATGGCCAGTGGGTTCGGTGGATTGAGCCAAGGGAGTGGCAGGTGGAGGGATGACCAGAGGCCTGACTTGTGTCAGTGGCAGCTGGGTGCCCACTAATGGACCCTGCGCAGCAGCATCAGCTGTGGCAGGGTGGTTGGCCGCAACGGTCCTGGTTGGCAGACTCACAACCGGGGTGCTGTTGGGAGTATCTGCCCCTGCACTTGCCAACACCCGGCTGTTCGGGGCAGCAGATGACATGACTGCCCCAGGGACACATGTCTTGGTCTGAGCAGCCCGGCGTGCCCCTATGGTTTCCCCCTGGCCTGTTGGAGATCTACCAAGGGCTCTTCAAGTGCCAACGCAGCCTGCGCTGGCAGACCCTGAGCCTAGGTGGCGGTGTCCACAGCTGCACCTGCAGCTACCACCACCCTTGGGCCCGTGGCAGTCGATGGAACGGACTGCCGGGTCATATGGGTGCCAGTGCCAGATGCAGGAGCTGCATCCCCCGGAACCACAGGGGGTGGTGGCATGGCTGCACCGACACATGGCACAACATTGTGCTCAAGTGGCGCACCCCTGCCTCTTCCCCCTCTGTGGCTGCCCTGGACACCCTGGAGTCCCCCTACTCCCTGGTCACCACGGCCACGTCCCCGACCACGCCTGCCACGAGGAGTACGCCCAGCTGAGGCGCCCCTCACCTTTGGTGGCCTCCCAACCATGGCACAGATGTAGTAGTGCTGGCACAGATGGAGTGGTGCCAATGGCAAGTGTACACCACAATTGACCTGGGCAATTCGGGTGAAGGGGGTGGGAAGCAAGATGTTAACAGCCCCCCTGCACTTGCAAGGCTGTATGTGACCCCGGTGATGTGGTGACGGGTCACGCAATGCTCAGGCACCCCAAAACTGCAGTAAAACCGTGCACGCAACCCTGCAGCCTACGTGCGTGGATTGAACCTCCCGCAGTACACGGTGGCACCCAGTAACACGAATAACGCGTACGCGTGGGACACGCAGGCTACTATGACATCAAAAATGGGTGCGATACACAGGGGCACCCGCAGTGGGAAAAAGAGCATGTGTGACTCACCGTCTGACTAGCGCGATGCAGAAAAACACGCGTAGCCAATACCCCCGCCAAAAGAAGAGATACGTCCTTGAGAGCTGTGAAGTTGTGATGGCGCGCGAAACAACAGGAAGCAGCAACACACGTCGGTCTCCACGAAAGGCACGTACAGCGAACTGCTGGGCCCGCTCACCTTTAACCCGTGCTGAGGGAAACGCACGCGTGCGTCACGTCACTTACGCGCATAGGCCCTTTCCTCGTATTACACGCGGACGTGCAGTTTCCACGCGCGCGCTTACGCGCATGGCCCTTTCCTCGTATTACACGCGGACGTGCAGTTTCCACGCGCGCGCTTACGCGCATGGCCCTTTCCTCGTATTACACGCGGACGTGCAGATTTTTCACGTGCCAAATCACTCCGTATCAAGCTGGCCACGCGTATGCACACGGAAGACCACGCTCCTGCCCAGAAGGCCGTACTACTGCCCCCCAGAGCCCCGAGCACGCTCCCACCTGCCATCTGCTGCTGCCTGACTGCCTGCTACCCACGTGCACTGCCATTTGCTGCCTGCACATCAGCCAGGGGTGCTGTTGCTGTGACCACCCCTGCTGGAACCGAAGACTTCCGACTGGGATTCCATCGCTCCACAGCCCAGCCCCAGGACCCAGTTGCCCACCCACTCCTGCCTCTGGGGTTGTCATGTCGGGGCAAACACCATCTGTGACCACTGACAACCCCCGGCCAGAGAGGCAGAGGGGCACCAGCTTCAGTGCCACCGAAGTTGGTGTCCTGGTGGAGCAAGTCCTGGGCCAGTATGATGCCCTCTTTGGAAGTTCCCACGCCGACAAGGAAGGACAGACTCGGATCTGGACTGACATCGTGACTGCCATCAATGCGGAGGGGGTGGCAGTCCGTGACTTCCAACATGTCAGGAAGCGCTGGGAGGACTTCAGGTCCAGGACTCTGAACAAGGGCCGGCACCTCTTGAAGGCAGCGGATGCCAAGGGGCGCCGGGGCCACTTGTCGGGAGAACAGATGAGGGTCCTGGAACGCATATCCCCAGCGCTCCACGTCCAGGTCCTAGAGAAGCAGACCCATCTGGAGTCGAGCGGTGAGTGTACATGCATCCTGATTGTGAGCAGTGAGTGTGGTGATTATTCGGTAGTGTGCAGGTTGCACATCTGTTTGTATGGGGTCGAGTATGGGTGGGGGTGTACAGGGCCGTGGGTCTGACACATGCGAGGGCTGTGATGTGTGAGACATGGATTGTGCTTGTGTGTGTAGGCTTGCATGCCAAATGCAGTTGTGTGGGCACACATGTTTGGATGAATGTGTATGTGAGTAGACATGTCCGTGATGTCACGCATTTATGTTGTTTTCGGCTGCATGTATGAGCACTGTGTACATGTGCATGTGTGTGTATTTGACAGGGGTGCAACAGTGATGCCACATGGATGCATGTGACAGCGGTATGTGGAAGCCTGATTGGCAGATGTGACATGGATGGCCGTCTGAACAGTGCGACACTTGGCAGGGGTGTACACATGCATGCAAGTGTGGTGGTGTGTGTACATGTGTGGTGCACTTCCTGTGTTGCATGTGATGTATGGCTCCCCTTTGGCTGCTCATGCTGTTGTATGTGTATGGATGGTGGTGGCAGTTGCGATATGGCTGTGGTATGGCTCATGTGTGCGAGTTGTAATGACATTTGTGTTGGGGATTGTGAGGACCTGGTGGAGGCAGGCCATGGTGGCTGGGGGCTGGGGGTGGTGGGAGACATGGGTGTGGGCCTGGTGGATGCTGCCCCTGGTGGCTGGGAGGTGGGGGTGGTGGGAGACATGAGTTGGACATGGGTGGGGGCCTGCTGGCAGGTGCCCCATGGTGCTGGGGGGTGGGGGTGGTGGGAGACATGAGTTGGACATGGGTGGGGGCTTGCTGGCAGGTGCCCCTGGTGACTGGCGGGTGGGGGTGGTGTGAGACATGGGTGGGGGCCTGGTGGAGGCTGCCCCTGGTGGCTGGGGGTGCAGGGGGACATGCGTTGGGGGGGAGTAGTGCAAGTTGACATGTGGGTTGGCTGGTGGGCATGGGCATGGTGGGTGTGGTGCCTGCATGACATGTGCTGGGTAGGCCCCTGTGGTGTGAGCCACCTGCAGGGGCCGTGGAGGGTGTAGAGGGAACACCTGGGAGGACCCACATGTGCAATTCAAGTGTGCTGCTCCCCGCGCACCCCTGTAATACACGTACCCTGTTGATATCGCGCACACCTGTAATTTACGTACCTGATGGAATTGCGTGTGTAACTTCCCACGCACCCCCGAAATACACGTACCCCGCTCAATCGTGTGTCACTTCCCGCGCGCCCCCGAAATATGCGTAGCCCACTCCCCAAGGCCCGATCGCGTGAGAAAGTTCACGCAAATCCCTGAAATACACGTAGCCCGCTCCCCCAGGCCCGATCGCGTGAGAAAGTTCACGCGGACCCCTGAAATACACGTAGCCCGCTCCCCCAGGCCCGATGGCGTGAAAAAGTTCACGCGAACCCCTGTAATACACGTAGCCCGCTCCACCAGGCCCGATCACGTGAAAAAGTTCACGCGAACCCCTGTAATACACGTAGCCCGCTCCCCCAGGCACGATCGCGTGAGGAAGTTCACGCGGACCCCTGAAATACACGTAGCCCGCTCCCCCAGGCCCGATTCCGTGAAAAAGTTCACGCAAACCCCTGAAATACACGTAGCCCACTCCCCCAGGCCCGATCGTGAGAAAGTTCACACGAACCCCCGAAATACACGTGCCCCGCTCGCACAATTGCTGTATGTTGCCACTTTTGTAATGCGCAGGGACGCTACCGCCTGCATTCGTGTGGCGGACGTGTATCGGCTTGTGCGTGTCTTTCGCTGTGCGTGGCTTTGCCCTATTCGGTTCCATGAATACGTGTGGTTCGGGTGCGTGTGGGCATTCCCTCTGCTTCCCTGCAGTACATCCCCAGTTACGCCCTTGTTTTCGCAAGTTGTTCCCCATTCCGTGCGTTACGCCCCGTGTTCCGCCCACTTTCTAGTGTATGCGCAGAGGTTGTGCGCTTTCACTGTGCGCGTTGCGCACGTCTTTCGGGATGTTGCAGTGACGTGTGCGCCATGCACGGGTTTGGCGCACATCTCGAGGAAGACACGCGCAGGGACTTCCATGAATCGCACGCGTGCGCGTGCGCCTCTTTTTTTCCGCTTGCGCCTGCTTGCGCCTGCTTGCGTCTGCTTGCGCGTGGATTTTCGGCGCACGTTTGTTCCATGAATCGGCCCCTTAATGTGAAATAAATGTTCTTTACCAATTGTACAGTCGTGTTGTTTCCTTTCAAAGTACAGTTTCATATTTCTAATTGTGACGCGCCATGCTGTGAGACTATGTTTGTTGTTTTCCGGTGTTCCGCGTATAGTCGCGTAGGTGATGACTGGGCGCGTTTGGCCACGCTGCCCAGCAACGTCATGGAGAGAGGTGGAAAATATAAATGATTTGGTGATGTCAGGCTCAGGGGTGGGGGATATGATTTAGTGCCGCAAACACAGGTCACCCCGGGCGATGTGGCAAGTTATACGATTATCACAAGATGGCCACGCCCTGCTGATTTTGCTTGTATTCCTGAGACATAAAACATATGAAATTTTTGTACGATCGATCGAATTATGGTTAAAAGCACTTGGCCAAACCATAGGGACAATAATATTTCTGATCGAACCATTCCTTTAACGTAGCCGCAGTTAAGCATTCCCAAAGATTTATTTTATAAAAATTGTTCCACCGGAGAGTACTTCACAATCTTATGAAAAAAGCTGAAAAGTCATGCTCTACCCTTAAAATTACAGCAGGAAACTAATCCTGGAAGCTCTAATTGACATCACAATTCTGCTCAAAAGAAAATTGTTTATATTAATTTTAAACATAATGAAACCACTAACAACATTAAACAGTAAATTACAAAAAGTACTTCTGAACATGCGCAATGTCAACATAGATACATTTGCAAACTTCTATAAAGGTGAATGGATTCACACACGCTGCACAGAACCATATTTGAATGAAGAGGCTGATAAACAACATCAAAAAACCCCAATTGCCATACATAGTAATGGCCGTGGCTATGAAATGGGAGACAAAATCATTATGGCACAAGAAACCCTTATCGGAAAAACATCTGCAACAAACTTTCAGTCAACTGTTCCTTTCACCCTACCAATTCATCCAATCTACAAATGACCATGCAGCTCAATGTGTAACGTACGACAACAATCCTTCAAATCTTTTTGACGATTTGTCAATCACTATGTGAAAGTAAAAGACAAAATTAAAATAAAAACATTACAAACCAGGGACTTCTGTCCACTGCGCAACTGCATTGGACTGTGAGGACATTCATTAACCTGCATTTCAGCACCTGCTTGCAAAACCACCTCCTCCACATAAAAATGTTAGGAACAAACCATTGCACTATAAGGAATCTTCGGCAGAGACTGTATTGTGCAAAAAGTCCTGCTTTACAACTGCAGCATTTTAATAACATTCTCATACATGGAGCAGTCAAAGAACTCCTTCAACAAATAGAACGCATCCAAAGTAAATATTTTTTGAAGTGAAGATGACTTAGAAAATTCTGTAACTTTAGAGAACATTAGCGAAAAACTTACAAACACCAATCTTCTAATAAACACATACAAAAAAGAAATAGCAAAGTTTAAAAGCACATCTGCTGAACTAGTAAACCAAGTATGTCTGTGTTGCTACAGAACCTTTTATAAACAGAACATCCAAACTGTAGATATGACTTACAAAATAGAGGACAATGAGGAATCCCAGTGGTTCCAATTAGCTTTATATCTAATAACAGAAAATAAATACAAAATAAGTGACCCCTCAATACTTAACACATATTGCCATACAAAGCTTGATAATAACCAAATGCCATCATGTGCTGTCACTAATAACTTGGAAATATTGCCACTTCCAAAACCTTTCCAACAGCTTTATTTGTTTGAGAGCATTATAATCCAAACAACACACCCATTTCAAGCTATACTATGCCTTCAACCCAAAACAGCCAAATTGTGTCCTTCTGAATTACAAAAGGCATTTGTGGCAAAGTAGTATATTTGCCATTGGAGCATAATGAAAATTTAAGAATTTGAGGAGCGCAACAGCCAATAGATCAATCTTTGATTATCCTAGTTAATGGTGTACCAACACAAGACAAAACAATTTGGCAACAGCTGGTAGACAAAGTTAGAAAAGCCCTAAAGTATCTCGCATAAATCATTGATTACTACAAAGATATAAACATTGCAAAGAACTTAAGAGAAACCACTCAAACAATTCAGGATTCATCTTCAACTGGCCAATTTGAACTTCTAGATCCTTATACTGCAGTCAACACTTTATACCACTGTATAATTCACCCACTACCCTCCAAAGACACCAAAGACACCATAGACGATGCATTAGAAACATATCAAATGTGTCAAGCAAAGGATCGCCAATCAGCATATAGTAGAAAAGTGTAGAAGCATGTGCCTTTCCTCAGCTCTTTTCTACAGGAAAAGGGGGAAGATATAATGACAGATCCACACAAATAACAACATCAGAATATCGCTCTTTACGAATGTATTCTGAAGACCCCAGATTCAGACACAATATAGAATACATATTCCACCTCCTGTTTGAAAGTGAACTAGCAGCTCTATGTTACGGAGTTGCACACACATTCAAAAGATAAAAGACAAAGATGAGATTTTGCAGTCAAGTATCACACATCTCTTGGCAGACATGCATGGTACAAAAGAATACTAGTTCCAATGTCATGCTGATGTACAGTATATGCTAAGGAACCTCGACCCACCCACGTGGTTTGCTACTTTAAGATGTGCAGAACATGCTTGGGATGACTTGCACGACAACTTACGCATAGCAAACCAAAACAAAGAAGGAATAGACATGAAGACGCCAGGAGAACTCTGTTCTCTTGACCCTGTAAATGTATACGTTCACCACCGCTTTATTGCCATGCTGCACTTCATCTGTAATAAAAATATCCCCCCCTTCGGAAAAGTGGAACACTTCTTTTGGAGAAAAGAATAACAATCCAGAGGAGCACCACACATTCACATGCTTTTGTGGATAAAAGATGCTCCTAAATTCGGTCATGACAGGGATGCCACTGTTTTGCAGTTTATTCAAAAATACATATCCTGCAACATCCCTTTGGAAACGACACATACTGAGCTACGCACACAAATTTTATGCTTCCAAAAACTTAAGTGTGACAAATACTGATGATGCAGATATAAAAACAAAGGTAAATACTACACCAAATGCTGCTTTGATTTCCCTAGACCAGTTTCACCAAAAGGACACGGAAACAGCTTCATGTCTTCTGTTAGACACAGTGTGAAAGGCAAGTCACCTAAAAACATTTACAGTATTAAAAAAACAAAGCTTCAAAGTACATGAATGATTACAATGCAGTCATTGCCCTCTTGTGGAATGCAAACATAGCTATACAATATATTACAGATAATTCCACTGCAAGATATGTCACAGTCTACTTAAACAAAGGTGTGAACACAGAGCTAAAAGACCGCTGGGATAACATATCATCTGACAAAACACTGTCACAAAATTGTTACAAATGCTCTCCCATAGAGAATGTGGATGCTACAAAGTTGCAGACCATTTAACAGGCACAGCCTTATATGGAAAATCTGAACACATAGGGGGTCATTACAAAGTTGGCGGTAAGGGGTTAACGGTGCCAGTAAAGGTGGCGGTGCCGTTAACCACTTACCGCTGTATTACGAGGTCCTTTAGCGGGTCCCGCTAAGGGCAGCTGGTTTTACAAGGCACCCTTAGTGGGAGCCCTAAAGGACCAGCATGCTAACAATGGGCCTGTTATTAACGGGCCCGTTGTTAGCATGGTCCCCATTCCCATTGAGCCCTATGGGGGCCAGAATGGGAATGGTGATGAGTTCCCTGAATGGGGAAATACCGGGTCTTCCAAGGTTGGAATGGCCCGATAATTCCCCATTCAGGGAACTCGGACCCGGTATGCGCTAAAAGCGCTATGGCTACCTCCAACCTCGTAATGAGCCCCATAGTCTGGCTAAGCCTTGGTCCAGCTGCATCTAGAATAAGAGTGCTCAAATCCTACCACAACATAGAAACAATAGCCAAAAATGATCCCAACAGCCAGGATATTTTAAAAAAACTATTTCTTTGACACATACCACCCAAACAGAAGCACTGATTTGGACAACATAGCCCAACATTTCTCCTACAAATATAATGTGAAACCAGATGAAAAATATGGAAAATATGTGGTCTCAGCCTGTGAAGGAAGCCTCGTCATACTTGCCAAACCCAGCCTAATTAATCATATCAAATTATCATTTGAAAGTCCTCAACATAGAGAACTTTACTACATGGCCCTACTGCAACTTTTTAAACCATGGAGAAAATAAGAGGATTTATTAGGTAACCATGACTCAATTGAAGCTGGATTCAACCTAAATGGAAGCAGTATAACACATGGCATTTTCAAACAATACAAAAACGTGTTGGACAATGAATGCCAACAAGAGGAAGAAGTTCAAGCACAACTAAATGAAGACACTCCTGAGGGCAATCAACCTTCATTTAGAGGAAGCCAAGAACCATTTGGAGAGCCACTCATTGTAAATGAAGCAGAAATATCTAAATATTCAAGTAGAGAACACCATGTATAAATATGAACAATGAGAAGAAAACTTGTCAGTTCAGAAATCACAGCTAAATGATGAGCAACTTAGCTTTTACCTAGAAGTCCCTAAAGAAATTGAACATGGTTTGAAGCTGGAAAATAACACTTGAAGCTGTCAAAATTATACACCTTTACTCCTTTATGTAAGTGGTGAAGATGTTTCTGGAAAAAAAACATTGTTAATTAATATCATCAGCAAATTCCTACAAAAGTTAACAAACAACAACCTTTCAGCTGTTGTAACAGCCACCACGGGTTTAGCTGCCTACAACATGGGAGGTGTTACTTTACACCGACTACTGCTCCTTCCAGTAGAACAACAAAACAAATAAGAGTACTACAACTATCAACAGAAGCTTTTACTGAAGTACGCAGAATTCTGAAACAAATGAAAATGCTCCTAATAGATGAGGTAAACATGGTTTTCAACCTAATGTTGGCTTTAATTCACCTCAGATTGCAAGAAGTCATTAAAACGGACTAGTAAGACCTCTTTGGGGGAAAAAAATGTTTTTTTTGGGAAATCTACGATTAACACCACTGAAAGGTGAACCTATTTTTAAAACCTTAGGACACAAACAGTGCCGCAACACACTTGGCTGCATAGGAAATGTAAATCTTGGTGAACATTTAGAATGCAGAGAACTAACTCAAAACATTTGTCACTCTCCAGACCTTACCTATGATAACATTTTAAAAAGCATTAGAAATTGTCTTCTTTCTAATGATGCACAATTGATCTTAAATGGTAGACTTATCAATGAGCTATATGAACATGACACACCTGCTCGTGATGTCATGGAACAATTAGCACAAAAACATGTAAAATGTATGTCTTCAATTCCAACCCTAGCAAGCTGTACTTAATTGAATGAGACAATGTTAAAAAAATAAATGCAACCATTAGTGCCTATCAGCTCAACAGACAAACTGGAAGTGCACTGCATGACACTCCCTATGTGTCAACAAGCAAAAGCATGACTAAATAGCTTAGAAAAATGTATCTCCAACACAGCTGGTTTGGGGAAATGTTAATGTTGTGTTTAAACTGCAGAGTAATTCTAAAACGTAACCTTGACATGGAGCAACATTTAGTCAATGGAGCAATTGGTACAGTGGTTGGCATCCAAATGTATCCACATGATAACAACATTCAGTTTGTCAACATCCACTTTAACAAACTTTCAGAAGTTAAAATGATATTACGCTCAACAGCATGAGTCCTTCTTTTGAAAACCATGTATGTATGGAGAGAACAATTCTCTCTGTCTCTTGTATATGCCATCACTATTTACAAATTGCAAGGTTAAACCTTAGATCAGGCATTGATTGATATTGGCAGCAAAGTCCTTAAAGAAGGTCTGAGGTATGTAGCACTTGTATGTCTATGTACACTTGAAGGACTATTTCTAGACAATTCTGATGCAAACAAAGTCAAGGCTGACATTTCTTGCATCCTAGTGTACAACAGACTACATGCACTCTACACACCCCATCTCAATATGTACCATTTTCCTGAAAGAGGTAAAGTTGTGAAAAGAAAATTCATGCAAACAGAACTTATAAGAGATTTCCCAGCAATACCACCAAAGAAAGTAAAATCGAATGCCAAACCATGAAGTAGTACAACCACAAAACTATTTAGTGCAAACACAACTGCACATCCATCAGCAGATATAAAGAGAAATATTTCTTCTAAAACAACAAGTGGAGGTCCAGCAAATGACACATAGACAGAATTATCTGATACATTTACATTTTCGAACAGAACTGGTGTAAATTGCTATGCAAATGGAGTAATCAATCTTCTGTTCCAATTGCCACCAATTGTTCAAAACAATTACTTGACCGGCTCAGACCAGTCGTGTCCACAAATTCTCATCCTTCATAGATTTCATACACTTGGAAACAAACATACCAAATTGTGAATCCATTCCATTTTCATCTGCTGGTTCAAAATGCAAATCATGCTATACTTTGCACTATTTGCAATTCAGACAATCGTTCCACCTTTTACATATACTCACATAGCCAATATGTAATACTAATGCTTTTAAGTTACAACACAGATGATACCAAAAACAACTGAAGTTTACTAGCTTCACACACGGGCAAGTATCTCTTTGCAAGAAAACCTTCACAACAGCAGGTATAATCTACCACACTGGTTCCACAACCACTGCAGGTCACTATACTGCATACATTAAAACAAGGTATGGTTGGTTCCAATGCAGTGACACTTCCATTACTCTGAAAAAGAAATTACCAGCAAATCTAACAGATGCCTACCTAATATTCCCTACACCTAAATGTAGTCACTGACCTGTAAAACTATCAACAGTTAGTGCACTTTAAACATTCCCTTAAGTACTGCACACTTCAAGCATACTGTGAAAGTTAAACTCACATAAATGTAGTACATTTTTTGTAATGCTGTATAGATTTGTTTCCCAATGACCCAATGATTATGCAAACAGAAACAACAACTGTGCAGAACACACAGCAATGTTGTTTCAAACATAGTACTTAGAATGTACTGATTATGAGGGTCTACAAAGTTTAGTCACTGACCTGTAAAACTATCAACAGTTAGAATACACCAACTGGTATCTAACTGCATCCATAATACTGCAATATTACTTTTGAATAGCAAAATAGTTAGAATACACCAACAGGTATCGTAGTGCTTCAAAAATGTCCTTCAGAACTATGAAGATATCAACAGTTAGAATGCTTCATCTGGTATCAAACTACATCTATAGAACTGCAATGCTGCTTTTGAAATGCAAAACAGTTTCAATATGCCAACGGATATCTACGTACTTCAAAAATGACTTTAAAACCAAATTGGAGCAACAGCATTTTGGAAAAGCAAAACAGATAAAATGCACCAACACATATCTGACTATTTAAAAAATACCCTTTATTACACTTCATTTCAAATACACCATTATGATTCTTCCTACTGCAGCACTGCTTGTAACAACAAATACACTTATTTGTGCACCTTAAACATTCCCTTAAGTACTGCACACTTCAAACAAACATACTGTAACACTTAGGGGGTAATTCATAGAAATCAGAGCACAAGTAGCGCACACGGCTGGCGCACAGTGTGCGCGTGCGAATCCCTGCACCAGCCGCGTGCGCCAAAACCCATTTCCGCGCACAGTGTATTCATGGATACCAGCTACCAAAACCAGCCGTGGTGCACAGTAACACAGCGACCCTGCAGCAGCGCCAGTTACGCCCCAAGAACGCCTCTCGCGCAGGGAAAAGCCATCAAAATCCCCAATCCAGCGCAAAGGGCTGCGCTTACCCTGCACCAGCACGGCAAGCGGGCTACGTGTATCACTGGGGTGCGCGGGAAGTACCTCAAGTCATTTCAGCTGGGTACGTGCATTTCAGGGGTGCGCGGGAAGTTCCACACGTGAATGTCCTAGCTATGTGTATTTCCGGGTGTGCGGGAAGTTTCACACGCGATATCAGCAGGGTACGTGTATACCAGGGGTGCGCGGGAAGTTCCACACGTGAATGTCCAGGCCACGTGTATTTTGGGGTGCACGGGAAGTTTCACACGCGATATCAGCAGGGTACGTGTATTCTAGGGGTGCGCGGGAATTTCCACACACGATTTCAGCAGGGTACGTGTATTACAGGGGTGCGCTTGAATTTCCACATGCGATTCCATCAGGGTACTTGTACATCAGGGGTGCCCGGGAATTTTCACACGTGAATTCAGCAGGGTACGTGTATATCAGGGGTGCGCGGGAAGTTCCACACGCAAATGTCCTGGCTACGTGTATTTTGGGGTGTGCGGGAAGTTTCAAACACAATATCAGCAGGGTACGTGTATTCCAGGGGTGCGTGGGAAGTTCCACATGCGATTTCAGCAGGGTATGTGTATTACAGGGGTGCGCTTGAAGTTCCACACGCGATTCCATCAGGGTACGTGTACATCAGGGGTGCGCAGGAATTTTCACACGTGAATTCAGCAGGGTACGTGTATATCAGGGGTGCGCGGGAAGTTCCACACGCAAATGTCCTGGCTACGTGTATTTCGGGGTGCGCGGCAAGTTTCACACGCGATATCAGCAGGGTACGTGTATTCCAGGGGTGCGTGGGAAGTTCCACACGCGAATGTCCTGGCTATATGTATTTCGGGGTGCGCAGGAAGTTTCACACGCGATATCAGCAGCGTACGTGTATTCCAGGGGTGCGCGGGAAGTTCCACACGCGATTTCAGCTGGGTACGTGTATCACAGGGGTGCGTTTGAAGTTCCACAAGCGATTCCATCAGGCTACGTGTATTACAGGGGTGCGTGGGGAGCACCACACATGAATTGCACGTGTGGGTCCTCCCAGTTGTTCCCTCTACACCCTCCACGGCCCCTGCCGGTGGCTCACACCACAGGGGCCTACCCTGCACATGTCCTGCAGGCACCCCATCCACCATGGCCATGCCCCCCAGCCAACCCACATGTCAACTTGCACTACTGCCCACCAACGCATGTCCCCCTGCACACCCAGCCACCAGGGGCACCCTCCACCAGGCCCCCACCCATGTCTCCCACTACCCCCACCCCCCAGCAGTGCAGGAGCACCCTCCACCAGGCCCCTACCCATGTCTCCCACCACCCCCACCCCCCAGCAGTGCAGGGGCACCCTCAAACAGGCCCCCACCCATGTCTCCCACCACCCCCACCCCCCAGCAGTGTAGGGGCACCCTCCACCAGGCCCCCACTCATGTCTCCCACCACCCCCACCCCCAGCAGTGCAGGGTCACCCTCCACCAGGCCCCCACCCATGTCTCCCACCACCCTCACCCCCCAGCAGTGCAGGGGCACCCTTCACCAGGCCCCCATCCATGTCTCCCACCACCCCCACCCCCCAGCAGTGCAGGGGCACCCTTCACCAGGCCCCCACCCATGTCTCCCACCACCCCCACCCCCCAGCAGTGCAGGGGCACCCTCCACCAGGCCCCCACTCATGTCCAACTCATGTTCCCCACCACCCTCACCCCCCAGCACTGTGGGGCACCTGCCAGCAGGCCCCCACCCAGGTCCAACTCATGTTCTCCACCACCCCCACCCCCCAGCACTGTGGGGCACCTGCCAGCAGGCCCCCACTCATGTCCAACTCATGTTCCCCACCACCCGCACCACCCAGCACTGTGGGGCACCTGCCAGCAGGGCCCCACCCATGTCCAACTCATGTTCCCCACCCCCCACCCCCCAGCAGTGCAGGGGCACCATCCACCAGGCCCCCACTCATGTCACCCACCACCCCCACCCCCCAGCAGTGCAGGGGCACCCTCCACCAGGCCCCCACTCATGTCCTACTCATGTTCCCCACCACCCCCACCCCCCAGCAGTGCAGGGGCACCCTCCACCAGGCCCCCAGCCATGTCTCCCACCACCCCCACCCCCAGCTCTGTGGGGCACCCTCCACCAGGCCCCCACTCATGTCCTACTCATGTTCCCCACCACCCCCACCCCCCAGCAGTGCAGGGGCACCCTCCACCAGGCTCCCACCCATGTCTCCCACCACCCCCACTCCCCAGCACTGTGGGGCACCTGCCAGCAGGCCCCCACCCATGTCTCCCACCACCCCCACCACCCAGCACTGTGGGTCACCCTCCACCAGGCCCCCACCCAATTCTCCCACCACCCCCACCCCCCAGCAGTGCAGGGGCACCCTCCACCAGGCCCCCACCAATGTCTCCCACCACCCCCACCCCCCAGCAGTGCAGGGGCACCCTCCACCAGGCCCCCACCCATGTCTCCCACTACCCCCACCCCCCAGCAGTGCAGGGGCACCCTCCACCAGGCCCCCACCCATGTCTCCCACCCCCCACCCCCCAGCAGTGCAGGGTCACCCTCCACCAGGCCCCCAACCATGTCTCCCACCACCCCCACCCCCCAGCGGTGGTGGGTCACCCTCCACCAGGCCCCCACCCATGTCTCCCACAACCCCCACCCCCCAGCAGTGCAGGGGCACCCTCCACCAGGGCCCCACCCATGTCTCCCACCACCCCCACCACCCAGCAGTGCAGGGGCACCCTCCACCAGGCCCCCACTCATGTCCAACTCATGTTCCCCACCACCCCCACCCCCCAGCACTTTGGGGCACCTTCTAGCAGGCCCCCACCCATGTCCAACTCATGTTCCCCACCACCCCCACCCCCCAGCTCTGTGAGGCACCTGCCAGCAGGCCCCCACCCATGTCCAACTCATGTTCCCCACCATCCTCGCCCCCCAGCAGTGCAGGGGCACCCTCCACCAGGCTCCCACCCATGTCTCCCACCACCCCCACCCCCCAGCAGTGCAGAGGCACCCTCCACCAACTCATGTTCCCCACCACCCCCACCCCCCAGCACTGTGGGGCACCTGCCAGCAGGCCCCTACCCATGTCCAACTCATGTTCCCCACCACCCCCACCCCCAGCAGTGCAGGGGCACCCTCCACCAGGCCCCCACCCATGTCTCCCACCACCCCCACCCCCCAGCACTGTGGGGCACCTGCCAGCAGGCCCCACCCATGTCCAACTCATGTTCCCCACCACCCCCACCCCCCAGCACTGTGAGCCACCTGCCAGCAGGCCCCCACCCATGTCCAACTCATGTTCCCCACCACCCCCACCCCCCAGCACTGTGGAGCACCTGCCAGCAGGCCCACACCCATGTCCAACTCATGTCTCCCGCCACCCCCACCCCCCACCAGTGCAGGGGTACCCTCCACCAGGCCCCCACCCATGTCTCCCACCACCCCCCACCCCCCAGCAGTGCAGGGGCACCCTCCACCAGGCCCCCACCCATGTCTCCCACCACCCCCCAGCAGTGCAGGGGCACCCTCCACCAGGCCCCCACCCATGGCTCCCACCACCCCCACCCCCCAGCACTGTGGGGCACCTGCCAGCAGGCTCCCACCCATGTCCAACTCATGTTCCCCACCACCCCCACCCCCCAGCACTGTGGGGCACCTGACAGCAGGCCCCCACCCATGTCCAATTCATGTTCCCCACCACCCCCACCCCCCAGCACTGTGGGGCACCTGCCAGCAGGCCCCCACCCATGTCCAACTCATGTTCCCCACCACCCCCCCCAGCACTGTGGGGCACCTGCCAGCAGGCCCCAACTCATGTTCCCCAGCCAACATCTCATCACAATCTAGATCCCTGGTCCCTATGGCCAGCCTCCAAATGCAAAACACCCACCCGAGTATTGCATCCAACAACTCATAATTGGTAATTACATGACAGAACACCAATTGCAAGTTTCAAAACAAACACATGTCCCTCACATACACCCAACGGGTATCAGTGAATGTCAAAAACCATATCATGATATGCATGAAACCAATGAGATGATACTACACATTGAAGTTCGATTAAAAAATATGTATTAAAGGAAACATAAATAGAATCAAAAATAAAGAAACAGAAATGGGAATGTACAAAAATGAAAAGAAGCATGTCCGTGAAACCAAAAATCATAATCCAAAGTAATGGTGTCCAAAGTCACTGTCCACAAAAGAAAATCCAATGGGAAACCATAATTGAAAGCCATTGCTCCATGGGTAAATTGTGAAAGAAAAATAAAATCCAACAGTGAACTATGTACAGACGAACAAGCCAGGGTCCATTATCCCAACAAACTACACTAATTAATAAAATAAACTATATACAAAAATGTGGCCAATGTCCAAAAGGTCCAAAACAAATAAAAAAACAAAGGAAACCTAACACTACCTACATAACTATGTACAAGGGCAGCGGGCTAGTCTGACGGCGCACTTTTTGATGTCCCGGGCCAGGGGATCATCGAACTCCTGCTCAATATCCCGGAGGCGGTCCTCCTCCATGGCCCCGAGGGTCCGCAGGGCCGTCGACGTGTCCACCTCCAACCCCCTGTGGATTGCCTCGAGGCACTCGGCCCGCCTCAGGGCCCTCCGCATGGAGTTCTGCGCCCTGACCATTGTAAGCCGTGCCTCTTCTGCCCGCTGCCGCACCGCATCTATGGCGTGGCCCAACCGCTGCCACACGGAAGACACTCTCTGTCCTGGGTCCTCCTGCCCTCCGGCCGATGCCTGCCCCTCCGATGTTGAAGGCCCCGAGCCTTCATGGCCCCCACCACGTTGCTGCTGCTGCTGTGCCTCTGCCCGTGCACTGCCTCCTGCTGCCTGCACATCCTCCGCCGGCTGGGGTGCAGTCGTTGTTGTGGCCAACCCTGCTGGACGTCCGACTCCCGACTGTGGCAGGGATGCCTCCTCCACCAGCCTGGCCGCACCATCAGAGGCAGCTCCACAGGGCACCCAGGTGACTGATGGGTGGGAAGATGGCATGGAGGATGACTGGCGCGTAGGGGGTTCAGTTGAGGAGGGGGTCGTAGCAAGCCCCATCAAACGGAGGAATCCGGCCTGGGTGACCTGTCCCAGCAGGCTGACGTGGTCAACAAGCCATTCGAGATGACGTGCAGTCTCCTCATGAAAAGACTGCAGGTCACCTCGCATTGCCCATTGACGCAACGCCACAGCAGTCAGGACAGGCTCAACCCAGACCCGGATAGCCACGTCCGCAGGCAGAGGAAGGCCAGTTGTCGTTTGCTCATCCCCTGCCTGAAAACGGGTCTGGACGTAGGCATCCCTGCTGGTGCAAGATGATGCAGGGACAGGATCAGGGACAGGATTGCACACAGGCACCTCCGCGGTGGCCTGTGCTGCCTCCTGTCCCTGGTCCTGCACTGCACCACTAGCACCAGTCGGATCCCCACCTCCAGACCCCGTCTCTGTTGCTTGCACGGCCTCCTCCTCCACCAAACCCCCCACCAACCTGGATGACTCCGTGCCATCTTCCCCCGTTGGGCCCTGTGGGGTCCCAGCTGCCCCTTCTGCTACCGAGGAGTCCAACTCCAATCTCCGCCTCTTGGACCTCCCCCCAGCATCTGCGGTCTGGGACGCGGCACCGGACTCCTCACTCCCCGATGAGATGACAACATGGGAGGGGAGCCGGGCCTTGCAACGCGGTCGCCGCACGCAACCGGAGTATACTGAGTGGGAGCAAGACATGACTGCCAATTCCGAACGGCAGGGGGCAGCAATGGAGAACATCGCTGAGAGCATGGAGCGTTTGGCCCGATCAGTGCTCCCCCCTGCTAGGCAGCTACTTCTCCAGCAGCAGGCGGCACGGTCCACGGCCCGCTCGCTCAGGCTGGGCATGGCGGCCTCAGACAGGGCACACCAGGCTGAAATGTCGTCTCTGCATCAAGCAATTGCTGCTCACGCAGAGGCGCACATGGATGCCCTGAGGGAGGAGTATGCTTCCCTCAGATCCACTCTGGGTGGCCTTATGATGTCCCAGAGGCAGCAGGCAGAGGAGAGGTTTGCACAGCTTGAGCGTACCATCTCGGCTGAGCTACAGGCTTGCCGGGAGGTGCAGCGGTTGTCCAGCCAGGCCTTGCAGGAGGAACTCTGTGTTACACTTGCTACCTTGCAAGAGGAAGCACGTGTATCACGTGAGGTTCTGCATGCATACCTACGTCACATCGCCACACAGAACCAGGCTCACCCATCCGGCAGACTTGCTGCTGATGAGGGGAAAGCTGCGGCTAGGCGTGGCCAGGCTACAGGATGAACCAGACTCGGACGACCATCTATCTCCCACATAGGTCGGGCTGTGCAGGCGTTGAGCCCATGGAGGGTTTTTTTTGGCTCAGCATCATCGCATGTGGATGTTGAGCAGCACCCTGTACCTCCCCACTCCTGGGTGCCTCCCCTCCCCCCCGGGTCATATGTGGCCATTTTTGATTTTTCTTTTAGTTTAGTTAGTTAAATTTCTGTTTGATATTTAGTTTAATTAGGTAATGTAGGTTTTCCATTGTTAGTGTAATTAGTTAATAGTTGATTTAGTTTAAAATTGCTTGTCTATTGTGCTTTCATGTGACAGTGTGGTGCTTTGTGGCTTTTGAAGGCATCCACTGTCTGTTCAAGCTGGGCCCTTCAGGCTTGTCTTGTGTATGTGTTTGCTGCTTGAGGTCCTTGACTCACATATGCCACTCCTGCCTCCCTTATCCATGGGCTCGCAAGGATGGTTCGGTGTTGCAGACTTTTACACAAGGGCTTTGGACTGTCATATCTGTGGCATGTCTGGTGCTGTGTGACTTGTGTTGACACCCTTAGTGGGGATGATTTTGGTGTGATTGTCCACTGTTCAGCTTTTGCTAGATGGGGTGTGTCATGATTAATGTGTACATTAATTGCTATGCATTGTGTAGTATGTTTCATATCTTTACTGTACACGTGCTTGTTGCAATTCATGCTGTAGATAGTGTTCCACACTTTGGATGTGAAAGATGGACTGATGGTGTGATTTATGATGTGACTCTCTGACATGGTCAAGTAATGAGATGCCTGATGAGACACACACAGATGACTTTGAAGCATTAATGATGTGTTTCATGCCGTTTCTGCAGGGGGATGAGCCTCCAGAGCACCTTTGCCAGCAAACATGGCCCATTGGACGACGTAATTCTGGACACGTTTGTTGGTTCCCACATGCACATGTGTGCACAAGCAGAGGCACAGGGATTGCAGACCTACATCCTAGAACTGCTGGCGTGTTCCAAGGAACTCCAGGCAAGGTGAGCAGCACAGGGGGGCCACGACACAGCAAAGCTTGCACCAGGCGAGTTGCACATGCAGGCTTAGTCAAAGCACTGAGGGTGAGCTTAGACGAATATTGGTGTTGAAGCACACAATGCAGCTCAGATGTGTTGGTGGACTGATGGCTGTTGATTGTAAGGTTGTCTGGGACACATGCAGGGGCAGTGGCACATACCCTCCGGTACACCAAGGTCCATCGAGGCACTTGTATCAACCATGTAGCCTTCCGAGACATGGAAAGGGGCAGCTCACAGGGACATACAGCAAGGGACATACTTGAGTGCAGTGCATATCTTTTCCATTTACTTTATGATAAATTCACTGCCAACTTTGTTTCGGTCATGGTGGTACGCAACTTGCTCAGAAGTCATGGCTTGCTATATGGGTCTGTCTGCTTACCTAGGGAGCATTGCATGTTGTGTGAATTGTGACACATTGGTGTTCCATTTGCCACGCACCCACCGGCGGCTGACTTACTGCATTGACTGTGTATGACCCGTCACAGGGGTGATGTTATATATGGGTACGAAGCATCTACACCAGATTGTCTGTTTGTAGAGTGGTTTGTTGCTATGGGGCATGTTTGGTGTTGTGTTTTTGTGTAATTGGCACGTACAGGTTGTTGACTGTGGCTCTCTTTGCAGCATTGCAGTGCTCCTGTAACCGAACCTGAGAGTGCGCAGGCAGGAGGCCAGCACTCAAAACCAGAGCTAAGTGTCTTGTTGTTTTTCTTTCAAACTGCTCTGCATAGGCTTGCTGGGGAGTGTACTAATGCATGGATGTATGTGTGGTTCAATTTGGTATGTTTTTTCCCCCTAATCACCCAGAATCCTATGCAATTTTGAACCATGTACCCTCTACCCGGTGTTCCTGCTTCCCGTACCTATCCAAGCAATGTTCCCTAACCCTCTTTCCCCGCTGGGGTTGCGGATGCCTGTGTAAGCCCCGAACTTGCAGGCGCCAAAACCCTAGAGGGGGTGGTTGGTTCGTACCACTCCTAAGCCTGCACTACAGAAGGCCATGACAATGATGTCCAAATTTGTTTGGATTGTGTATGTGTTCATGCAGGTAGTACATTTTCGTGCGTTCCCTAGTTTCATGTGTCATTCCTCCTCCCCTCTCCTGCCACTCATTCCAGTCATCCAGTGTGTCAACACCTGTCCCGACTGCATATCCCTGAACCTCCTTCCCCACAAGGGTCTCAGGGGCCTGTGTGAGTTTGACCTTGCAGGCACCCGGGACACGGTGGGGGTGGTTGTTTCGTGACACTCCCGCGCCTGTACACGGGACCTGTGACAGTACACATCCGTTCATGGTGCATCATCCTATGTCATGTACCACACATTGTTCACATTCTGTTGTGACATTGTTTTACTGTGCTACCTTGGTTGTTGCATCATTGTGGTAGTACTTGGCCTTTGTGAGGTACTGCTACGTCAAGTCATCTACTGGAGGGTGTTCTGGTTCGTTTTTCTGGCTTGGATTTTGTGATTTTGGATATGAGTGTGGATTATGAGGGTGCAGGCACGTTTTTACACACAAGGTGGGAGATGGTGACGAAGGGTAAAGGTGATCCTGTGGCCAGGTGGAATTGAGGTTTGAAGGCTCCATGACCCAGGTGCAGTTGTTCAGTGGGTCATGGTCATTTGTGAGGGAGGGGGGGTTGTTGTTGATAGTTGCCTTGCTCTGGAGTGTGATGGGAACTCTGACATTGTAATGGTGGTATCCTATGTACATGTTGTGTTCTGCTGATCAATGCCTGTTCATGTGTTGTGTTTACCTTTCAGGTGCGAGGGGATAGTTGTGGTGTGACATGTTGGGGTGTACACATGGTGAATGTTCACATGGGATGTGTAGAGAACACTGATGGTCACTTGAGTGCACATGCATATGTGGAGTGCATGTCCTTGCAGAACCACACACTTGCACTCTGATGTACTCCCACCCTTGCATATCCATGTGTACACTGTTTGCCTTCTGGTGGCCACTGTGTCCCTGCAGCACATGTTCTGTGACCAATTATGGATCCTGTACATGCCTAATTTGCTGTTTGATGTGGTCTGTCACTTAGATGTGATGCTCAGGGTGTGCATCACACACAATGGCTGTTCACTGTGCTGTGCGCTGAGCAGTGTGTTGCAGGAGTAGGACATAGCACACAGAAGCTGCAGTGTTGATTTTGCAATGCACAATGGGCATGTAGACAAGCATTCATTGTTATGTTACGTCTACAACTCTTGTAATGCATTTGGAAATGACTTATTTTGGGTGGGAGCTTTTGTTGGTCTGTCATTTCATCCGATTCCGGGTCAGGCATCATTGTCTGATGCCACTGTAGATTTTGGACATGGCAATGTTTACCTTATCGTTACTGTGTTGGTGTATGGGTATTGCTTGCCATGTCATGTTGTGGTTTGGGAGGGTTTGAGTGACATGACAGTGATGGCCATGGCCTGTTTTGCAGGTGTGTGTGATGCACACCTTGCATGTCAGGGTCATCCGCTTCTCAGAGCAACTAGCTGGGGGTAGATCTCTCTCTGCGGCAGGGCCCTCCCTCTGGAACAGCCTTCCTGCCTCACTTGAACTTGAGGGGAACCATCTCCGGTTCGGGAAGCACCTCAAGACCTTCCTCTTTGCTTCTGCTTTCTCTCTGCCTCTCCCTTGCGGAATTCTTCACTGGAACTGCACTGGAGCTGCAACTTGGCCACTCTCACCGACCTCGGTCCCTGGCCCAGCCACTCTCCACTTGCACTGTGTTAGGGAGAATTCTCTGTTTAGGCTGAATTTCCTAACCTAGTGAGTCCCCCAGCAGCTTTGCTGGATTTCTGGAGTTTGTTTTTTTCCATCCTGCCAAGAGTGAGACTCTTTTCTCCCACTCTTGGACATGTATGTGTGCAATTCCTTAGAATGTCAATGTGTTCTATGGGCTATGGGGACTTTTACTCCATAGGGTCTCATATGTTTTCCTATGTGTGTTACACCGCACCCTACGTGCCGTAACACGGGGGCGTCCTAGCGGATCCCCCACCATAGACTCCATACCCGGGGACCTACTACTGTCTCCCCGGGCATGTAAAGTCACCATTGGCTTTACTAGACCTAAATTTACTAACAGGACTAGTACCAACCATCTTATTGTGGACGTACTAGTAGGGGTACTTCGATTACTCCTGGACCTGTTACTCGAGGGGGCACTGTCCCATCCCCCCTCGTCGAGTTTTGGCTGGGGCAGTGGAAACTACTGTTATGTTCGACCCCGAACTTAACCCTATGGGATTCGTCCCATTGTTGGAGATTGATACTTTTTCTCGTTAATCTCTAACGTACCACGGGTCTACTTATCTTAATTAAGTTTATCGGATGGTATTTTCGGCCAGAACTCGGTTTGTAAAATGGCGTCTGTGTTCGTCTCTGTGACTCCTAAACCAAAGGTTGAGCCCTTTGTTCCACTTTTGGCGGGCTCTGTACAGAGACCCTCCAAAGTGGTGCCATTCTGTCTGGGTTACCACAGGAGTGTGGGAGGGGGTTTAGGCACCCTGGACCGAGTTGCCTTGCCAACTCCGGTCACACTCTGGAGTGATTGGCCCAAGTGGTGAGCCTTCCCGCTCACCACTTAGCATGTGTTGATTGACAGCTAGGCTGAATGAATGGGGGTTTTCTGCATAAAAGCAGGGCTTTTGGGACTGGATCTTCAGAAGTCGCCACAGGACCTAAGAATCCGACGAGGGTAATGCTGAGCCGACCTGCACGACGACACCTCCGGTGGAGCCCTGCGGAACCGACTCACCACTTCCCGACGACAGAGGAGATCTCCCTGCCGGAGAGTCTCTTCCCCTGACTGGTGGGAACAACCAGTCCCCTTTTCTTTTTATTCACCTCAGGACGCAGTGGTCAAATTGCCCATGCAGCGCACCCCGGCAACCGGATAGCCACTACCCCTGAACCGCGACCAAAAGGTCGTGCCTTGTGACGGAGCACTCCGCGGCTGGTCTCTTCCCTGGTGGTGCACCGGACTTCAGTTTTCTTCGACGACGAGATCATCTCTACTCTTGGCAAAGACCCGACAAGCATCCACCACCAGGAACAACTGCCCCCGCCGAAGCTGCCCTCCACAACAAGGTACCGTGTCCGCCTGGCTTCCCTTTCGCTCGGATTGAGTGAGGTGTCTTAATCCTCTCCTTTCCGTTCGGTCGCCTCCAAGCTTTTCTCATTCATTGTTCTGAACTGGTTCAATCTGCCGATAACAATTTGCTACAAAGACTTGAATGCATCTCCGCTAGAGACTTTTTGGGACATAGCGCCTTGCCTCTCTCCGAGTGGGCCTGGCCTCTGAACTTTATGATCTATTGTGATTCTTGTCTTCCTGCCTTGCATTTTACCCGCGAAGTATTGAACTGCGTTGACTTCGTAACCTGCCTATCTTTTTCTCTCCCATCCTAACTAATATTCGAGTGTCATCTAGGTTGAGGTATACACCTCTGTCTGAAAATACGTGGTGCCGGTAGAACCTAGAGTTGTCGACATATTGCTAGGGGGATTGATCGTTTTCTGATTCGTAGAGTAATTGTGTTTGATTTGTTTGCCGTGATAGTGCTATAGTGTTTTTCATAGATATTCCGTTATAAATAAATACCTTAATATCATTACACTAAGCCTCGTTGCGTGTTTGCTTGTCTTGCTGTGAAGAATTGCCCTATTTTGTATACTCCACATACTGCTCAACTCTTCTTGAGGGAAGTCTGACTGCTCAGCCACAGCTACCAAGTGAATCTGTGTGGTACAGACTGCTACCAAGTGGGTTCACCGCCAAACACCTGTAGTCCTAAATCTTTTGCAGTGGTCCCAGAGGGAACTGCACAGGTTTCCGCCTAACACTGGTGCACAGCGGTGGGATTTGTATCGAGTATACAGTTTAGAGTGCTTTTCGACACTGTAGGATAACTAACCACAAAACGTTGCACAAAAAGCAACTTTCAAAAAACATGTCTACGATGGAAACTTACAGTCAAGAGTCCTTGTCAGGTGAAAATACTGAGAGTCTGCAAGCTCACTGTAGGCAAGCGAACCGTTCTGTAAGAGGCAAGAAGTTAGAACTAATCGATAGATAGCTGGTGAACCAAAGTCTGGGTACTGGTTCAGAGGAACCAAGCTCCCCAGCAAATGTAGATAACAGTAATGGTGTTGATCTAAGTCATAACTCTGATGATAGCGATGAAGAGGCTGACGAGGACGGTGAGGTTAACGAAACTGTCTCCCCTGCTCCGCTACCTGCCTTAAAATCTGTGCCTACGGGGCCCATACCAGGTCCCACAAGTAACCCTGCTTATTTTGAACTTGAAAAAATGAAGCTCGAACTAGAATACAAACGGTTCTTGGCTCAATCCGAACGAAACCAAGAGCTCGAGTTCAGACGGATGAATGCCCAGGCTGAGCAGAAGCAAGCTGAGTTAAGACTCAGAGAAATAGAACTTAATTACGAGTTAGAGATGAAAAAGTTGTCTATGGAAAATTCTTCTCTCTCCTCTGGTTCCTCTAGGAGCTCCAGTCCCAAAAGACCCCGGATGCCGAAGGAATTAGTGGGTATGTATGAACTGAGATTGGATGTGTTGGATTGGTTGAAACTGTTTGAATACAATCATGGGCTCGAGGACATCACCGGGAATGCTTTGCTTCCCTGGTTGTTCTCTAGACTCCCTCCGGTTGCGACGATGTGGTAATGGAGTTGGAGGATGCGGATAAGACGGATTACGAAAGTGTGAAACTAGCTTTAATAGCTAGATTCGGGAAGACCCCTTCCCAGTATCTTAAGAGGTTTAGAACCCTCAAAAAGCATGATGGGCTACCTGGGTAAGTACCTGGGTAAGTGAAGGGTTGAAAAACTTAGAGGGATGGATTAAGGGTTACAAAGTGAACACTTATGAGGGTATGAGGAATCTTTTTATGTTGGAGTCTATTTATGATGCCTGTTCTCCTGAGCTCAGACAGTACTTGGCTGATTCGAAGGAATTGGATTGCAGGGAGCTAGCTAAGTCTGCTGACTTGTGGGTTGCCAACAGGGCTACTCATAAGGTTTCTGGGGCAACTCAGAAAAAGGATGAGGGAAAACAGCCTAAAAAAGACTCAAAAGAGAATTCAAATAACTCACATTCCAAAGAGGGCCCCAAACAAAACCAGAAGGGTAAGCCACCGGGAAAACCACAGCAGAATAGTGTGTCTTCTGGTGCCAAACCAGAAGGAGGTCAGAACAAGCCACCATTCCAGAAAGCATTCGGTAAATGCTTTGTTTGTGGCTCGACTGATCACGTGAAAGGAGATCCCAGATGTAAGGGTAAACCTTCAGGGGTCCAGCTTGTCTCCTTAGCCTTCGCTCCAGAGGAGGAAGTCCAAATGGCAAGTGGAAACTTTCTACTGCTAGCTGACGAACCCATTGGAGTCTCAGCCAGCGTTTCTTTAGTATCTCTGGGGTTGTGGGAACAACAGAATTTAGATGTCTATAATTCTATCCCCGATAATACTAAAGAGTATCATAAGGACAGTGTCCAGGTGAATGGTCAGGAGACTCCTGCCATTAGGGACACTGGGGCCAGCATAACTGTGGTGGATAAATCGTTTTTTCAGGCCGAGGATGTTGCTAAGGCACCCAAACGCCTCACCAAGTTAGCTGGAGGGCCTGTGCAGATGCTTGCCCAATTACCAGTTCTCATCCAGTGTAACGACATGACTGTGAAGATACCTGTCAGCATACAGAGTGAGGTACCAGGATGCGTACTGTTGGGTAACGAATTGAAAACTCTCGGAGTTGTATCGCATACTCCCAGACCTCCTAGTAAACGGTTACAGGAGCTAACCAGACCTGCAAGAGAGAGGACGATGCGCGGTACTCTCGGGGAGATGATGAAGAAAGAAATCACTCCTGCTCCACTGGAATTGTCGGCCGCTGTCTCCAAGACATCAGAAGCAAAAGGGAAACCTAAGGCTTCTATCCCGAAACCAGCAGCCAGCATTCCAGTGCAGCCAACACGGACTTCCCTGCGGTTGTCCAAAGTTACACCCGTAACTCCACCTCCAGACGAGGCTGAGACGGAGGTACAACCCTGCGTGGTAGAATTAGACTCTGAGGAAGAGCTAATGGAAGGCCAGGAACTCATTGCAGATCTGGATCCTGTTGACCATCCTGAGCTGCTGTCTTTACTGGCAGAAGGTGGACCCAGCAGGGCAGACTTCAGTAAGGGACAGAGAGAATGTCCAACTCTGGAAGGTCTTCGCCACCAGGCAGAAGCTCAGGCTGAAGGGCAAGAGCCTGGGAAATACAGGTTGCACTGGGAAGATGGCCTCTTCTACAGTGAACCGACCGAGTCTGCACCTGGAGACTACAATCGACTTGTAGTACCCCAAGAGAACAGACCACAGTTCTTGCAGTTAGCCCACGAGATTCCTTTGGCTGGTCACTTGAGTTTCAAGAAGACTAAGGAAAGGCTCTCTCTCTACTTCTATTGGCCGAAGATGGGGGCCGAAGTAGAAAAACACTGCAGGAGCTGCCACACCTGCCAGATCTCTGGTAAGGTTGGATCCAAGAATGTGTCACCTTTAGTACCTCTCCCAGTTGTGGGAGTCCCATTTGAGAGAGTAGGGATTGACATTGTTGGTCCCCTTGATCCTCCAACCTCCTCAGGCAACAGGTTTATCCTTGTTGTAGTAGACCATGCTACTAGGTATCCTGAGGCAATTCCTATGAGGACTGTTACAGCTCCAGCTGTGGCTAAGGCCCTCCTTGGTATTTTTACTAGGGTTGGGTTTCCTAAGGAAGTAATCTCTGACAGGGGGTCAAACTTTATGCCCCACTACATGAAAGCCATGTGGAAAACCTGTGGAGTTACTTACAAGTTCTCAACAGCTTACCACCCACAAACCAATGGGTTGGTAGAACGGTTCAACCGAACCATGAAGAGCATGATAGGTGCTTTAGAGGAACCCCTTAAGCGTAAGTGGGACCTTCTACTGCCATGCCTTCTCTTTGCTTATAGAGAAGTCCCTCGGGAAGGCGTAGGTTACTCGCCCTTCGAACTACTCTATGGTCATCCCGTCAGAGGTCCATTGGCCCTGATTAAGGAGGGGTTGGAGAGTGCTCCTTCCCCCAAGCCAGTCAGAGTGACTGACTACGTGATAGGTCTCCGGAGGAGAATGTCACACATGATGACGGAAGCAAGCGATAACTTGAAAGCTGGACAAGCATTGGTCAAGCACTGGCACGATCAAAAGGCTAACATGGTTGAGTTCGCTCAAGACCAGCTCGTTCTCGTTATGATCCCAACAAGGCAGAGGGCCTTGCAAGATAAGTGGATGGGACCCTTCCGAGTAGTGGGTAAACTCGGAGAGGTTAACTATCTGGTGGACTTGGGCAATCCCAAGGAGGCTCCGACAGTCTTTCACACCAACCGACTTAAACCGTATGTCTCGTGACCTGACGTAGGAGCGTTGCTTCTAGCGTCATCCGAGGAAGAAGAAGAGAGTGAAGCTCTTCCGGATCTCCTCAGAGTCTTACCTTTAGATGAAAAAATTGAAGGAGTGAATCTCTCCTCCAATCTGACACCCGAGCAACAAGAAGAGTGCAAATCTATGTTGAATCAGTTTGCCTCTCTGTTCTCGCTTTCACCAGGCTTGACCCCTTCGGGCCAGCACGACATACTCACTGGTGACTGTCTGCCTGTCAAAAGCAGAGGATACCGCATGTCAGAAAATGTACGAACCCACATCAAAGGTGAGGTCGGCAAGATGCTTGATCTCGGGGTAATAGAGCCCTCTACTAGTCCATGGTCTAGCCCAGTTGTGTTAGTACCAAAGGCCGGATCTAAAGAACTTAGATTCTGCGTGGATTATAGAGCTCTTAATGCAGTCACCAAGACTGATGCCCACCCTTTGCCAAGAACAGATGAGTTGGTGGATAAACTTGGCGCCGCCAAGTTCCTCAGCACATTTGTCTTGACGTCAGGCTATTGGCAAATAGCCCTGACAGACCATGCCAAGGAGAAAACTGCATTTTCTACCCCCGTTGGCTTATACCAGTTTAAGGTAATGCCTTTCGGATTGAAGAATGCACCTGCTACGTTTCAACGGATGGTAAACCAGGTTCTGAATGGGATGGAGGACTTCTGCATGGCATACTTGGATGACATTGCAGTGTTCAGCAATTTCCTGGAAGAACATGTAACCCACCTGAGAGATGTTTTGCAGGCTCTTGGACGAGCCAATCTGACCATAAAGGCGAGCAAATGCTAAATTGGACAGAGTAAGGTAGTCTATCTTGGGCATGAGGTAGGCGGTGGAGAAATAAGGCCTTTGCTCAGTAAAATTGAAGCTGTGCAAAATTGGACAACACCGACTACTCAAACCCAGGTGAGAGCCTTCCTAGGCCTCACTGGGTATTACAGGAATTTCATAGAGAACTATGGGACCATAGCTTCTCCACTGAATGTCATCTCCTCGCCCAAATTTCCTAAAAAGGTTAAATGGAACGAGGAGTGCAATCAGGCTTTTGAAAACCTGAAAAAGGCTCTTTGCCAAGCCCCAGTACTCAGAGCTCCTGATTACCGCCAGCACTTCATTGTGCAGACAGATGCTTCGAATGTAGGAATAGGTGCCGTACTCAGTCAACTGGATGGGAAAGGTAGGGAGCACCCCGTTTGCTTCATCAGCCGCAAGCTGAAGGATCCTGAAACAAGGTGGGCAACAATCGAAAGAGAGTGCTTTGCTATCGTGTGGGCTCTGAAGAAGTTTAGGCCGTACTTGTATGGTTCTACTTTCGTCATTCAGACTGACCATCAACCCTTGAGATGGTTAATGCAAATGAAAGGGGAAAACCCAAAACTATTGAGATGGTCGATCTGCCTGCAAGGGTTTGATTTCACCATTGAGCACAGGTCAGGACATCACCACCAAAATGCTGATGGTCTCTCTAGGATGTATGTCATCGACTAGAGGTATGAGATTCATCCAGGAGTGGATTAAATCCTCCTGTCCCTTAGTCTGGGGGGGGCGAGTGTTAGGGAATATTCTCTGTTTAGGTGGAATTCCCTAACCTAGTGAGTCCCCCAGCAGCTTTGCTGGATTTCTGGAGTTTGTTTTTTCCATCCTGCCAAGAGTGAGACTCTTTTCTCCCACTCTTGGACATGTATGTGTGTAATTCCTTAGAATGTCAATGTGTTCTATGGGCTATGGGGTCTTTTACTCCATAGGGTCTCATATGTTTTCCTATGTGTGTTACACCGCACCCTACGTGCCGTAACACGGGGGCGTTCTAGCGGATCCCCCACCATAGACTCCATACCCGGGGACTGACTACTGTCTCCCCGGGCATGTAAAGTCACCATTGGCTTTATTAGACCTAAATTTACTAACAGGACTAGTACCAACCATCTTATTGTGGACGTACTAGTAGGGGTACTTCGATTACTCCTGGACCTGTTACTCGAGGGGGCACTGTCCCGTCCCCCCTTGTCGAGTTTTGGCTGGTGGCAGTGGAAACTACTGTTATGTTCGACCCCGAACATAACCCTATGGGATTCGTCCCATTGTTGGAGATTGATACTTTTTCTCGTTAATCTCTAACGTACCACCGGTCTACTTATCTTAAATAAGTTTATCGGATGGTATTTTCTGCCAAACTCGGTTTGTAAAATGGCGTCTGTGTTCGTCTCTGTGACTCCTAAACCAAGGGTTGAGCCCTTTGTTCTACTTTTGGCGGGCTCTGTACAGAGACCCTCCAAAGTGGTGCCATTCTGTCTGGGTTACCACAGGGGTGTGGGAGGGGGTTTAGGCACCCTGGACCGAGTTGCCTTGCCAACTCCGGTCACACTCTGGAGTGATTGGCCCAAGTGGTGAGCCTTCCCGCTCACCACTTAGCATGTGTTGATTGACAGCTAGGCTGAATGAATGGGGGTTTTCTGCATAAAAGCAGGGCTTTTGGGACTGGATCTTCAGAAGTCGCCACAGGACCTAAGAATCCGACGAGGGTAATGCTGAGCCAACCTGCACGACGACACCTCCGGTGGAGCCCTGCGGATCCGACTCACCACTTCCCGACGACAGAGGAGATCTCCCTGCCGGGGAGTCTCTTCCCCTGACTGTTGGGAACAACCAGTCCCCTTTGCTTTTTATTCGCCTCAGGACGCAGTGGTCGAATTGCCCGTGCAGCGCACCCCGGCAACCGGATAGCCACTTACCCCTGAACCGCGACCAAAAGGTGGTGCCTTGTGACGGAGCACTCCGCGGCTGGTCTCTTCCCTGGTGGTGCACCGGACTTCACTTTTCTTCGACGACGAGATCATCTCTACTCTTGGCAAAGACCCGACAAGCATCCACCACCAGGAACAACTGCCCCCGCCGGAGCTGCCCTCCACAACAAGGTACCGTGTCCGCCTGGCTTCCCTTTCGCTCGGATTGAGTGAGGTGTCTTAATCCTCTCCTTTCCGTTGGGTCGCCTCCAAGCTTTTCTCATTCATTGTTCTGAACTGGTTCAATCTGCCGATAACAATTTGCTACAAAGACTTGAATACATCTCCGCTAGAGACTTTTTGGGACATAGCGCCTTGCCTCTCTCCGAGTGGGCCTGGCCTATGATCTATTGTGATTCTTGTCTTCCTGCCTTGCATTTTACCCGCGAAGTATTGAACTGCATTGACTTCGTAACCTGCCTATCTTTTTCTCTCCCGTCCTAACAAATATTCGAGTGTCATCTAGGTTGAGGTATACACCTCTGTCTGAAAATAAGTGGTGCCGGTAGAACCTAGAGTTGTCGACATATTGCTAGGGTGATTGATCGTTTTCTGCTTCGTAGAGTAATTGTGTTTGATTTGTTTGCCGTGATAGTGCTATAGTGTTTTTCATAGATATTCCGTTATAAATAAATACCTTAATATCTTTACACTAAGCCTTGTTGCGTGTTTGCTTGTCTTGCTGTGAAGAATTGCCCTATTTTGTATACTCCACATACTGCTCAACTCTTCTTGAGGGAAGTCTGACTGCTCAGCCACAGCTACCAAGTGAATCTGTGTGGTACAGACTGCTACCAAGTGGGTTCACCGCCAAACACCTGTAGTCCTAAATCTTTTGCAGTGGTCCCAGAGGGAACTGCACAGGTTACCGCCTAACACACTGCCTCCCTGGCAACCCCTGCACTGCGGTACTGTCTCTATATCCCTACAGCCCACCCTTCCCAGCACTTGTCTGCACTTACCTTTGCAGTTGCCACCAGCCGACCTATGTATTTGTTTTTTGGTCTACTTCCCCTGTACTGCACTCCCCCCCCTCCCCTTCCCCTTGCACTTTTCCCTTCCCCCTACCCCTGCACTTGCACAATCTAAATGACACCTGGCCTAGTAGTACCGTTGTCTGTCTTCCCTTGTTCCCCCCTCCCTGCCTCATTGCACCTTGAAATACTTGTGTGTAGGCCATATCATGTCATATGTCATATGTGTGCCTTTTGGTCACACAGGATAGCTTGTGTTTAAGTAGCTAGGTATGCAGACGATGTGGCACTTCCATGGCAACTATCTCAGAGTGGTAGGGTTGTGACAGTTGACTGTTTCTTTGTCATCATCGATTGTCACCTGGTATGTGCCAGGCCTGTGTGCACTCCGCAGGGGTGGGAGTTTAGGTGAAAAATGTGGCCACAAGCTGGGTCCGGGCTTCCTCGCCACGTGCCCTGTCCCCTCCCATGGGCAGTGCCTGTGCCTGTGGTTGGGGATGTGGGGGCACCACCATGTCCACCGGCACGCCCTGCCGTGTTGCAACATTGTGCAGGACACATGCTGCCACAATGATCCTGCACACTACTGGTGGTTCATAGAGTAGTTGCCCGCCAGAGCGGTCAAGGGAGCGGAAACGTCACTTGAGCACTCCGAATGTGCGCTCCACTATGGCCCTGGTTGCAAAATGGGCGGCGTTGTACCTTACCTGGGGTGGTGTGGTGGGGTTCCGGATTGGCGTCATCATGTGGTTGCTCAGAGGGTAGGCACTGTCCCCTGGGGAGGTGATAATAGTTGAGATTATTAGGGTTTGGGTATTTGTCGGTGTGAATGCATGTGCAAGGGCATTTGTACTGACCTAGGAGCCATGTGTCGCCATGCTGCCCAGCTTCCAGTGCCCGGCTCAGGGCGGACATTCTGTATATGAAACTGTCATGGGTGGAGCCAGGGTAGTTTGCATAGACAGAGGTGATGATTCCCTTTGCATCACATACCACCTGTACGTTGATGGAATGCCAGTGCTTGCGGTTTTGGTAGATGTGCTCAGTGGCCCTAGGTGGACGTAGGGCCACATGGGTGCAATCTATGGCACCGAGCACTTTGGGGAAGTGTGCCACCCTGAAAAAATCCAGGACAACGGCCTGCCTTTCTGCGGGTGTTCTGGACATGTATATGTGCCTGTGGACTGAGGGGCGCGCTGTCATGATTGCCAGTACCTGGTGTAGGCAGCATGACTGCGTGGCCTGTGAGACCCCCCCCACTATGGCAGTAGTCCGCTGAAATGACCCAGTGGCCAAAAAATGCAGGACATTGAGCAGCTTCTCCAAGGGGCTCAATGCTTGGGAGCAAAGGGTGGGGGATGTAAGGTCATCTTCCCACTCCCTGACCAGGACTAGGATGATATGGGGTGGAAACCTATACCTGCCATAGACCTGGTCGTCAGGCATCCCAAAAAGGCTTGTCCGTGGTGCGAAAATGCGTTCCCTGGCTATTCTCCTCCTCCTGCAGTGTCCCACGATCAGTGCTGCGACAAATGGGGCATTCATCGTAGCTGTATATACGTGTTTGTTGTTTGCGCGCACTTTTGTACTGTGCGCGGGGACGCTTCCGCCTTCCTTCGTGTGGCAGACGCGTTGACGCCTGTGCGCGTCTTTTGCCGTGCGCGGGTTTCCCTTATTCGGATCCATGAATATGGGTTGTTCGCGTGCGTGTGGGCGTTCCGTGTAGTTCCCTGCAGTACTTCCCCAGTTACGCCTTCTTTTTCACGCGTTGTTCCCCATTCCGCGTGTTACGCCCACTGTTCCGCCCACTTTGGTTGTGTGCGCCGCGCTATGTGTGCTTTTGCTGTGCGCGTAGCGCACGCCGTGTATGCCTGCGTGCGCCATGGCTGGATTGGGCGCACGGACAGCGGGAAACACGCGCAGCGTCTTCCTTGATTCGCACGCGTGCGCTGCGTTTCTCACGCTTGCGCTCCCTTGCGACTGCTTGCGCATGGATTTTCGGCGCACGTTTGTTTCATGAATCGGCCCCTTAATGTCAAATAAATATAGTACGGTTTTTTAATCCTGTAAGGATTTTTTTTCCCAATGACCCAATGATTATGCAAACAGAAACAGCAAGTGTACACAACACACAGTAATGTTGTTTCAAACATAGTACTTAGAATGTACTGATTACGAGGGTCTAAAAAGTACATGCATATATGCAATTGCATTCAATGAGACATTGTAAACTATCCTACCTAACATATTGCACTGTTTTTTTCACAGAAAAAGAAGCAAATATTTCTCCTTCATTACCATGTACAACAAACTCAACCCGTACCATCAATGGTACAGCAATCATAAGTACTATTTTCATTTCAATTGGATTGTGTCACCATGTTACAAATACTGTATACTGTATACTGCCACCATGCTATCTATAATTAATATACACATATTATTATAATGGTTGTTTCGAATGGGAGGATTACATTTCTGTAGACATGTAATATAATGGTAATGGTTGTGGCCAGTGGCTAGATTCTTGGGTGCATGGCCTACGGCCTAAATCCATACATCCATGCACTCAGGCATCCAGCCACTGGCCACAACCACCACAGCATAATACGACCATGTACCCAAGAATCTGGCCACAACCACCACACCACAACTTGCTCTGAACCTCCCAATTCAAATGACGTCTGTAGACATTGTAATGGACAGCAACCCTATTTTTCACCTATGAAAATATAATGTGTGTCGCAAGTAGTCCGTCCAAGCCCTCTTTCAGCCACCAAATAACCCAAGCTGTCCGCCCAAACCCTCTTTTAGTCACCAAATGACCCCAAATGTGTGTCTCAAGCTGTCCAGCCAAGACTCTGCCCATGGATCACTGCAGTCTCTACGGACTACTGCGGTGTCCACGCCACACGCATGCTCGTGTTCCATCTAATCAAAGAGCCCCATATCATCTTTTTTCCACTCCTGCACCCTTCTCAGCCTCTCTTTCCAACACCAAATGAACCAAAATGTATTTTCCAGGCTGTTTCCCCACTGCGCTATCCGCGGTCAGTGCAGCGGTCCAGATCCAACATGGTGGGTGTTCTGGAAAATATGATGCACTGCACACTTTTCACCATCTAATCAGCGGGGGCGTCTCATGTCCGGGGACATCACGTCATTCAATGGGCCAATATAAGGTCCATCTGTGGAGCGAACAGGGAAATTAGATTGAACCCAGATATCACACTTTTTTAATCTACTTTTAGCCCATTTTAACAAAAACGGATTTACACCAAATTTACAAAAGCACACTTTCGGGACCAAGCCGTTGCTCCTGCCACAAATTTGGTGAAAATATCTTTCCAGCGGGTTGGGTTATAGACGTGAGCAAAATGTTTTTTCCACCTCACCAAACTTTACAAAATAATTCTGAAGGGGACATATACCTTTTTCCCAAAGTGTGTTAAGGATTCATCCAGGGGAGGCAAAGTTATAAGCTGCCCAAAAAGTGCTCTTCCTATCGGTTAAGTAACTTAACCATAACTGCATGGGTGATACTGCAGGCCCTGTAATAAAAATACACTATCACTCACCTTCAGCTGCTTCAATTCATGAACAGATCTTCAGAATAGCCAAACACACCTTTGGGGGTGGGACAAAGACTGATTTGCATATGGTCTTTCCCCTTTTGTAATGACTTCGCAGGCGTAGAACGATAGTCTGGAGGGTTGCCCAGAGCAAAGCCAGAAGTTAAGATTTATTCTAAACCTTCTATCCATCACCTCTTTCGTTTAGCTATTGTCACCCCGAGTGGGACAGGTATGCCCAGATGTGGGTCCTTTGCCTGCTGGGCCTAGAGACCCAAGCTACTCCTCACTGATGATGCCAAACAAGGTTGAAACATGTCTGGGGGTGCTTGTGGTTGTGGTCTCGTGCAGAATGGATCTGAGCTAGTAGTTTGGGCTGGACTACCCCTTTGGGGGTGGGACCAAGCCTGATATGCATATGGTCTTTCCCCTTTTGTAATGGCTTGGCAGGCGAATAATAATGGTCTGGAGGGTTGCCCAGGGCAATGGCAGAGGTTAAGATTTATTCTAAACCTTCCAGCCATCACCTCATTTGTTTTGCTATTGATACTCAGGTTAGGACGGGTATGCCCAGATGTGGGTCCCGTGCCTGCTGGGCCTAGAGACCCAACCTACTCCTCACGGATGATGCCCAACAAGGCTGAAACATGTCTGAGGATGCTTGTGGTCTTGCACAGAAGGGATGTGACCTAGCAGTTCGGGATGGACTACCACTTTGGGGGTGGGACGAAGCCTCATTTGCATGTGGTCTTTCCAATTTTGTAATGGCTTGGTAGGCAAAGAACAATGGTCTGGAGGGTTGCCCAGAGCAATGCCATAGGTTAAGGTGCATTCTAAACCTTCCAGCCATCACTGATAACGCCCAACAAGGCTGAAACATGTCTGGGGATACATGTGGTCTCATTCAGAAGGGATGTGACCTAGCATATTTGGGCTGGACTACCCCTTTGGGGGTGGGACGGAGTCTGATTTGCATATGGTCTTTCCCCTTTTGTAATGGCTTGGCAGACGAAGAAAGATGGTCTAGAGGGTTGACCAGAGCATAGCCAGGGGATAAGATTTATTCTAAACCTTCCAGCTATCACCTCTTTAGTTTTGCTATTGTCACCCTGAGTGGGACGGGTATGCCCAGATGTGGGTACCGTTCCTGCTTTGCCTAGAGACCCAAACTACTCCTCACCGATGACACCCAACAAGGCCGGAACATATCTGGGGATGCTTGTGGTCTTGTGCAGAAGGGATGGGACCTAGCAGTTCGGGCTGGAATACCGCTTTGGGTGGGAGCAAGCCTGATTTGCATATGGTCTTTCCCCTTTTATAATGGCTTGGCAGGTGAAGAACAATGGTCTGGAGGGTTGCCCACAGCAATGCCAGAGGTTAAGATTTATTCTAAACCTTCCAGCCATCTCCTCTTTTGTTTTGCTATTGTCAGCCCGAGTGGGACGGGTATGCCCAGACATGGGTCCGGTGCCTGTTTGGCCTAGAGACCCAAGCTACTCCTCACTGATGATGTCCAACAAGGCTGAAACATATATGGGGATGCTTGTGGTCTTGTGCAGAAGGGATGTGCCCTAGCAGTTTGGGCTGGACTACCCCTTTGGTGGTGGGACCAAGCCTGATTTGCATATTGTCTTTTCTCTTTTGTAATGGCTTGGCAGGCAAAGAACAATGGTCTGGAGGGTTGCCCAGAGCAATGCTAGTGGTTGATATTCATTGTAAACCTTCCAGCTAGAACCTCATTTGTTTTGCTATTGTCCCCCCGAGTGGGACGGGTATGCCCAGATGTGGGTACTGTGCCTGCTGGGCCTAGACACCCAAGCTACTCCTCACTGATGACACCCAACAAGGCCGGAACATATCTGGGGATGCTTGTGGTCTTGTGCAGAAGGGATGGGACCTAACTGTTTGGGCTGGAACACCGCTTTGGGGGTGGGAGCAAGCCAGATTTGCATATGGTGTGTACCCTTTTATAATGGCTTGGCAGGTGAAGAACGATGGTCTGGAGCGTGGCCAAGAGCAATACTAAAGGTTAAGATTTATTCTAAACCTTCCAGCCATCACCACTTATGTTTTGCTATTGTCACCCTGAGTGGGATGGGTATGCAGAGACCTGGGTCCCGTGCCTGCTGGGCCTAGATACCCAAGCTACTCCTCATTGATGACGTCCAACAAGACTGAAACATATCTGGGGATACTTGTGGTCTAGTGCAGAAAGGATGTGACCTAGCAGTTTGGGCTGGACTACCCCTTTGGTGGTGGGAACAAGCCTGATTTGCATATTGCCTTTCCCCTTTTGTAATGGCTTGGCAGGCAAAGAACGATGGTCTGGAGGGTTGCCCAGAGAAATGTCAGAGGTTAAGATTTATTCTAAACCTTCCAGCCATCACATCTTCTGTTTTTCTATTCTCACCTCGAGGGGGACGGGTATGCCCAGACATGGGTCCCGTGCCTGCTGGGCCTAGAGACACCAGCTACTCCTCAATGATGACGCCCAAAAAGGCTGAAACATGTCTGAGGATGCTTTTGGTCTCGTGCAGATGGTATGTGACCTAGCAGTTCTGGTTGGACTACCCTTTTGGGGGTTGGACGAAGCATTATTTGCATATGGTCTTTCCCCTTTTGTAATGGCTTGGCAGTCGAAGAACGATGGTCTGGTGGGTTGCCCAGAGCATTGCCAGAGGTTAAGATTTATTCTAAACCTTCCAGCCATCACCTCTTTTGTTTTGCTATTGTCAGCCCGAGTGGGACAGGTATGCCCAGTCATGGGTCCCATGCCTGCTGGGCCTAGAGACCCAAGCTACTTCTCACTGATGACGTCCAACAAGGCTGAAACATATCTGGGGATGCTTGTGGTCTCGTGCAGAAGGGATGTGAACAGGCAGTTCGTGCTAGACTACCCCTTTTGGGGTGGGACCAAGCCTGATTTGCATATGGTCTTTCCCCTTTTGTAATGGCTTGGCAGGCGAAGAACGATGGTCTGCAGTGTTGCACAGAGCAATGCCACAGGTTAAGATTTATTCTAAACCTTCCAGCCATCACCTCTATTGTTTTGCTATTGTCACCCCGAGTGGGACGGGTATGCCCAGACGTTGGTCCCGTGCCTGCTGGGACTAGAGACTTAAGCTACTCCTCACTGATGACGCCCAACAAGGCTGAAACATGTCTGGGGATGCTTGTGGTCTCATGCTAAAGGGATCTGACCTGGCAGTTTGGGCAAGACTACCCTTTTGAGGATGGAACAAGCCTGATTTGCATATGGTCTTTCCCCTTTTGTAATTACCTGGCAGGCAAAGACGTTGATCTGGAGGGTCGCCCAGAGCAATGACAGAGGTTAACATTTAGTCTAATTCTTCCAGCCATCATCTCTTTTGTTTTGCTACTGTCACCCCAAGTGGGATGGGTATGCCCAGACGTGGCTCCTGTGCCTGCTGGGCATAAAGACCCAAGCTACTCCTCTTTGATGATGCCCAACAAGGCTGACACATGTCTGGGAATGCGTGTGGTCTCTTGCAGAAGGGATGTGAACCAGCAATTCGTGCTGGAAAAGAACAATGGCTGGAGGATTGCCCAGAGCAATGCCAGAGGTTAAGATGTATTCTAATCCTTCCAGCTAGCACCTCTTTTGTTTTGCTATTGTCACCTCCAGTGGCACGGGTATGCCCAGATGGTGGTACCGTGCCTGCTGGGCCTAGAGACCCAAGCTACTTCTTACTGATGGCACCCAACAATGCCGGAACATATCTGGGGATGCTTGTGCTCTTGTGCAGAAGGGATGGGACCTAGCTGTTCGGGCTGGAATACCGCTTTGGGGGTGGGAGCAAGCATGATTTGCATATGGTCTTTTCCCTTTTGTAATGGCTTGGCAGGCAAAGAACGATGGTCTGCAGTGTTGCACAGAGCAGTGCCAGAGGTTAAGATGTATTCTAAACCTTCCAGCCATCACCTCTTTTGTTTTGCTATTGTCACCCCGAGTGGGACGGGTATGCCCAGACGTTGGTCCCGTGCCTGCTGGGGCTAGAGACTTAAGCTACTCCTCACTGATGACGCCCAACAAGGCTGAAACATATCTGGGGATGCTTGTGGTCTCATGCAGAAGGGATCTAACCTGGCAGTTCTGGATAGACTACCCCTTTGAGGTTGGACCAAGCCTGATGTGCCTATGGTCCTTGCCCTTTTTTAATTGCCTGGCAGGCAAATAACGATGATCTGGAGGGTTGCCCAGAGCAATGCCAGAGGTTAAGATTTATTCTAATCCTTCCAGCCATCATCTCTCTTGTTTTGCTACTGTCACCCCAAGTGGGATGGGTATGCCCAGACGTGGGTCCAGTGCCTGCTGGGCCTAGAGACCCAAGCTACTCCTCACTGATGACGCCCAACAAGGATGAAACATGTCTGGGGATGCTTGTGGTCTTGTGCAGAAAGGATGTGAGCTAGCAGTTCGGGCTGTCCTACCCCTGTGTCGGTGGGACCAATCCTGATTTGCAAATGGTCTTTTCCCTTTTGTAATGGCTTGGCAGGCAAAGAACGATGGTCTGGAGGGTTGCCCAGAGCTTTGCCATGGGTTAAAATGTATCTTCCAGCCATCTCCTCTTTTGTTTTGCTATTGTCTCCCCCAGTGGGACGGTTATACCCATACATGGGTCCCGTGCCTGCTGGGCCTAGATACCCAAGCTACTCCACATTGATGATGCCCAACAAGGCTGAAACATATCTGGGGATGCTTGTGGTCTCGTGCAGAAGGGATGTGAACCAGAAATTCGGTGGGGGCCTGGTGGAGGCTGCCCCTGCACTGCTGGGGGGTGGGGGTAATAGGGGACATGAGTGAACCACTACCCCTTTGGTGGTGGGACCAAGCCTGATTTGCATATGGTCTTTCCCCTTTTGTAATGGCTGGGCAGGCGAAGAATGATGGTCTGGGGGGTGGCCCAGAGCAATGCCACAAGTTAAGATGTATTCTAAACCTTCCAGCCATCACCTCCTTTGTTTTAATATTGTCACCCCGAGTGGGACGGGTATGCCCAGACGTGGGTCCCGTGCCTGCTGGGCCTAGAGACTTAAGCTACTCCTCACTGATGACGCCCAACAAGGCTGAAACCTGTCTGACGATGCTTGTGGTCTCGTGCAAAAGGGATGTGACCTAGCAGTTTGGGCTGGATTACCCCTTTGGTGGTGGGACCAAGCCTTACTTGCATATGGTCTTTTCCCTTTTGTAATGGCTTGGCAGGCAAAGAACGACGGTCTGAAGGGTTGCCCAGAGCAATGCCAGAGGTTAAGATGTATTCTTATCCTTCCAGCCATCATCTCTTTTCTTTTGCTATTGTCACCCCGAATGGGATGGGTATGCCAAGATGCGGTCCCGTGCCTGCTGGGCCTCGAGACCGGGGACATCAAGTCACTCCCTGGGCCAATCTAAGGTCAGTTCATGGAGCAAACAGGGAAATGAGTCAGCAGACTGAACGCAGATATCACAGTTTTGAATCTACTTTTGGCCCATTTTAATGAAAACAGATTTACACCAAATTTACAAAAGCACGCTTTCGGGACCAAGCCACCGCTCCTGCTGAAAATGTGGTGAAAATCCATCCAGCGGGTTGGGTTGTAGATGTGGGCAAAATGTTTTTTCCATTGCATCTATGGAATAAACAGACATTGTGGACCCCGCTACAACTTTGTCCCCCTTTCATGAAACCTCACAAAACTTTCCAGAGTAATTCTGATGGGGCCATATACATTCGTCCCAAAGTGTGTTAAGGGTTCGTCCAGGGGCGGCAAAGTTATAAACTGCCCAAAAAGTGTTCTTCGTATGGGTTGATTAACTTAACCATAACTGCAGGGTCGCTACTGCAGGCCCTGTATGAAAAATAGACTATCACTCACCTTCAGCTGCTTCAATTAATTAACAGATCTTAAGACTAGTCAAACACAGAAAATGTGCGCACTGTCACTTCTGAAAGAAGAATGTGACAAGTTCAGCAAAAGGTAATTTTCATAATCTATCTTTCATAAATCAATAGCACAACAATAAACCACAACACAATCCTTCCAAAGAATACTTTATACAACATTTACACACTATATAAAAAGGAAACATGTTTTCCCCTTAATTTGCCAAATTACATAACCAAGGTTATAACTCCGGTTATAAAACAACATTCCACCTATAGATGCGATTACATGTACATTTTGCAAATGCACTGACAAACAAATATTTCAAATGTTTCAAAATGTATTCACACATCCAAACAGAAACTCATTTACAAATCTGTGCTAAAACACCCACAATATAATATGATCACAGCACCAAAATACAAACACACAGCCACAGCCACAAAGTACTATATACAACAGCAGCGTTCATAGCCGCGGATTGAGTCAACCGCCAATAGACGTGGCTACCCATGACATTTTTACAGTTTTTAAAAGACATACAAACATGGTGCAACAATTTCCATAACATACAGGTACACAAGAGGGCATGGAATCAGAAACACATGCAAAATTGTGTAGTATAAAATCAATGGAACAACATGATCAATGCACAAAAATTGCAATAGCCATAACCATGGCTAAAATGATAGTCATAGATGCAGCTCCACTGCTAAAAATATACAACATATGTTAGTGACAAATCTCATAAATGTGCTTATTTCCCTTACCTTTTGAGACTCCCAGTAACTTTGCTGGATTTCTAGGAATTTCATTTTTGGGTAATTTCGGGTATGCCCAGACGTGGGTCCCGTGCCTGCTGGGCCTAGAGACCCAAGCTACTCCTCATTGATGATGCCCAACAAGGCTGAAACATGCCTGAGGATACTTGTGGTCTCGTGCAGAAGGGATGTAAACCAGCAATTTGGGCTGGACTACCCTTTGGTGGTGGGACCAAGCCTGATTTGCATATGATCTTTTCCGTTTTGTAATGGCTTGGCAAAGAACGATGGTTTGGAAGGTTGTCCAGAGCAATGACAGAGGTTAAGATGTATTCTTATCCTTCCAGCCATTATCTCTTTTCTTTTGCTATTTTCACCCTGAGTGGGACGGGTATGCCCAGATGTGGGTCCCGTGCCTGCTGGGCCTCGAGACCGGGGACATCAAGTCACTCCCTGGGCCAATCTAAGGTCAGTTCATGGAGCAAACAGGGAAATGAGTCAGCAGACCAAAACCAGATATCACACTTTTTTAATCTACTTTTGGCCCATTTTAATGAAAACTGATTTACACCAAATTTACAAAAGCACTCTTTCGGGACCAAGCTGCCACTCATGCCGAAAATTTGGTGAAAATCCATCCAGCGGGTTGGGTTGTAGACGTGGGCAAAATGTTTTTTCCATTGCATCTATGGAATAAACAGACATTTTGGACCCCCCTACAACTTTGCCCCCCCCCTTCACAAAACCTCACAAAACTTTCCAGAATAATTCTGACAGGGCCATATACTTTCATCCCAAAGTGTGTTAAGGGTTCGCCCAGGGGCGGCATAGTTATAAACTGCCGAAAAAGTGTTCTTAACCATAACTGCAGGGCCGCTACCGCAGGCTCTGTATTAAAAATACACTATCACTCACCTTCAGCTGCTTCAATTAATAAACAGATCTTCAGAATAGCCAATCACAGAAAATGTGTGCACTCTCACTTCTGGAACAAGAATGTGACAAGTTCAGCAAAAGGTAATTTTCATAATCTATCTTTCATAAATCAATAGCAAAACAATAAACCACAACACAATCCTCCCAAAGAATACTTTATACAACATTTACACACTATATAAAAGAAAACATGTTTTCCCCTTAATTTGCCAAATTACATAACCAAGGTTATAACCCTGGTTATACAACAAAATTCCACCTATAGATGCGATTACATGTACATTTTGCAAATGAGCTGACAAACAAATATTACAAATGTTTCAAAATGAATTCACACATCCAAACAGAAACACATTTACAAATATGTGCTAAAACACCCAAAATATAATATGATCACAGCCTCAAAATACAAACACACAGCCACAGCCACAAAGTACTATATACAACAGCAGCGTTCATAGCCGCGGATTGAGTCAACCGCCAATAGACGTGGCTAGCCTTAACATTTTTACAGATTTTAAAAGACATACAAACAGGGTGCAACAATTTGAACAACATACAGGTACACAAGAGGGCATGGAATCAGAAACACATGCAAAATTGTGTAGTATAAATCAATGGAACAACATGATCAATGCACAAAAATTGCAATTGTCATACCCATGGCTAAAATGATTGTCATAGACGCAGCTTCAATGCCAAAAATATGCAACATATGTTAGTGAGAATTCTCATAAATGTGCTAATTGTCCTTACCTTTTGAAACTCGTAGCAACTTTGCTGAATTTCTAGTAATTTATTTATATGTTCTTTGGATATGGAGTTTTAGACAACTCCATAGGCATCATCTTTTTCTTGTGTGTCACACAGCACCCTCACTGCAGTGGCAGAGGGAGGTCTTTCAGGCTTCCTAAGGTTTAAATACCTTCCCTGGGACTGACTACTGTCTCCCAGTGAATGTAAATTAAATTGACTTTGCTAGTCTTTTTTAAATTGCTAGACCCAGCACACACTGCTTTACAGCAGAGTGCTGGAGGGAATACCTAGTTTTTCCTATACCTAGAAAATTCATGTAGCCCTCAAAAGCTACCATTTCCTCTCGGAATGGCTGGTGGCAGTGGTATTACCATGATTTTCCCAACCGCGACCCGTTTAAACGCTCCAGTAGCCAAAATCCACCAGAGCCATGTTTTTCAAGATGGCGTCTGAGCCCACTCTATAAAAGCAACTTTTTTGGGAAGGTCCTTCTAGTGTTTGACTCTGTGCCAAACCAGGTTTGATCCCTTTGTTCATTTGCCTTTGGCAGGCTTCAGTACTGAAGCCCCCTTCTGGCGCCTGAGTGTCTGGCATGGACAGGATGTGAGGGAGGTGCCCGAAACTCCCTGTGCTTAGTTTCCTAGGAGACCTGCACGCTCTCTGGTTTGATTGGCTGCCTGACTGTCGGCAAGGACAGCCTCTCTACTGGGTGAGTGGCAGCCAGGCTGGAATGAATGGGAGCAAACTGTTTAAAAGCAGGTCTCTGGGACTTGGAAGGCAGAGTCGACCACTGGAACGAATGAACAAAAGATGAGCTGAAGCAAGACGATTGCTGAAACTCCTGGACTGTTGGTTTGCCCGGTGAAGCCCTGCTGTAGGTCCGAATAGCCTGAAACTCCCTCGACAGAGAAGCCTCTTCAAGGACAACTTCTTCCCTTGAGCTGGTGGGAACAACCAACTCGCAAGCCACCTAGAAACCATCTCCATACTGGTTGAAATTTCTTCAGAGTGCTGCTGAAAACTGGATAGCCAGTGAGAAGGATACCAGTTTGTGGACTTTAAGGCACTCACACCTTAAACCGATGCCAAGCTTGTGGATCCTTCCCTGTGCAGTGCAGGAACCTCCCGATGTCCTCCCTCTTGTCCCCACGACTGAGGCCCAGGAACAGCGAGATCTGCAGGAACTGCCTGGAACGATTGCCTCAGCTACAGCTTTTCTTCATTAAAAAGGTACTGTGCAAACGCGGTTGAGAAATCCTCTCGGCCGCGGTGAAAGTTTGTGAAACTTTCTCAACTTTGGAGACTTGTTCGCTCCAAAACTGACATATAACTCTTTTTCGTGCAAACTTCTTCTAACAACATTGACAAAGACTTAACCATTTCTACCAGAACTGTGTTATCCTATCCAAGACACTAGACACTGATCCATTGATTTTGGCCCAGGCCTATTGAATTGAATTGCCTCTTGTAGTGAACTGAAACTATTTGCCCTGCCTGAAAAAGTATTTGTTTTTAATTCTTATAACCTGTGTATTTTTACCCATTTTTAAAGTTACTGAAGTGCCATTTTGCTCCCACTTCGGGGAGCCTAACTTGTTCAGAAACGTATTGGTTTGGTACTGTAGTGTATTATAGTGTGATATTGAGCTGCTTATTGCTAATGGAATGTTTTCTAAATGACTGTGTAAATAAATTAATAGTGTTTACCAAGAAACCTTAAGTAAGTGTTTGTTTGAACCACTGTGATAGCAAATTCTTTGTGTAACCCCTTGTACTGCTCACATCCCTCTTGTGATAAGCCTGGCTGCTCAGCCCTGCTACCACAAAACTGTGTAGTACAGACATATAGCAAAGGTGCGATTGTGCTTGCACCTGTAGTCTTAATTGTGTGTAGTGTTCTGACAGGGTACTGCATGTAATTCTGCATAACAATGTACCATTGGTTTAATGGTACCCTCAGCCATAATCCATCTGCCAACTGTGTACCTATGGCTATAATACTCCTGATAGGGTACACAGTTCATAGGGTGCTGTCGTAACCGCGGCTATTTAAAAAAAGGGTATAAGTATTTAACATTTCCAATATATTTAAAACATTCTTTGGGTAGCTCTCAAACCTTTCATAGACACAGGGTTTTCCCCCTGTGCCAAGGCCTTTTTTGGTGATTTCAGTATGTTGCCATTCAATGCCTTGTAACGTTTTTGTTACATGAGATATCTTGCCAAATTTGGCCTCTTTTTTCACACATGTAGGCGGTCGTAACGACACCCAGGAATCCTAGGTTGCTGAGAGAAAATAACCAAAAAGTGTGAAACTTGTGTGTTTTTTCAAAAAATGCCAATACAATGATTTACAAAGGAGCCTGTGGTTTTTTTGCTTGTAAGAGCTAGGAACAAATGGTTTGCTCTGCTGAATTCCCCAATTTCCTGGCTTTCAAGAACATGTTGAGTGGAAATTTTGGCCATTTTTGCCAATTGCACATGCATGGACAGAATGGAAGAAAAGAGTAGGAAGCCGAATTGGAGGACAGAAAGGCATACATTTCTGAAAAGTAGAAAATATTCCAAGTTTAGGAAGGGGTGATTTGAACCGGTCGGGCAACAGTTAGGTAGGGGAAAATGCCCTAGTTTGGGGAAAAAGCGGGGAAAATGACCGAACAAAAGGTATGATGTGGATATGGTTGGCTTGGTACTGCAATGGTTTCTTTGAATTTTGAGAAAAACAATGCTCCGCTACATTACCACAATGCTTACAGTTAGGAAAGCACACATTTGTTGTAGTGTTTCACAAAACAAGCAATACCACAAGCTAAACACTGGGCCATGGTACACATGAGTTTTCTTACGGCCTGAACAGACATACTTAGCATGTGTAAATCAGGAAAACCAATGTATTGAGGAACAGGAAGCATACATTTTTTGAAAGAGCATAGGCACACCTTTTCAAGGGTAGGTGACTTGTACAGTTTACAAAACTGTATGGTGCCTAAAGCAGCGACTAAATTTAGGGCACATTTGGGAAATGAAAGGCTTGTGTGACAAAGGGCACTAGCAAATGGGTCGAAATGTTATGAAACCCACACAAACTTCCCTTGTTCCCACACGTGTCCTGATGAAAACGGTACCTCACATGTGTGGGTGCACCAACCTGGGCATCACAAGGAAAGCCTAAAACACCCCTAACCCCAAGTATTTTCCAACAGCTGAATTTCACGTTTTTTCAAGAGGGGCACACCATACAGATATAGGCCCCAGGTGTCCAGGCCACCAAGGAAAACAGGGAAACCCATGCATTTCCAAAAAAGAGGAAACACGTTGGATTCCGCAGAGGTCTGACTTGCGCAAATCGGCCCAGAATTTATTACCCAGAAACCCCGCAAAGTCCGAAATGTGGCAAAAAAACCCCCAATTTTCCTCACATTTCGCTCAGCTCACCCACCAAAACACACCCCCAACAACACATGGCCTACAGTCCTGCGTTCCCACAGGTGTCCTGATGAAAATGGTACCTCACATGTGTGGGTGGAACTACCTGGGCACCAAGGGGAAAGCCTAAAACACACCTAACCCCAAGTCTTTGCCGACAGCTGAATTTCACAATTTTTCCAGACGGGCACACCATACAGATATGGGCTTCGGGTTTCCAAGCCACCAAGAAAAAAAAGGGAACCTAATGCATTTCCAAAAAGAGGACACCCTTGGGAATCCGCAGAGGTCTGACTTGCGCAAATCGGTGCCAAATTTATTGCCAGAAACCCCGGCAAAGTCCGAAATGTGGCAAAAAAAAACATTTTCTGCACATTTCACTCGGCTCACACACTGAAACATGCTGCCAACAACACATCGCCTACTGTCCATCGTTCCAACAGGTCTCCAGATGAAAACGGTACCTCACATATGTGGGTGCACCTACCTGGGCAACAAAGTGAAAGCCTAAAACACCCCTACTACCAAGGGCCTCAAAAAGAGTCTGGCAGCAAACCTTAAATGCGGCAGCAACACTATTACCGCCACATTTAAGGGTCCGCCACATCATGGCCTAAGCAGATTTCCCCCCAGCTCTGAGCTGGGGGGAAATCCACAGCAAATTTGCTGATTTTTGGTGCTATTACCGCTGGTGGGAAATCCGCCGGTGGTAATAGCACACATTTTCCCCATTGGGCCCAATGGGGAATGAGGAATTCCCGAATGGGCCCAATGGCAAATGGGCACTAACCGTTCTGCCAAACCTGTGATCCAGCACTAATAGCACCGGGAGGGTTGCCAGTAGGGCTAATAGCCCCGGCGGTAATAGCGCTGGCATACTTGTGATGAAGTATTTTGACAGCTGAATTTCACTATTTTTCCAGACGGGCACACCATACAGATGTGGGCCTCGGGTGTCCAACCCACCAAGGAAAACAGGGAACCCCATGCATTTCTGAAAAGAGGACACCAGTGGGAATCTGCAGAGGTCTGACTTCAGCAAATCAGCTCAGAGCGTATTAACCAGAAACTCCAGCAAAGTCCTAAATGTGGGGAAAAATAAAGTTTTCCACACATTTCACTTGGCTCAGCCACCGAAACATGCCAACAACACATGGCCTACCGCCCTGCATTCCCACAGGTGTCCCGATTAAAACGGTACCTCATATTTGTGGGTGCACCTACCTTGGCACCATGGGGTAAGCCTAAAACACCCCTAACCCCAAGTCTTTTCTGTCAGCTGAATTTCTCGATTTTTCCAGACAAGCACACCAAACAGATATGGGTCTCGGGTGTCCAAGCCACCAAGGAAAACGGAACCTCATGCATTTCCGAAATGAGGACACCCGTCGGAATCTGCAGAGGTCTGACTTGCACAAATCAGCCCAGAATGTATTACCCAGAAACCCTGTCAAGGTCCGAAATGTGGCGAAAAAAAACAATTTCCCGCACATTTCATTCGGCTCACCCACAGAAACACGCCTCCAACAACACATGGCCTATCATCCTGCGTTCCCACAGGTGTCTCGATGAAAACGGTACCTCACATGTGTGTGTGATCCTACTGGGGTGCCAAAGGAAAAGGTTAACCCACTGGTAACTCCAAGCCTTTGGCACAGCACAACTCATCGGGACACCTGTGGGAGCGCGGGAAGGTATGACATGTGTTATTGGCAATGTGTTTCGGTGAGTGGACTGATGGAAATGTCTCTGAAATTGGCTGGAAATAAAGACAATTCTCAGACATTTCCCTGTGGCTACCCACCCAAACACACTGCCAACAACACATGGCCTACCGTCTTGCATTTCCACTGGTGTTCCAATGAGAGGCAGACCTCTCATGCGAAGGTGTCGTACCTGAGTGACAATGGATACATCATTCATACAGCAACTTCTCTTTAGTGCACTCAGGAAACAGTAGAGTACTGTCAGTAAGCCATTTCACATGCACCTTTCCTCACACTTCTAATACATACAATTCACAATGCAGTTGGACAGGCAAGGTGGGATTTAGCACATGGACAAACCTCCTTGTGTAGCACAAGAAGGATCGTCCTTGTGAGCAGTGATGCCACAACAAGGCACCCACCAGATCACTGGCCATTCGTATCCCTTTCGTGTCTGCAGTCAATTGGCATCCATTTCAGCAGTCGCACTTCTACCAAATCACTTGCACAAGAGCAAGCGTATCTACACATGAGCATATCTACACACTTATACCACGTGGACATGTGCTCACAATGCAACCGTGTCTTTAGCAATATCTTGAACATCATTTGCCAGTAATTGCATAGCAACTGTGACTGCATTTGTATGTGGACACTGATAGCAGTAGCATACTGGCTTACTTGGCTACCCTGCCCTACAGGTGCTATCTTCCACGCCAACTTCAAGTATGCCCATAGCAACTCTGTGCAAACATTCATATGTTCAACCGTACCCACACAAAACACACACCTTATGATATGGCATTTGTAACGCACAAGTGTTTCAAGGCGCGACATTACCTTGCAACATGGCTATCATTTCTGTAGTGCTGAGAAAGTGCATTCACAGAAATGACATCTGCATGCTCCACGTAGCTTTACCTCATTTACACACCAATTGTATCCAATTCATTCCTACAGAAGACATATCACTTGCACTACACATAACTTTACTTGCAGTAAAACAATAAACAAGGCAGGATGTTATGAGGTACGCAAGACACCGCCGCCATACAGTTGGTGTCCAAGTACCACTTTCATGACACTTAGACCTCAAGGGAGGGAGCCAAAGTGGCATATACTATTTTCAAAAGACACCCCTTGAGTGGAGGGAACCTAAATGGTGTTCCGGCCTTCCCCAACGCACCCCTCAAGTACAGGGAGTGGGGCTGGCATTTCTTTGCATGCCAAACCTTAGGTGGAAGGAGCCGGATTCGGGTTCCTTTCCAATGTATGCCGGAAGCGGAGGGGGAATCCCTTGTGTTTTTTTCGACGGCAATCCCAAACAGGAGCAAGCTGCACTAGCGTGCCTTGCCCAGACACCCCGAAGGAGAGTGACCCAGAGTGCTCTACCCTTCTTCTCCATGGCCTGCCTCAAAGGGAGGGGGTGGAGTGACATTCCTTTCCAAGGGGCGCCTGAAGTAGAAGGAGCCTAAATAGCGTTAATTTGTAAGGCACACCTCGAGCAGAGGGAGCTAGACTGACGTTTTCTTCGGAGGCAGACCTGAAGTGAAATGTATCGGGGTGGTGTCCCTTTCCCAGGCAGGCCTCAAGTGGAGGGAGCAGGACTAGCACTGCTCGCCAAAGCACACCAAAGGGTACTCAAACAGAATGGTGTTCCCTTCTTCTCCATGGCACGCCTCAAGTGGTGGGAGTTGGAGTGGCATTCCTTTCCAAGGTGCGCCTGAAGTGGAAGGAGCCTAAATTGCGTTACTTTGCAAGGCACACCTCGCGCAGAGCAAGCTAGACTGACGTTTCCTTCTGAGGCAGACCTGAAGTGAAAGGTACCGGGGTGGTGTCCCTTTCCCAGGCAGGCCTCTAGGGGAGGGAGCAGGGGTGACATTTCTTTCCAAGATCCGCCTGATTTGGAAGGAACATGCATTGTGTTACTTCGTATGTCACACCTCGCGCAGAGGGAGCTAGACTGACTTTTCCTTATGAGTCAGGCCTGAAGTGAAATGTACCGGGGTCATGTCCCTTTCCCAGGCAGACCTCAAGTGGAGGGAGAATGACTAGCATTGCTTGCCAAAGCATACCAAAGGGGAATGACCCGCAATGGAGTTCCTTTCTTGTGCATAGCACAACTCGAGTGGAGGGATCCATAAGATCCATAATGATTATTATTTCACCAGCATGCCTCCGATGGAAGGAGCCTGATACGCGTTCCTTTGCAAGTCACGCCTTGAGCTGAGGGATCTAGACTGATGTTTATTTCGTAGGCAGGCCTCGAGGGAAAGCTACGGCTGTGGTGTGCCTTACCAAGGCAGGCCTCAAGTGGAGGAAGCAGGACTAGCAATGCTCGTGAAGGCATGCTAAATCAAGTGAAGTGAGTTGACATCATGTTGCATTTTCATTGAAGGTACACCTCCAGTGCAGGGAACAGGAGTGCCATTCCTTAATTAGACATGCATGAATTCAGAGGCTAAGGGTTCCTTTCAAGGAATGATGGACATTTTAAAAAATCAGTCGATCTCCCAATATTTTTCCTTTCTATGATACAAAAGGAAACAAGGTTGAAAGCAGAGGGCAGGCTGGGAAGTGCATTGGGGACAGTACATCCGAGTATCCTTCCACTTTCCTTGTTTTGTACACACCTTACATTTTCGGTAAGGTTGTGCCTTCCTGGCAGTGGAAGGAACATAATCAGCAAACTGTCACTCTTGCAATCTGGCCACATCTTCTACCTCTGGAAAGGAGGGAATTTGTACATGAACAATAGCCAGAGATTGAACAATTGCTAATTCAAAGTTCATAAAGGAGAAGTTGTTTTGTGGAGTAGCTGCACGGTACACCACATAATCATTGTACATTGCCATATGCACAATGTGTGTGGCTAACTTTTTGTACCAGAAACGTGACTTACGTTTAGCACGGTAGGACTCAAGCACTTGGTCATGTTTGTCTACTCCACCCATGTACTTGATGTAGTCCAGAATGCAGTTGGGCTTCCACACTTGCCGAGTCTGCCCACACAGAGTGACTGCTGAAGTACTTTCATCATGAATAGTACTTAACATGTACACATCCCTTTTGTCACAGAATTTCACTGCCAACAGTTCCTCCTGCTGCAATGCCATACATTCTCCCTTGGCCAACTTCTTACACGCAAGTTGGCTGGGTAAGCCTTTGTGGTTACAGCGGATTGTACCGTATGCCAGCGTGCCCACATTGAACAATTCCTTGAACAGTGGAATTCCTTTGTAGAAATTGTCCACATACAAATGGTGACCCTTGTGGAGCCATGTTGCGAGAAGATCACAAACTATCTTCTCACTTGTCCCTAAATGGGCTGGGCAGCCCGGAGGGTTTAGGGTACAGTCTTTACCAGTGTAGACTCTCATGCTGCAGACATACACAGTGGTACTTTCACACAACCTGTACATTTTGATCCGATATCATGCTCTCTTGCTCGGAATGTATTGCCTGAACAGTGGCCAACCTTTATAGAACACCACTGATTCATCGATGGATATGTTCTGGCTAGGAACATACACTTCCGCAAATCAGTGAAGAGCCTATCAAAGTTTGGGTCAGTTCTGGGTAATGCTGCCGAGTTGTCATTGAAGTGCAACATACGGCACAGTGCTTGAAAGTGATTTCTACTCAATGTAGCTGCAAAAAATGGGCAATAAAGTGGAGCTAAAGTAGACTAGTACATTGAGACAGACAGCTTGTGTGAAATTCTAATGAGCAGAATGAGACCCCAACATTTTCTCATTTCACCATCGGTTGTTGGAACCCATGCTTGTGCCCACGACTGGGGTTTCAGAGGGGGACCCCTTCACCTCAAGAACTGTGCAGCGTTTAAATTGGTTTGCTGAACCACAGCTGCAATGAACCCATCATCAGCAAAAAGGTTGAACAAATCAATAAGCTGAAACCCATCTGTATTCACTGTGCACCCTAATATACCAGTGAAAAGGGGCACAAAAGGCTGAGCCATTGCTGGAGGCATCCACTGCAACTCTTCAGCCATGTCAGGAACTGCCACATTGCGTGGACGTCCTGCATGTCCCCTCCGCCTTACAGGTCCCCTGCGAGTGAGAAGTGTGCAAATAAGTGGATGCACTCTTTCTTCCTCTTCGTCATTAGATTATGACGATGATGAGCTGGAGGAGGAACTTTCATCAATGGACAACTCACTTCCCCAATCACTTCCCTCCTGACCCTCAGAAGAACTATCTGTTTCAGATTACATGTCCAAAACTGTGCCTTGCTCTGAGCAAGACTCAATCACTGCAGCTAAAGCCTCCGCACTAGACATTGCTCGACGAGAAGCCATGAATACTGTCGCTATGGAACCCTTCACTGCCCAAAGACCAAATGAAGACTGAAACAATAAGTATGTGTGCTTCTCAAAGTATGGAACATAGCAGAGTAAGTGGTATTCAGTGCCACAAACCTACTCCACACAAGTACACCAGAAGGTCCAGACTTTGCTCACAAACTGTAGCAGCCCTCTGCAATATGACATACTCCCTGCATGCTACAATTAACAGAGTACTACTTTGCAAACACTCACGTGAAATGCTAAGGACCAGCTGACTACATTCCTACAAGTGGGTAGACAGCTACAACACACCTGCACCTAAAAGAAAGACAACAAAAAAGCTAAGGACAATGTCCTCTTCCGCTATACATTACACAAATACAAGTGTGGGGATGAGGAGTGCAGCCACACTACCAATTCAGAAACAGCCAACGCGCTTTGCACCATGCCCTCCTCCATGGGATGCTGATGGATGGGAAATGGAGGTGAGAAGCAACCAGACAACGTATTAGTGATTGGGTGAGTTGAACAGCCAGAGGCAATCAAGACACAGACAGGGAAGATAAGAAAAGTACACAGCAGGCACTTCCAGACAATTGCTTGCACACTTTTGACAAAAACACCTGCTCATTAACAGGGTCTGTGTTGGAAGGGGAAAGGTCACAAGGACGAAATTAATGCAAGGGCAAGCAAGTTGATTTAGCCTGATGCAGGTGGTGTTGGGTAGCTAAGAAATAAGCAGCACCGACATACTGAATGCATTGACAAGCCATGAACACAAACAATTGCTAGGAAGTGGGAGTCTCACTGCCAACATATTTACTACCATTTTTATTACCATTTCACACAATCCAGTGAGTCCATCAGTTACTGGGATACCCCCCGTAAAATAGCGGCTGGGCAAATTGCATAATGCCTTAGATGAACAGATCAATGCCTGTTTTTGAAAGGTGCACCCCATCTCTGTGAAACATCACTTCACCTTTGATGAAGCCATGGTGAATGGTCCGAATTCTGTCATTGCCCTTTGTCAGTCTAGCAAACTCACCATTCAGTTTGCACAACGAGCGGTTGATGGCTCTTGCATTCCCTGGAGTTCTCCTATCCCTCCTGGGAATCATCTGGGACCAGGCCACCATAGTGTTTGAAAACCTCTGTGCAATCCATTCCCGGTACCGCCATGAGCTTTTCCCATACCCCCTTCCGTCCCACAGATGCCAAATCATTTCCTCCCAGGTGCACCACTAAAAGGTCGGGGGGAGCTCTCCTTTTGGTGGTGAAGGCGCATCCCCCCGACCCGAAACCAATGCATCGCAAGACCATTCCTTCCAGACCCAGATGTGGGTGGCCCTCAGAAAAGTCATGCAGCCCTTTCACAAAATCCACAAAACCCTCATCCCCACTAGGAAATAGAAACAGGAAAACCCCCATGATTATGGCTAGACATACAGTTTACCAATTAGCACAACAATGGCCCTCATTAGGACCCTGGCGGTAAGGGGTTTACGCCAGCGTTAGCTGCGCCGACCCCTTACCGCCAACTACGAGTTCCCAAAGCGCCATGGTCACTTTTACGCCCGCTTTTTGCGGGCGTAGAAATCCATGGCGCTATGGGACCTTGGTGTTAATTACGCCACCGTAATGTACGGTGGCGTAATTAACGCCTTCCCCACTCCCATTGAGCCCTATGGGGCCGAAATGGGAATGGGGAAGGGTAAATGGGTCAATGGGGATTTACCGCCCCGCCAACCTCGGAATGGGGCGGTAAGTCCGCCATCCGCCATGGCGTAAACGGACTTTACGCCATGGCGGAAAAGTCCGTCGATGGCGGAAAAAATCCGCCAGGGTCGTAATGAGGGCCAATAGCTTCAACACATGGCTCTTGTAACAATCCCAGACACACACTTCACCCAATCGGACATGCACCTCTCATGTGAGATAACAGTAGGTCGATACGTAATTGGCACATGCTTTTCTGGGGAAAGAGGTGCAGAAGACAGTGGGCCTCATTACAACTCAGGCGTTAAGGGTTAACGCCACCGTTAACCCTTAACGCCTGATTCTGATTTTAACGCCTGCTTTTAGCAGGCGTTAAAATCCATGGCGCTAACCTGCCATGGTGCTAATTACACCGCCGTAATTTACGGCGGCGTAATTAGCGCCTTCCCCACTCCCATTATGCCCTATGGGGCAAAAATGGGAATGGGGAAGGGAAAATGGGAAATGGGGATTTACCGCCCCACACACCTTGGAATGGGGCGGTAAATCCGTCATCCACCATGGTGTAAACGGAGTTTACACCATGGTGGTAAAGTTGGTGCACTTAGCACCAAGGTTGTAATGAGGCCCAGTATGTCACTGTGTGCCAATAAAAGAGTTATGCTGGCGCAATTGTAATCAGTGAAGGTTTCTGCTGCTGTGGGCCACCTACTGCACTGCACGGTGGTAAGGTGAATTGCACATGATACACCGTTATACTTTGGCAGGGTGACTAGTCTGTCAGAGGATATGAACTCCACAGCAAGTGTGCTTTGTACGCTTTCTGAATATAGGTACCCTGACAGAATGTGTGCCATTCATCACACATGGATGCAACTTTGGCCACTTTGATTGTGAGAGCTTTGGCTACAGCTCCAGGACCACTGGTGAACTTGGGGGCACTCGACTACCAAGGCAGAGAGGCAGCCAAGGTCACACACATCAACCACCACCACCCTACATCTCTGCCGGGCCAGCACTACAGCTTTCCCCTCAAGGAAGGGATGGGGACTCTGCCGGGGCACCCTGAACCAACTGCTGAATTTGGGAGACAAAATGTCCACCTGGGAGACGGACGCCCAAGGCCACTGACATCATCTCCCCCGACTGTACAGCCCCTCTAGCTACTATGCGTTAAAGCTTTTCCCCCTGCAAAAGGATGCAGACCCTGGCGGGGCTCACTCGGACCACTGCTGGAAATGGAACACAGAAATGGTGACAGTTGCAGTAAAAGGAATGAGCTCTGTACCAAGTGTGCATAGCATGCTCAGAAAAAAATTACCATCTGCATTACAACTCGCAACATGTTTGAAAGTTTGCTGCTACTTAAATTGCCAAACTATGCCTTCTGCAAAGCAGCCACCTTCCTCAATGCAAAACACACCCATCACTGCCTCCAAAACCTCCCCACTACCCTTTCCCACCCATACTACTGACACTGCAGCCACAGTTCCTCCCACCACAGTAACCCACCACACCCACATTACCAAGTAATATATGTAGTACTTACATAAGTCAGTGAAAGTTTTTCAGTAGCCACAACTGCAAAGGAAACATAAAAGAATTACATTCAGTGCTTTGCCTTCCAATAACACATCCAAACTGTCTGGCACCTATCTGCAAACTTTTCAGTTCCTTCCACCAGGTACATGACTCATCTCAGTCATCTACCACCACGGAAGGCTGGACTGCACAATGATAGGCAATGGGAATAAAATCAATGGGCGTATGGTAACCCCCAGCACAAAAAAAACCTTGTACAGATGGCTAAGTGGCAAACTGCCCTCCCAGTGGAACAGCACTGTTCAGCTGGACTTGGGGGTATTTTGTTCGCTACCCCAGCAAGTGCATTCCTGGCCACCCCAATACCTGCCCAAAGCACCCTCTCCCCTTCACAACACCAACACTACAGGCCCAGTTCCCACCCACCGCAATAGCAATGTGCCCTCCATGTATTATACAATGTTGAATTAACCAAAATTCCATACCTACATAACAAGGGAGAAGCTTGAACTGCTCAAGACCTGTAAAGGGAAAAACAAAACATAAATTATCTGTGTCAGCCGAGCCAAATACCAAACCACCCATACTGGCCCCCTCCCTATTGCATCGGCCAGTACGTTTTGGGCACCCTGTGCCAGACTGGCACACCAATGTGCCCCTCTGCACCAAGGCAAGTTTGGTAAACAAAGAAAAAAATTGAAAATGACCGGCTGCACTTTAGCGGGGGGCTGAGGGCAACCCTACACTGCCGGGGAATTTTGTGATGTGAAGGGGGGTGCACCTCTCCACTCCCAGCCCAATTGGAGGGGCGGCGCATTTCATGTAGCCCTCATTGGGGGCAGTTATGGGGGGCCTGTCCTTCACTCTTCCCTGGGCTCAGGTGTCCCTTCCTAGGAGCAGATATCTGCCCCCAGGGAGGGCTGCATGAGATGGCCCCCACTCCATTGTGGGTGGGGGGCAGGGTGTCACCACGCCTTGCCATTAGAAAATTCTCCATCAGTTTGGGGCGCCCCACAGCCCCCCCTAAATTGCAGTCCACCATTTTCACTTTTTTCCTTTGGTAACCCGACTCCCCTTGGCACAGATGGCCCAATAGTGTGCCAATCTGCCCCTAGGGTGCCCAAAACCTACTGCCCCACTCATTGGGGGGCCTGTCCCAACATTTTGTGGTGACCCTCTCCCCCTCACCCCAAATGGGTGGTGGGGGCACCTCATGCAGGCCTCCCTGGGCCTCCTACAAATGGTTGCGTGAGGTACAACCCCCTCCATTTGGGATGGTGGAGAGGTCCACCAAAAATAGTGGGACAGGCCCCCAGTGGGTGGGGCAGTAAATTCTGGGCACCCTGGGACCAGATTGGCACACCAATGTGCCCCTCTGCACCAAGGCAAGTTTGGTAAACAAAGAAAAACAATCAAAATGGCATACTGCCCTTTAGGGGGTGCTGAGGGGCACCCTTAACCGCCAGGTATTTTTTTAATGTAATGCGGGGTGACCCTCTCCCCCCACACCAAATGCAGGAGGGGGGCATCTCATTCAGCCCTCTCTGAGGGCAGATATGATATGATATGGCATTTATAACGCGCCTATACACAAGTGTTTCAAGGCGCGAAGAGGGGAGAGTTCTCATGCAGCCCACCCTGGGGTTACATGCCCCTTCCTAAGAGCAGATAGCTGCCCCAGGGAGGGCTGCATGACATGACCTCGAGTCCATTTTGGGTAAGGGAGGACAACCCCTTTCCATAAAAGAAATTCCCTGATGGTACAGTGGGTGGGGCACTCCCCCCAACACGAGCCATGACATTTTTATATTTTTTATTTTCACTGCCCCCTACCCTAGGAGCAGCTGGTCACCCATCTGCCCCAGGGGTCTCCATACTCCATGCTTTGGGGCCTCAGGGGGGGAGTGGGCCGCTTACCTAATAAGCAGACCTCCTCCCCCACTTTCAAAAGACATCCCTGGTGTCTGGTGGCATTGATGCGCACGGATCGATCGCACTGCGCCTGATCCGGGAGCAACAATTCTTACACAAATGGTGTTGTTAGAAAGGGGAGAATCTCAACACCAGCACAAACACCATCACAAAAACAAATCCCTGGTGCTTTGGGTCCCCAACCCCGTCCCCCATTCCTATATCGTTTTTTAAGGCAGTTTATTTTCTTTTTTTTGTGCCCCCCATCTGCCCCCAGGGGTCTACATACATGTGCCCTCATGCTTTGGGGCCTCGGGGGGAGGGGGCAATGACACCATCACAGAAAAAAATCCCTGGTTCCTAGGGTCCCCAACCCCCTCCCCTCTTCCCATAGCTTTTTTTGGCGTTTTTTTAATTTTTTCCCCCAGGTGTCTCCATACATGTGGCCCCGTGCTTTGGGGCCTTGGGGGGAGGGGGTCGCTTACCTAGTAAGCAAACCCCCCTCCCCCATACTGAAAAGTCATCCCTGGTGTCTAGTGGCATTGCTGCCCACGGATTGAGCGATCTACGCCTGATCCGTGAGCAGCAATGCTGACACAAAGGCTGTCATTGGAAAGGGCAGAATCCCCCCTTTCCAATGACACCTGCCCCGATCTCCGTCTTGAAATACAGCTGGCGATCGAGGCAGATGGAGAAGGGCACTTACCTTCTCTCTTCACCGTGGCAGCCGAAAATGACTGCCGCAGTGAATTTACTTTCAGTTTCACGCCGGCATGCATTACGCATGCCAACGTGAAACTGAAGGTAATCAAGCCACCTGGCAGTGAGGGGGGACCTCTCCCTCACATAACCCGTGGGTTGGATTACAGTTTTGAGTGCCAAAAAGGACAAGCTATCTCATCCTTGGCACTACTGAGGTAATGTCAAGGATGAGATATCTTGTCCTTGGCACTTAAGGGGTTAAAAGAGCCTTTGAGTTTGTTTATCGATTTGTAACCAAAATATATATATTTTCAATAAAACAAATACTCTCCACCTCTATTACAAAAACAATCTATGCATAATTAATTTCCTTTTCCCGAGCAGAACAAAACCTGTACTCCCAGTCCAAAATATTTCTCCACAATTGAGGCATGGACCTCTCATTTCAAACACTCCATCTACAATAATATTATAGAACCAAAAAAAAGTTGTAAACCAATGCTTTGAGAACATATCACCTATGTCCTCAACCTCAGTATTAACACCACTCTCAAAATTCTCAAATTTTTATCTGTACAATCACAATCCTCTACTTCTGAAATTGGCTGCATATTCACAATATCCAATCAAACAATACATATACCAAAAAATACTACCTCACTCTCAAGCAATTACAATGTTCTATGTAGAAAATGTCTTAATACAATCATATACAATATAATATATAGTTGTATTGTCATTATCCTCTCCTCCCTCTACCCGGTAACACTGAGGAGGTCTCTAGAGAAGTCTGGTCTATGAAAACCTCTTCCAAACAGCTGACCGCCTGCCCTTCCAAAACCATTGAGGACAATATTAATACTCTTGCTCCTCTGTAACCTCTCCTTCACCACCAGAGTTTTTCCCATATCTCTCAAGCACTCTCTTGTGCACCCTATGTTCCAAAAACTGCCCACTGACACTTCCATTGTGGCAAACTACATACCAATCTCTGTCTCTCTCTTCCTGGGTAAACTCCTTGAGAAGTTGGCTATCTCTCAGCTTTCCCTCCACACAGAATCTCTTGGTTTTCTCCATGACCATCATAATGACTTCAGAGCATCCAGAGGCATGGAAACTGCTCTTCTGAGCAGCCATGAAAACCTGATCTCAAATTGTGGCTTCAACTCTCCTTCTGTCCTCATTCTTCTCGACCTCTCCTCTGCCTTTGACACAGTAAACCACAACATCCTGATATCTCATCTCCATGACAATGTGGGGATCACAGATCAGGACCTGGCATGACTTGCCTCCTTCCTCTCTGACCATTCTTCCCAGGTGGAACTGGGGTCTTTTCTCTCTGCTATCATTTTTTTTTCCTCGTGGTGTTCCCCAGGGATATAACCTATCTCCATGGTTCTTTAATGTCTACATGGCCTCTCTGACCTGCTTGATCTCTGCCTTCACCTCCAATTTTCAGTTATGCGGATGACACACAGCTCTCTTTCAGGCTACCTCCTTGCTCATCCCTGACTGTCTGGCCGCAATTCAGTCCTGGTGTGCTGCGAACAATCTCCGCCTCAATGCCAGCAAGACAGAGATTGTCCTCACTGGGACCCTTGCTCCCGCTTTCCCACTGTCACTACGGCCGGCCTCTCTTGGCCCTGCGCCCTCAGCCACCAGTCAGGAAAAAAGCTTTGATTCCACTCTCTCCTTTTCCTCTTACATCTCAGACATCTCTAAAAAATACCACTACCAGCTGCACATCCTCAGAGGTATTCTACCTTTTCTCACCTTCCCCCAGATCCTTACCGCACCAGAGCCCTGGTTCTCTCTAGACTGGACTATTGCAACAGTCTCTTTCTCAATGTTCCTAACTCCACTCTCCGACCTCTACAACTCATCCAGAACAGAACCACAAAACGTATCCTTGGCCTCAAGCACAGGGACCGCATCTCTCTGGCACTGAAATCCCTCCCGTACCTACAACTCTCTCTCCCTAAATACTCTCCTCCTAGAGCCCTCCATTTGTCCGCCTCCAACTCTCTCTGGGTGAGCCGATTTTAAAAACTGAGATTTGGGGGTAGATCTCTTTCCTCTTCAGGTGCTTCCCTCTGGAACAGCCTCCCCGCCCCTCTCTGTCTTGAGCCTGATCACCATAAATTCCAGAAATTCTGCAAAACCTTATTCTTCTCTTCCTCCTTCTCTCTCCCTCTCCCTTGTAAACCCCATCTCTACTCTTGCCTACTGCCCTCTCCCTAACTCAGCTCTGTTTGCTGACTGGCTGCCTGCTGCACCTCCAGAACCACATAGGTCTCATGCTCTTCTGACAGTCCTCACCCTAGCCACTAAGCCTCTTCACTTCACCCTCCACTTCTGCACTTCTTTACTCATTACTTGAGAATGGTAACCTCTCTGCACTTAACCCAGGTCCTTAGACTGGGCACACTAGTTTCCTCCCCCCTTTCATTCCATGTCTGGCACTTAAGTTAACTAGAATGTACTGGGCCTGGTCCGCCAGGCTTAGTGCAGTAATTTTTTGTTTCTGTATGACCTTCTCCTCCCCTCGCTTATCACCTTACCATCTGTCATGCATTTGCACTATTTGAAAAGTTGTTGGCCGAGTACGGTAGCTTAAAAAATTGTATGTTATTCTCCCTATCCTCCCTTTTCACTCCAACCTTTTAGTCTTACACCTGCACATGTAGTAAGGCCATCAGGCCAAGTTGTCTAGTCATTTTTGCTAGATCATTCAGAACTGTCAAGGCCTAAGAATGACTGTGTATTCACCAGTTCCCGTCCTGCCTTGAAGTGTTTTGAAGCACTTCACCTGTGTATAAGCACTCTATAGATAAACGATTACAATTACAATATATAAAGATCACTAAACAATCATTCTCTCATAGGTTCAACAATTCAGCAGCATCTGAGGTACCTGACAGCCTATTGGCAGCAACCCACCACACCGACAATGAACAACCAATACATAAATGTAATACACGCATTCGACCTTCTCTCCTCATCTACTCTTCCTACATTGCTAATTCTAATATCTGGAGTAACAAACAGTATTTTGATGTACTACACTAAAATAGCAAAATTACATGCTGGAGGTCAGCAATTATCAGAATCCAACCACCCATTGGACTACACTGTAGCCGCGGTTACTCATCTATGTTTAAGTAAAAATAATATTTTTCTATTTGAAAAAAAGAAAACATAATCAGTTCAAGGACAGACCCAGACTTTAACAAACACAATTTAATATGCACGTTGTTATGACCCTCACATTTTGTATGCAGTGGATCACATGCACTATATATCATACAACATTCATGCATAAAACACTGTTGTTCTCTTTTCACATAATATCATTGCACCATTGGGGGAAAAATCCAACTTGGATTCAAAACAATCCATACAACAATAAAAAAAAAGTATAAGAAAATACCACCACAAGAAACAACCAGGGATATATATAAACGGGATGAAAATAAACTACAGAAAATAATATTGGGTGGTTGCAGAACAAAGGATGGGAAATTTAAATAAACTTGTAGAACAAGAGAAAATATGGTAGGTTAAGTAAACTTAGAGAACAAGAGAGAATGTAATAGGACAAGTAAACTCGGGGAACAAGGGAGAGAAAACAATCACACAGGTAGAAACACTAGTACTATAATTTTCTAAAAAAAATGAAGACCACTATAGATAGTTGGCAATATTGAGGAATTTACTTTTTGTGCTCTCATTTTCATTATGTTGCACATTCCTCCCCCATTGAACATTCCAAGTTGTCCAACCCTAATAGTAACAGCAGTGATGACATGATCATTTTGGTTCCAAATCCATTGCTAGCGAGGAAAAAGGTAACTTAGATGAAAACCACTGCTGACAGCTCGAACGTCTTTAAACTCAAAGAACACTGTTCTAGGAAAGAGGCAGCGGAGGTACTTTGTACATGCTGCAACAAAATTCTACGCCGTAAGCCATCCACCAGTGCAACAACATCACCAACTGCAAATGAACCCTCAACTTCAGCAGCAGTCTCAACTGCACAGACTCCTGTATTACCGGCTCCCAAAATGGCCCTTTTAAAGCCCACTTTTTAAGTTAAAAAAATACATAAAATTGAACACAGTGTTACGCTCACCTGGTTTCTGCGGGGACGTTGGGGCACGTTGGAGTCCTCCCTGGATTTGGCTCCCCTGGATCAGCCTTTGCCCCCAGATGCTGTAGTGTGGACTGTTCTGGTTGCTGGCAATGCCCTGTTGTTTTGTAAGGATGAGCTCTCTGTCCTGCTTCTCATCAGCAGGGGCACCGTTGATGGACCTAGTTGCTTCACTGGTCCGTGTGTGTGGGGGCCCAGACTGGCTGTGACCAATCCACTGTGTAGGTTAACCTTCGTAATTATGGTTATTGTCCGTATCCTTTGCAATTTCTTTTCCCAATGATTATTGTCTGAAATTCTTGTAATGTCTTTTCTCTCCCTAATAGGTGTAAAGATGGCCACTCAGTGTTGCAGTGTTGGAAGTGGTCCAAATGGTGCCAGAGGGGAATTGAGTGGTTCCCACTCGAAGGTAAGTAGGATTTTAAGGTTGTACGCAAGGCTTATGTGTAGCGCAGCCAAGCGTAAGATGTTTGTGCAGTTTCTAACCTGAGCGTTCCTTTCTCTTAAAGGGATGACCTGGCGGTGTCTGATGCAGAGTGCGGATCCGAGGACTTGTCGGCGGGTGCCAGATGGATGGATCCGTGAGGATGCTGGAATAGGTGAGGATGTGGCCCGACTCCAATGGCTCTGGGAATCGGGTAAGAAGCCACACACTGAAGGCAATGGTTTTGTAGAGTCAGGTAAGGTGCACGCTGAAGATGCAGAGTTGGTATCAGGTAAGCAGCGCTTCGAGTGATGGTGTGGCTGGAATCAGGTAAGATGTGCGCTGAAGAATATGTTACACAACCAGATGAGGAGCGTACTGAGCTGGAAACAGGTAAAAGAGCTTCAGACGGCAGTAAGCATTACGCTGCACACAGCAGACTAACACGAAGAGCCTGCATGCGGGTGGGGCTGGCTTAAATAGTCTGACCCCAGCCACTCCCCTTTAGCTCCGCCTTGTGGCTCCACCTTGCCACTCCCACAGACTTCTGCACGTGCCTTCCCATGCTTTCCAACGGCCACGCCCGCCCTGGATGCATGTGTCCTACACATAAAGTGTGCAGAGCACACTTCCTTATGAGCCTGGCGCCAAAGGCACCAGGACTGGGTCCATTTGGAACCTTTGGAGTATAATGGTAGTGGCCCTTGACCAGTGGCCATGACACACAGACTGCACAAATATATTACAATATCTATTGTAATTTATTTTATGCCGTCTCTGAAATCAAAATCTCCCAATTGTTTGCAGAAGTAACCAAAGACTGTTAAAAAGGCAAAGAACGTACTATGCACATTTTGCAATCCAGCTCTACGACAGGGCCTTTCTAATGTTCCATCACAAAGCCTAGGAACATCAATCACTATCTGATGCAAATCCACTGCAAAGATGTAGATGATTACTATCAAAACTCACACGAGCACCACAAATAATAATGTATTGGGCTCATGTATTACGTGCACACAAATCAGCACCTGCATACAAAAGTCATCACCAACACTGAATGAAGCCTCAACTTCTGCAGCTGTGTGAACTGCACTTTTTCAATATTACCAGCTGCTCCTATGTCCATCAGTAACACTTAGTTCTGAATATAGGTGTTAGGGAAGATTTCATATTTGAATGTAATTTTCCCTCCATGTGTCAACCCCCAAACTTTTTGCTGCTGATTTAACTTTTGCCAGAGAAGCCCAGCCCTTAGCCACACTCCTCTGGGCTTTCGCTCAATTCTTATGGGGAAACTGACATTCCCTTAAGAAAGTCAGTACTGGAAGACTTTGTTTCCCTTAGTCCTTTCCTCATGTTGCAGCTTTTGTGCAACATGTAACAAGAGTGCAATGTAACTTACTTTACCGCACCCTTGGGTCTCTAGTCATTCCAAAGGCCCCAGAAACTCTCGCTGGACTTTTTCTGAACTGTGCAGATGTGTCACAGACAGAACTGGTGGTAGCTATTATTTTTCTTATGTTTTGAACCCTTTCTAGCCATGTTATCCACGCTTACCGCCTTTGGTACAAAGAGGTGGCCTGGCTCCAAAATGGCCATGCCACGAGGTTCTTTGTCCTGTCCTTTGGCCATCTTGCCCCTTCACCTTCCCCATGTCCAGCCGACCCGGGTCAGTCCTTATTTGGTCATGCACTTTCCTGCGAAACCCAAAGCTTTCGCGGGATTCTGCATGCCTTGTGTATGTGCCTCCAACATGTGGGCTGGGATGTCTGTTCCCAATACACATCCTGGGTGCCAGAGAGTCTGGAGTGTCCTGAATGCCTGGGACCACTGTGGTCCGTGATTGGTTCACGTATGGAGTGAGTGTTTGTGAGCAGATCTCCCATTGGGTCCTCTCCGTTTTAGAGCGAAGGGAACTTTGTATAAGAGAAGGCCGAAAACACCACTACCATATCGATCTCTTGAGTTCACACAAACAAAGGATAAGGAGCCAATTATCCTGCAACAAGAAGCCGAGTCGAGGAACTGCTGGTGACCCGCTGGAAGGTTTGGCACCCTGACCCCGTGGTCGTCCTGCGAGACCCTTCTGCATCTGATCGTCCTAGAAGGTCTGTGAAGGCGCTTCAACCCATTGGAATAGTGAGACCAACTATTCCCACCACCTTCATCAAACCCTGCAAATAACCCTCTTCTGAAGTGTCCCTGGGCCAACCAGTGGGCTGACCAGTTTACGCAGGATGTTTGCTCTGTCATTGCCGTGGTTTTGAGTAAGCCCTCGAAACTTGGTATACTGCTTGCTCTGTGTCCACGGCACCCTCACATCGAATTTCGTACACTTGGCATTCCCAGGTCTGAAGTGAGACAAGTGCGCCCAGACCGGAGTAAACATGGTTAACGTGTTGCCCTGCTGTGGCAACGACCTGTGCAAGTTTGCTGCACTTGTGACCCCCTTGACTCTGAAGCCTGCTACCACGGAAACTACACGGTGTTGAGACGTCCTGATTGTCGCATTCGAACCTGCCAGCGAAGTGGACTGTACTGGCGAAGTCTGGGTCTGCCTGCGTCGGGGACTGGTGAGTAGTCCATACCCCAACCGGTGGCCCCTAGCGCAGGAGCCCATTTTTTTACACACAAAGTGGCCCCCGAGGGCCCCTTGCCTTTCCACAGCTATTGCAAAATAGCGACTCCATTCCGCACTCTCAACCTGCCTCTGCCCGCAAGTGGAGGTCCTGCTTGAATAGTGGGGACTTGTTCTTCATCAACCTTATCCACCTTCCTGAGCTGCTAGTGACCCTTGAAGAGACCCTATTTTGTCCAGTGGCACAAGCGCGTGCATGTACTATTGAGCATAAGACTCCTTGCTTTGTATGGCTTGGACTGCCTCTTAGTTAGGTGTATTCTTGATGGGGAACTGGGTCTAAAGATTACTTGCACTGCCTGTTTTCCTCCCCATCTAGGTGGTCTACATATTTCGTGCTTCTTAATCCGTTAGACCCCTCTGGTCTTGTATATATATTGTGTTGATTGTGATGTGTTGGTTTACTTCAGTATTATTGTGATTCTTTGCTAGGGTCTATATTAGAAAGGCCTTGTAATAAATGTGTCTATATGTTTAATATAAGACCTGTCTGGAGTAATTTGTAAGTGTCCTTGCTTTGTGTGCTCATTGAGGTCTTTCAGTCACCCTCACCCCTCTTGAGACTTGACCGCCTGCCATAGCGACCCTGATTGGTCTGGCTTGTCCAGAGGTTATCCTGTTCCAAGAAACTAGGTTGGCCTTCTGAAGGTCAGGTCAGAGTTCAGAAATCCATCTTAACAATAGGTTGAACTTTCACGGAAGTAAACTGTACAACATCTAGTTAAAGGCCAATGTGATGATGAGATCAATACAGTTACAAAAAATAAACACAAAAATGTTTACTAAAATCAACTTGCAAACCACTGTTAATTTAACTACATCACAAAACACTCAAAATACCTCACACTACTGGATACTTGAAAGTGCATTGAAATTACAATAAATACAATAAAATAAACCCATCATCTCATTAACATAAATACAAAAAACAAATGCCTGCATGAACATTTAATTAATTGACAAATCTAATTGTATAGGTCCATATATCCAAAACTTAAAAAATTATATCAAATACTTGCCACACAATCAAAGCAGATGAAAACAATCATAATGTCTAACTGATAGCACTGTTAAATATAAGCAACACATACAAGACTGTGCATAAACCTTCAAATGTATAAAAATGTATTCACACTTTCCCATCAGCCACACTCCTCACATCTCCACAGTGAACGTTGTAAAATCAAAAGGATAAAACTGCAGAAAAAGGTGGCTTTTATACTTTCCAAAATTAGCACCAAAGAAAGAGGACTATATACTAATAAAACTACTAAAATGGGCACACATTTTCCCCAAAACCTATCACAGACAGCTACAGAAAATGAAAAGTACCAACAAGCAATAACAATGACACTCACAGAAAACAATGTTTTCCCAAAACAGCATCTTTCATAGCTATTTGATTCAGCTACAGATACTGCTTTGTATTTGCATCTACATGTCATTTCTTTCAAACTCAAAATCAAACCAAGCTTGCCTTCCAAACCTCAAATGAAATAAGGGAACAACTAAGCACACAAAATAACACACATAGATAACATTCTGTGCTATATCATCCACATGACAATATGATTATTGCACAAAAAATATATGTCTATATACGCGGTAATAAATGTAACCATGGCTACGAATATAAACAAATAATAATACGAATGCATGAATGCAGCTACACACGTGTTTTTTTATGCACGTGGTTATAGAAGAAAACATTCATGACCATTTTACCCTTAGTCACGGCTATTCACAAAAACTACAACTTAAAAAATTATCTCTACTACCCAAACTCCAAAGAAGTGTCCCTAGCACACATACCAGGCCCTTCCACTACCCCTGGCCCTCCTACACGCCCCGCCCGGACTCTCCCAATTCCCCAAAACACTCAATGCATCTATGATGATAATCCACCCAAAATGTGTTATAGCAATGGCTACCACACATCCACAAACACATGATGTGCCATTTGCCACAATATAGCCGCAGCTGCACAGGGTACCACATCTACTCGGGGTAATCAATGTTGTGCACTCAGTGGCTGCTGGATAGCCGTGGTTAATTACAACAGTACCATCAACAAACTAAAAACTCGAAAACACACGCATCATACATACCCTGCTCGTACAAACTACTAGAAATTCAAACTAGTGATCATTTTCCTGAAAACAGAGAAAGACTGCAAATATCATGGCTGCTTTGAAAACTGTGTAGCTGATCAGTGCCATTTGGCTGTTTTGTTACATTCTTTTTAAAATAAATTTATACATAATAGACACCTGCAGCACTCCATTTAAAGAATCATCTGAAATGCTGGACAGGTCCAAAAAGGCTTTCTTAAACTGTGTACAAATGTGCTGCTCCCATCTCCAGCAGTGCCACTATGATTTGAATATAGGTTGATTTTTCACAGAAGTAAACTGTCCAACATCTGGTGCAAATCCACTGGGATGATGAAAACAATACAGCTAAAACACAATGCAAAAATAAAAACAAATGACTAAAATGAACATACAAAACACCATCAAGTGGATTACCTCACAGAAAACTCAAAAGAGCTAAAAGTATTGCATAGCTCAAACTGCATTACAATTACAACTACAATCAAATAAACCTTCAACCTCACTAACATGAATACAAAAACGAAATACCTACATATATATGTCATTGATTGACAAAGCTAATTTTGTAGATTTGTGTTAATGAAAGTTAAGAAATAGATAAATAAACACTTGCCACACAATCAGAGCAGATAGAAGAATAATAATAAACAAGCATTTGAGAGCAGTAATGAATAGGACTATGACACACAACACTGGAAATAAACCTTAAACATTGTAAATATTTATTAACACTTACTTTCACTTCAGCCACATTCATGCCAAAAAAGAGGACTATATCCCAATGCAACTATTAAAATGGGTGACCCATTTTCACTCCAGCCAATCACAAAGAGCTACACAAATAGAACAATAACAACAACCAATAACAAACAATGCAACTCACAGAAATCAATGTTTTCCCCACACAGCCTCTTTTATAGCCGCAACTTTTTGACTGCTGCAGAACTTGCTTTGTATTCACAGCTACATGTACAATTTTCTGCAGGCCGAAAATCAAACTAAATTGGCCTTCAAAACTTCAAATCAGATAAGAGAACAACTACGTCCATAAAATCACACAACCAAATAAAATTCTGTATTGTATTATTATTGCACAGAAACTGTATGTTTATAGACACAGCTTCAAATATGCCTGCGGTTCCACCCACAATCAATAAAACACAGAAAACTATCAATGTGCCCACACACTTGCTTTTCAATAGACACAGCAAAAAATACACAACATCCCATGTGTAATGATATAGACACAACTGCCAAACTGTGCACTCATGGGTAAAAGCACTGCACACAGGGTGGCTGGTTCATAGCCGCGTATAAGCGCAACAGTATCATCAACCAATCAAAAACACACACATCAAACTCGCCCTGCTCATACAAACTATTAAAACATTCAAACTAGGAATCATTTTCCTGGATACAAAGAAAGACTGCAGATATCATGGCTGGTTTTGAAACTCTGTGGCTAATTCAAGACAGTTGGCTTTTGTGGATGCTGTGTTTTTTTGACAAACTAAATATTAACATGGACCTTGGTTTGAGAGATTTTACAAATAAATGCTTTGGATTGCGAGGAATGTGTTGGTTCGAGGTTTTTCCAAAAGTGTTAAGTCTAAGAAGTATAGGGCAGACAGACATCATAGTAAATCATTGTTGAGGCAATGACTTGGGGAATTTATGAGGTGTATCCCTTACTTTAATGATGAAACAAGACTTGGAAAAACTAATGGAACTATTTCCTCACACCATCTTTATCTTTTCCAATGTGACTCAGAGGCAAACATGGAAATAGACCACCGGATTTAGTGGTAAAATTGAGAAATACTAAATAAATTTTAATAAAGCAGTTACAGCATTCATGACAGACCACAACCAATTATGGATTTTGAACAACGACATACATGCTACATGGCCAATTTCTATAGACATGATGGAGTACACCTAGCTGATGAAGGAAATGCAGTGTTCCTTCAAAACATCAAAATAGCACTCCAGTTGTGCTAAAATACTATACTCAGTGTACCCCAAAACAATCCTTTTAAGGGCTACTGTTGACATATAAATAAACAAATACAATGAAATATAGTTTTATCATACCCGCGTGCACAGTTCGTTAACTTTTATTATAACCGTGGTTAATTAAATTGGTTAAAAACGGGGCTCAATTCAGGTTTTATACTACAATACAATTTAAAAGATCAATACAATACAATACTACTCATGTACTTATGTAAAATAGCTAAAGATAAAGAAAGCAGAGAATAATACACAACAGTAAACTGTGTAAGCAAATATTTCACCACCACACAATATAATACCACGAGTGAGAATATACAACCTAAAATACATTGTATGAGGCATATAAAACTAGAGTAGGACTCATCCTTTTCATATTCATTTTGTCAAACTATTTTCTTCTCTTTTTCCCCAAAGTCTCACATATACAACCTACCTATGTTAATGTTAAAGGATATTTGTACCACACACTATCACCACTGGAGTGGTCCCCTTGCGTTCTGGCCATTCTGAAAGAAAGGAGGGGTGGGGAGTTAGTGTGGACGAGCTGGAGAAGTGCAAGAGAACAGTGATGTGCTGTTGGCGGCCTCAACCCAGAATTCCACTGGGAGTCGTGTGCTGTTGTGCGGGTCTATGCGTGCTTTGTTTTGTTGTTGCAGTGTGGTGACGTTTGTGTGGATTGCTGTGTTGTAAGTTGGTTAGTTGCCATTCATGATTTGAAGTGAGGCACAAATTCTGTATTTCAAATCGGGTGGGGTGTTAGGGGTCTCTGTGTATATGTCCAGCTCAGGGGCTGTACAACACTCTCAGTCCCTTTCCAGTATGGCATCCGTTCATATGCATAACCTTGCCCAGGTTGGCAACCGGCTGCCTGCGTGGCCCCTGTTTGTATGCGGGGTGTGTCAGCGTTATTGCGTCCCTTGCAGTCTAGCCCAGAAAGCATTCCGAATCTAGTAGAAGGTTGGCATCAGTAAACCCGGGATTACTCCCTCCATGTGTTGAGGCCATGTGTTGAGGCCTGCTCAGCATTTATCATCTTATTTGGTTGCTTATTCAAGTTACTGCTTCTATACACTTTGGTATGTCGGAATGCTAATGCTTGCACTTATGTCCAGGGGTGGCGTCTGCCTGCATTAACCACTCTCTTTGTACCTTGCCCCTTCCATTATCTATAGCTTAATTAGTGTGGCAGGTGCTAATTTTCACCCAACTTTATAGAGGTATGATCTATTGTAGCATTTATCGGGCGGTTGGAGGTTGTTCCCTGGGAGCTGGCTAGCGACGCTGGATTCTGTCGTTATGGGTGTCGCCTCTCTTGTTGCAGTAAGAGTTTCTTTATTATGTTCTATATGTTGTCATTGTCGTCCTGGATTTGTTTGCTGGGAGTTGTCTAGGGACGCTGGATTCTGTCCTTATGGGTGTCGTTTGTGTCGTTTGTGTCCTATTAGACATAGTGTTGTCTCTCTTATTGTAGTAGGAGTTTATTTATTTGGTTTTAGATGTTGTAATTGTTGTCCTATGTTTGTCATCCTTTCCATTGTGTTTCTCGTTTGGTGGTTTTGGTTTTTCAGTTTGCATCTGTGATGTTGAAGAGCCAGGTTTTTATTAATTTCCTGAATTGTAAGTGGTCTGTGATGTTTATTATTTCTTTTGGGATGTTGTTCCAGGTTTTGCAGCTAAATGGGAGAATGAGGAGCCCCCAAGTTTTTTCTTAAGGTATGGTTTTTCTTCCAGATGGATATCATTGCTTGATCTGAGGAGTCTTGCTGGCTTGTAGATTCTTAGTCTTTTGCAGGAATTCAGCTCCTTGTCCGCTGATTGCCCTGTGAGTTATGCACATTGCTTTGAAGCTGATGCGATGTTTGGTTTGACTGGGAGCCAATGCAGTGTTTTTAGGGCTGGATTGATGTGGTCTCTTCTGGTTAGTTTGAGGAGGAGTCTGGATGCTGCATTCTGGATCCTATAAAAATAACGTTAAAAAAATAAATACAACACTGACACCCCAAAATATATAGCTGTGGGACCAGAACTACTCCTCCCATGGATAGCCTCAGGCAAAGCGACTTATATCGGCAAAAAGGCTGAAAATAAAAATGCTTACCTATGCCCAAAGGCCCTAACCAAGTGTTCCCCTCATCTGTGCCAGTTTTCCCCAGTCTGAAGATGGCCTCCTCACCTCCCCACCCTCTCCCTTGGCCCCCACAACACATGTTGTTTATGGAATGCAGTTGGCTATTCGCAGCTATAGCTCAGGATACAAACAGCTTTGTGTTGCAAACTTGGTCCCTAGACCCCTTCCACTCCCAAACTTCACTTAGTGCCCTCTAACAACCCACCACCTCTAGCCTGATGGCATTTCCATATTTTTTCTGACCTGCAAATAGCTTTTTTCCTGTGTTACATTTTCCCATGTCCTCAGCTATAGCCTTGGATATCGCTTGCATTGAGAGAAAATGCATTGTGTGGTTGTTTCATTTCTAAAAATACATGGTTTTGGGTAAATCCCCCAAATATCTAAATTATTTTTGGCAAGGGGGGCAACCCCTTCTCTGTCAATTATTTTAAAACTACTACTCGGATTAACCCCAAACCAAAAAGAATTGCAAGTCAATGCATCGTGTTCAACTTGTCAACACCAGCAACTAAAAAACTGATCTCCTGGTGTCGCCCCCCATGGCGTTCCCCAAGTTACTGCGAAAACACAAAATGAAGAACTTCAATTCACTGTGCATCTTAGCACTGATTTGCAATTCAATAAAACTGTATCCAATACAATACAATATTTTCCACCATGTTCTATGCTCACTTTCCACACTCACACCACGCTACTCTCACCTCTGATCAAATGCACTTTATATATCTACACTGTTTACAGCATGATTAAAAATGTGTCACTGATGTGCACTTTTTTTACTGTTCCTCCTCTCGCTCTCTTACCTGTGGAATGGAGGGTTACGGTCCTCACTAGTGCGGGTCTTCCCACTCTATTTTAAACAGCGCTGCCCCTCTCCCCATTGAAATATGTTAAAAACTCCAATAGTATTACTAGTGTGACATCACCAATTCCACTCTACGGAAGGCCTCTTCTATTTCTACTAAAAATACAAACTTACACAAAAAGTTCACACCACATGCTTCACACCTCACGCACTTCACTTCTGCACATATACTCATGCTCTGAATCATTGTTCTTGCGTCAAGTGTACTTTGCTTGCTACTTTCTCCTGAGGTCCTCCGCTGCCTTCAGCGATCACGCAAGCCAATGGATAATTCTAGCACTTGCTGGCCTCCTCATTTCTGCTGCTTGTAGGCAGGTGCTGCACACCCAATGAATGTGGCAGAGGGGCTTCCAGGTGGAGTGCCTAGGATCACAGATTGGGGTCACCAAATGTAGGGTAAGACCCAAAAATCAGTAATAAGAGCAATCCAATAAGTCAAAAAAATATACACAAAAGCAAGAAAAACAAAAGTTTATTACATGCAACCTGGGTCGGGAACAATTGAGGAAGTCATTCAACGATCAATACAAAATGGTGGTGTTTTATAGTAGAGAGTGAAGCGTCATCCTAGAAAATGTTTCAGAATGCTTTGACAATGTAATTTGCTGAATGGTTCATCATAGTTGCTCTATAGGTGAATCTGTACCCTGTCTAACCCTATTGGTTTATCGTATCCCTCATGACCATTCTATAATTTACCTCATAATGACTTCACATTGGTATCATCCACTTTCTCAGGCTTACTTTTGTTCAGTCAATTAATATTGTTGCATTCAGTCCTTGAAATTTGATTGGTGGAGTTCCTGCCGCCATCCTGGGGTGTGCCACTTCAATAATTGTTGACCAATGAAATTGTGAGTTGAGGTCAGTGTGACAACAGTTGTATTATTTTCACATCCTATTCTATTGAGAATTAAACATTGATACCATCTTACCATTGGTACCCTTCAAGCTGTGTCAAGTGGCAGCATTTATGATTGGATACATTTGTAATTCTTACCCCACCTTTCTCATGGTTCATGTGCATGACCTCATGTACTGCGTTCCTAACACCGTTGCTCTGGTCTGAATACTTGTCGAGGCTATGTGTTTTATTAATTCTATGTTAAAATGTAATATGACAAATTAATTAGTCCTGTAATTCATTGATGAGTTTTAATCGATGCACAACCTTCATTGTGTCATTAGCTGTGAACTATACCCTTTGAACGTTTGGATATTGAGTTGTACCTGGGCTGGATGCATACTTTCCAGTGTATGTGTCTCCGTTCTTGGGTGTATATTTTCCTAGAGGGGGTGATGTGTCTCTTCTGTCTAAATGACTTTGTTCTGTGTATGTATTTGCATGTAGTCCTGTTCTCACCAGGGCTATGACCTTGTATTTGTTAGTTTTAAGAACAGGATCAGAAGTTCAATTAGTTATATGTTTCACTTGCTGAATGTCTGGGTCAGATTGAGTTTTCTTCCTCGCAGCCAATCCCTATGCAGCATTCTACCCCTTCCCCTCATGGACCCTGCTACTCTTAGCAACATCTGTTTAGGTCATGTTTCTTTGAACTTTGTCTGGGAAAGGGCTTCAGCTCCTACTTTGTAACCAATCGCTGTGCGACTTTACAATGTACTTACAGCTGTTGACTTTGTCAATGCATTCCTCTTGCAATTGTCGTCAACTCACTGACTTCTGCTGTGTAAATCTATCTCTAATATTATGATTCCTGTTATTTGAATGGACTATGCGTTGCCTCCAGTATTTAGGCCTACTCAGCATCAAGCACCTACGACATGTTCATGTATATGTATTTTTATCATGTATTACATTCTCTCTTCCCTCGTGTTGTTACTGCACACCTCTAACTACCTAGTGCATTTCTTGCTTCTTCTAGTATGTGCTAGTTTTTATCTGTGTCTCTTTGGTTAGATGTAACTTATTATAATGTCAAAATTCTTTTCATGGCTTAGCCTACCTAGGAATGCATTGATCTCCATATTTATATGCATTTTGCTAGCTGCTATCCATCTCGTGTCACACAAATGACTATCCCTACTACTAATGTGTCATGTTAATAGCTTAAGTCTATTAATGCTTGCTTATCTAATGAATGTTTACACTATCGCGTATCGTATTCTCTGCTTCTTGAGCCTACTCACTTGCACCTGTATATATGTGCGTGCCAATTTTACTTGTGCTGCATAATTGTTGATTAATTGTGTCTGCCATCTTTCTGCGCATCTAAACCTGCAATGCATGTGTTTCTTGTTCTCCATTTTACATCTCAGTGAAAGGATATGGTGGGAATGGCAGGGTATTCTGTGTGTGACCTGGACCTTTGGCCTTTGATTGGTGTTCTGACTTCATGGGATTTCTTAGTTTGTATTTACTCTCACGTGCAGGATGTAGGATGTTCATCTCAGCAATACATAGGAAGGGAATGTGGGTGATAGGTCTGAAGTCCTGAGGTCGTCACGGTTCAGGATTGGTTTCTTGAGAAGCAGCAGGATTTGTCCATTTACGATGGTCGAGGGGTGGTGCCTTGAATTTAGGGGGCTGTTGATGATGGCCTCCTACCATTATGGAGGCAGCAGAAGAAGCTGATGTTAGTAGGAGGGGTTTAGACTGCAGGCCTATGAAAGTGATGCCAGGACATCCATTGCCTGGTGGAAAATGTAATATCCTCGCATGCTACACTCACTCCTGAATTGCAGCAGGAGAGGAGAGAGGACATGCAGCACCAGAGCCAGGTGACTCGCAAGAAGGGTTCTAACGTGAGGCATCCTGCATGATGAGGTTGTGGCCTCAAGGGACATCCTGCAGCCAGAGATGGCCACCTCAAGGCAAACCATATGTACAGAGATGTTGGCCTCCAGGCAATTCTGCCACCAAGAATTGAATTCCTTGAGACAATAACTTCATGAGGAGATATTGGCCTCATGGACCCCCCCCCCGCCAAGAGATGGCTGCCTTGTGGCACACTCCCAACATGCAGTTGGATATGTCAAGGGTCAGCATGCATGCTGACTCTTTTGCTACTTGTGATAGCCAGCATCAGGACCTTGTTGCAATTGGGACCCTCATGCACATATCCCTCTCATGAGTGGCCCAATCCGATGACAATCAGTCTGTGGCCATTGTTGGTCAGAGTGCACCATCCCTATATCCACAACAGGATGGGGGTTCCAACTGAACCACACAGGTGATGCTATTGGCCATGCCCCATACAACCCTGTGCTCTTGCCACCACCCCTTCTTCATGCACCATGGTGTACAGAAGCAGGTGGATGGAGTATGCATGTTTCTATTATTTTTGCCTATCCAAGGTGGACTGTTTTTATGTTGTCCTCATGACAGTACCATAGTGTGCTAGAGTGCAGTGACTCAACTGCCCATGTTCCTGGAAACATTATTGACCTGTGGGACTGAACATGCAGACATGCCCAATGAAGTCAACTGACATGGTCTTGTGAATTGCTACAGCCTACAATATACCGGTGAAGATTGCATTCAACATTGATGTGCACATGTGCAGTCTGTCGGACAGACTCTTGTAGCTAGTCCAAACAAATGTCCAGCATCATCCAGTGCCCATACTCCCTGAGAGGATACCCCAAGCACCCTATTTCCACCCAAGTTCCCATTCCCTCTGCTGGACACTGACCTTCATTGCATCAATGCAGAGGCCCAGCGTTAGGTGGGGGTGGTGAGGTGGAACAACAGTACCACCAGAAAAGGTTATGCACGGTCATGAATTGGCATTGCTGGTGACCTATGCATCCCAATAGTGGCATGATGTGGCACACATGTGGGGTTCAGCAGGTAAATTAATGACGGTGATCATTGGGGTGGTCACTGTCACTTAAAATGCAAGTTGTCCTCCATAATTGAGTGTGTTCATGTCTCCTTGTTCAGCTAAGCTTGTATTACTGGTTACACCTCCATGACATTCTGCTTGGTGTTAGTCTCCTCGGGATGTTCCCGTGCACATATTTTTGGTGAGGGATGGTGCGGTTACTTCATTTTTGTGTGGCATTACATTTACATTCCTTTCATGTCATCCTTGCATGACATTTCCTGCCATATGTCATGTCAAGTAGCCACTCCATGAATCTCACAATCCATGTAAGTGGATAATCCAGATGACAAGAATGCTAGTGGAGTATGTGTGACGTATGCTGTGCATTGCTGGTTAGATGTGGATGTTGGAGACCTAAATGCCTTTATCCAATGTCATGTGTAATGTTGGTGTTTTGTTCCCATTCATGTGATCAAGAACTGTTGATTGTGAGGGGTGTGTAACCTTACATCATCAATATTAGGATATCGGAAGCACATGTCATGATGTGCAACTTATATGTTGTTAACCCTGCATGAGGGAAGGCAATTGCCTAAGGATGTACTGGCCCTCTCTCTGGGTGTGGAAAAAGCATTAAACCGTATCGTTTTGACTTATTGCTTTACAGTCCTGGATAAATGTGGCTTAGGAGAAGACTTCATTGGATAGAAAAAGCTATTGTACTCTAAGCCAACAACTGTGGTTGTGACTAGTGGGTATATTTAGGAACCTTTTGCACTGAAGAGAGGAACCAGACAGGTATGCCCCGTTTTTCACTGTTCCTGTTGTCTTGCAATGGAGCCATTGGCATAGATTGTGAGAAATGATTGCAGGATAAAAGGTGTGAGCTGAGGAGGGGTGGAGCAGAAAGTCTGGCTTTACGCGTATGACTTGATGCTGGTTGTGCAGTATAACACACAGGGCCTCATTACGACCCAGGCGGTAAGGGGTTTACGGCAGCGTTAACAGCGCCAACCCTTACCGCCTGATTACGAGGTCCCCTAGCGCCATGGTGCTTTTAACACCTGCTTTTAGCAGGTGTTAAAATCCATGGCGCTAAGGGACCATGGAGTTAATTACGCCACCGTAATTTACGGTGGCGTAATTAACGCCTTCCCCACTCCCATTATGCCCTATGGGGCAAAAATGGGAATGGGGAAGGGTAAATGGGGATTGGGGACTTACCGCCCCGCCAAGGTCGGAATGGGGCGGTAAGTCCGCCAACCACCATGGCGTAAACGTAGTTTACGCCATGGTGGTAAAGTCACGGCCCAGGCGGTAACTTACCGCCTGGGTCGTAATGAGGCCCACAGTCACTTCCAAGGATTATGGAGAGGCTGGAAGGTTTTTGAGGGATTTTGGGTTATAGGATTAACTGGAAGAAATCCAAAGCAATTATAGTAACTTTGTTCTATGATAAAGCAAGTATCATCAATGAGGGTTTCCAGTGGTGCCCAATGGAAATGAAATATCTTGGGATGTGGCTCACAAACGACTCATGACAGTTGATGGAGTTGAACTAGACAAAAGTGATAGCAAAATTTGAACAAGACATTGACACTGTGGGTAAGGTAAGCACAATCAAGATGACAGCTGTCTGAGAATTAATTACCTTTTAGAAATGATTCCACCTCCGGCAAGAAATGAAACTCAGTTGAAAGCTCAGTTACCAATGAAAAAGGGAGGCACTAATGTTCTCAATTTTTTATCCCAATTTTTATTATACAATTTGGCCTTTGCAGTGCGCCACATCGTGCCTTTCTTGGAAGACACTACAGATGACTGGGCTAATGCTGAGACAAATATGGTATGTCCATTGGAACCTAGGGGTTTATTGACTGCCAAATAAGGCCAGAGAATGGATGCATCTCCTATAACGAATATTTTAAGAGGGTGTTGGATAGACCTTTCTAGGATAATGGATCTTGATGCACTATGAATCAAGAAAGCTTCGATCTGGCAACATCCAAAGGTGAAATTAAATGGGAAGTACATTTTCTGGCCTGTGTGCTTCTTGAGCGTTGTGAAATGGCTCAGGCACCTGGTAGATAATGGCGCTTGGATTCATTGGGCAAGATTTGCCACAAAGCAGAACCAGGGGGGAATATGAGCAATTCATTCTGAGTGTTGTAGAACGTTCTGTGAGGTGCTGGTGCTATTGGGGAAGATGACTGAGGGGAAACCATTATACTACTATCGAAACAAGAGCATCTAGTCTCTGCAGTGTATAATCCCTTGTTGCAGGCTAGGAAAGGGAATTCTGCTCTGATTGAGAAGTTGTCTCAAAACCTTACATCTGGTATGGATGAAGTAAGATGGAAGATGATTTGAGGAAACATTCCTCTTGTGCCCTAGGAGAGCGTGTGAGACAGATTAAGCTCTGAAGACGTGTGAATCGAGTGTATATTAGCAATTTAAACATAGAGATGGAATATTAGAACATTTGATATGAGAATGTACCAGGGGGGGAAGGTTTTGGCATGAGGTATGCACACTTATTAACAGAGTGTTGAGCTTGAACTTATTGTCAGTTAAATTTGGTTTATTTCAGCAAGCACGCCGTAAAAGCACACACAACATATAAAACATGTGCTTACAGTAAAAGAAAACAGTAACAGATAGCAGTGCAATATACATTAAATATCAAATGCAATACTACAGCCTTAAACCATTTCCCATTAAACGACAAGCATCCCCTCATATAATAATATTAAGAGTGTTGATGCAAGACGTTAGGGTTTCCATGCCACAATCAAGATGCTAATGCTATTATGAATGCTTGCAATTAAAAACTAATCCTTTTTCTTAAATTACATAATTCTCTAAAACTATCCTGCGGCCCCTCAAAGAACACTATCAAGTGTCGATGTTGCAGGGATATGCTAATACATTTCATACAAGTTTAATTTCTCGATTGTGGTAAAGTGTTAGTGCAAATCATAACAAATTGTAATTCAAATTCATCTGAGTCTTTTCAAATAATAAAATTCAACCTAGTGAGCTTTAACTGTGCTCCTTCCTATTTTCCATGTCCTAGCATGATAGGTTGGCACTGAGTGGACTGCCAGTTGATCAATAGATGAGTATCATAGAATCATAGCTTGTTGGGTTGTTGTAACTGCTCTTATAAAAAATTACGATTTTACATACTTCTTCCATACATTTAAGTATCCTGGGCATATGTGCATAAAGTGTACAACATTGTCAATTGTTCCTGTACTAAATGGGCATTTGTCCTATACATCAACCTGCCATGTGGAGAATGCCCATACATAATTGTATACATAGAGTTTTCCTAGGATTTGGATGCACTTTATCCAGATACTCCTCATAATTTAGGGTTTGTTTTATTTCCCAGTCCTTTACAAGCCTGTCTGAGCCTCTTACTTGTTCTAGCAATTCTTCTTCCCATTTTGTTTGTGCAGCATTTATAATCGTGTGCTTAGCACTCTCCTCCGTACAATTCAGTGCACTCCAGTACTCACACAACCCTAGGTTAGAGACAACTGATTAACTTTGTGCAAACCCGGCCAAGGCGTGTCCTCCCTCCTGTGCCAATACATCCTCCAAGGCTTCTCTATATCTGCCCAACCTTGGCGACGTCCAGATCCTCACCCAATAATACATGGGTCTGAGTTTTCATGTATAGTCAATTCTCTGATCCATACAATGTTGCTTGTCTGGCTTCCAGTGAGACCTTGACGGCTCCATTCCCATGCACCTGTGTGTATCGTACAATTATCCCTCTATACCTAGCTAGGGTCACCTCTGCTCTTGCCAACTGTACTGCCCAACTACAGTTATCCTTCACCCTCTGCCCTAAATAATTGTATTCCTCCACCTGCTAAATTCCTTCACCGTTCATCATTAAATCAATCCTCACTTTCCTCTTGTTCCGACATCTCCTGAGGGCAATTGTTCTGTTTTTTTTAACACATTAATCGTAAGGCCATTACTATTACAAAAATCATCAAAAGCTGCAAATTGGGATTTTGAACAAGCTGGGGTTAATGAAATAATACACTTTGGATTGCCTTAAACAGTGGCGGTGGAATCTCCAGCTTGGCCAGAACACTCCACACTCTAACACGCAATACCCTATCAAATGTGTTTTTTAAGTTTAAGAAGACAACATACATGTTCACCTTCCTCAGGACCTCATACTTGTCACATAGCAATTTCAGACACAGATTCTGTTTAGTTGTGCTCGTACGAGCTTGGCAGTGATGTACTTTATTATATTCCTCAATCCAGGTTTCCAAATGAAAGAACAGTGCTTTAGTGAATATTGTATCCCTGAAATCCAAAACGAAAACTATGCGATAATTGCTGGGGTCTTCCCTGTCCCCTTTCCTAAATAGGGTCACTATTTCTGCTTTCCTCTATGGAGATTGAACTACATTAACTCTCAATGCTGCATTAAACAAACAAAATAGATAGGGTACCCAATTTCTGAGCTCTGATTTGTATAGATCCACTGGTTCTTTTTCTAGGCATGGTGCTTTCTCAGCCTTCTGGCTTCTCAACGCCTCCCCACTTCCTCTTGAAACAGTGGCCTTCATTACAACCCCAGCGCTAAACCATGGCGCTATTAGCACCATGGTTGGTGCCGGTGTTGTAGCGAGTCCGCCATGGTGGAATGGGGAAATACCGCCCCATTACAAGGTTGGCGGGGAGGTATTTCCCCATTTCACCATGGCCCTTCCCCATTCCCATTTTCGCCCCATAGGGCTCAATGGCACTGGGGAAGGCGCTAAGTACGGTACCGCAAATTGCCGAACCTAAAACCAGCCGTTAAGGTCGGGTCCCGCAAAGGGACCTCGTAATCAGGCGTTAAGGGTTTAACGGCGCCGACACCTTTTACGGCACCATTAAACCCCTAACACCAGGGTCGTAATGACCCCAGTGCCTCATAGTGCTAACCCCTCATTTCTGCATCCTATATATCCTGTACTCATAATTCAAGTTTTAAAAATAGATATGTCAAACTATCTCTGGAATATTCCCCTGAATAGTTACCCAATTTTTGCACCTCCCAGTTCCCATGTTTTTCTAAAATCTCAGCCAGTCCCCGGCCTTGATGGTACTCAGCAGGGTTTCCCATGCGTTTTATTCATCAGACCACGCATTTACATTTTGTATTGTTTGCTTCTTAATTGTCATCTGGTCTGTAGTCTGACTGGGCCTAGTTCATTCATTATAATAACATGTTACGCTAGGATACTGTAGCTCTCATCAGCATCGCTATTAACATAATATACCAATATTATGGGAGAATGTTACTATATATTGCCGGTAAAGTCTCCACTTATTTAGTTTGTTCATTTTCACTGCCTGTTTAGCAGGCCCTTCCACCACCAAGATTGTATTCAAATCTTCGCATTGCCCATGACCTGTCCCCAATAATTTGCAGTCAGCTGATGGGACAAATGGGCATTGATCACTTTCCATTCTATTGTTTACCTCACAGTTCTTCACCCCTGGCCAGTCCTCTTTGCTAACTAATATTTAATCTGTTAGACTGACATGTGGGCCGTTCACAAAACTATATTTGGTGGTACTATCTCCATTTAGCCTCCCATTGCAGACTCTCAAGTTGAGAGATGTTAACTAATATTTAATCTGTTAGACTGACATGTGGGCCTTTCACAAAGATATATTTGGTGGGACTATCTGCATGTAGCCTCCCATTGCAAACCCTCAAGTTAAGAGCTATCAAAATGCTAGTCACCGTCATTGCATTCTGATATTCCCTTTTTGTTTTATGGGCATTTAGCTCTCCAATAGCACTCCAATACCCCACAGTTCATCCTCCTCCTCACACATATCCTCCATCGCTGCTAGTGGCTCAAATTGCATATAGAAATCTCCCACCATAATAGGCTGTGGGCTGGCCGGCATGCCCCCCCCCCTCCACATCTCCATCCTTTCCTTTAATAGATTAAACAAGCATGGCCTCCTTCCTGGCAAGTGGCTATTATAAACATGAATAAAGATGAATCCAAAGAACCTCAGCGCCCGTACCCATAGTCAAATGTAACTGTAGAAAATCTATGTTACCATTGTCAACTGCTTTTATCACTGTGCATGACTCTATCCATATCAGAATGCCACCTCTTGGTCGCCCCCATTTATTTTGGACAGCCGGAATTTCAAATGTGGCATAACCCTGGAGATGTAAAGGCTCTGTTGCCCCTGCTTCCCGTAGACAATAATCTCAAAACCTCGTATATAATGAACTCACTCCTCATCTCTAAGATTCCTTTTCAGGCCTTCAATATTCCTTGAATTGAGACGCACCTCTGACCCGGTGCACACTTCAAGAGATGTTGTTTGGGTGACCCTCTCTGAGTCGTGATACATATCATGTCAGCCTACATGCCCTTCTGATCTTTGACATCCTAGCACAGACATCTCCACAATCTCTGCCTACTCTGTGGATTCTATTCTTGGGACATGTGAGGAAACTGGCAGATCTTTCAAAATGATTTGTTTTGTGTTAACCAGTCCCTCATCCACCTTTTTACATTGTTATATGAGATGTTAAACTTCAGTCCTGCAAAGAGACTGCATTTGAATTTACCAGGTTTCCAGGTGGCATAATTCAGCATCCTTCAGGATGTCTACTACAACATTTGATCCCCAGTGTATGTGCTTCACTTGAACCTGTGCCATTGAAACCGGCATTGCTCCTTTTATTCTCACTAGCCTTGCTATCTGCAGGGTTAAATCTAATTGCTATTTCTAGGTCCTCTGTTCCATATTCAATAAACTACAATGATTACTTTATCTTCAACTACAATAAGTCCAACTGATTGTACCGGTTACATCTGGACATTCTCAGCAGCTCACAGTGCATCCGTAGTCTGGCTCCCGGCCTGAGGTAACCATAGAATCTGAGCGCAAGACTGTAGCATTTCATCATTGTTAGGCAGAGTTTGCCTGCAGTACCCTTTGGGACCACTACACACAACTATGACTACAGGTGTAAGCCAAACCAACCTTTGGTATAAGTCTGTACCACATAGTTTTTGGTAGCGAGCTGAGCATCCAGGCTTATCTCAAGAGGGAATGTGAGCTTGTAAGGGTGTTACACAAAGGTCTACAATGACAAGTTTTCAGATAGCCTCAAGGTTTCTTGGTAAAAACAATTCTTAATTTATTACATAATCATTTATAAAGCATTCACTAAAGGAGGCAACCAATATCATACACAAGTTATACTACAATACTAATTACTAAGCAGTGGAGCTCCCTTAAATAAGGAGCCAAACAGCATTGAAGTAGGAGCAACAAGGCATAAGGTAATAAAACGAACATTACAATTACTTTAAAACAGTGCACATAATTTGAGTTCACCAGAGGAGTTGATTCAATGCAATAGGTAGGCCAAAGTCAATGGACTAATGTCTTGTATAGGTAAAAATGGTTCTTGTATTTAAAACGGAAAAGTCTTTGCCACGGTTCTTAGAAGTAGTTCACGGAAGAAAGGTTCGTATGTCTGGTCACAAGCTGACTAGGCCTGCAAGTTGTCAAAGTTGTATGCACTTTCGCAGTGAGAGGTAAGTTCTCTCGATCAGGTTTTCACAGTACCTTATATTGAAGAAAAATATGCAGCTGAAGACTTCTGTTCCTGGCAGTTCCAGAAGATCTTGCTGTTCCTGAGCCTCAGTGGTGTGGACACGAGGGAGGACATCGGGGGACTCTTGCACTGCACGGGAACTGGTCACAAAGCTGGCAAATTGGCAATTCTTCGATTCCGGTTGCGGTTCTTCAAGCACACAAGCTGGTGTCCTTCCCCTGGTTAATCCTAACGAGCTCCGAGAATGGTATCCAGGTGGACTATTCTCAATGCACTACTCTCCCAGTTTCTGCTCATTCACATTGAGGTTTATCAATAACAGTGTTTGATTTGGGTGCACAAATTCATGAACATATATGAAGTGGCTGGCTCAGATGACATTCTCAAGCAGCATGCCTCCTATCCAAAATACGTTCACTAATATGTCTCCTTTAAACATTACATTGTATTCTCACAGATGACAGAACTTTGGAATGACTTGCAAAAAATGTATTTGATCAGACGCCAGAACATCATTCTTAAGAGAAGCACGAGTCAGCCAGCCAACACGGCCATTGCGCCTGTATGCTGAGAAAACCGGCCATATAGTCATTTCTGCGTGTTTCTGTAATTTCACTTCGTCAGTCAATAAGTGTTCCCCTCCTCACAGTGAGGGCAGGTATTTCGATGTGTTTCATAGCATCTAGACGTAGGTGCAGCTCAAAGAAATAAAATGAAAAGAAAACTTGGGCTTGCATTGCTTTTTCCTTTTGGGCTGCATCTTCCCTTAGGGTAAGTAGAGCGAGGGATGGGTTAGAGTTTGGGGGGAATTGGGGGAATGTGGTTGCACAACCTGGCATGTTTGTGCATGAGGATCGAAAGCAACAGTGTTCTGCATTCTAGTAAGATTCTAAATTAGTTGGGATAGGGCACATGCTGTCTGTGTTGCCAGAGAGGAACCCCTGGTGTTATATAATCTTTGTTGGTTGGTTGCTTACAATTATTACCTTGCAAGCATGGGTGGGACTATAGGTGCTCCAAGTGGGCTCTACTTTTGTGGATTGATGGACAAGGTGTAGAGTTTGGTGGGTGTTGTTTTAGAGATGGGGGTTGTTAAGGTGGCTATGGATGAGCCGCTAAATATCACTTTGGCCGAATGCTGTGTGTAATGTAAGGTGGAAAGAAGTAGTACAGATGGGATCCATCCAATGCAGCAGCATTTAAATAAAATGGCCCCAGTGCTCTAACACTTTAAAATAGTGATGAGACCTGTGCTGCAGCAAGAGTTGAGTTTGATGATCTAGAAGACCCGCAACTGTAATACACAATCACAAATCTTCTGGCACATTCAAAGAGCTTGGTTTAGAGCTCGTGACAATCTACATTTAAACCTCTTCACGTCCTAGTGTAGTATGTGGGGTGTAGATGGATGTGAACCTGGCCTGACACTCCCTGAATCCCATTAAAAAAACAGAGGGTTTTAACAGATGTTGCTTACTCACATTAAACAGCAAGAGCTTGTGTTTCCCCAATAATGCAGAAAAGGGAGCTCACGGTAAGAGATACTAACTGCATCACAAACCATTAGGCCCGTTTAGAAGTAAAATAGCTCCCTCTGAGATTCTGATTCCACTCCCAATGTTGTAATGTAACCAAGGGGATGACACCCAAAGAACATAGATCTAGAAGAGAAATTAAAAGGCAACCGGCTTGCACACATGTCTTCGCATGTTTTTGTTCACTATCTCAAATGCTCATCCTTCACTGCATGTGACTGATTTTTAACCACTCTATGCCAGAGACAAGGGCAGCCATTCTCATAGGCATTAAAAAGGGAATGTGGCAGCCCATTCAGCCAGGAGCCAATACTAACCCAGAAAAAAAGAAAACAAAACAGATGTGCTAAGGAAGAGGGAAAGAGGAAGAGCTGTATCCAGTTGTAAAGAGGGACTATTTTACATAAATAATCAAAAAAGTACACAAGTACTCCGCAGAAGGGTAGACACTGTGTAAGAGGAATACAGCTTTATTTACTGGCCCAAACAGCTGGGAGTCAACAATTTAGACAGCCCTGCAAACTGAACTGGTTGAAAGGTTCTCAAGCTCCGTCTACGGTCGCTGCAACTTTTATAGACATACACAACAGGATTAAAATAAAACACATTAGTTACATTTTGGGGCAGGTCAAAGAAGTGATTGGTGGAACATAATCAGGCCCCTATAGCCCCATACATTGGGACACCACTATTGGACAAAACATTTCCTGAAACAAACTCAGTAAACCCTTTTATGACTTCATAATATTAAAATATTTCACCCCTTAATTACATCACATGATTGGCTGGCACAGTCCTGTGTTTAGAGATAGCATGAAGCACAGCATAACAGCGCCAAGGTCAAAGATATTTGTCCCAGCTCCCTTGTGGGATCCCCTCATCCTTCGCCCTTGCACCTGTTATCTCTCCTACTCCCTCCTTGCAGTGTGCCAATAAACTTCATGCCCCATCATCAATGTATTTGTATTTTCTGCTATTTCTCAGTTGCTACTGTATACCCTGCCAGCACACTTGCACCTGCTGTCTGGCTCAAGCCCTCCTCCTATGAGAAACCTCTCCCTCATATCTGGACCGTCAGCTTAACTATTGCTTCTTCACATGTCAGCAGAAATCCAATGTTACTTCTACATTTCCTGTGGGCCTACCAAACATAGCCAATGTCATGTTCACTTTCTTTACCTAATCCTTAACCTGCAAACACCCTACTCATACCTAGCTCTATACAATAATATACTAATAAGGGGCGGGGGGGCAGATAGTAAAGACCCTTTTTGCTCCTAGCCCACAAGTGCCCATAGGTGTGCTTTAGAGATAGAAACAAAAATAGGGAAAGCATATAGATACAGCTTTGCTACTTGTGCACCGTTTCCCAATGCAGCCAGGCTCTTGCACCTAGCCCAATATACCTACTACATATAATTTCGAAGTCCTTGATTGTATATTTCTCTGTGCAGAGCCCTGCTCCCTGACATGTGACACTCTAGGTGTAATGTACGTGCGTCGTGACATCACCTTACACGTGACTTACATAGCTGGTATGCGCTCCACTGAGCACAGTTCAATCTACTCCTTTAAACAGTGTGAAGCCTGAATTAAACTGGCTACTCACGTACAGCTTTCTTATTCTATTGGGCACCTACCTTGTATCATGGCCATGTTCAAATGTCATAATGAAGTCAGGGACGTCATTTAGGGGTCGCCAGAGGTCGCAACTGCGACCTCTGAGGTCACCCTTGCGACCTCTGAGGTCACCCTTGCGACCTCTAGAAAAAAAAGAAAAAAAAGTTTGTCTTTTTTTTTTTTTTGTAATGCAATCAAATGGGCTGTGGCCAGCACCATGTGGCTGTTTACTCCTGGAGTGGCTGGCTTTCTTGTTAAAGCCCCTTAAAGAAAATAAGAAAAATAAGAAAAGGAGTGCCACAAGTCTAACACTTTCAGCACTGACCCTAAGTAAGAAAGATTAGGAATTCCAAATAATGTGTCTTTCTGGAATTCTATGCAATAATTGCTAGACTCATTAAAGGTTTATTTCCGGCACACTTCAGGGGGTGAGTCACTAATTTAGTCGGTTCTTAAACACCTCAACTCAGCCTTTCATTCTTCTGAGGTCGATAAATGAGTACCAGCACAGGTTGAGTGATAGTGGGTATATATTTTTTCTATATAAAGCGCTTAAGCGTAAGTGCTATATAATAACACATCATTATCATTTGGTTATGACCGTCTGCTTGCATTCACAGTAATTTGGTAATATGGACCTATACACATTGATCTTAACGATACATATGGTGATCCATTCTTGTATGAAATGTACATCACATTATAGTGATATCGTAACCATATTTTTTGTAGTGTACAATGCTATGTGATAGCACTTCCTGTTTTGTCAACGGGTGAAAGGTTGCGTTCCATCGCATCCCGCGATATCACTTTGGGGTGGGGTCAAATGACAACACTTCCTGTGATGTCACAAGGGGTCAAAGGTCGTATGATGTCACTTCCGCTACCCCTGACATTTTTGTGAAATGACGTCCCTGAATGAAGTTAAAATGTAAAGTTGGCTCACAGTTGCCCGTTGCCAGGACATGACTCTCCCGCACGAGAAAGTGAGATGATGTGCTAATATCCAGTTGCCTGGATGATGTCTGTTTAACTCCACTTGTGATCAAGATAAAGTTTAGATTGACGTGAAATTTTAGAAATGAATTAGAGGTATGTTAAATGCATAGTAAGTGATTTATTTTATCTTGTTTTCTTTGTGAAACGTTTATGTAGAGCGTGACAAAATAATATAAAAAGTCAAAAAAGTTTTAAACAAAAAAGTTAAAAAAGTGTACACAAAGTTTAGATGCAATATCTACGGGCGTGATTTACAATTCGTTTGAAAATAAGGTCTCACATGTTTCCTAGAAACTTTGATGTAGGGAATGTAATAAGTGTTGGGAAAACAAACATTCGCATACGCCACCTAGCTTATAAGGTTTGTAAATAATGTCACCGATACCCTAAGCATTCCGCGTGAAAATGTGTGGTTGATTTACACGTTTTTCAAGAACGCATTTTGTGACTTTGATTTGGTAGTGAAGTCCCACTTGAAAGTTCGTAATTGCTGTTAATGCAAATACCACCAGAAATTGTGTGACCTTGAAGTTGATATTTGTTCTGCGCCTAAAAACTTTCACTTTTGAAATTTGTTTTGCATATAGCCACGATAGCTCGTTGTTCCTAATGGTATGGCTTATTGTTAATTCTTGATTGCATCGACAAGGATAACATTAGCCATAGATCAGCAAAGCACGTATTTACATTTCTGTACACGTGTTTGCTGCCGTTTAAGACAAGACAATGCCCATCCGATGACAACAAGACCTCGTTTTGTAGTGCCAATTCTGTTTCTGGGAATGGGGCGAGTTTGAATGCAGGTGAACATGTTTTTTCGTCTGTATGTGCACTACCAGTACCACTGCATAAACTCCAACTGGAGAGCAGTGATGAAGGAGTGGCCGTGCTGCAAAAGGAGCCGAGGTGGGATCGATCCGTGCTGTATATGTTCTTTCTGGGCTGCCTGGTGTGCTTGAGGGAAACTAAGTAACAGAAGACGAGCTAAACATCAAACTCCAAACATGTAAGCTTTTCAATCCCTCATGTTTGCACTCGAGAGAACACGTTCGTCCCATCAGGCAGAAGAATCGACTTTTTGGACTATGGTTGCACTGACTTGGGATAACTATGCATTAAATACAACACAACCAAAAATGAATGAGTACATGACAAGCCAATGAAACATAACCTTTAATTACATTGTAAACCCATCATTTAAATGTAGCATTAAAAATATAATCAGAAAACATGCTCCACAAACCATCGATATTTTTTTTTTACACAGTGCTTGCATGGCTTGAAGGATTTTTTAAAGTAATGGAAATTCGAAAATGCTCATTTAAATTAATGTATAACGTTGTGAAATCAATGCGCTTCAGAAAGATGTTCACCTCTAAGGGGTGTTTTTCTCTTTATCAGTGATTTGTTTTCGCAGCGCTGTTGGAATATCTTTACGGTGTATTGAATAAGTAAAGCACACAATCATAAAAAAGGAACAGTAAAAGGAATACGTAATGGGAACATTCCTGGGGCTTTCTTTCTTGAATAGATACATTATGTCTGTCGATTTTACTTTTGCAGTTGTGAGGTCATGTTTTTAGTTAAATGGTGTTTGATGAGATTTGAGCCATCACACCCTCGTGACAGAAATAGTTCATATCAGTAGAAGAGTGGGAAAACTTTCATTAAGCATTTCAAATGACAGGTGCCCACGCTCCTTCAGCTCGCCACTGAACCACTATACATTTGATTGAACCCCAATAAAACGAGTGCCTCTGCCAACAAAAAAAAAAAAAAATACTTAAACAAATTACGGCTAACAGAGACAACTCTGAACCCTGTGCCCAAACCTCTTCAGTTCACTCAATTATTGGAGTCTACCCAGTCACTGTCCTAGAAGTTCCAAAAATCATCAGGCAACATCTGCCCAGCTTCTCTGATAAAAGACTGCACAGCAGAGATCGCCCCTTTCATCGCGTCACTCATCAACAACTCCTTCTCCTCTGGTATGATACCAACTAATCTAAAGACGCATGGGTCCTCCCTCTACTCAAAAAACCTACACTAGACCCCAATACTCCCCACTGACTACAACCCCATCATGGCAGTCGCCTTCCTACTCAAAATATTAGAAAAAGCAGCATACCTGCATATCCAAAACTATCTCAAAACTAACAATCACCTTGAGCTACGCCAATATGTCTTCCGCCCTGGTCATGGAACAGAGTCAGCACTCCTGAACCTAAAAATTCAAATGGATGATATTAAAGACAAGGGCAATGTGGCCATTTTCCTTTTTCTTGAACTCTCAGCGGACTCCGATTTAGTGGACCACACAATCTTATGCCATCATCTATCCTCAACTGCCTTTGTTTCCTGCATTACATTTTTAATATCCAATTGAACAATGAGGAACTTCTCCACAATCACAGATGCCCTGCCAGCCCCAGTCATGTGCAAAGTTCTTCAAGGCTCCTGTGTCTCCGTTTGTCATTGACAGTAACTTTATTCCAGTCTCTAAAGAAGTACAAGCGCTGAAGGTTTACTTGGACTCTTTGCTCTCCCTTACAAGACAGATAAATTCCATTGCCTCTGTGATAGTGTACACTTGTAAACGTATCAATGCCTGTAGACCCTTCCTGACCCATGAAAGCTGCCTCTCGATTGGCAGAGCTCTTATTCTAGAATAGACTACTGCAATGCCCTGTTCGCAGGTTCTACAACGCGGAACATCAACAAACTACAGATCATACAAAACAGAGGCGTTGCTAGCGGGGGCTAACAGGGCTATAGTCCCTGGACTTTTGGTTGTAGCCCCGGATAGAATCTCTGGAGCTACAGCCAAAAGGCTATCTAGCCCCCAGTCCCAACAATTCCGTCATCAGCTTAGCCCCGGGTCTTTCCAGACCCAGCAACACCCCTGATACAAAATAACACACTAAGACAGCATTGAATATTGCAAAAAAATAGCATTTCTCTCCTGCAAGACGGAATGCCGGCTGGATGACAGTTTGTGAACGCATCTGGTTGAAAACACTATCATTAACGCACAATTGCTTGTCAAATACTACCCCAAGAAACTTATCCAGAACATTTGCCAAACCTCAATTTAACAGAACCACCTGGCCCGTTCACTCACGCCTCCTCTCCATTCCCATAATCAAGTTGCAAAAGGCAGGCGGCTGAGCTTCCCAGTGGTGTCTGCGAAAAACTGGAACACTCTCCCCCTTGCTCTGGTCCTTCTGTAAATGCCTTAAAACATGTCTATTCACGCTAAATGCTTAACCTGCCACACCATTATGCTGAATGTAAAAACCTATTGTGATTAAGCAACAATACTGTTTATATATTTTCTTTCTTTAACCAGCACCCAGATGCTTCTGGGTTCAGTGCACTCTATAAATGCCAAAATAAATAGATACATAAAAAAATATGTTAGGTACATTGTACATAAAGAAGGATTGGTTTGCAAACACACTGCGCACACAAACAATATAAAGATCAGTTGATTTTTAGTTTAATAAAAAGGTGGTGCAGCCTGACACATGTTTCGAGCTCTTCTTCTGAGGCTGCATCATAGATATACAGTAGTTTGATGAAGTGCAACAAATGTAAACATAGTGTTTATAACAGATCCAAACACAAAAAAAAGCAGTTGGGTGGTCGATTTTGACCAATACAAAAAAACGTTAAAACCATGAGTTGTCAACAAAGTCGTGCAGATAAGTGCATTGTGACAAGTGAAACAATTTTTGGAAAAAGGATATGCAGCCCATGTGGTATGTATTTTTCCAGTTCGGGCATTGCCAGATGTGGTGAAGAAAATATGGGGGAAATAGAGAACATCTAAATTAGAATATTGAACCGATGTTGGCCAGTATTTAACAGAACCGCAACGACGTGCGGCAGGTCATGTCTGCTTATGGAGGTACGGCTTTAGTAGTCATAGGTAGAATGATTGCATAGACTCCCCTGATTCACTGGCTATGATTAAACATGGACCACAAAAGAGGGAGGGTTTCTATCAGCTTGGTCCTCCGCCCTTTTGACATATATCTTCAAAACCTTTTGATTTATAGAAACAAGTCTATGTGAGGTTAGCATGGCAATCCACACCCTGGTATAGAGACCAAGCACACTGCACAATGACTCCCATCCTGACACAGCCCTCAATCTCAATCTCTCTATCTGTAACACCCTTGATACTTTTGCATCTGCCATGAGGTTCTGACTGAGGTCATCCAAAAAGTGCAATTCTTGATATGACTCTGATCTGGCTGCCCGTAAATGCAAGTTCAGAGCAGCTGAGCAGAAATGGAATTCATCTGGAGGACCCTCTGATAAACTGGGCTGCCGCCGCCTTCAAAGGCAATATCGACTAAGCATCCACACCAATAAAATCGTCTTCATTCAAGCCTGCATCTCTGCGGCATCAAACAACACGGCAAAACTTTCAAAGTCTGCAAGGAACTAGCCAATCCTGCAGCAGCCACCTCTTCTGTCACACCCACCAAGACCATTTCTCAGCCCTGGCTGCACACTGCACTGCAAAAACCCAAGACATCATTTCCTCTCTCTCCTCCACATCACCTCATTCACCAACACCTCTGGAGCCTCCCTTAGCCCCTCCACCACTTCTCCTCTCTTATCTCACTCCTGTCACACCTGATGAGGTTGCCAGACAAGTCTGGTATATGAAGGCTTCATGAAGGCTTCATCCAAACAGGTGGACTCTCTCAACATTGACTCTCTCGCGCCAGCCTTGGTGGATCTCTGCAAGCTCTCTTTGTCCACTGGAGTTTTCTCAACTCCACTTAAGCGCTACCTTGTGCACCCTCTACTTAAGAAACCCTCTGCCGACCCATCCATTATGGCAAACTACCACCCTATCTCTATCACCGCTTTCCTGGGAAAACTCCTGGAAAAGCTGGCTATCTCTCAGCTCACCCTCCACACTGAAACTGCTGGTTCTTTCACAACCATCAGCCTGGCATTAGAGCATCCATAGGCACAGAAACCTCTCTTCTGAACACCCGTGAAGACCCCCTCTTAAATCTCAAGACTAACACTCCCTCTGTCCTCATTCTTCTTGACCTCTCTTCTGCTTTTGACACAGTAAACCACAACATCCTGATCACACGTCTGCATGGCACCCTGGGAAACACAGGTCAGACTCTGGTGTGGTTAACCTCCTTCCTTTCTGACTGCCCATCCCCGGTGGAACTTGGGTCCTTTCTCTTTACTATCACTCTTTGAACCTGTGGCATTCCCCAGGGTTCTAACCTATTCCCCTGGTTTTTCAATGTCTACATGTATGCCCTTTCATGTTTGATTGTGTCACGATTCCTACCCCCAGCCGCCCAGCATATCAGGCTGGAGCCAGGTCATGACCACCTAGTTGGCCCCTAAGGGCCTCTCCATCTCCCCAGACACCTACTTGGACTCAGAATTGGCGCCGTTGGCACCAAGTTCACACACGTCCTGAGATCCACTTAGCATTGGACTTGCAATGTATTATGGGGCATCCATGTAATTCAGTTCCTTGAACTGGATGAGCATTCTAGTCTTTCGGGTGTGGCTCAGCCCAGGGATACCTGGGATACCTACAGACTATTTAAACCACGCCGGCCTGAGAAACATGCTTTTAATTTCTCTGCACCTGCAGTGTGACACTCACCGTGCTCGGATCTCCCAAAAAGGCCCACTTCTTTATTCAGCGCCAGCACACCTGCAAGAACAAGAACATTGTTGCCAATACTCACCTCGAAGAGCATCCAACTTCTGTCCGGCTCTTCCCAGTCTTGCGGATTCCAACGGCAGAGTCATCTCCATCTCGGCACGCCACGCCCTACAAAAGGGAGAAGAATAGAAGAAAAGACGTTAGTAAGCATTCAGCAATATTTAGCTCTCTTGAATTTGTAAATAGAGTTTAATCCTTACCTGAACTCCCATCGATCGGACAATCTCTGCTGCGGAGCATCCCGCCGATCTGAAAAAGGGGAAAAGAGACATCAGGTTAGTGCAAAACATTTAAGAGGCGCCGCACATCGCACTTTCTCACTGCCGCTCATCTTCTCAGCTCGCTTCCATGCTGGCTTACTGCGGCACCTAAAAGGACACGGAAAAGACAAACATGATGCCAATAAGCATCACGCTCTGCATTCCTACTTACCTCAGCAGCGCGTCACCGTCCTCAAGACCTTCATCACCTAAGGAAAGAAAGACACAGTATTATAGGGACTAGAGCCATCAGAACTTTTGTAAGACTCATTCTGCTTACCGACCGGGCTGAAGTCGCAGCAAGACCCGTCCGCTTTGCCCGTGCCAGTGAAGCAACTAGGCACCCTCCAGCCCGCATCACCCAACGTACCCCTGCACCAAAGGCAGGACGGAGAGCGCCCCACATCAAAAAACAAGGTGAGGAGAGGTCCGGGGGAAGGTTGGGACCCACAGAAGAAAAGAGGGGCCAGACAAGCAAGACCAATAGGAAATTGACCTCTGGTAATACTGTGTTTCAGGTCCAGTGCTTGGTTGATCAAAGTCCAGGGAAGGGTTCGAAGTGGTCGGAAGTCCGGACTGGCTGAGTGGCGTCCCCGTGGATATCAGTTGAGCGTTACAGAACGCAAAGCCTCACACCAAAATCCACCTGGGTGTCATGGAAACGTCAGAAACCGACCAGTTAGCCCAAATGTTGGGACAGTTATGCTCCAAAATGCACGCAGCCCGGCAGGAGACCAACACCCTGAGGAGGGAGTTGATATTTGCTAAGGAACAAACTGATGACCTAAGCCGACAACTTCTCCAGTCGCAAGCGGGACATGCACCATTGCCAGGAAACGTGCCTACAATGTCAGTACCATCAGCTAGCCCTGTTCAGATAACCCTTCCTGGGGCAGTTCCCTTGGCGTCACTGGACCGATTCACTGGGTATCCTAAGAAATATGCCACTTTTATGAACCAGTGCTATCTGCACTTCCTTTGCAGGCCCAGGGCCTTTCCAAATGGCCAATCACGGGTCGCATTTGTGCTGTCTTACTTGAGTAGAAGTGCTGCAGAATAGTCAGTACCATTGACTCAAGACGATCCTCTGTTACACGATTTCAGGGGTTTTCAACAGGAAATGGAAAAACTTTTCACCCGTCATACTCATGGACAGGCTCTAGACAACAAACTTCTATCCCTTCGTCAAGGGAACCAAGACCTATTGACATACATAGCCACATGCAATAGACTTGTGGTTGAAGCTGAATGGCAAGCAGAGAAGAGAACCACGTTATTTCATAAGGGTCTGCGGGGAGAGCTAAAGGATGTCCTCGCACAAGTAGTGGACCCTCCCCAAGACTGTGCAGAATTTATCAACCTTGTGGTTCAGCTAGATCAAAGATTGCAAGACCGAAGAACAGATCGAAGCAGACCCGACTCTCACCCTATTTATGTGCGTTCAAGGGACAGTGTTTCTCGATCAACAGAAGGCTCAGGGGAACCAATACAGATTGGAGGCGTCAGATCACCCTTAACTAAGGCGGAAAGAGATAAGAGGAGGCAACAGCAATTATGTTTGTACTGTGGAAAATCGGGTCACTTTCTAAAGGAGTGCCCAGTGAAGCCACCGGGAATGGATAGTAGGAGCTACGGACAAGGTAGACCCCACCAAAGAGTCGGAGAACTGCCCAGCCCGGCAAGTGTAGGGGTCCACTTGTCGAGCTAAGAAAGAGATCTACAGACCTCCCATTTTCACTACCTGTGATACTGATCAATCATCAACAACCATTGCGGTTGCACGCAGCAAGAGCGTACATAGACAGTGGAGCTGTTGGGAATTACATAGACCAAGATCTCGCAGCAAAGATGGGACTTTCTTTATGTCCAAAGTTAACCACAAACACTGTAACCACAGTCGATGGCACGGAAATAGCCTCTGGTCCAGTATCCCAATGCACTGCAACATTAACCCTTCTGTGCCAGGATGGGCATCAAGAATCTATCGCTTTCAACCTCATCAAGGCACCTCAGTTCCGACTGATTTTAGGATGCCCTAGTTGGTAGCTCATAATCGTCGATTGGATTGGCGAGCAAAGGAGCTGGCCTTCTCCGAGTCCTGTGCTCAAACGTGTTATCGCCAAGAGAAACAATCGATGCCAGAACCTCTATGCTGGGAACAGTGGCGGCTGGGACCCTACCAAGAGAGTATCAGGATTTTCAAGACGTATTTCATACCCTACCTCCACACAGACCATACGTTTGCCAGATTGACCTGATACCCGGTGCCCAGATCTCTTGTGGATGAAGCTAGGTGCTCACAGAACCAGAAAACCAGCACCTGAAGTCCTATCTCGACCATTACCTGGCAAACGGATTCATCCGCCCCTCGAAGTCCCCGGCAGCAGTCCCCTGTTCTTCGTACCGAAAAAGGAAGGGGACCTAAGAACGTGCATCAACTATCGCACATTGAACCAGATTACCGTCAAAAACCATTATCCGCTGCCATTGATTCCTGAACTGCTTGACCAAGTCAAAGATGCCTAAATCTACACAAAACTAGATCTAAGAGGAGCATATCACCTTGTCTGAGTTAAAAAGGGGGACGAATGGAAAACCGCCTTTTGTACCAAGTATGGCCTGTACGAATATCAAGTAATGCCATTTGGCCTTTGCAACGCGCCAGCTGCATTTCAATATTTCATAAACAATGTTTTAAGGGAATTAATTGATGTCTGTGCTTTAGTATACATTGACAACATCCTAGTGTACTCTGCATCAAAACAAGACCACGTCAAACACGTTTGATCCGTATTGGCAAAACTCCACCAGCATCAGCTCTATGCCAAGCTTGAAAAGTGTTAATTCCATGTTTCCGAGGTGGAGTTCCTTGGTTTCATTCTTAGTCCGAAGGATATTCGTATGGATGTACACAAGGTAGATGAGATCCTAAACTGGCCATCACCAAACTCATTCAAGGGAGTACAGAGCATGTTAGGTTTCGCAAACTTCTACTGCCGATTCATCCCGGGATTCTCACAGATAGTACATCCCATCACATTGTTACTAAAAAAGAGCAATACAAAATTTCAATGGACAGAGGAAGCAGAAAGAGCTTTCCAGGAACTTAAGGATCGATTCACTTCAGCCCCAATTCTACGCCATCATAACCCAGACCTCCCATACGTGGTGGAAACGGACGCATCAAGCATGGCCATGGGAGCCTTCCTCTCCCAAAAGGATCCTGAAAGGGGTCAATTACACCCGGTTGCCTTCTGGTCACGTAAATTTACACCCCCTGAGCTCAATTACGCCATCACAGATAAAGAGCTCCTAGCCATCAAGTCAGCCTTTAAGGCCTGGCGCCATTACCTTCTGGGTGCAAGACACACCATCACTGTCATAGCAGATCACCGAAATCTCCTGTATCTAAAAACTGCTAAAGCACAATCTTCACGACAGTTACGTTGTGCCCTGTTCTTCGCTGAATATGACTACGTGATTACATTTCGACCCAGAGTCAAAAACGGGAAGGCTAATGCCCTTTCCCGTATGGGTATTAAAGAATAGGAGTACAAACCACCAGACCCGATACCTATTATCCCATGTGACAAACTCCTGGGAATTACAGCAACTATCACTCAGAAAGAACTGCACGAAAAAATCCAAAACTTGATGAGTCCTAAGCAATCACAAGAGTGGTGCACACAAGGGGAACATTACACGATAAAGGACCAGTTGCCCTACTCAGAAACCACTTGTTCTTACCAAATCAGGAACTACGAGAACATGTCATGTCCAGCTATCATGATTCCTTAATCGAAGGCCACCCGGGAATTGCAAAAAACTTTAGCCAAAGTAAAACGGAATTATTGGTGGCCCACGTGGCGTAAAGACATTGTTCAATGTATCCGATCTTGTGGAGTATGCGCTCAAAACAAATCATCCAAACAGAAACTGGCAGGACTCATACAACCGTTGGATATCCCAGCAGCACCCTGGCACACGTTATCCCTCGACTTTATTACTGATCTACCATCCAATCAGGGATTTAACACCATTCTAGTAGTTGTGGACCTGTTTTCAAAAATGGCACACTTCATCCCTCTATAAGGGGCTCCCAAACGCTTCCACTCTAGCAAAATATTTCTGGAATGCATCGTACTGCTCCATGGTTTCCCATTGGTACTGGTTTCGGACCGTGGTACTCAGTTAGTTTCCAACTTCTGGAGGAGGTGCTGCTCTTTGGCTCACATTGACATCCGACTATCCACCAGTCACCATCCCCAAACGGATGGTCAAACTGAGCAAACAAATCAGACGCTTGAACGGTATCTACGCTGTATGCTCCATCAAGCTGAGGAGAGCTGGTCAGATTTATTATGGATCGCTGAATATGCCTACAACAACTCCCTACACACCAGTACTGGGCAAACACCCTTCTATACCATATAAAGTCAACACCCACGCACTTCCGAGTTGGACACCCCTACGACCTTAGAAATGCCAGCAATTAAAACATTACACACAACCATTTCACAAACCTTCAAAAGGGCAATAGAACACCTACTCCGAGCTAAGGATCGTCAGAAGAAATTTGCAAACCAACACCGAATCAATGCCCCTAACTACCAAGTGGGAGACAAAGTCTGGCTGGCATCCAAGCATGTACCCATTAAAGGGACCCGAACCTTCCGTCCAAGATACCTAGGCCCAGTCACTATCACTTCCGTGATAAATCCAGTAGCTGTCAAACTAGCCTTACCAGCTAATATGCTAATTATTCCTGTGTTCCACGTGTCTCTCTTAAAGCCTGTTCAACCTGGGACCCGCGTAACACCAGCACCAAAGCCAATAGAGATTGCAGGAGAGCCAGAATTCGAGGTCAAGGACATCCTGGATTCAAGTATGTCAGATCCAAACTATACTGTCTAGTGGACTGGAAAGGGTACAGTCCCCAAGACAGAACATGGGAACTCTGTGAGTACATCCACGCACCTCGTCTGCTTAGGAGGGTCCACCAAAACCACCCAAACAAGCCGGGACCAGAAGGGAAAGCACCTTGAGAGGGGCCTTGGGGTGGAGTGCTGTCACGATTCCTGCCCCCAGCCCCTCGGCATATCAGTCTGGAGCCAGGTCATGACCACCTAGTCGTCCCCTAAGGGCCTCTCCATCTCCCCAGACACCTACTTGGACTCAGACTTGGCGCCTTTGGCAACAAGCTCACACACAGTCCTGACATCCACTTAGCATTGGACTTGCAATGTATTATTGGGCAATGGATGCCCCCATATAATTAATTTCCTTGAACTGGATAAGCAGTCTAGTCTTTCAGGTGTGGCTCAGCCCAGGGATACCTGGGGTACCTACAGACTATTTAAACCACGCCCGGCCTGAGAAACATGCTTTGCGTTTCACTACACCTGCAGCGTGACTCTCACCGTGCTCGGATCTCCCAAAGAGGTCACTTCTTTCTTCAGCGCCAGCGCACCTGCAAGAACAAGAACATCATTGCCAATACTCACCTCGAAGAGCATCCAACTTTTGTCCGGCTCTTCCCAGTCTTGCGGATTTCTACGGCAGAGTCATCTCCATCATCGGCACGCCGCACCCTACAAAAGGGGAGAAGAATAGAAGAAAAGACTTTAGTAAGCATTCAGCAATATTTAGCTCTCTCAAATTTGTAAATAGAGTTTAATCCTTACCTGAAATCCCGTCGATCGGACAACCCCTGCTCCGGAGCATCCTGCCGATCTGAAAAAGGGGAAAAGACACATCAGGTTAGCGCAAAACATTTAAGAGGCGCCGCACATCGCGCTTACTCACCGTCGCTCATCTTCTCATCTCCCTTCCATGCTGGGTTACTGCGGCACCTAAGAGGACACGGAAAAGATGAACATTGGTTAGTGCTAAGGAAGCCAATAAGCATCGCGCTCCGCATTCCTACTTACCTCAGCAGCGCATCACGGTCCTCAAGACCTTCATCACCTAACGAAAGAAAGACTTAGTATTAAAGGGACTAGAGCCATCAGAACTTTTATAAGACTCATTCCGCTTACCAACCGGGCTAAAGTCGCAGCAAGCCCCGTCCGCTGGGCCCGTGCCAGTGAAGCAACTAGGCACCTTCCAGCCAGCATCACCCAATGCACCCCTGCACCGAAGGCAGGACGGAGCGTGCCCCACATCAAAAAACAAGTTGAGGAGAGGTCCGGGGGAAGGTTAGGACCCACGGAAGAAAAGGTGGGCCAGACAAGCAAGACCAATAGGGAATTGACCTCTGGTAATACTGTGTTTCAGGCCCAGTGCTTGGTTGAGCAAAGTCTAGGGAAGGGTTTGAAGTGGTCGGAAGTCCGGACCGGCTGAGTGGCATCCCCGTGGATATCAGGTGAGCGTTACAGATTGCCACTTTCATCTCCAACTTCCAGTGTTATGTAGATGACACACAACTCTACTTCAGGCTACCCTCAGCCACCTCTTCGACCTCGCTCATATCTGACGGCCTGTCCTCAATTCAGTCATGATGTGCTGCAAATTACCTCTGCCTCAATGACAGTAAGACTGATATCGTTCTCATTGGGACTTTTGCTCCCGTGTTCCCACTCTCACTCTGGCAGCCTCCCTTGGTCTGCACCCGCATTCACCTGCAAGACAAAACACCTTGGGGTCATCTTTGACTCCACTCTCTCCTTCTCCACTCACATTTTGAACATCTCTAATAAGTCTAACTACCAGCTACACCTCCTCAGAGGTACTCTTCCTTTTCTCACCTTCCCTCAGTGGCTCGCTGTCTCCAGAACCCTGGTTCTCTCAAGGCTGGACTACTGCAACAGCCTCTTTCTTAAATTGGTCCCCTTCCCCACCCCTCCACCCCCTGCACTTTTCTGTGCACTTGCACAATCTAAATGCACCATGCCTTAATGATCGTACTTCTTTTTTTCCCTTGTCTCCCCTACTTGCATGCTAGTGCCTCAATACACTTGGAAAAACTGCAGAATCGTCGTCAGACCTAGTTGCTGTTATCTACAACATTAATTCTATTATATGCACTTGCTCCATGCACCCAGTCTGCCCGTATAGACTTGAATCATTCAGAAATGCAAGGGCTCTAAATGACTGTTGTTTTTTCCCTTTGTTCCCTCCCTCCTTGAGCGCTTTGAAACACTTGCTTAGTTTAGGTGCTTTACAAATAAACAATACCATACCATACCATGTGTTGCCACAGGCATTCTGAGGGCAGTGGATTTAACGGACCTTGACTTTTTTGGTCCAAGGAGTGGTAGATACATGTTGATGATGGGGATAAGTAGGACGGCTGGGCAATATATACCCACCTTCCCATTATTTATTGACTGAATCTGTTTTTACTTCGGCTATAGATTTGAGTATATCTCTATGGGCAGAATCTACTTGAAGCAAGTTACATAAGTGGACTCCCAACATCTGTTATCTCATTCAAACAGTGAATAAGACAAAGGGTCTCATCATGAGTCTGGCGGTAAACCCTTAAATGCGGTGGTAGTGCTATTACCGCTGCATTTAAGGGTCTGCCAGATCATGGCTTTGGTGGATTTCCGCCCCAGCTATTAGCTGAGGGGAAATCCACGGCAAATTTGCCGATGTTTGGTGCTATTACCGCCGACGGGAAATCCACCGGCAGTAATAGCGTGAATTTTCCCCATAGGGCCCAATGGGGAATGGGCACTAACCATTCTGCCAAACCCGTGATCCGGCTCTAATAGCGCAGGGGGGTTTGGCGGTAAGGCTAATAGCGCCGGCGGTAATAGCGCCAGCATTACCGCCCAACTTGTGATGAGGCCCAAAGTCTTGTGGTGAACACATAATGTTAAAAGAAGAAAAGAAATTTAGGAATAGTGCTAAGGGCCCTTAGACTATTATTTGTGTGTTTCCCTTTTTTCACAGTTGTTAGAAAAGAGCACTTGTCCTTATACATTGGAGTACATGATAGGGAGCATTGTATAGGTCCATTTATTCATTAACTCTTGATACATCAATCAATTACATAATATAATGATAACACATGAAAACTAAAAAACACCAATGAAAACGGGAAAGTCCCATAGGTGTTAACAGTACAAAATAGGTGTACCTTGAAACTGTATACAAAAGAACATCAAAAATTCACATAAGACAATTCAAACAAATTTCTGATTAAATATAGATAAATACACCATATAATAAATTAGCATGTACATTCTATTGGCATTTCAGACTATGTAGGGATTGATTCCGAAAGTGGATCACTTCCTGTTTAGGCTGACTTTGGATTAGATCTCATTGCAGGTCTACATCGAGAAAACATAATTTAGTGCATGTTTTATTGTAGTGTATTATGTTAGCTTAGTTAGCGGCCACCCTGCCTCACAGAGACCTGGCCCTCACCCCGCCCGGACACAGGCAGATGGACCTTGTGACGCTCAGCCTCCCGCCAACCGAACAACCAATCCGGAAGGAACAGCACCTACAGCAACTTATGTTATCCAATCCTCTGTCCGTGTAGTCCCTATTTATTCCTATTGCACATGCTAAAACAGGGATGGGCCTTTACACAGACATTCCACTGTCAGGGCAGAATAATGTTTCTGTAGGGTTTTCTGGAACCCCAGTGGTTATTCTGTTTTCTCTGCCGGTACCGATTTTACTGGGTCCATTCACGGTTTACTGTCCGTTTCTTCTGACAACGAACTGTGGAGAGAATGTGTTGGGGTTGAATCTGTTGAAGGAATTATATGTGGTAATTCATTGTTCTTTAGATGGAGTGCGTTTGACGATTTCACCTCAGCAATCTTCTGCCTCTCACTTTCTGATTAGAACTTTACCGGCAGAATTTAGTGAAGTTTCGGCGTGTTTATGGATGGTTGATGACAATGGGCCTCATTACACGGACGGCGGTAAGGGTTTACCGGTACCGGTAAGGGCACTGGTACCGGTAAACCCTTACCGCCTTACTACGAGGTCCCTTTGTGGGTAGGTACTTTAACGCCTGCTGTTTAGCAGGCGTTAAAAACCAACCCGTAAAGGGACCAGGAAGCTAATTACGGTACCTCAATTTGCAGCACCGTAATTAGCGCCTTCCCCATTCCCATAGAGCCCTAAGGGGCAAAAATGGGAATGGGGAATCGCAATGGGGGAAGGGGGAATTACCGTCCCACCAACCTTGAAATAGGGCAGTAATTCACCTTTTCACCAAGGCGATGCCGGTATTTTACCGGCATGGACCAAGGTGCTAATAGCACCTTGGTCCTCCGCCTACCGTGTAATGAGGCCCAATGATGTTGGTATTTTGCTAAGTGAGTCTGTTAAAATTGTTTTGAAACCAGGAGTTAAGTTGTCACGAATTCCACAATATAAGATTTCAGTTGATGGTGAGCAAGCCTTGAAGTGTATAAGTTTCCAACTTTGTATATCGTGGAGTAATCAAAGAAATTGCAGGACGTTTGTGCAATAGCCCAATTTTACCAGTGTATAAAAAAAGGGGATAATGCGATTCCTTTCCGTTTCATTATTGATTTGCACGCTATCAATAAGATTGTTGCTCCACAATTTCCAATTGTGCCTGATGTAACGACAATGATAACAATAATTCCAGCTTCTACTACTCATTTCAGTGTCGTGGAACTTAAGAATGCCTTCTTTAGCATTCCTATACACGTGGATAGTAGATATTTTTATTTTTTATTTTTTTATTTTTGTTGGTTTAAGTAAACATTTAAAAAGAAATAAACACATAGCAGATCACAAGAACAAATCACAAGTTACAGAAAATCCTGTCTCCTTCTCGTATAGTCAGCCACTGAACGTCATTTTGTCCGTAATTGGCCTTACTTTGTTCCCATTGAAGAATATGTGAATCGCACACAGTTTCTTATTTCAAGATTATTTTCTCAGCATCTAAACGTTTCTTTAAGACTTGAAGGAACGTCACCAATGGAAATAACACTTCTTTAAGTGAACTCTCAAACAGGGCTTTCCACCACTCTTCAACAGTCAGTGTTTGATGCCTACTGATAATTGAGTCAAAGGCAGTTTTTCTGTGTTGAAGAAACATCGGCAAAACATTGTCAAGTGTTTTAAAGTCTCTTTTGAGTCACCACAGAATCTGCATATTAAAGACATGTCGGCAAATTTCGTCCAGATGCTTAGGCGTTCTTTAGTTGCCATTACAGTGAGCCTGAAATGCATATAGAGTTCTCTCGAGTACTAGTCAGGAAAACAAGTCAAATAGGTTTGCGTCTGTCCATAAACTCTTGCTTCTCCAGGTACATGTGACATCAGTTTTACTTTCAACCTTAGATCGCAAGTGTTTATCCAGTCTGCCCGCCACAGTTTTTTTTTGCTAGTTCCGGATTGTCGATCAAGGTATCTAAGGTGATGTCGTGCAGTTCCAAAACCTTAAGGAAGAGTGCATTCCATTTTGAAAAGATCGTGTATGTTTTGTCCAAGTGTGGTCTGTGTAGTATTTGAATTTGTGGCGCAGGAGTTTCTAACATCGTTTTTCTAAAGAGACTCAACAAGTTCCACGAGACTCTTGCTTGTATGGAGATGTAACCCAATTTGTATCTTACACAGACCGTTGATAGAACCTTGGCCAAATGTAACACTCTTGACCAGAAGATATTTTCAAGAGAACTCCATAGTGAGTTAGTACATCCAAAAGCATTTTCTCCACCATATATCAGGGCCAGAATAGCTTTTTGTTGGACAAAATGATAGTTGGCTTCAGTGAAAATTTCCCATATTTTTTGTTCATTAGACTAGCTTGACATGCTAGCTGACGACATTTACTTTTGGATGCCTCAGCCCATGGAGCATCATTTCAGCTTGAACTTAGCTTCATTCCCAAATAAATTGTGTTTTTCACAATCTTGACCTGTTCGTTGTCAAGATACCAGTTGAATTTTCTTCTATTCGTTCTGTTAGTTGTCAATTTTTCAAGAATTAGCACTTCGCATTTTTGTTTGTTTATATTCAGTCAATTTTTTGTTAGTTTTAAGAATCATAAGCTTCCGTTGTAGACCTATTGGTGTGGTGTTAATTAAAATGAGGTCATCCGCATATGCCAGATAATTGATGTGAGTACTATGAATTCTTGCCGGGAACACGTTTGCACCGTTAAAGATGTCAGTAATATCTGATATAAACAGGTTGAAGATTATATCTGCCAAAGGGCATCCCTGTTTGACACCTTTAAAGGTGTTAATTGGAGCGGATAACGTGCCCTTTCTGTTCAGTCTGATTTTAATGGTAATGTTGGAATGCAGCTCATGAATTGCAGCTAGCAAACAGGGTGGACAATTCCATGCATGTAGTTTTTTCCACAGCAGCTCTCTATTTATGCTGTCGAACGCATATGAGAGGTCTATTAGGGCTAGGTAGACTTTGGTGTTAGTCCTATGAGCTTCCATTTTCAGCAAATTTAAAAGTAGCAAATTCACTCCGCATCCTACCCCCTTTACAAATCCTGCTTGCCTTGGGTCCACGTGATTTGATTCTTTGGCCCATTGTAGTAGTTTTTGTTGGAGGAGGGTTGCATACATTTTCCCCAGCACATCTAGCAAGGCTATCGGCCTATAGTTTTTCAGATTTTTTTCTGTCGCCTCTCTTAAAGATTGGAACAATCACGGCGCTCTTACATGATTTTGGAGTGGTACTGCACTTAAGTATTCTTTCAAACAAGATAACACAAAAAGCAGCCCATTGTTCTGGATGACGCTTGATGGTATAGTTTGTTAGGCCGTCTGGCCCTGGTGCTCGAGAGGCATTTGCGCTTTTAATTACTTGTAAGATGTCATCTCTTTCGAACACCAAGTCCCAGTGAGACAGGTGTGGTGCTTTCCACGCCTCAGTTGTGTCATCCTTACTGAAAGGATTAGTGTAGAACGACGCCCATTCGGCTTCTGAAACTGCGTTAGACTGTAATGCATTTTGTGGGGCTAAATTGTTGTTTATCAGTCTCCAAAAATCAGCAGTGTTTTTGTTAGCCATTTTCGACAACATCAGTTCAGAGTCATTTTGTAGCATGATGATTTTGTGCGACTTGATCCAGTTTTTGTACACTTGTCTAATCAATCTTTTACATTCTGCGATGTTAACATTCGACATTCCTTGAACTTTTCTTAGATCGTGCCGCATAGCACTTTTGTGTTGCAGAATTTTGAGGTCAAATTTATGCTTTGGAGCAAAGTCTGCTTGTTTTAGGATATTTGAGCATTCTTTGAATTGAGACAGCAGATGTTTGTATTCGATGGACTGCCCGATCCTTAGGAGTTCAGATGCGATTTTATTTACTTTGTCATATTGTAAACAAAGGCAAAGTCTGCCCGCCTCAGTTCTAACAGCGTGCGGCCAAGACTCTTCTTTGCGTTGTGTGTGGTGAGTGAATCTTAATTTCACCATGTCATGATCACTGTGTAACATTTTGATGACTTAAAAGTGAACGGTTCTTGTATGAATGGTTTCTGAGACAAATATGTCCAATATCGAACTTTGTTCCATTCTGCGCCAAGTCGCTTGAGCTGTCACCGGTTGTATTGCCATTCAGCATCATTAGTCCACGCAGATCCATTTCCATGCGCCATAACTCTGATAGCTGAAGTTGGTGACTGGACAATTTCCTAATTTCACTTACTTGATCCTGCTGTCTAGTACAATCAATGTTCAGATCGCCACATATAATTAGCTCATCTAGATTTTCTTTATCCATCAGATCATCGATCGTAGCTGAGACTTGGTCAATTAACGTTACCCCTCCTGTCGAGTGATTCCAGTATAGGTTTATAATATAAAGCAGTGGAGCTAAAGAATTTTCGCAGTGGAGTGAGCTGATGAAGGATACCTGAATATATGGTGAAATGTTCGTAGATTTTAAAATCCTGAATCCAGGTTTTCCTCACTGCCAATATCAGGCCGGCCATAGGTCTGCCCTTTGCCTGCTTAATTGCTGGGTTCATAGCTGTCTCGAACCCTTCAATGTTTGGTATTTCACATAACCAGGTTTCCTGTAAACAAATTATATCGAGGTCTTCTGCCCATGCAGTGGAAAAAAGATGCAAGAAGCCTCTTGTGTTCCAGGAACCCATTGTGTAGTTCTTAGAACCACCGTTGGCCTGTCGTTATTTACCCTGGTTCGTGTTCAGAGTCCCTGCTGCCCAGGTCCAATCATTAGCCTTTTTTTCTTTGTTAGCAGCAGACTCTACTTCCTCACATTCAGAGCTTGATTTTTGGGCCCCTAGGATTGTTATCCATATGAGATCTTCCATCTGTGGTTTGGCAGCTAAGGCTGAGTTTTCAGTGCCAGAACTCAGAGCAGGCAGCAAGATCTGCACAGCTGCTGGATCCTTTGCTGTTGAAGTTTTTCCCTTTTCGGTCTCACAAGCAGACACATTGGTTGTGGTGTTTCGTGCGAGTCCCAACTGAGAATGGTCAGTCACTTTGGAGATGTCAAATCCCAATGACATCAACACTGGGCTAGCCTCGAGCAAGGTTTCCACTATCAATTTTGATTGAACATGTAATATCATGGTGTCATTTTTATTTTCATTAAAGAATTCCACCAGGTCATCGGATTCGATAGTTCTGAGCGTAGGAACAAGATGACAAAGATGACATAACCACAATACGTTGTGGCGATTCAGAATTAGATCGTCCGAGGGCTCAATACGTTCCAGTAGAACTTGATGACACTGTTGTGCTTTTTGATTAGCCAAGTTGGCCTTTGGTCCAGTGGTTGTTTGAGTTTTCTCTGTTTCGGACATTTTAACTTTAGAATTCTTCATGGCTCGTATAATATCTTCCGTTTTGCGTGTTGATCGCCCCGTGTCAAATCCGCACTCCCATATGACTTTCTTATTGTTGAGTCTCTAGAATGTACGTTTAAGTCACGTCTGATTTTGTGCTTAGGTGATAGGGAGGCAGCCAATGTCTTTCTTTTCTCTTCAAGTGTCATGAACGCTATAGAAGGCTGTGAGCAGTCCTTTTGTGTTGCAGAAGGTTGTTGGATCACTTGGCACACTCTTCTCACCATGTAAACAAGAGACAGACTCTTTGTTTCACTCAGAGCAACCTTATCAGGCAAAGTTATAATTGAGGATTCAGTTTTGGTATTGTCAATCTTGGGCGATGATTGTTCTGATTCCAAGAGGTTTGTGCCTGTTTTATACACAGGCAACCCGTTGTCTAAACTTAAGTCTTCAAGACTTTGGTGGTCTTGTGAGATTGTTCCAACCACTTGCTGGATTTTCCAGGTTCAGTTTGCTCGATGTTAACGGCGTCATCGTATTTGGACATATTTATCGATCCACAGAGATGTCACTAGAACTTGGAATGACAGTCAGTGCTTCATCGTGCTCAAAGATTCTCTCTTTGTCGCTTATTTCCAGTTTATCACTTTTTTTATTGAAAACAGTCACATGAACTGGTTTAAGGTTACGCAAAAAATTACGCGAATCAATGCCTTGTTTCCTTCTCTTTGAAGGTTGGTTTTTGGATTTTTTTAGTCACGCACTCTTCGATTGAGGTTGTGTTGATTGTAAGTCTTGAGTGTTAGCTGGTTTTTTTAATATATCGTACAGTTCAGGAACCTTGTCCGGGCCGTCAATCAGTGAGGGTGAGTTCGATGTATTAGTGCTCTGAACAGTTAGAATGTTGGATGTTGAGGCGATTTGGAGATCTTGTAGGGCCAAATTTCCAACCACTTGACTCACTTTTAAGATTGTGGTGAACTGAGGGGGCTGCAAATTGAGGGTTGAGTCGGAGGCATATGTTTTCAAGACAGTAGGAGCCTTCTCTCCTTTTTTCGTCACAGGCATCACAGTAGAGTCCTGCTGTAGAGACTCTTCAGTTACTGATGGCTTGTCTTGGATTAAGATGACTTCGTCCATGGGCAAATGCTCGATCCTACTAATAGCACTGTTCGAAATCTGGTTCCGGGAAAACAACTCTAGATTCTCCAAATCTTTCTTTGATGTAACAGATGGCAAGGTCTTGTTGCCAATGTCCACTGGATTCTGAGATGGAAAAGATTGACAGTCGGCACATCTGGTTTTGGCACATAATAGGTTGGCCTCATTTTTGTGTTGAAAGAGGTTCAGGGCTTCTTTGGCTACTTCGGCTAAGAGTTTTTTGTCCAAGTTGGCGTTTTTGGCGAACCCCTCCAATGAGTCTAAAGCCCAGTTGGTCTTTTTAGACATCTCATACCATGCCTAGATATTTTTTCACGGTCACCCTAGGGGGACACTCGTTTACATTCACCCGTGCACCACAAGGGTACACGGAGAGTCCGAGCATTTATAGTAGGTCTTTTAAAGAGCAGCTCGATACACTTGAGTTGCCTTCTACTTGTACATTGTTACAGTATGTGGACAACCTTCTCTTAGCTGCAGATTCAGAAGGTGCTTGTAAGGAAGGCACTGTGTTATTGCTTATTCATCTAGCAAGACATGGGCATAAAGCGTCATTGAAAAAGTTTCAGCATTGTCAACAGGAGGTCACCTATTTAGGCTATCTCCTGTTAAAGAAGAAGATTGACACCTAAACGAATTAAGATCATTTCTGGCATGTCTGTCCCAAATACACAGAAGGAAGTCAGAGCCATGATAGGAATGGCTTCTTACTGTAGACAGTGGATCCCTAACTTCTCACTAGTGATAAAACCAATGTTGGCATTGACAAAGAAGGGCATTTCTTTGCCACTACCATGGAACTTGGAACACCAGAAAGCTTTTGTTCTGCTCAAGACTGCACTGTGTTCAGCACCAGTTTTGGGCAAACCAAATTATGATAAGGCCTATGTGTTACATGTGCATGAACGTGATCAATGTGCTTTGTCTGTGTTAACACAGGAACATGGGGGGAAGAATATACTGTGCGGTTATTTTTCCTCCACACTTGATCCTGTTGCATCCGATTTGCAAAGATGTTTGAGAGCTGTCGCTGTTGCGTCCGTAAAGCAGAGTGAGGGTATGGTTCTAGCCCATACTTTAACCGTCATGGTACCTCACTCTATAGACGTTCTATTAACTAGAACACAAATGCAACACCTTACTTCCGCATGATTAATAAGATATGAACTGATCCTAGTTGCACCGCATATTCAAATTAAAAGGTGTTGCGTATTGAATCCGGCTGAATTGTTACCTCTTCCGGAAGATATTGCTTGCAGTGATGAAATGTCACATGACTGCCTTTACACCACAGAGCAAGAAACTAAAGGCAGGATTGATTTGAAAGATACACCTCTGAATGATCCACAAGGGAGCTGTTTTGCGATGGCTCCTGCTTCAAACTTCTGGATGGTACATCCACTGCTGTTTATGCCATCACTACATTAAGCACGATTGTGGTAACCAAGAGAATTTCACATAACTCTGTGCAGGCCGCAGAGATTGTTGCACTAGCTTGAGCTTGTGAACTTTAGAGTGAACATATTTACTGACAGCCAGTATGCCTTTGGGGTGGTTCACAACTTCGGTAGATTATGGGCAGAACAAGGTTTCTTGATCTCACTCGGAACAAAAATCCAATGTGACACCTTAATAGTTCAGCTACTCTCAGCACTTGCGCTTACTCGTCAACTAGCAATCATGAAGTGCACCGCTCATCAGAAAGTAGTAGATGATGTAGGGAGAGGAAACGCTATTTCTGACAGGATTGCTAAACAGACTGCTACTGACTTATATTCAGAAATGTATGTTATGAAGGAAACCACAAACACCTGCACAGTAGATGAAGCATTTGACTAGATAAAAAATATTCAAGCTGATGCCAGTCCAGAGGAACTTAAACCGCTGGGCTGAGGGTTTGGTAAGGTTGGATGAGGAAGGGTGTTGGCTAGATAGTTCAAAGGGAAGATGGATGCTACCTGATGAATGTGTCATCGCTATGATCACAATGCACATGGTCCCACTCACATATGTGCTAGGAAAATTTGCAAATTATTAGAATCTGTTTGGGTGAATGTCAATATCTCAAAAACTGCTGAGCGTTTTGTCCAGAGTTGTATGGTTTGCTTACAGCATAATACAGGGAAGGATACAACGACACCGAGGGGTAGTTTTGGTCCCCCCTCTGTGCCTTTTGAAGTGATTCATTTCGACTTCATCGAGATGGAGCGCTGTAACAGCTACAAATATGACTTGGTAGTCATTTGTGCCTTTAGCAAGTGGGTTGAAGCCTTCCCTGTCAAAGATACTACGGCAATGACAACAGTGAAAACCATGCTTAAGGAATATTTTCCTAGGTTTGGTTTGCCGAGGGTCATTTGGTTGGATAATGGTCCACATTTTATCGCTGCTGTTATTATGCAAGAATGCGCGGGATTACAGATCGATAAACGTTTCCATTTGGCTAGACACGCTCAGAGTGCTGGACTTGTAGAATGCCATAATGGAATTATGAAAAACAAGCTTGCCAAGGTCTGTGCCAACAGTAATTTGAAATGTCCAGATGCCTTACCTATAGCACTACTGTCCATGTGAACAATCCCACAGACTAGAACTGGGGTCCCCCCTACGAGATCAAAATGGGAAGGCCAGCTAACATTTGGAATTTGCCTAAAGCTAGGAAATTGAGAGATGTGGAGCATTTACTTCTATCTGAATACTGTGACCAGTTAACTCAAAACTTGTATTTGATTTACCAACAGGTGCAAGAAGCCCTCCCAGTTAAATACAAGGGGCCAGGTCATACAATTTGACCCGGTGACTGGGTGCTCACAAAGTCATTTGAGAGAGCATCCAGCCTTGCACCATACTGGAGAGAACTGTTCCAGGTTCTGCTAGCCACACAGACTGCCGTTCGAGTAGCTGGCTGAGGAAACTGGATGAACGCTACACATATCAAGAGGATACCTTTCCCTTTGCCACAAGATGGAGAAGAAAAGAAGGAAACTACTTGCTCTGCTTCTGGTGATCAATCGGTCTTGAACAACACCAAGGGTATTTCGAAGATTCTTCCTGAGCCCGTGGGGTCTGGGGAGACTGCTGCTTTGTCTCTGAATTCTTCTTCGGTTCTTTCTGTACCCTTGAACAACCTTGCTTCTGTTTCACCACTTCCATCAGGAAGCAACAACACATTGTTCGCAGATCACGCAGTACCTGGAGTCTTAAGGTACGATCTGCATCCATGGCACTAGATTTACAGCACAGCATGGCTGTGCCTACAGGAAACGACTGTTGAGCTCGTCCTTTGCCACTCTTTCGTTGAAACATAAGTAAGTGGCTGGGACCGGCAAAAGCTATCTTCAATCAAGATCACGTTGTCAGGAGATCACCAGCAAACGAACTATGGTGTCTATCGCAGAAACTTTATGGCAAAGAGCTTCGAGGATCAATGCCTGTCGCTATCTCTACTTGTACGGAGCAACCGATCGATTGTGTGGCTATCAAAGACATTGGACAGAAAAATACATGGTCCCTGAGAACGTATTGTTTCCTTGTAATTATGTTAACCGGTCCTACAGTAGTAATTGCTCTTGGGTTTTGGTTTATTGAGGGGATGCTTCCACTTGAAACTTTTCTACCCACTGAAAGTGTTCCCACTATGTCTTCTCCTTTCGTGCATCTGCACACTATCTCCTAGGGATTCCCAACACAGACAGAGTTATCACAACAATACGCTTTTGTTAATTATGAATGCAACCCATGCAATCCTGAACAGAAATAATTGCTGGATATGTTCGCATCTGCCACAACACAGGGAAAAAGGGTTGGGCTGGTATATTCATCCTTTGCCTCTAACTACTGCAAGCTGTACCTCTCTAAGTGCATTATTCTTTGGTTGTTGGAATAATAGCATCTCAGGGAATTTTGACGGGACTAATTTGAATGAATTTGAAAGGCGAGTCCTGACGCCTCTGGGATGCTCCCTTTTTGCAAATAGGAGAAAGCTGAATGTTGCTTCTATTAGGCCTTCCGATAAACTTTCTAGACCTTTCTAATCGCTAATTTCTTTCAAGATGGCTCCCGTAGGCAACCGAGATGTCACGCCTCCTTCTTACACTATTAATCACAGCCCCGACTCTGTTTCCTTCTGCATACAAAGGAATGGTTCTCAGTCATTGGGTACTTTTGAGGGTTGTACCAATATTGCAAACTTGATCTAGTGAGGACAGACCTTTCTATGTAGGTGATCCTGTTTATTTGATTTGTGGCAATGAAACTTATCCTTTATTACCTAGGGATTGGCAGGGTACTCGTTATTTGGGTATATTGCTACCAGGGGTATGTGTAGCTAGAACCTCTGAGGTCTCTAGGGCTCGTCCTAGGCAGGATAAGAACGGTGATATTCCTTCTCAAGTCATGGGTGATGTATCAAAATTCTTTGTGCCATTTTGGGGACAGATCATGAATTCCGAGGATATTAGGAGACTAGCAAGAGTATTGGGGAGAACCATCAACCGGACCTCTGACATACTCTACAATATGACATTAGAACAGAAATCGATTAGATTAGTGGCTCTACAGAACCACATGATGTTAGACGTCATCCTGGCTGAGCGTGGTGGAGTATGTAAATTGGTGGGATCCGCTTGCTGTGTTTTTGAACCTGACTCCTCCCCTACTATATTTAAGGCAATACAAAATCTGTATGTTCTAAATACAGAAGTACATGTTCCTGAGGGACACTGGGATCATAGTGCTTGGTTCTGTGACTTTTTACAGTCTTCGGGATGGAAAGTCTTTTCAGTTTTAATGGTAATCTTTGGTATTCTGTTTTTCTGCTGTTGTTGCATACAATGTCTTCCTGTCATATGTTCGATGTTAGGGGGATGTTGTGCGCAAACTGTAGGAACATTAGGACCAAAAATACATGCACCTAAAAATATAACTAATGTATTTGTAATGGAGGATATTACTGTCAAAGATTTGATGGCAATTGATATATCTGACAAATGTGATTCAGGATGTACGGACATTGAAACGTGGAGTTACGAGTGAAGCAAATGTTTTTAGTAAGGCTCTTGGCTTGGGCCAAAAGGAGGGTTTGTTAAATGGTAATTATATAGTGCCTCCTTAGTATTTATATTGGCCTAAGCCTATGCGCGCTACATGAAAAACCCTGTTGCAAACCCCGATTTTTGGGTTAACTTCGCCACCATTTTAAGATTCATCCGCCATTTTGATTTCCACTCGTGTGTTCTTCATTCTAAAATGGTGGACTATGTTTTCGACTTGCAACCAAGCCTTCTGAACTTTGAGTTCTGTTAATGTTTAGGCTGTCCGAGAGACGACTGTTTAAACTAAGCAAAGAGACCATGCACTTCATATGAACTGTCATCTAAGTGCTGTCTGCGCTCACAAGCCTCATCCTTGTATAAACGTTGGGACAATGAAGAACAAACCTCAAATGTATGTTTTGGCTGAACGACATTGCAAAGGAATGTGGAACAAGGCTTACTGCGGGATCTGAGAACATAAATCGCTATTGTGTCTCCATGGAAATACAAACTTATGTAATCCTTTGCTTAATATTGTATAATCTGTATGTGAACTAGGCACAAACTCTAGACCACAAATTATTAACATGAAGAGAGGCTGGACAATATTACACAAATTGTATAAAAGCACAAATGTTTCGATGTCCAGGACCTCAATCTCCTCACTGCGTCGGCTAGTACACACTGTGAGGTGTTGGGTCCAGATAGCTATCTGTTTTGTAACTGTACAGTAATAAAAGATCTGTGAATCTTTTAGCCTGTGATTGGTGTATTTCCTTTGTGGTACTCAGCCTCGATATTTCTTTGTTCTTTCATTATGAACAAGATTTATGAAACAAATCCCCCTCCCCCCACCAGCATCCCAACACACATTCTCCCCTCCCCCCTCCAACACCCCAAAACAGCGCATCTGGTTTCATGTGTCTGTGCCTCAGGCCATCTATGCACTGTCCATCTATGATGGACGTTGACGCTTCCCACGTCGGGGTCCCCCCAGTGATCAGCGCTGGGGATGGCGCAAGGAACGTCGCTTGGGGGAACCCTGCAGGGATATTTCTGTGGGTGTCATGGAGCTCGATGGTATTGATTCCGCCAACTGCAGCTGCTGGTGGAGGAGATTGTTGGCTGCCTGCCTCTGCTCTGCATGAGCGAATTGGACCTCACAGAGTTCACTTACACTGTGTCCAAATCCAATGAGGGCCGCAGTACACCCCTTAACTGCTCTACAGATGTGGGCATTGTCCCGTGACAAGGTCTTGGCTGCACCCCGGATAGCATGGCTAATCACATTTATGTGGTGGTTGTGCTCACCCACCATGGCCTCAATTCTCCTCTGCCTCTCCTCAATGACGTCCAGCCGGCCCATTACTGCAGCTTCTGTGACTATGGGTCTGTCAGATGTGGTGTTCATAGGCCTGCCAGGTCTACACAGGGTGCTTTCATTGGACAGTGGGACCTGTCTGGTGGGGCTGCGGCGGGTGGAGGGGCTGCCTTCAGGTGTCCCATATGAGGGTGTGTCCACATCGGGCAATGGTGTGTGGGCACAACGTCCATGTGCTCGGACATGGGTAGTGTGTATTTCTACTGCCACTTGCTCCGGGGTCCCTTGGGATATGGCCATTTCCTGATTGCCACTCTGGCTAATTGAGAACACGGGTGCACCATGTTCTTCATCAGTTGATGTGTGGCTGTCCTCGAAATTTTGTCCCACTGGTGGCTACCTCACATCCTACAACCCCCTGGGGCCTTCAAGCATTAGTGGTGGTGACACCCTGGTGGCTTGGGGATGTTGAGCCAGTCTGACTGGGCTGCGGTGGAGTGAGCTGGGGTGTGTCCTATGCCTTGATTTTTCAGGCCGGTCCCTTCTTGGATCCCTTCTTTGTGTGGTGGTGCTGGTCAATGCACATCTGGGCGTGCGTGTGGATGAGCCTGCTTCTTCTTCTGTACCGTTGCTCTGTGAACCTCCGCTGACAGGACTCTGATTGGTCTGGAGGACGGTGTGATGTCTGTGGACAACAGACATGCCTTCTGATAGGTCAATAAAAAATGGGTGCTGCGTCATATTTTCGGAATGCCTGCATATTGTATCCATGGACAGACACGGCTGAGCGCAGACATCACGGTGGGAAAGAGTCTGGAAAACACCTTTTGGTTCAATTGGTGGTGGAAAGATGGGCTGGGAAGGGTGGGGAGTGCAAAAAAAGATCATATGGGTCTATTTTTGTAGGTAGAGAAAGGTCAGTCAGGTGTCGTAGCAGTCTGTGGACTCCATGGTAGTTTGTGGATAACGCCATGAATGGACGGTTTGGGAAGCACATTTAGAGTTATTTGGTGGGTGAAAGAGGGTTTGGAAAGGGTAGGGGAGTGGAATAAAGATGATATGGAGCTGTTTCCATAGGTGGAAATAGGGTTACAGATGCCACCGAGTCCACAGTGAATTTGGTGTCTCTGGACATCATTTCAATTGAAGAAGGGTCAGGGTGAGTTTTATTAGTTGACAGTATATGGTATGTACTTGTTATATAGTTATTGTACTGTGGTGGCTATGGCCAGTGGCCAGATTCTGGGAGGCCTGAATGCAACCCATGCCCCCAGAATCTGGCCACAAACACCTCAGTAGTAATATGTGTATAGTAATTATAGGTAATGTAGTAGGAATATGGCCAGAATCACCACAGTAGTAAAATGTGTATAGTAATTATAGTTAATGTAGTGGCTGCATACATTGTTTGCAATATGGTGGAGTGATATCATTGGAATGTATATGGTACTAATGATTGTAGAACAATTGAGGATAGTGCTTATAGAATATGTATTTGATTATACGTGGTTTGGTTACATAGGTCCATAGAGTTATGAAGCTGGAATCTCTGGTTCATTTTCTGTGGGGAAAAAAAAACGGTATAATTTGTTAAGCAGGATAGTCTTAAAGCTTGAATTGCATGTCATTTTACATATACAATCACTTTTCTAGACCCTCATAAGCAGTACATTCTAAGTACTATGTTTGGTCCAACTATAGTGTATGACACACTGATGTTCTATTGACATTAAATAATCATTGGGTCATTGGGAAAAAAATCCATACTGGATAAAAAAAATACTATTACAAATATGTGAGTGTAAGTGTGATAGTATGTTTGTTTGAAGTATGTTGTGATTAAAGGAATGCTTAAAATAGTTAGATACCTGTTGGTGTATTGTTAACTATATTAGAGTTTAGAAGATGTTTAGTTAAGAATTGTGATGGCGTATTTTAAGTGTTTTAAAATGGTGGGTATTTTTTAAGTAGTTAGATACCTGTTGGCATATTCTAACTATATTGACTTTTGAAAGTACTATTGAAGTATTATGGATGGGGTTAGATACATGCTGGTGGGGGGCGCTGTTGGGCAGCCAACAAAATGGCTGCTTAGCTTCAGAGCTCCGTGCCCTACTGTAAATTATCCGCCGACTTCAGCGGTTTACATCTCATCCCGACATTCGCACCCTCTTCTCTGTATTGCCCATGTCCTGGGCCATGCTCACATTCAATCCTGAAGAAAATCGGACCTGGACAGCCTAATTTGGTCTGATCTCCTTTTTTGGCACGTGTGGCTGGACCTGGGCCTCGGTTGGGCCGCAGCGCTGACCTCCCCTGCCTTCCCCCCTGGGGCCTGCTGTGGATAGTGAGCCCCATCCGCCTACAACGGGGCTGCGCTGGCTTCCTGCTGGGGCGGCAGCGGTTGCTGGAGCTGCCTACCGAGGGGAAATCTGCCTTGCCCCGCGGGGCCGCTGCCCCCCCTGCTCCGCTTTGCCTGCATCCGCGGGCAGGGTCGCGTTTTGTGGCTGGCTGCTGGCCCTTCTGTGTGGAGCTTCTGGGGCGGGGAGAGTACTGCTGCCCCTCGTCTCTGGCAGCTGCTGCAGGGACTGTGGCCCCTTACTGCAGCTGCTGTTGGCCCGGCGCCGGAGCCCGCAACGTTGACTCTGCAGGTGATGAGCACGGGGAGGTTGGCTGCTTTTTGTTTTTGGCTCCCCCTCCAGAGCTGGACCTTGACCCCTTTTTGGCCCCATATCTCCGTACTTCCAGAGCCCGTGCTGTGTGATATGGTGGCTGGACACTGGCTCTCCCCCATGCCATCCCGCATCTGTGCTTGTATTAGAGGGCCCTGAGCCCCGGATCTGCCAATAGTGACTGCTGGGTGCCAAATTCTCTACACCACCTTGATCTGTGAACTTTACTTGGAGGCCACCTGTGATACCATAGTGGGGCCTTGTGGGGCCTGCGGTGACCCTTGTGCCACCCTTCTGCCACATACCTATAATCTCTGTTGTGGGGAGCCTCCCTCTGGCTTTGTCTGCCTTTTTTATACGGCAGGGGCCCCCTGCTGGCCTGCATCGGTTGATCTACAGCCCCAGAGCTTTGCTGCCATTGCCTACCCCTTACAGCTATTCTGCACCTTTGGCTTGCTTGTCGGCTGGTGGGTCTCCCATGAGCTACAGTAGACTCCTGGTATAGGGGGCTGCCCCTGACTCCTGAGCTGAAACCCGGCTGTCTTGATCTCTCCAAGACCCCGTTGGCCGTTACTGCTCCGCAGTGCACCTGGACCACTGCCATACCAACCTGCGCCTACCTAGCTGCACTAAAGTAGTGATCACTGGCTCCTTTTAACCACACGGTACTCACCTGTTGAATTCACACTATAGTGCCATCCGGCCACAGTATGGCGAACAAATCACGAGGTGCTAACAAGGCTGGAGCAATGGATAAATACACCAAAGCCGCGGCCAGACCTGAACTGGGAGGCTCCTCTTCGAACCTGAGCGGCGTGGGCCCGCTGCTGGACCCCCCTCCACCTGACCTGGCGGCGATGATGGAAACTATGGCCTAAAACTTTGCCTCATTTCACGAAAAGCTTGATGACATCAACGCCAATGTGGCCTCCCTAAAGACCAAGCTTGACCAGCATGGCACCAGGATAACCGAGGTGGAGACCAGGATTGGGGCCAATGAGGATGAGGTCAACGCCCTGCGGACCACGGTCACGGAGCTGGTGAGAGATATGAAGCAGGTTAAGGCGAAGTGTGACGACTTAGAATCTCGATCACGGAGGAACAACATCCGTATTGTGGGTGTTCTGGAGTCCTCCTTCAAGGGCAGAATGGAACTGGCGGTTGAAAATCTACTCAAGAACCTCCTAGATTGCACTCAATTATCCCCGTTCTTCACAGTTGAGCGGGCGCACCGTGCGCTGGCCCCTTGCCCTAAGCCTGGCGACTTTCCTAGACCAATAATTGCTAAGATCCTTAGCTATAGAGATAGGGATCATTTACTATGACTGACACGGGAGAAGGGGGAACTGAGGCATCCAAATCTTTCCTGACTTCTCGGTGGGAGTCCAGATGGAGCACAGGCAATTTAATGGAGTGAAAAAGATGCTCAAGGAAAGGAAAATCGAATACGCAATGCTCTTCCCTGCTCGCTTGAAGTTTAATTATCACAACAAACTTTATTTTTTTACTGTACCAGATGAAGCGGTGAAGTTCATTGAATCACAGATCCCCCTCGGGGAGCCTACGGATTACCTTATGCTTAATGACTAGGGCAAGTTATATTAGCAGCCTGCGGCTGGGCCTGTCATAGGTAACCATATCCACTGTCATCGGATCCTCCCACAGTCGTATCCGTCACCACAGTTCAATATTGCATTCTGGAGCGGCCCCGGTCCAGTGTGCATGTTTCCCTGCTACTTACTCTTACACCTACAACTGCGCCTGAATCATTAGCGCATCCGTCCTTGCTTACAGGCCCCCACTGCTCATAACATTGCTATTAACATGTCCTCATTCTTCATCAATGACAATGCATTTCTAATTTCTCTGTTGCATTCTAGATATGTATCACCTCTGAATGTTCCCTGGTGCTTCTGGCACCTAATAATTGGCTAAGTTGGGTACACGGCAGCGGCAACCCCGTTGCAGTTGCAATGCCGAATCTGGCGGTTTACTTCCAGTTGTGCCCCTGTTGGGCAAGTGATCAAGCACTGCCCAGTTGGGCCCGGCACGCTGACACATGTAATTTGGGTGGGTTCTTTTACACTGCTAGTTGGGGACGAACGGTGAGGGTGGGGGAGGGTAGATTTGAGGGTTGTTACGGTACAAAATGGCAAGATGGAAAGATGGCAGTGGCAGGGGCCATGATGAAGCGCAACATTGTGGTAGCAGCGCGTACACTTCTCAAGATGTTGATTCCTTCTGTTGGAATGTCCCATAGCGTTATGCCATGACCATTAATATTATGACCTGGAATGTCCGGGGTCTAAGCAATTTCACAAAAGCCCATAGGATAACTGCATATGCCCAGAGACATGGCATTAAAATACTTCTCCTTCAAGAAACGCATACTCTTGGGCATCTCGTGGCATCCCTCGCACCCACTTGGGGCTCTAACAGGTTTACACTAAATATTCCACTCAATTTAGAAGAGTGCTGACCCTAATCCATAAATCGTTTGAATTCACACTCCGCACTAGCTACATCGACTCGAACGGTAGATACATCATCCTGAACTGTCTTCTGGCCAATACAGAGTGCTTACTGGTGAATACATATGCCCTGAACATAGACACCCCCAGATTCTTTGATGAGGTGGCCTCTCTACTTATGAAATACGTTGGGGTGCCAATTATATGGGGGGGGGTGACATGAACTTGATCCTCAATAATGTACTGGACAGATCGGGCACTGCTAGCAGGGCCATGTCCCGTGCGGCTAAACATCTAAGCACACACATGGTCACACTGAACCTATGTGATGCCTGGAGAGATCTCTACCCAGGTTTGAAAGATTACACCTATTACTCATCGATACACAACAGTCTATCTAGGATAGACATGTTTCTTATATCAGCTGAATTAATGGGGAAGACAATAACCACACAGATTTGGCACACACTCTCTTAGACCACTCCCCAGTGACGCTAGCGGTCAAACTGGGGCCTTCCCCACCCTCTAACTCCTCCGGGCGCTTCAAATCGGAGGCTCTGCGTGATATAATCTTTCAAGCTGAAATCCTTGCTGATACAAATACCTTTTTCGACTGCAACAAACGGCACGACACATCTTTTTTTTTTTAATAACACATTTTATTGGATTTATAACATACAACCACTGGGCCTTCCGGGGCCAGCATTTAAACAACAACATTAATGATAATAATAGAAATAAAAATAACGTTGGATGGGAAAAGCACTCATATGGAACACATACTATATGCTATTATGTAACATTCAATACATAGCGTAATAATGTTTGGTACAATAGTAGGTTTTCCGCAGCATTGTCCACAACCCTTAGTCTATGATGTTATGATATTAGAAGTTCAGTAGTTCATATCGTGTCTTCCCAGCATTGCCATACCCTATCTGCTTTTTCAGGGCAACCTCTGGCTCTGTAAACCCTCCTTTCTATTGCAATGCAGATTTCTACATCCGTAATCCACTGATTCACCTGCGGCGGTTCCGCTGCCCCCCATAGGCGTGCTATGTTTCTTTTGATTATCGCTGTTGTGGTCATGAGGCAGAGCTTTTCATATTTTGAGAGATCTATCTCACTGTCCACTCCCAGTAGCAACAGTTTGGTATCTCTGGGGATCGTCTGGTTCAGGACTCTTGATAACACATCGCAGCATTGCTGCCAGTCATGACTGATTACTGGGCATTCCCACAGTATATGAAAGAAGGTTCCTTCCTCTTCCCGGCAGCGCAGACAGTTGGGTTCAGCTATTTTGCCCCATTGGTACAGGGCTACCCTCGGGTAATAGATCCTGTGCAATATCTTCAGTTGTACTAGGCATAGTCTGGCTGATATGGTGACTTCACGGGGGTATATCGGGATTTGGACCCGGTCTTCTGACATAATTTCTCCCACTTCAGCTTCCCATTTCGATTTCAATCGTTCCAGTTCCGGTGTGGCGAAGGAGGGGATAACACTGTACATGACAGTGGTGACTTTAGCTGGAACATGGTCCACCACTATGTTCCGTTCCAGTGAGGTAGAGTCTGCCATGTCAGAGTGAGCAGGGAGGTGCTGTTGCAGGGCATGTCGGAGCTGTGTATAGTGATATTTTTCTGCCTCCGGGAGGTCATAGGTCGAAATTAGTTCATCAAAAGGTGTAATGGATCCATCTGCTATAATGTTCTCCACTTTTTCTATACCGTGTCTCATCCACACCGGCCATTTCGGCAGTTTGATCACCTCGGGGAGGTTCCTGTTGTTCCACAGTGGTTGTAGTAGAGTGATTTTGTCTCCCCAGCCTATAAAGGTGTTTGACTCTGCCCAGATACGTGGCGTGTGTGAGGTCATGTCATGAGGAGATGCTCTAGGTGTCGCAGCGTATAATTCCATGGGGGGTGACGCTCTCACATGTGGTAGTGTTGAATCGGCGTGTAGAGCGTCATTTATCACCGTCATCTGACTGGCCCAGTAGTATGTCTGTAGCCTCGGTAGACCGATACCTCCTTCCCATATTGACCTTTGTAGAGTTCGAAGCGCTATTCTCGGGTGTCCGCCACCCCACAGGAGTTGCTTAAGCACACGCTCTATCTCCTGGAACGTCTTGGTTGGTATGTGCAGCGGAGCATTCTGTAGCACGTACAAGTAGCGGGGAAGTGTTAACATTTTGAACAGTGCAGCTCGCCCTAAGAGGGTCAGGGGTAGAGACTTCCAATGTTGCACATCTCATAGGTTGCAGGTTGTCGAGTGTATAGTCGTTGAGATTTCTTGTAATCTGGACGCCCAGATATCGAAACTGTTCATGCGTGACTTTATATGGGCAAGACTCAGGGGGCTCGTTTCCCAGTTGGTTTAGTGCAAATAGTGTGGTTTTGGACCAGTTCAATTTCAGACCACTAAAGGTACCATATTCTTGTAGTAGCTGTGTTACCACTGTGCATGTTGTTTTAGGTTCTTGAAGGTATATCAGTAGGTCATCCGCGTATAGTGAGACTCTGTCTTCCCACTCTGGTCCTCCGGGGATGCCTTTTCATGTGCTCGTGTCTCTCAGCCATTGGGCCAGTGGTTCCATGGCCAGCGCGAAGAGGAGGGCTGATAGTGGACAGCCTTGTCGTCTCCCCTTCCCCAGGGCGAAGGATCGTGACGTCCAGCCGTTCACCCTCACTTCGGCCGTCGGCGCCTCGTACAGCAGTTGGATCCAGGTTATGAATCGCTCGCCGATCCCCATTTTATGCACAATTGCCCAGAGTGCCTCCCAGTGGACCGAGTCAAAGGCCTTCTCAAAGTCCACCGCGAGTACTGCCATGGGGGTGTCCAGGGTCTGGGCGCGCTCATTGGCCAGGTGTAGTCTACGTTTGTTCATTCTCGTAGATCTACCAGGCATAAAACCACATTGATCTGGGTGTATTAGGGATGTTATGACCTGTTGTAGGCACGTCGCCAACAGTTTCGCCAGTATCTTCCTCTCGCTGTTAATTAGAGATATTGGTCGATAAGAGCCACATTCGTCTGGGGGTTTGTCTGCTTTGGGTATCACAACTATTGTCATCTTCCTTAAATCCGCTGATAGGCTGCCCTTGTCTCGGGCCTGCTGATACAATTTGAGTAAGTGTGGGGCCAGTTCAGTTCCGCCTATCTTATTTTAGGTTTCAATGGGGAAACCGTTCGGACCAGGTGTCTTTCCGGACTGGAGTTGCATCATAGCTGCCACTATCTCGTCTTCTGTGATTTCCATTTCTAGCCCAGCCGCTTGTTCAGCGTTAAGAGAGGGAACGGCAATCTTTTCTAACACAAAGGTTTCAGGGGGAGTTTCAGGTTCTCTGTATAGTTTTTCATAATATTTTGCAAATTCCTCTGCAATATCTGCATCTGTTGATCTCGTTTTGGCGTTTTGTGTTGTTATCGCTCTTACTTGGTTGTGTCCCTCATCTCTCCAGCCATGCTGGCATCTTTCCAGCTTTGTCGCCTGTTTCATAGACTCTGGCTCTCATCGTCCACGTGTGCCTGTTTAGCATTGTCCAACGCAATATTTTGTATCTTTTTTTGAGCTAGGATCAGAGCTCTGTTCGTGGATTAGGTGTGCTTCCTTCGCTAGTTTGACATTTGCCTCTGCTCCTCTTATTGATTCCAGGTGTGCTTTTCTTTGTGCCGCGGTCTGGGAGATGATCTCTCCACGAATCACAGGTTTGTAGGCTTCCCACAGAGTAATAGGGGAGTCTACCGTTCCTTCATTTAACTTGAAGTATGTTGTGCTAGCGTTTTGTAGACGTTCTAACAATTCTGGGGACCCTAGATGGTAATTATTCAGCCTCCATACCGGTGGCGGGATTGATTTATACGTCGTAATTGACATTAATAGGGGGGAGTGATCCAGGATGCCTCTTGGGAGGTACTCTGCCTGTGTTGCCGTGTGTATTATTGATGCTGGTATAAAGAAATAGTCTAGGCGTGACAATGATGTGTGTACCCCAGAGTGATAGGAGTATTCTTGGCCTTCCGGGTGAAAGTCCTGCCACACATCCCTAATTCCAAATGCTTCCACAAAGGTGGCTAGATTAGTTCGGCGATTGGGGTCTCTACTGCGCAGGTCTGTGCGGTCTCGGGTATTGTCCATTACATCGTTGAAGTCTCCCCCCAGGATGTCTGATGTGTGATCAGTGGCGTAATGGCTTCTATCAGCGTGGCCTGCAGTGTGGGTGGGGCATAGATCGCCAGTAGGGAGATAGTTTTGTTCCAGAGCGTGCCTGTGACATGCGTGTACCTGCCTCCAGTGTCCTGTGTTGTGTCCGTAAGGGTAAAAGAAACTCTTTAATGTATCAGTATTATTACTCCTCTGGCTCCCATCGTGAATCCTGCTTGTATTGATGTGCGGTAGTTGAACCGCTTAAACAGTGCATTGGTTGTTCCCGCTAGGTGGGTTTCAGTTAGGAAAGCAATATCTGGGCTGTGTCTATTCAGGAATTGCCGCACTAATCGTCTCTTCAGACTGCTTCCTAGACCATTCACGTTCCAGGTGAGGAGCTTTAAGGTTCGGATCTTAGTGTCTTGTGTAGTCATTTAGGCGTACGTGGGTGTAAATGTAATGTTCTTTGGGGTCTGGCCAACGCTCACCTGACTCCCACGGAGGCGCTGGACTGGTTCGCGCTGCTGACCTCTTCTAAGGTGATGCGCAGGGTTCGGAAGACGGACTGGACCGGGCCCCCAAATCTGGCTTGTCTGGCTCGCAGAAGTGTCCTTCTTAGGGTCTGGAAGGACGAGCTCTCCATCCTGCTTCTGATACAGGGGCGCGTTGGTATCCAGTTACTTCACTGGATTTTCGGATTGGTGAGAACCAAACTTGCTTGGCTTCCAGGTAGGTTTTTTGATAAGAGGTTCCCCTTGTGTCCATGCATTAATGTACTAATGCTAGTGTCTTTTTCCCCATAGGGGCCGGGGTACGGAATGCCGGGGAACAGTCTTTAATGAGCGTTTTTTGGTAATGTCTTTTCATTCACTCATTAATGCTGATGTCTCTTTTTCCCCTTAGGGGCTGGGGTCCGGAAATGCCTGGATGCGGCGCGGACCCAAAATGAAGAGGGAATGAATCAACAGGTAAGTCTTAACATGGAGATTTAGCTTTCCTTATTCCCTTCTCTCTCTCACCTTTTGTTCTGGTCTTTTTCTCCCTAGGCGCTGGGGCGTGACTGCGAATCCGGATGATCGCTGCTGAACATGGAGGCGCCCTGTAAAGGTGAGTGGAATGCGGCGCTGCAGCGATCGACGCGATGAGCTTTTAAATAAAAGTTTTCCTTTTCAGGATTGTCGGCGAGATGTCTCCGGGATGCGGATTTAGCAGGTAAGGACTTTTCCTTCTTCTGTTCTCTTCTTCTCTTCCTTTGCAGGTGATCCAGGATGCTGGCAGGCGTGGCAGAAGTCAGGATGCAGGAGCAGACACGGTGAGCGTCCAGCTGCAAGATGCAGAACAACGCGAAGCACGTGTGGCTGTTCAGGTGGGGTTTAAATAGCCTTGGAAGAAGTTCCAGGTATGTATCCTTCCTCCAATCAGGTATGTATCCTTCCCCGACCACGCCCGGATGGTAAATTAGTCCCACAGGTAAAGTAGTTCCTTTCAGGCCTCAAGGAGTCCGGGATCCTGCAGCATGGTCTGCATCAGGTAAGTGCACCCAAGCACTCCCATAATGAGCCTGGCACCTATGGGGCCAGGACTGATGTCTTTTATGAGCCTGGCGCCATAGGCGCCAGGACACTGTCCAAAGGGCCCCTATATGGGGTTGCTGGGTCCTTCCTTGGGGACTGGATGTCCGCTTTCGGGGACGCAGGGCTTGAACCGGCTCCCCGGGAGCGGGCATCATGACAGCACTCCCCCCCAAGGCCCCTCCCAAGGTTGTTCCCTCTGGGGGTTTTGGTTTGTCTGGGTAGAGTTGGTGGAATTTCCTGACTAATCGAGGTGCATGCACATGGTCGCTGGGTTCCCACGACCTCTCCTGAGGTCCGTACCCCTTCCAATCAATTAGGTAGAAGAGTTTTGACCTAACCATTTTTGAGTCTAAAATGTTCTTCACTTCGAATTCGGGCTCCCCATCTATTAGAATAGGTTCTGGAGGTTTGAGTAGTCGGGTTCCGGGTACCACTGGTTTCAGACGTGACACATGAAAAACAGGGTGAATTTGCATACTAGCTGGTAAATCAAGTTTAACAGCCACTGGGTTAATTATTGCCGTAATAGAATAAGGTCCCAGATATTTTGGGTTAAAAGTTTGAGGCCCTTTGAGTGGTAAATGTCTGGTAGCTAACCACACTTGATCCCCAATCTGATACGGAGGTGCTTCGCTCCGATGTAGATCAGCATTCTCCTTGTATTTTCTCTTGGCTTGTCGTAAATGCGTAGTTGCCTCTTTGAAGGCTTGGGTAATTGTAGAATGCAGATGTTCTACTGCAGGCATTTCGAGGTTCTGAGGTGAGTCAAGGTTTGAGGTTCGAGGGTGATGCCCAAACAAAGTATAAAAAGGACTGTGGCCAGTTCCAGAGTGTCCCGAATTATTATATGCGTATTGGCTATCCAAAGAATGTCTTTCCAGTTGCTTTCAGATTGCTGTAACATACACCGTAGGTACTGCTCAAGGGTCTGATTTGTCCTCTCGGTCTGACCATCGGTCTGAGGGTGGTGACTGGTCGATAATCTTACGTCGATCTGCGCCATTTGACAACATTTGCACCAGAAGTGGGAAATGAATTGGCTTCCCCGGTCAGAGATTAGTATAGATGGGAATCCATGTAGCCGAACAATATTTTCGAGGAATTCTTTGGCTAGGACAGAAGCTGAAGGTAAACCTTTCAAAGGAATAAAGTGGGCCATTTTGGAAAACAAATCCACAATTACCAGAATAGTATTGTACCCCGAACAAGGAGGCAGGTCCATAATAAAATCCATTGATAGGGTGTGCCAGGGTGCTGGCGGTATGTCTAGAGGTTGAAGGAGACCGGCTGGTCTTTTCTTTTGACTTTTATTTTAGGCGCAAACACCACAGGACATCACAAAAGATTTAACATCTTTTCGCCAAGAGGGCCACCAAAATTGTTGTTTCACCTTTTCCTCTGTCTTGGCAATACCGGGGTGTCCCTCTATTAATGTATTGTGATAACCGGAAATAACTAGTTCGTGTAATTCCTTATGTGGCAGGAATAAGCGTCCTTGGAAATAAGGTAAACCATTATCTATGGTAAAGTCTGATCCCTTTTGTATCCATTCCTGTAAGGTTGCAGGGTCCAGGAGTTGTTTCACTCTGGCTTGAATGTCTTCAAGCGTCTGTAACGAAGTCATGCCTAGAATCCTCTGTTCGGGAATTATTGGTACTGGTTCTGAGTTTGTATCAGATTCTCCCATTCCAATTCGGGATAAGGCGTCCGCTTTGCCATTCTTGCAGCCAGGTCGATAGGTAATCACAAAATCAAATTCAGCGAAAAACAAAGCCCATCGGAGCTGCCGTGATGACTGAGCCTTGGCGGTTTTCAAATACTGTAAATTCCGGTGATCAGTGATCACTGTGATGGTATGTCGAGCGCCAAGCAGATAATGCCGCCAGGCTTTAAAAGCGGACTTAATGGCTAACAGTTCTTTGTCCGACATTGCATAATTAACCTCGGGTGGCGAGAATTTTCTGGACCAAAATGCTACGGGATGCAGTTGGTTGGTTTCGGGATCTCTTTGGGACAGGACAGCTCCCATGGCTAGGCTGGATGCGTCAGTCTCGACGACATAAGGGAGATCTGGACGTGGGTGTTTCAATATAGGTGCAGAGGTAAACTTAGCTTTTAAATCCTGAAAGGCCTGTTCAGCTTCTTCAGACCATTCAAAACGTTTATTTTTCCTCAAGAGTGCAGTAATGGGTTGTACCACGCGTGAAATTTCCGGGATAAACCTGCGATAGAAATTGGCAAAGCCTTTGCATGCTTTGAACCCCTTTTACAGAGCTAGGTGATGGCCATTTGAGGATGTGTAAGGATATTTGGCGTGTTACAGTACAGAGTACAGCACTACTGCACAGGTAGCAAACAGCACAGAGTACAGCACTACTACACAGGTAGCAAACAGCACAGAGTACAGCACTACTGCACAGGTAGCAATTTTTTTCGCAGCACCACCACAAGGGTGCAGTGCATTGCTATATGGGTTACCAGATTAACAAGGAAAGACAGGCTATTCAGTCAAAAACGATTTTAACATATAAGATGCAAATCTATTTTTACAGTTAAAAGCACACGTGCTCATTTAAAAATGCACACTATTTTTCACCTGAAATGCCTATGGTGCGAGAGACACATTTGAAAATTAACAGCTAACCTATTAACCATTAACCTGACTAATAAAACCTTATTTAACATAACCCACTAATAAAATGTGTTCTCCACTGCAGAATTAGGCATACTCTGAAAGCCATTTAAATGTGTGTGCAGATTTTTTTTTCTTCTCTGCCTGCTTCTCCGTGTTTTTGTGCACAGTAACTGCAGGAAGAAGGAAGTCAGATTTGCAACAATTGCAAATGTATAAGCAAAGCTATTGTTGAGAGTAGGAGGATGAGAGATGATGGATTTCATTGGGACACGTCATACAGAGGGCTGAGATGAAAGTTTTAGTGGGCAGTATCGGGGAAAAAGACAGGGAGACATTTTTCTGCACTACTGGGGAGAAGACCTGGCTGTGGGACTCCTGACTGAATGCAGATCCCTGCGTCCTGCTACAGTCAAGATTTGGCAGTCGAGGTTGGGGAGAGCTGAAAGAAGGACCTTTCCACTGGCTGAGGCGTTCCTATCTGAAAAAGCTGAGAATTCCAGGCAATGAACCCGGTTTGAGAAGGCAAGCGTTCCTTTTTGCTGGAGTTAATCCAAGGGAGCCACATTCACAAAGAGAACAGCCAAAGAGAACAACTAAAAAGATAAGGTAATGAGAAGTGTGGGAGCTGAGTGTGTACGGTAATATGCAGTCAGTGTAGGATTCCTGTGCTTGCCTTAATCAAATGCTAATGTTGCAATTTGAGTTCTGTTCTCCGCCACACTCTTTGCAGTGTGTCATAGACAATGCTTTTACTGTACCATTTTATTTATTTCTGTAAAGAGTGAGATCGTGTTTAAATGCAACTTTTATAATACAGAAAAATATTTGAAAACAGACGGGTGGTGTATTTGATATTTACCATTACCATGCCGATGAAGTGGGGGAGATTTTTAAACAGTGCAATGGTCATTTTAAGACAGATGTGTGCATGTCAGATTCAGTATGAACAGTTGTGAATGATTGTAGCATAGCTCGTTGGAGGTACATGAGCCAACGGGAAGAGAGACTCTCAGAACATAGCTCCCTACCGTATATAAGGTAGTGGAAATTACCACAAGATTACCATATATAGCTCTCTGTCGTAAATAAGTCAGTGAGATCGCCCATGGTGGCACACTATCACTGAAAAATGTGGTTTTCCTAAAATGTAGGTCTGAGGTCTCTCTAGTGATTACATGAAAAATCTAAGCAAAGATAAGGGATTTTGGACATTGGGGCCACAAATAAAACAAGGGAATTATGCTCACCAAAATACCACCAACCGCGCCTACCACCCACGCATACCAAATATGCATGCCTGGGTGCTGAAATAATGCATGTTCACTGTATTATTGTTGTACATGGCCCAATCTGAATACAAGGAGTGATTGTTGCTAAGTTATATTTCGGCGGTAAGAAAATACCGTCAGGCCCCAAATCTCCACAAAATACCCTACAGATGGCATCCACTTTTCTTGAGTCCATTCGGACCCCTTTGGGTGTCAGGATGAAACCTAGAAACTCGACTTCTGTGGTATGGAAAACACATTTCTCCAATTTAGCAAATAGTTTGTGTTGGCGCAGTTTTTCAAGTACTGCCCTGGCGTGTTTTCTGTGATCAGATTCCGAAGAGGAGTACACCAGAATGTCATCGATATATACGACAACACAAACATCAATGAGTTCCTGAAGGACATCATTCATGAAGTATTGGAAGGCAGCCGGCGCGTTACACAATCCGAAAGGCATCACCTGGTACTCGAATAATCCGTATTTAGTACGGAAGGCAGTTTTCCATTCGTCGCCTTCTTTAACTCGTACCAGATGATAAGCCCCCCGGAGATCTAACTTGGTGTATATGCAAGCGTCCTTCACCTGGTCAAGGAGTTCAGGGATCAGAGGCAGAGGATAATGGTTTTTAACCGTTATCTGGTTCAATGCGCGGTAATCGATACAAGTTCTAAGGTCGCCTTCTTTTTTGGGCACGAAGAACAAAGCCGATGATGCTGGGGACTTTGACGGGCGAATAAACCCATTAGCTAGGTATTGAAACAAATATTATCTCAAATGCAGATTCTCAGGTTCGGTAAGGGCATAAATCCTGCTACAAGGGGGTTGTGCACCGGGCACCAGATCGATTCGGCAATCGTACGATCTGTGAGGAGGTAACGTGTTGGCCTGTTCCTTTTGGAAGACGTCCTGAAAGTCTTGGTATTCCAGAGGTAGTTGCATGGAGGCAGAGGTTACAGATGCTAGATTAATCTACAGGTCTTCTGGGTAGCAGGTTTGTGTACAATCCGGGAAGGTTATTCTCTTAGCTCGCCAATCGATTCGAGGATTATGTGTCTCTAACCAAGGGATTCCAAGAATAACCTGAAACTGTGGAGCCTTGATTACATCAAACACAACACCCTCCCGATGGCCGTCGGGACCAATAAGAGTCACCTCAGTAGTGGAATGTGTTACCCGTCCAGAGGCAATTTCAGTTCCATCGACTGTGGTGATGACATCTTTGCTGGTTTTAGGACGGAGTGGGAGGTTAATCCTAGAGACCAATTCACGATCCACATAGTTTCCAATAGCCCCACTATCGATGTATGCCTTTATTGCATGCAACCGCTTAGGTTGTTCTGGATCTACGAGAACCATTGGCACAATGAAATGCGAGGTCTGAGAGTTAGTTTTCAAGCTCGGCAAGCGGACCCCTAAACTTGTCGGGCGGAGTCGTTTCCCGAAACAGAGTCTTCATGGTTTTTATCAGCAGCTCCTACCGCCTTTCGGGGCGGTTTTGCCGGGCAATCTCGTAGAAAGTGTCCAGAATTCCCACAATAAAGACATCATTTTAACTGCCGCCTCCTTTCACGTTCCTTTTGAGTTAAGGGTCCTTTAACCCCTCCAATTTGCATAGGCTCAGAGACATCAACTCCCTTGGGATTAGCATGGGTCTTGACCAACACCCGGGTCTCAAACCTGGACCGATTTGCTTTTCTGTTTTGAAGTCTGTGATCCAATTGGACCACTAAGTCTATATACTCTGTGCATTCTTGGGGCGGATTTACAACTTGGGCCAAGACATCTTTAAGTTCTCTGCGTAGGCCTCGATAAAACAACGTGACTCTTTTATCCTCTGGCCATCCCGTTTCCACAATTAGTCTATTAAAGGTTGCAATATAGGATAGGAGGTCCTGATTGCCCTGTCGCAGGGATAGAAGTTCGTCATCCAGAGCCTGCCCCTGAGAGTGTCGAGCAAATAACCTTTCCATGCTTGCTTGAGACCTTTGAAAATCACGGAGAATAGGCTCATCTTGAGTAACCAGTGGAACTGACCAATCGGCAGCGCAGCCGCTGAGATATGACAATACAAAGGCTACCTTGGTCTGATCATTAGGGAAGGCCCCAGGTCTGCATAGGAAGTGCAAATGACACTGATTCATGAATACGGCGAATCGTTTGGGGTCCCCAGCAAAGCGTTCGGGTGGGGCCAGCGGCATGTTTCCAGGTAGATTAATCTGCACAGGGTTACTGGAAACCACAGGAGCGGGGTTCCCTCCGGAACCGGTTAGAGGAGTTTGCCCAGCTTGACCTTGCAAAAGCTGTCTGGCCAGGTCATCAGTTCTTTCCTTTGATATTATTAATTCCCTCCTGAGGGCATTAGTCTCTTGACGAGCGGCATGTACTTCGGCCCATAATTCCCCCAGTAATTGGTCCAACTGATCAGTCTCAGAACTTTCCATAGCGCCTGGGTGGGAATTTGTAGGAAGTCTTCGCGTTCTGTTACGCTCACCTGACTCCCACGGAGGCGCTGGCCTGGTTCGCGCTGCTGACATCTTCTAAGGTGATGCGCAGGGTTCGGAAGACTGACAGGACCGGGCCCCCAAATCTGGCTTGTCTGGCTCACAGAAGTGTCCTTCTTAGGGTCTGGAAGGACGAGCTCTCCATCCTGCTTCTGATGCAGGGGCGTGTTGGTATCCAGTTACTTCACTGGATTTTCGGATTGGTGAGAACCAAACTTGCTTGGCTTCCAGGTAAGTTTTTTGATAAGAGGTTCCCCTTGTGTCCATGCATTAATGTACTAATGCTAGTGTCTTTTTCCCCATAGGGGCCGGGGTACGGAATGCCGGGGAACAGGCACCAACCCGAGATGAGAGGTGAAATCCTTGTAGAAATCAGGTAAGTCTTTAATGAGCGTTTTTTGGTAATGTCTTTTCATTCGCTCATTAACGCTGATGTCTCTTTTTCCCCTTAGGGGCCGGGGTCCGGAAATGCCTGGATGCGGCACGGACCCGAAATGAAGAGGGAATGAATCAACAGGTAAGTCTTAACATGGAGATTTAGCTTTCCGTATTCCCTTCTCTCTCACCTTTTGTTCTGGTCTTTTTCTCCCTAGGCGCTGGGGCGTGACTGCGAATCCGGATGATCCCTGCTGAACATGGAGGCGCCCTGTAAAGGTGAGTGGAATGCGGCGCTGCAGCGATCGACGCGATGAGCTTTTAAATAAAAGTTTTCCTTTTCAGGACTTTTCCTTCTTCTGTTCTCTTCTTCTCTTCCTTTGCAGGTGATCCAGGATGCTGGCAGGCGTGGCAGAAGTCAGGATGCAGGAGCAGACACGGTGAGCATCCAGCTGCTAGATGCAGAACAACGCGAAGCACGTGTGGCTGTTAAGGTGGGGTTTAAATAGCCTTGGAAGAAGTTCCAGGTATGTATCCTTCCTCCAATCAGGTATGTATCCTTCCCTGACCACGCCCGGATGGTAAATTAGTCCCACAGGTAAAGTAGTTCCTTTCAGGCCTCAAGGAGGCCGGGATCCTGCAGCATGGTCTGCATCAGGTAAGTGCACCCAAGCACTCCCATAATGAGCCTGGCGCCTATGGCGCCAGGACTGATGTCTTTTATGAGCCTGGCGCCATAGGCGCCAGGCACTGTCCAAAGGGCCCCTATATGGGGTTGCTGGGTCCTTCCTTGGGGACTGGATGTCCGCTTTCGGGGACGCAGGGCTTGAACCGGCTCCCCGGGAGCGGGCATCATGACAGTACGTGGGTGTAAATGTAATGTTCTTTGGGGTCTGGCCATTGTGTTCATTTGTACCATGGCAGGGAACAACGTTCTAAGTCGCATCAAAACCTGTGTCTCGAGAACTTCAATGTTCCATTGAGTTTGTCCATCCTTTAAACATAAAAACATATATCCAACTCCCCCTCCCTATACTTCGCCCCCAACTGAAGCATCTGTCGCCCCATTGCAACTCAAATACAAATTAAACACAAACTGTAGACTCGCAGCTCTTTGCTCTTAAGTTCCCACTGTGCTCCAACGCAGGGAGGCAGGGGGGGGACTTTCCAGGGGGAAGGGGGGGTTTCCACCTGTTCTGGCCGCTTTTCTATGAGTCTATTTATGGCTGTTACAATCATGTAAGCAGAATGTCAACAATGCACAGTACCTTACACCTTGCTCATTGGGGCCTTCAGAGTTCCTGATCATTCATGCCTCGGTGTCAGTCTTCTCTTTCTTGTAGTTGCGGAATGTTGCCTGGCGGTTGTCGGTCCGGCGGTTAATGTCTTGGTCGGGCACGGGGGGCTTTGTTTCCGTTGCCTCTTGTCTTAGTCCAGTCAACTTCAATGTGTTGCTCTGCCCACTTCCACGCATCTTTGGGGTCAGTGAAGTGGACCGTTGTGCCTTTATACTATATTTTAAGTTGGGCGGAAAATAGGAGGCCATATTTCACATTCAAGGTTTGCAACTGTTTTTTGAGTTTGTCAAACGATTGTCTGGCTTTTTGCTCGTCTCTGGTGTAATCTGGAAAGAACGTTATCTTTGTTCCATTGTATGTGAGGGTGCCTTTTGCCCGTGCCGTCTGGAGCAATGCGTCACGGTCTTGATAGTTCAATAGCTTTGCTATCACTGTGCGTGGGGGGGCACCTGGTACTGATCGACCCGTCGGCACGCGGTGGGCCCGTTCATTTGAAAAGAAGTTAGAAAATGTATCTGTTTCGAACATGTCTGTGAGTAGCTGCTCCAGAAATAATTCCATGTGCGGGCGTTCAACTTTCTCCGGCAATCCCAGGATTCTAACATTATTACGCCTGGATCTTCCCTCACTTTCATCGACCCTCTCCTCCATGGTTTTTAGGCGGGTCGTAACTCTAGCCAGCTGTTGTTCTACTTGCCGTAGGCCGTCCTCCGTCCCAGATATGCGTTGCTCTGCTTCTCCGGTACGGGACGTCAGCTTCTGGAGGTCATGCCGGAGGAGGGAGACGTCCATGCTGATGCCATCTATTTTTTGCTCCATCGAGGCCTGTGAGTCTGCTATGGCAGCCATGATGTCATTTAACGATATTGTGCCTTCTGCTTGAGGTATAGTGTCTGGTAGGTCTTGTTCTTGGTTGATTAGTTTCCTGGGTTTATCCTTGCCCATGTCGTACGCCGATGGTGAGGTGCCTCCGACTGAACAGGCGCACAGTTTTGGGGTTTCAGGCCGGCTTGCGTAATATTCCTTCTGCGCCCTCCTGGGCTGGGGGTGACTGCTAGTCCGTGGAGGTGTGGGTGCCTGTTGGTTAGGCCTGTGGGCAGTCACTTCCAGGCATAGGTCGCTGGTCGCAGATCTATCACAGTATGATACTCCTTCACCCTGCTACGTACTGAGGGGTGCGGCCATTTTGTCCGTGTTTTCCGGCTGCCCTGTAATTTCACTGATCGCACTACAGGCCCACATAGGCACAGGTCTTCGCCATGCGTACCCACAGGTCGGAGTCTCTGGGGGGTCTGTGGCGTCTCCCGAAACGGGTTATGAAGCCAGCGGGTCAAGAGCCGTGCACCTACCAGGCTGCTTGGTTCTGCATGCCGTCTGGGCTCCTTCTCTTGCAGGCTCTGTACGAGCATGAGGGCCAGGGTAGGGCGAACGTATGGATGTCACCCTAGGTTGCCGTCTCCCTCTCGGGTCACTCTGGTGGCCCGACGGTGCACTGGGGGTTTGTCTCACCACTCACACGGGCACAGCGTAGATCTTCCGTTTTCTGGAGACGGTGGGCCCGTTCTCCGTATTGTTCAACAGGTTCCCGCCTGGTTCGGTTTGCTGGCTGGGGGTGTTCCACGGACGAAGTGAGTGCTGCTGTTCTGGTGGAGCTTCCACCTCGTCATGCGCTTATTCCTGTGTGCCTCCATTCCCAGCCACAGGTCACTGATCACAGATCTGCGTCATAGTGACGATCCTTCATTCGGCTATGATCCGACGGGCGCGGCCATTTTGTCTGCGTTTTCCCGCTGCCGCGCGGCTTGTTTTCCTCAGCTCCGAACTCAACCAGGAGTATGCAATTTTGGCCAGGATTTCACCTGGTTGTGCCCGGTGTGTTTGTCTTCTGCAAAATGTATAATTTCTACAGGAAAGCCATTCATAGCAGGCTGTTTCTACAGGATATCTGCCGCGGCCGCAGATACTAACCCTTGCCGCCTTACTACGAGGTCCCTTTGCGGGTTGGTACTTTAACACCTGCTTTTTAGCAGGTGTTACAAACCAACCCGCAAAGGGACCAGGGTGCTAATTACGGTACCGCAATTTGTGGTACCGTAATTAGCACCTTCCCCATTCCCATTATGCCCTATGGGGCAAAAATGGGAATCGGGAAGGGCAATGGGGGAAGGGGGAATTACCACCCCGCCAACCTTGGAATAGGGCGGTAATTCCCCTTTCCTCCAAGGCGGTGCCGGTATTTTACCGGCATGGACCAAGGTGCTAATAGCACCTTGGTCCACCGCCTACCGTGTAATGAGGCCCTTTGTCTTTTATTTCTTCAAGTAGTTGGGTGGCGGATATGTTTAAAAAGTTAGAGCCTGTTTTCAATGTCTGTGCAACTCCATAACATAGAGTTGCTAGTTCTTTTTCGAAGAGTTGGAAAATGTATTTGACTTTTTGTGTGAATCTGAGGTCTTCAGAATACATTCTTAAAGAGTGATATTATGAAGCACCAATGTGTGTGGACATTTATTATATCTTCCTCCTTTTCCTGTAGGAGAGAGTAGAGGAAAAGAACGTGCTTCTACACTTTTTTCCCATATGCTAATTGGGGATCCTTTGGCTTGATGCATTTGATATGTTTGTAATGCATCGTCCATTGTATCTTTGGAGTGTAATGGGTGAATTGTGTACTGGTCTAAAATGTTGGCTGTCGTAACAGGATCTACATGTTGAAATTGGCTAGTTGCTGTCGAGTCTTGAATTATTTCTCTTGTAGTATTCATTGTTTTCTTTCAGATATTTTGGGCTTGTATATCTTTGTTTAAGTCGACTAGTTTACCACATTTGTTTGTCTTTTGTTGGTACACCATTAACTAGTACACTCAAAGATTGATCTATTGGTCGTTGTACTCGTAGAGTTTCTACATTTTCTTTGAGATCTAAAGGCAAATATATTACTTTGCCACAGATGTCCTTTATGAACTCAGACAAATGTAATTTGGGTGATTTTGGTTGAAAGCATATTATAGCTTCAAATGGGTGTACTGTTTGGATTATAATGCTCTCATACAAGATAAGTTATTAGAGAGCTTTTGGAAGTGGGGATATTTTAAGTTATTAGTGATAGCATGTGATGGCATTTGGTTATTGTCAAGCTTTGTGTTGCACTATGTGCAAACTATTGAGGATTCAGTTATTTTCTATTTAGTCACTGCTGTTAGATATAAAGCAAATCGGAACCATTGAGATTCCTCGTTGTCCTCTATTTTGTAGGCTATATCCACTATATTTTTTCTGTTTTTATGAAAATTTCTGCGACAACAGACACATACCTGTTCTGGTATTTCAGCAGATGTGTTTTGAAATGTAGCTATTTCTTTTTTGTATGTCTTTGTTAGGACTTTGGTTTTTATGAGGTTTTCGGAAATATTTTCTGAAGTTACAGAATTTTCTAAGTCAACTACAGTTCCAAAGTATGTACTTTGGATGTGTTCTTTTTCTTTAAGCAGTTCTTTGGCTTTTCCATCTAGGTGTATGTTACACATTAAGCTGCTTGTCCATTTGTACACTGCACAGTCTGTTTGGGTGAAAGGAGCATTTGGTTGAACGTTTGTTGGGGACATTTTTTCTATAAGGGTTACTTTTGCCATAATGGTGTATTCTACTATTTCATATCCTCGACTTTATTGTTTATGGCTATTGTTATTTGTTGTTCTTGTTTGTAAGTTTCTTCATTGAAATATGGTTTTATGCTGCTTTTTCGAATCCATTCACCATCACAGAAGTTTGAAAATGTGTCTATATTGACAATGCACATAGTTAGAAGTACTTTTTGTAATTTACTGATTAATTTAGTTAGTGGTTTTATTCTGTTTAAAATCAATATCAACAATTTTCTTTTTAGTAGAAAAGTGCTGCCAATTAGAACTTTGAGGTATAGTCTCCTGCAGTAGTTTATAATGGTAGATCGTGACTTTTGAGCTGTGTTCATAAGATTGTGAAGAACTATACGGTGGAACATTCTTTGTAACATACATTTATACATTGCTTTAATATGACTACATTAACACTGGTAGATACAGTGTTAGGTTTGTTAGTAGGTCTTCTTTTCTTTGTACTAATCTTTTACTTTTAGTTTTTGCAAAAGGAGCCTTACTTTTTTTTAGTCGTGCTTGGTTTAGTTTTGTTGAGTGAGGTTACTAGCTCTTTTGGTTTATTTTTCCTTTCTTTTATACAGAGTTGCTATTTAGTGGGCATTTTTTTGTGTCTGTTGGGAAAAGATAAAGTCGGGCATTAAAGTTGTGCAATGTATATACATGTATTGTAAATAGGTGTGTGGGTGTGATTGGAGAGCTTAATATAGTGCTGTTTGATTGTGGGGTGGCATATGAGGTATGGTTGTGAAGGTTGTGAGAGTAAGAATCTGTAGAGGTGTGATGACATTGATTTAGTGAGTAAGGGAGTGGTGGTGTGATTGATATGATATGATATGAGAGTTTATTTATATAGCGCCTATACACAATGGGCCTGATTCATAGAATCTGGCGCAGAAAAGGTGCAAGGGCCACGTGCCAAGAAAGAGTCTGCGCCAGCCATGGCGCACATACATTTTTGTGTGCTTCGCATATTCATGGATTTCCCGAGGCATCAGTAGCCGTGGCGTAAGTAACAACAAGCTGCTGGAGTAACACCCCAACATACCCCCATGCACAGGTAAAAGGAAGTAAAATGCCTAACACAGTGCAATCCTCTGCACCATCCCTGGTCCAGCATACAGCCACCCTAGCAAAAACACCCCTCAATCCCTGCCCACACCCCAGCGTAATCACGTGAAAAAACCTGCAATTGTCACTTGCACTGCAGTGTAATCGCACAAAAACACCTTGAAATCTCCGCCCGCACCACAGCGTAATTGTGTGAAAACACCTTGCAATCCCCGCCTGCACCACAGTGTAATTGCACAAACAGACCTTGCAATCCCTGGGTGTACCTCAGTTTAATCGTACGAAAAGACCACGTGATCCCCGGATGCATCCCTGCATAATCGTGCGAAAACACGTCACAAACCCCAGCCGCATCCCCAGCCAAATAACGCAAAAAAGACTATGGGCTCCCTGACTGCACCCCAGCATATTCGCACGAAAAGATCTCGCAATCCCTGGCAGCACCCCAGAGTAATTGAGTGAAAAGACCATGCAATACCCGGCCGCATCCCAGAGTAATTGCGCAAAATCACCTGGCAATCTCCGGCTGCACACCAATGTAATTGCGCAAAAAGACCACACAATTCTCAGATGCATCCCAGCGTAATTGCGCGAAAAACTTCGCAATCCCCTGCCGCGCCCCAGACAAATCGCGCGAAAAAGACTGTTCAATCCTCACCCGCACCCCAGTGCAAACGTGCGAAAAGACTTTGCAATCCCCGGCCACACACTGGCCTAATCACACAAAAAGACCTCGCAATGCCAAGCCTCACCCTATTGTAATCGCGCAAAAAGACCATGTGATAACTGGCAGCACCCCAATGTAATTGCCAAAAACACCTCACAATCCCAGGCATATTGCACGAAAAGACCATAAAATCCCTGCCCACACCCCAGCATAATCGCATGAAAAGACCTCACAATCCCTGGCCGCACCCTGCGTAATTGTGCAAAAAGACCATGAGATCCCAGCCCCCATCACCCATGACCCCACCTTGCAGGCAGCCCCCTCCAGGTGGTATCCCCACACCCCAGACCCCATCACCTGTGGCGTCACCCTGCAGGCAGCCCCCTCAACCTGGGACATCCCAGCCCCCATCACCTGTGCCCTCACCATTCAGGCAGCCCCCTCCACCTGGGATACCCACACCCCAGCCCCCATGACCCATGCCCCCACCCTGCAGGCAGCCCCCTCAACCTGGGACACCCCAGCCCTCATCACCTGTGCCCCCACCCTGCAGGCAGCCCCCTCCACCTGGGATACCCACACCCCAGACCCCATCACCCATGCCCCCACTCTGCAGGCAGCCCCCTCAACGTGGGCCAGCCCAGACCTTATCACCCATTCACCCACCCTGCAGGTGGCCCCCTCCACATGGGATACCCACACCCCATCCCCCATCACCCATGCCACCACCCTGCAGGCATCCCCCTCAACCTGGGACACCCCAGCCACCATCACCTGTGCCCCCACCCTCCAGGCAGCCCCTGCCACCTGGGACACCCACACCCCAGCCCCCATCACCTGTGACCCCATCCTGCAGGCAGCCCCCTCCACCTGGGGCACCCACACCCCAGCCCCATCACCTCTGACCCCACCCTGCAGGCAGCCCCCTCAACCTGGGATACTGACAACCCAGCCCCCATTGACTGCTGTGTTGTGACACCACCCCGAATATCCACCGGAAAATGTGTCCTGCAACCTAAAATGAATGCATACACCTGGCCCACATGCATGAGTGTGACAGCTGCTCAAACACAATTGCTATCCGCAACCATCTCCCACCATACAAATATAACAAGTTAATGTTAAAGTGAGGCCCCGCTGGCCATGTGACAATGTCATGTCACAAATCCCCAGGGACAAATAGTCCTACAGTGACAGAATAAAAAGCAGCCTCAATGTGTTCCACATGAACATACACTGGCCAGGCAACTCACAACCTGGGCCTCAATGAGCTGCTATTTCTAGAATACATTTCCTAATAAACACATCACTGTTCCTCCCATATGTGAAGGATATGATATGAGGGGGAACAGAGGGAAGACAGAGACAATGATCTTACTAGGCCAGCTGACATTGAGATGGCGCAAGTGCAAGGGAAGTGGGGAAGGGGAAAAGTGAGGCGGGAAGGAGGAGGGGGCAGTGCAGTACATGGGAATGACATTAAAATAAATAGAATAACAAAGCAATTAATAAAAGTGTGGCCAGCTGGTGGGAAGTGCAAGGATAAGAGCAGACATCAGGTGTCAAGTGCTGGTAGGGGACTGTAGAAATACAGAAAAATAGTCCAAGTGCAGGGGATGCCTGGGATGCAGTGCGGGGGTGCAAGTGGCGGGTGAGGGGACCTGGGACCGAGGTCAGAGGGTAGCCAGGTGACCAGTGCAGATTCAGTCAGGAGTTCAGCAGGGGAGAGGAGGAGAGAAAGCAGAAGCAAAGAGGGATGTTTTGAGGTCTGATTGACTACATGGCAATCAGACAGTGTGCCATGCACCGAGACAGATGCATTGGTCAGCCGATGTGTAAATAATAATGAATGCCAATATTGTATGCCAGTGCAAGAGGTTGACCAACACCTGAGATAATGATAACTGCACAAACACTCGCTGGTGAAGGGGAAAGCACTACATGTGAGTTACACAGCATAAAGCACATCATGTGCCAATATCCTGAAAATGTAACACTCCCACAGTTACCCCACCCACCTCCCTCACAAACACAGCGAGGGCTAATACACAGTGATGCTGCACATATGAAAGCAAATGCCATTTTACTGTGCACACCCAAACTCCCACTTCACACTCCACCACTGGTCAGCCACATGTGTATATTCAACCCACAAATAAACCTCAAAAATGACACATGCATGCAAGGAACCACACACATGATTAACAATGGTCAGAACCAGGGCCACTAAAGGGACTACTAAACCAGCACACTTGAAAAATAACTGTGATAATAAGAAAATAAATTATGTTAAACAGTTGTATTGCATTCATAGAGACTGTAAATACAAGTTCAAAATCTGTCCATGCAAAAATAACGAATGTAAAAATGTCCATGTCCATTAAAAATATTTACAATACCAAAAAAAAAAACATTACTGCATGGTGAACACTAAAACACACACAAATAAAACTATGTAAAAGATAAACATGGAATAATGCCCAAAAGCTCCAAATAATAAATAAAATCAAAGGAAACGTATGTGTAAAAAACTATGCACAAAGGCAGCGGGCTAGTCCTCTTCCTCACCAATGTCGCTCAATGTCCAGGCTAATGCATCATTGAGCACTGCGTCCACTTCCACAATGCGTGCCTCTGTTGCTTCCTCAAGGGCTTTCAGGTCCACCAGCATGGCTGTCTCCCTCGCCTCCCAGTCCCTGCAAGCATCCTCGAGGATGAGTCAATGCCGCCTTGCCCGACATAGTGCAATCTCTGCCCTGGCCATGGTGAGTCTAGCCTCCAGAGCCGGCTGCCGCTCTTCCCCAATTCGCTGCCCATATTGCTCCCACATGGAAGACATCCTCAATCGGAGGTCTACATTTGCGTCCTACTCAGAGACTGCTGCTGCCATATTGCCCGGTGCCTGCTTCGCATGGAAACCCTCCGGGCTGGTCAAATACCCGGGTTGTCGGGCATGTGCACTGCTCCTGTGTGCCTGCTCTCCTTCCATTGCCATTGCTCCTGTCGTAGTCTGGATTGGCGTGGTGACCACCTCAGCTGATCCACTGGCGACTTCCAACTCAGGCAGGGATGGTAGCTACTCCAGTCTGGCTGACATGGGTGGGACTGGTACACAGGGGGCCCTGGTGGTATCTAGGCCTGAAGGTGCCCTGGATGACAACAGGCACACAAAGTGGACAGCCCACGCATCAAATTCGAGACCAGGAATGTTGCTAACTAGTTCAGGAGATGCCCAACCTCATTGTGATGATGTGCAAGCCCACAAGTGTAAGCCTGCACATCATCACGAATGACAGTTGTATGCCTCACAATACCGGCTAGCAGGAGTTCCACTCTGTCTCGAATGTCCAGATCTGCAGGCATTGGGGTGTCAATTTGGGTGTAAACATCTGACACCTGCGGATGGGTCCAGCCTGGGGCATGCCGGCAGGTGCCTACTGGTGCAGGTGCTGGCACAGTGACAGGATTTGGCACAGGCACCTCCACAGAGACCCGCACTGCCTCCTGCCCCTGAATGTGGACTGCACCAGTCACACCCACCTCACTACCCCCGCCGAGCCCTATGGACTGGGCTCATATGGCCCCCTCCTCGTTCTTGTCCCGCACCAACCTGGATGTCTCTCCCAGTGTCTTAAGCAGTGGATTGCACCTCTGTCAGCTCACCTGTCCCCCTGCTGCTGAGCAGTCCATATCCAGCTTCGCCCTCTTGAACCTCACCCCAGCAGCTTTGGCCCATGTTCCAGACATGAAACCAGCCACCGCGGTCCCTAAGATGATGTGTCCAGGGACTGTGGCTGTGCCTTGCGCATACGCCTGGTGGAGGCATCCCTTTTGCCTTGCTCCACAGCACCATCTCCGCCCTGTTTACCCAATGCAAACAACAGGGTACTACACCGATGTGTACTTGGCACCAAAGATATTTGCATGAAGTACACTGCTCAAGGGTACAACCATCATCACCCTCAACAACACAAAGGTGCATCCAATGTACATACATAAACATACATGTCTGTCCTTCACAACAGACAATCACATCCGGGGACATGGCACTGTCACAACCTATCAATTGTGCATGCTACACACACATGCATCATGTGCTCATACACATGTCATGCACTCACATCACCTGACAGTCCTCAAGCAGTGCACTGAGCATTCACATCAGAGTCACCTCAACAGCAATCACGCAACATGACTAGGTCACACATTGAAATGCACCTGTTACTTCCATGCAGGAGTGATGGCTAGTCACATCTCAGACACCACCTCATCTGTCATAATTCTCACACGGGCAACCACATGCATGTTGTGAAATGCTGCAGTACAACACACAATGCTAATGTAAGACAATTGAAATCACACATGGTTCTCTGTACACATATAGAGAACTGTCTGGGACATGCACACAGATATTCGTACAAGAGGCATTCTTGCTGTAAGCCCAAGGTGCACACTCCCGTCATACATAAACATGCAAATGCACTGTGGAGGACAGTAGCACATGGACACTCACCTGTCGACTCCAGGCATTGCTGCATCTCGCTGACCATGGTGTGCAGTGCTGGGTAGCCCCTCTCCAGGACCCGCATGTTGGTGGTGTTCAGCCCTTGTCCTGGAGGAAGCGCAGGGCCTTTCTGTGGGTCCTGGAATTCAGGTTCTCTCAGTGCTTGTGCACATGGTGGTAGTCATGGCATGCCACCCCCTCCGATAAGCAGCTGGTGTTTGTCAATCTGTATGCAGAATTGTATTGAGGAGATTATATGAAGTGTACAGTTATGGTTTTGATTGGTGCATTCCTTTGTAATGTGTACTAAATGAAAAAATAATGAGTATTTTTTAAGTGTTTGTAAAAATTGTATATTTACACGTCGTAAACATTAGTAATGATTTTATGTACATGTGTTTGTTGGTTGATGGGTACCACTTTTTTGGGTCTCACGTATTATTCTGGGATTTGCGAATGCTGTCCGACATCCGCGGACTACCGCACTGTCCGCAGCCTCCATATCTGCAACATTGGGGGTGAGTGTTCTATAAGGAACTTGTAGCAGATTAAGGGTTCACTAGTAAAACCCTATGAAATTCACTCCAAAATATTGTTAAAGGGACATTATGGTTAAGTTGCACTAATAAAAACCTATGAATTTCACTGAAAACACTTTGTTAAAAGGATAGTGATCTCATTGTAATCAATGACAGTTGTGTTGCCAACTTTGATGTGCTGGGTCTTAGTTTTAGCAGTTCATGTGGTGGTCTGAGTTATGGTTCCTTAGCCTACCATAACTGGTAAATTCCAAGGATTTTTTGGTTTTACTTTTAGACATAACCTGCCTTTAACAACATTGTTTCACTGAATTTAATAGGTTTTTGCTAGTGCAACTGCTGCAGCAGCCCTGTAGTTATGGTTAAGCTGCTCAAATCATAGAATTAACACTTTTTGAGTGGCATATAACTGTGCCCCCCCCCCCAGATGGATACTCACCAAACTTTGCAAATTGTGTATATGGCCACCTTGGAATGATTCTGCAATATGTGGTGCAGTTTCGTCAAGGGGGGGAAAAGTTATAGGGGGTCCCAAAATGTTTGAAATGCTCATAGATACAATTTATTTCTCAATTAAGGGTGCCTAGTAGGCCTTGATTTTCACACTTCCCATTACACCACCTGCCTTTTCTTAGTGGTTTATTCAAAAGACATAATTTATACATTAACTATACATAGTGATCTATACACTTTTCACAGATTCAAATAACAATCATTCCAACCTATTATTCTCTGTTGATATTCACATAAAACGTTCACATTCTTCACTTTTTTAGACACAAAAAATCCTTTAATATCCACTTTTTGACCGCACCCTGGTCCCACCTTTACATGTACAATATAATAAGACTGAGTAGTATTTCAAGGATCAATCCAAAATGTTAGTACTTTCTTTTATGTTTGATCTGCCCTTTGTTTGCAGTGTCGTGAGTAGTTCTTTAACGAGTTGACACTGTCGGGCCAATTCATGGAATAAACGTGCGCTGAAAATCCCAGTGCAAGCATGCGCAGGGTGGCGCAAGCGTGAGAAAGCAAGCGCATGCGCACGCGTGCAATTCAAGAAAGGTGCTGGGCGTGTTTTCCACTGTGTGTGGCGCACGCGAGCACACACGTCATCAAACGACGTGCGCTAGGCGCACAGCGCAAGCGCACATAGCGCGGCGCACACAACAAGGCGTAACTGGGGAAGTACTGCAGGGAACTACACGGAACGCCCACACGCACACGAACAATCCGTATTCATGGATTCAAATACGGGAAATCTGCACACAGCAAAAGACGCGCATAGGCGTCAACGCGTCCGCTACACGAAGGCAGGCGGAAGTGTCCCCGCGCACAGTATAAAAGTGCGTGCAAACAACAAACACGTATATACAGCTACGATGAATGCCCCATTTGTCGCAGCACTGATCGTGGGACACGGAGGCGGAGAATAGCCAGGGCCCGCATTTTTTCACCCCGCACAAGCCTTTTTGGGATGCCTGACGACCAGGTCTATGGCAGGTATAGGTTTCCACCTCGTATCATCCTAGACCTGGTCAGGGAGTGGGAAGATGACCTTACATCCCCCACCCTCTGCTCCCAAGCATTGAGCCCCTTGGAGAAGGTGCTCAATGTCCTTCATTTTTTGGCCACTGGGTCATTTCAGCATACTACTGCCATAGTGGGGGGGTCTCAGAGGCCGCCCAGTCACACTGCCTACACCAGGTCTTGGCAATCATGACAGCACGCCCCTCAGCCCGCAGGCACATATACATGCCCAGAACACCTGCAGAAAGGCAGGCCGTTATCCAGGACTTTTACAGGGTGGCACACTTCCCCAAAGTGCTCGGTGCCATAGATTGCACCCATGTGGCCCTATGTCCACCTAGGGCCACTGAGCACATCTACCGAAACCACAAGCACTGGCATTCCATCAACGTGCAGGTGGTATGCGATGCAAAGGGAATCATCACCTCTGTCTATGAAAACTACCCTGGCTCAACGCATGACAGTTTCATATACAGAATGTCCACCCTGAGCCGGGCCCTGGAAGCTGGGCAGCATGGTGACACATGGCTCCTAGGTGAGTACAAATGCCTGTGCACATGCATGCATGTCACACAACACACAAATACACAAACCCCAATAATCACAACCATCATCACCTCTCCAGGGGACAGTGCCTACCCTCTGAGCAACCACATGATGACGCCAATCCGTAACCCCACCACACCACCCCAGGTAAGATACAATGTGGTCCATATTGCAACCAGGGCCATAGTGGAGCCCACATTCGGAGTGCTCATGTCACATTTCCGCTCCCTTAACCGCTCTGGCGGGCAGCTACTCAATGCACCCCCAGTAGTGTGCAGGATCTTTGTGGCAGCATGTGTCCTGCACAATGTTGCAACATGGCAGGGCGTACCGGTGGACATGGTGGTGCCCCCACATCCCCAAACACAGGCACAAGTGCTGCCCATGGGAGGGGACAGGGCACGTGGCGAGGAAGCTCGGACCCAGCTTGTGGCACATTTTTCACCTAAACTCCCACCCCTGCGGAGTGCACACAGGCCTGGCACATACCAAGTGACAATCGATGATGACAAAGAGACAGTCAACTGTCACAACCTTACCACCCTGAGAATGTTGCCATGTAAGTACCACATTGTGTGCATCCCTAGCTACTTAAACATAAGCAATCCTGTGTGACCAAAAGGCACACATGCAAGGTGTGAATCACACAGACCTGCAAAACAGGCCATGACTATCACTGGTATGTCACCCACACCCTCCCAAATCACAACATGACATGGCAAGCAATAGCTATACACCAACACAGTACCAATAAGGTACACATCGACATGTGAAAAATGTAAAGTGGCATCAGACAATCCTGACATGGAATCAGATTAAATGACTGACCAACAACCTCCCACCCAAAAGAAGTCATACCCAAATGAATTCCAACAGTTGTAGTTGTAACATAATAATGAATGCCTGTCTACATGCACATTGTGCATTGCAAAATCAACACTGCAGCTTCTGTGTGCCCTGTCCACCTCCTGCAACACACTGCTCAGCGCACAGCATAGTGAACAGCCATTGTGTGTGATCCACACCCTGAGCATCACATCTAAGTGACAAACTGCATCAAAAAGCAAATTATGCATGTACAGGATCCACAGTTGGTCATAGATCAGGGACACAGTGGGCACCAGAAGGCAAACAGAGTGTACATGTGGACATGGAAGGGTGGTTGTGCATGTAGTGGATCATAGTGCGAGTGTGTGGGTCAGTAGGGACATGCACTCATTATATGCATGTGCAATCAAGTGACCATCAGTTTCCTCTACACATCACATGAGAACATTCACCATGTGTACACCCCAGCATGTCAAGCCACAACTATTCCCTCACACCTGAAAGGTAAACACAACACATAAACAGTCATTGAACAGCAGAAAACATCATGTACATAGGATACCCCAATTACAATGTCAGGGTGCGAATCACACTGTAGGGCAAGGCAACTGTCAACAACAAAACACCCCCCTCCCTCACAAATCACCATGACCCACTGAACAACTGCACCTGGGTTATGTAGCCTTCATCCTTGAATTTCACCTGGCCACAGGATCACCCTTCCCCTTTGTCACCATCTCCCACCTTGTGTGCAAAAAGTGTCCAGCACCCTTAGAGGCCACCTTGACTTGCAAAAACACCACATCAAAGAGAACTCAAAGCAGGCCAACACAGAAGCCAAGCAAAAAGCCTGCAGGCAGCAAAACAAACCAGAAGAGCCTCCAGTAGATGACTTGAAGTAACAGTACGTCACAAAGCCCAAGTACTACCACAATGACGTAACAACCAAGGTAGCACAGTAAAACAATGTCACAACAGGATATGTACCATGAGTGGTACATAACACAGAATGATGCACCACGAACTGATGTGTACTGTCACAGCTCCCATGTACAGGCGCATGAGTGGCACAAACCAACCACCCCCACCATAGTCTGGGTGCCTGGAAGGTCAAACTCACACAGGCTTCTGAGACTCTGGTGGGGAAGGAGGGTCAGGGACATGCAGTCGGGACAGGCATTGCTATACTGGATAACCGGAATGAGGGGCAGGAGAGGGGAGTAGGATTGACACAGGAAAGTAGGAAACGCACAAAAGTGTACTACTCACATTAAAACATACACAAGTACACCAAACTAGATCATCATGCACATAGTAACAAATTACTCAAATGGAAGACAAAGAGAAACTTATCTCTGGGGTGAGTGCTGGCCTCCTGCCTGCGCACTCTCAGGTCCGGTAACAGGAGCAGTTCAATGCTGCAAAGAGAGCCACAGTTACTAATCTGTGCATGCCCATAGCACACAAACACACCACCATATATGCCCCAAACTAACAAACTACTCTACAAACAAACAATCTGGTTTGAATGCTTCGTACCCCTACGTAACATTACCCTTGTGATGGTTCATACACAGTCAATGCAGTAAGTCAGGCGCCGGTGGGTGCGTGGCAAATGGAAGACCAATGTGTCACGATTCACACAACATGCAATGTTCCCTGGGTAAGCAGCCAGTTGCATATAGCAAGGTATGAATTCAGAACAAGTCGTGTTCCACCATGACTGAAATAAAGTAGGTAGTGCATGTATCAAATTCTACATGGAAATGAAATGCACTGCACACAAGTCTGTCCCTTGCTGTCTGTCCCTGTGAGCTGCTTCTTTCCATGTCTCGGAATGCTACATGGCTAAGACAAGTGCCTCAATGGAACATGGTGGACCGGAGGGTATGTTCCACTACCCCTGCAGGTGTCCCAGACAGCTTTCCCATCAACTAGCCATTAGTCCACCAACACATGTCAGCTGTATTGTGTGCTTCAACGCCAATATTTTTCCAAGCTCACCATCAGTGCTGCTACTAATCATGCATGTGCAACTGGCCTGGTGGAAGGTTTGCTGTGTTGTGGCCCCCCTGTGCTGCTCACCTTGCCTGGAGTCCCTTGAAACACGTCAGCTGTTTTCGGATGTATGAGCACAATCCCTGTGCCTCTGCTTGTGCACACATGCGCATGTCGGCACCACCAAACGTGTCCAGCTTCCAGACATCCAATGGCCCATTGTTGCTGGTAAAGGTGGTCTGGAGGCTCATCCCCCTGCAGAAAGGGCATGAAACACATGATTAATGCTTTAAATTCATCTGTGTGTGTCTCTTCATGCATTTCATGACTGGACCATGTCAGAGACATACATCAGAAATCACACCATCAGTCCGTCTTTCACAGGCAAAATTTGAAACACACTATCTACAGCATGAATTGCAACAAGCACATGCACAGTAAAGATAAGAAACATACTACACAATGCATAGCAATGAATGTACACATGAATCATGATACCCCCCATCTAGCGAAAGAAGAACAGTGGTCAATAACACCCTTGTCATCCCCACTAGGCGTGTTAACACAAGTTGGACAGCAGCAGACATGCCACAGATATGACAGTCCAAAGCCCTTGTATAATCGGTGTAATAGGCTGTTACACCGAACCATCCTTGCGAGCCCATGGATAAGGGAAGCAAGAGTGGCATATGTGAGTCAAGGACCCCAAGCTGCAAACACATACACAAGACAAGCTTGAAGGGCCCAGCTGGAACACACAGTGTATGCTTTCAAAAGCCACAAAGCACCACACCGTCACATGAAAGCACAATAGACAAGGAATTTTAAACTATATTAATTAATTACACTAACAATGAAAACCCTACATTATCTATTTAAACTAACTATCAAATTGAAACTAAACTAACTAAACTAAAAGAAAAATCAAAAATGGCCACATACGACCCGGGTGGGGCACCTAGGAGGGGGGAGGTACAGGGTGCTGCTCAACACCCACATGCGATGATGTTGAGGAAAAAAAAAACCTCCATGGACTCAACGCCTGCACAGCCCGACCTATGTGGGAGATAGATTGTCATCCGAGGCTGGCTCTTCCTGGAAAGGAGGACGTGGCACAGGAGCCTGACCACGCCTAGCCGCAGCTTTTCCCTCAACGGCAGCAAGTCTGCCGGACGGGTGAGCCTGGTTCTGTGGGGCGATCACACGTAGGTCTGCATGCAGGACCTCACGTGATACGCGTGCTTCCTCTTGCATGGTAACACGTGTAACACAGAGTTCCTCCTGCAAGGCCTGGCTGGACAACTGTTGCACCTCCCGGCAAGCATGTATCTCAGCCGAGATGGTACGCTCAAGCTGTGCAAACCTCTCCTCTGCCCGCTCCCTCTGGGACATCATAAGGACACCCAGAGTGGATCTGAGGGAAGCATACTCCTCCCTCAGGGCCTCCATGTGTACCTCTGCATGAGCAGCAATTGCTTGACGCAAAGACACCATCTTAGCCTGGCGTGCCCTGTCTGAGGCCGCCATGCCTAGCCTAAGCGAGCGGGCCGTGGACCGTGCCGCCTGCTGCTGGAGAAGCACCTGCCTAGCAGGGGGGAGCACGGATTGGGCCACACGCTCCATGCTCACAGCGATGTTCTCCATTGTTGCCCCCTGGTGTTCAGAATTGGCTCCCACTCAGTGTACAGCGGTTGCGCGCGGCAACCGTGTTGCTGGGCTTGACCCCTGCTGGACCCAAGGACTGGGTGTCCTCGTTGTGTTGGCACCGCCCGCGGCTACACGACTACATTCCCCCGTCGACCTGATGGCCCAGGCACATCAGTGACTGGTGTGGAGTGTGACCCTGCATCCCGATCCACCACAGGCAGAGGTTCCAAGACGATCTGATCCCTCAGTGCAGGTGTCGCAGACAGAGGAGTGCCCACACCAGAATCACTCACCCCCGACATATGGACCTGATGCTCATCCAACTCGACATGGACGTCAGAGTGGTCATCAGGGCTGGACTCATTGCCAGCCAGAGACAAGATGGACTGTACCACATTTGGGTTTTCGTGGCCTACCACCCCACGACCCCCACTTGTGCTGGGTTGCTGTAGTGATAACAACCCTGTGCCTGGCATGACAACACCATCCTCTGGCTCCATTGCATCATCATCTGAAAAGTAGAGAGAAAAAAGGTCACTACACATGTTAGAAGCACACAACACACACAAACACACAGACATCACACAGACACCAAACACATCAAGCAGACATGTCACACACAAGAGAGAACCTGCCATGCACGCTGGGTCAAATTGACACTGCTTCTGTGATTAAGCATGTAGAATGGTGTTATTTTGCACAGAAGTGGGTCGATGCAGTGCAGCAAATGTGTACGTTACTCACTGTCTACATGTACAAGTACTTCATGATGTGCATCAGAAAAGTGTGAAGGCAGTGCAAGGTCAACTTCAGCCATCACGTGCAATGTGCATTCAATGGCTAGCATGGCTACAAGCAAACCACCCCTCTCCGAAGTGCAAATGCAGGGATGCCTAGCATTGTATCAAAAGGCTGACCATAGACCTGTGTATTGACAGACAGTGTAGACTAGCATCAACTGCATCATGTGAGTCAAGTGACAACACAGCAAATGATGATAGGACAGTAAGCAGGACACATGATGAAACCTCCGGAGTACACCCACGTGTGAAGAAGACACTACACTAGTTGGACAGAGTCATTGGCCATTAAACAGGCTGAGGCCTGTGACCCACACAGACTGTCACACCCTAAACATGTGTGCGATGCATGACTGAGCCACAGTGGACATGGGAAGGCTGATGAAATGCCACGAGTCCCCCTGGACTCGTACTACAATGATCATCCAGTCAAGGGCACATAGGGGCTCATGTCCCTGCGGGGCATCTGACCTCTGCACAGTCCAAGTGAGACACCCTGCATCAAGTACAAAGGATGTACCACACAGCATATGTCTGGCAGATTGGCTGCTGGAAGTTAGCATGTACACAGAACGAATGAACAGGGAAGTACTCAATGGCAAAATTGAAGCATACCAGTGCTAAGGTGGAATTGGGGTGCAGAGGGAGGGTGGAGGGGCAAGGGAGCATGCCTACATGGAGTACCCGCATGCAGGCAGAGGACACATGCACGTCAGTAATGCTATGACATAGTCCCTGGGCTGAGAGGAAGGTCACCCCACACTACATGCAGAAGGGCCAGTGAGCTGGACCATGGAATGGAGGGGCATCCTGGTGACCAGCATGTGAGTAGGGTGCAATAGTGATGATGCGGACAGTCCCCATCCGCTCCACATGTCCACCATCCAGCAGAGCATACATGCATCAGGGAAGCATTGCATTACTTGCATATCAGAACCATGTACACGTGACATGTAGTGGCGGTCATGCACAACACATCACACAAGTAAAACACACATGTCCTCAACAAACACGCAGCAACACTCACTGGACTGGGCATCAAAGTCCGGCATTTTTCCCACTCCTTTGACCGATTCAGATGGTATGAACTCCGCAACGAGTGACTCATGCGGAGTGAGGTCTTCCTCCTCAGGTGCAGGCCCACTGCCAGTCACCAGAGTCAAGTTGTAATTTGAGGCACGCTTAGCCTTAGCGCTGCGTTTGAGGTCATTTCAATGCTTTTTGCACTCTTGTGTCATGCACACCTCATGGCCGAATGCACTCACATGTTCCGCAACTTGCTTCCAGTGGGTATCACGGTGGGCAGCCGTAGTCTGACAATTAGGACCCACTAGCATGTCATGGCTGTGGAACTGCACGTAGTCCACAATGAAGTCCAATTCCTGTTTGCAGAAAGGCTTCTTCCTCGACATGCAGGAGGTCGTGGCTGTGTGTGGGGTCCCAGTCTTTGCTGCAGGTGCAACCTTCCTCCTCTTGGATTGTGGCGCAGACCCTGGCTGGAAAATGCCACCCTGATCACTATGGGCAGTAGCACCGGTGGATTGAGCCAAGGGAGTGGCAGGTGGAGGGACGACCAAAGGCCTGACTTGCGTCAGTGGCAGCTGGGTGCCCTCTAATGGACCCTGCGCAGCAACATCCGCTGCGGCAGGGTCATTGACTGTGACTGTCCTGGTTGGCAGACTCACAACCGGGGTGTTGTTGGCTGCATCTTCCCCTGCACTTGCCAACACCCAGCTGTTCGGGGCAGCAGATGACATTACTGCCCCAGGGACACGTGTCTTGGTCAGGGCAGCCTTGCGTGCACCTACGGTTTCCCTCCTGACCTGTTGGAAATCTTCCAACGGCTCTTCAAGTGCCAACACAGACTGCGCTGGCAGACCCTGAGCCTGGGTGGTGGTGTCCACAGCTGCACCTGCAGCTACCACTACCCTTGGGCCCGTGGCAGTCGATGAAACAGACTGCCGGGTCACACGGGCACCAGTGCCAGATGCAGAAACTGCATCTCCCGGAACCACAGGGGGTGGTGGCATGGCTGTACTAACACATGGCACAACATCATGCTCAAGTGGCGCACCCCTGCATCTTCCCCCTCTGCAGCCACCCTGGACACCCTGGAGTCCCCCTACTCCCTGGTCACCCCGGCCATGTCCCTGACCATGCCCGCCACGAGGAGGACGCCCAGCTGAGGCGCCCCTCACCTTTGGTGGCCTCCCAACCATGGCACAGATGGAGTAGTGCCGGCACAGATGGAGGAGTGCCAATGGGAGGTGTACACCACAATTGTCCTGGGCAATTGAGGTGAAGGGGGTGGGATGCAAGATGTTAACAGCCCCCCTGCACCTGCAAGGCTGTATGTGAACCCGGTGATGTAGTGACAGGTCACGCAACCCTCAGGCACCCCAAAACTGCAGTAAAACGGTGCACGCAACCCTGCAGCCTACGTGCGTGGAATCAACCTCCTGCAGTACGCAGTGGCACCCAGTAACACGAAAAACGCGTACGCGTGGGACACGCAGGCTACTATGACCTCGAAAACGGGTGCGATACACAGGGGCACCTGCAGTGGGAAAAATAGCGTGCGCGACTCACTGTCTGACTAGCGTGATAATGAAAAACACGCATAGCCAATACCCCCCCCAAAAGAAGAGATACGACCTTGATCCGCTGTGAAGTTGTGATGGCGCGTGAAACAACATGAAGTAGCAACACACGTCGGTCTCCACGAAAGGCACGCACAGTGAACTGCTGGCCCTGCTCACCTTTAACCCGTGCTGAGCGAAACACCTGTCTCGCATAGCCCCTTTCCTCGGATTACACGCATTCACACGCAGACGTGCAGTTTTGTCACGTGCGTGCTGGACCACTATGCCCACGTCACGAGGGAAATGCCTGTGCGCGCTATGTCACAGATGCGCTTACGAGCTAAGGGCCTTTCCTCGAATTACACGCTGACGTGCAATTCTTTCACATGCCAAATCACTCCGTATCAAACTGACCACGCGAAAACACACAGAAGACCACGCTCCTGTCCAAAAGGCCATTTTCCTGCCCCTAAGAGCCGCGAGCACGCTCCCACCACCCATCTGTTGCTGTCTGCCTGCCTGCTGCCCACGTGCCCTGCTATTTGGTGCCTGCACGTCAGCCATCTGCAGGGGTCCAGTTGCTGTGTCCACCCCTGCTGGAACAGAAGACTGCTGACTGGGATACCATTGCTCCACAGCCCAGCCCCAGGACCCAGTTGCCCACCCATGTCTGCCTCGGGGGTCGTCATGTCGGGGCAAACACCTTCTGAGACGACTGGTGACCCCCAGCCAGAGAGGCAGAGGGCCACCAGCTTCAGTGAGAAGGAAGTTGGTGTCCTGGTGGGGCATGTCCTGGGGCATTATGATGCCCTCTTTGGAACATCACGCACCAACAAAGAAGGACGGGAGAGGATCTGGGAGGACGTAGTGGTTGCCATCAACGCGGAGGGGGTGGCAACCCGTGACATCAAGCACGTCCGGAAGCGCTGGGAGGAATTCAGGTCCAGGACCCTCTACAAGGCCCGGCGCCTCGCGGGGGGGCCGGGTCAGCATGAGTGACATCCAGATGAGGGTCCTGGAACGCGTAGGACCAGCGCTCCACACCCAGATCCTTCGGAGGCATACCCGTCTGGAGTTGAGTGGTAAGTGGCCAAGCATTGCTGTGTGAGACAGGGCATGTTGCAGTGTGCTGTTAGTCTGATACATACCTGTATGTGTGACATAGGCCATGTGTGGATGTGGGTGTGCAGGGACATCATGGTCATGCATGTGAGACCATGGGGAGCTGTATGCGGAATGCACACATGAAAGCATGCCAGTCTCTGTTCTAGGACATGGAGGGGGTGAGGTATGGGTGCTGCTCTCATGTACATGTGTGGTGCACATGTGTGTGTGTCTGAGAAGTGTGTGTGTGACTTTGAAACGCCATGGATGCATGAAATATGTCTGTGATGATGTGTAGATTCACTCATGCAGTGCGGTCACTGTTGTATCCACTGTGTCTATCCACTGTGTCTGTGGTGTACAAGCCATGATGCATGACCCTCCGGTGATGTTTTTGCATGGGACCAGTGTGAGCCATGATGCATGTGAGTTTGAAGGCAACATTTTGGTTAACAGAGGCCCTTGTACATGGCTGCTGATGTTGATTGCAGGCACCGGGACTGTTTCTGCATGTGTGTTGATTCCTGTCTAGGGGAATATTGTACTGTACCCTGATGCTTGTGTTCTATGTTTCCCTCCATGCAGCGTCAAGTGAAGACGAGGGCGGAGACGGCGCTGTGGAGCCAAGCAGCGGGGATGCCTCCACCAGGCGGCGACGCAAGGCCCAGCCACCCTCCCAGGAATTGCCATCATCCGGGAACGAGGGGGCTGGTGCTGCATCTGCCACTACAGCTGTAGCGGAAGGGCCGGGTGAGACCCCACAGGGGCTTCCAATGGCAGAAGACGGTGTGGAGACATCCAGGTTGGTGGTCTCCACAGAGGAGGAGGAGCCCGCTACTGAGCCGCACATGGGGCCTGGTGGGGGTAGTACCACTGGTGCAAGTGGTGCAGTCCCGGGCCAGGGTCAGGAGGCAGCACAGGTCACTGTGGAGGGGCCTGTGCATGTCGCTGCCCTTGACCCTGTGACTGCACTACCATGCACCAGCAGGGATGCCCCATCCCAGGCACGTTCGCAGGTAGGGGGGAGTGCCACATCATCTGCCTCTCCACTACCTGCAGACGAGGGGTCCCACGACAGTATGGGCTCCGTCCTGGTTGGTGTCGCGTTGCGCACGCGTGACATGCGTGATGACGTGCGTGGTTCCTGGGCGGAGCATGCACGCCATCACAAACAGCAGCGTCGCGACATGGCACTGTTGGGAAGGGCTCTGGTTGGTGGGTTCCTACATGTGTTGCGCACTCTGGCAGACCTCTCCTCCTCTGTGGAGACTATGCGCCAGTCGCTCTCCCTGCCGTCTTCCGGCCCAGATTACACCTGGGCACCCTGTGGACCTGGCCTGACCAACACAGACAGCTTGGTGGAGATCCCATCCCTGCCACAGTCGGGAGTCGGCGGTCCAGCAGGGGTGGACACCCCAACAACTGGAGACCAGCAGATGGAGGATGTGCAGGCATCGGACAGGGTACATGCACAGCAGCAACAGCAGCAGGCTCTAGGTGGGAGCAATGATGGCTCGGGGCCATCGACATCAGAGGGGCAGGCTTTGGCCAGAGGGCAGGAGGACCTTGGAATGGGTTTGTCTTCCGTGTGGCTGCGGTTGGGCCAGCGTATAGATGTGGAGTGGCGGCGGGTGGAAGAGGCGGAGTTCTCCATGCGTCGGCGTTGAGGTGGGCAGAGTGCCTTGAGGCAACTCGCAGGGAGTTGGAACAGGCCTTGAGTGCATCCCTGCGAGACCTCGGGGCCAGGGCCGAGTCCCGCCTCTGGGACATCGACATGGAGTTCGATGATGCCCTGGCCCGGGACATCACAGCGTGAGCCGCAGGACTTGCCCGCCGCCATTGTATATAGTTAGATAGTTTTAGGTTTCCTTTGTTTTCTTTTAATTTGGAGTTAATGGACATTGCTCCACTTCGTGTGTATATAGTTTTTTCTTCATAGGACTTTTTTGTAGGTTTCTTTTTGTTTGTGGATCATGGACCATTTGGACTTACATTGTATATAGTTGCAGACTTGTACATACTTTCTTTTTCTATATTCCCATGGATCAATGGTTATTTTTTATGTGGATTATGTTTTTATTATGGACATTGGCAATGGACCACTTTTTTATTGTACAAGATTTTTCTTTTTTTTACTTCATTCGATTTACAATAAGTATTTTCGACATCGGTCATTGTACATTGATTTTCATTTTACTATTCCAACAAGTCAGTTCATTATGTTTTTAATACATTTTTATAACTTCTGAATTGGTGTTGTGTTCTGTCATTGGTTTTGTGCATGTCTCATTGAACATTTCCTCAGTCACGTGTTGCCACTGTGTGGCTACATTGTGCAGTCCTGCATGGGCATGGTGGTTCATTTAGACTATCATGGCATGAGTAATTTGGGAGTGGGTTCTGTGAATGGTTGCATGCTTGGATTGGGGGGCAAGGGGGATTAGGGTTGGCTTTAGGGATATGGGTCTGTTTTGTTAGGACATGTTGTTTGTTGGGAAATGAGTCGGGGCCTGCTGGCCGGTGCCCCTCCCTGCTGGGGGGTGGGGGTGCTGGGAGACATGAGTCGGGGCCTGCTGGCAGGTGCCCCTAACTGTTGGGTGGGTGGGGGTGCTGGGGGACATGAGTCAGGGCCTGCTGGCAGGTGCCCCTCATCACTGGGGGGTGGGGGTGCTGAGGGACATGAGTCGGGGCCTGCTGGCAGGTGCCCGTCAATGCTGGGTGGGTAGGGCTGCTGGGGGACATGAGTTGGGGCATACTGGCAGGTGCCCGTCAATGCTGGGCAGGTGGGGGTGCTGGGAGACATGAGTCGGGGCCTGCTGGCAGGTGCCCCTCACTGCTGGGGGGTGGGGGTGCTGGGGGACATGAGTCGGGGCCTGCTGACAGGTGCCCCTCACTGCTGGGGGGTGGGGGTGCTGGGGGATATGAGTGGGGGCCTGCTGGCAGGTGCCCGTCAATGCTGGGTGGATGGGGGTGCTGGGGGACATGAGTCGGGGCATGCTGGCAGGTGCCCCTCACTGCTGGGGGGTGGGGGTGCTGGGGGACATGAGTCGGGCCTGCTGGCAGGTGCCCCTCACTGCTTGGGTGTGGGGGTGCTGGGGGACATGAGTCGGGGCCTGCTGGCAGGTGCCCCTCACTGCTGGGGGGTGGGGGTGCTGGGGGACATGAGTCAGGGCCTGCTGGCAGGTGCCCCTCACTGCTGGGGGGTGGGGATGCTGGGGGACATGAGTCGGGGCCTGGTGGCAGGTGCCCATCAATGCTGGGTGGGTGGGGGTGCTGGGGGACATGAGTCGGGACCTGCTGTTAGGTGCCCCTCACTGCTGGGGGTGGGGGTGCTGGGGGACATAAGTCGGGGCCTGCTGGCAGGTGCCCCTCACTGCTGGGGGGTGGGGGTGCTGGGGGACATGAGTCGGGGCCTGCTGGCAGGTGCACATCAATGCTGGGTGGGTGGGGGTGCTGGGGGACATGAGTCGGGGCCTGCTGGCAGGTGCTCCTCACTGCTGGGGGGTGGGGGTGCTGGGGGACATGAGTCGGGGCCTATTGGCAGGTGCCCGTCAATGCTGGGTGGGTGGTGGTGCAGGGGGACATGAGTTGGTGATCACTAGTGGAAGGTGACATGTGGGCTGGCTGGGGGGCATGCCCATGGTGGATGGGCTTCCTGTGGGACATGACCAGTGGTGCAGGGTAGTCCCCTGTGGTGTGGGTTGCCTGCAGGTGCCATGGAGGACCCACACTGCCAATTCACGTTTGGGACTCCCCGCGCACCCCACTTGATATACGTACCCCGCTCTGACAGTGAAATTGCTTGTGAAACTTCACGCGCACCCCAGTAATACACGTACCCCGCTCGCACAGGGCCAATCGCGTGTGAATCTTCCTGCGCACCCCAGTAATACATGTACCCCGCTCGCACAGGGACAATCGCGTGTGAAACTTCCCACACACCCCAGTAATACACGTACCCCGCTCGCACAGGGCCAATCGCGTGTTAAACTTCCCGCGCACCCCCGAAATACACGTGCCCCACTCGCACAGTGCCAATCGTGTGTGAAACTTCCCGCACACCCCAGTAATACACATACCCCACTCGCACAGGCCCAATCACGTGTGAATCTTCCCGTGCACCCCAGTAATACATGTACCCCACTTGCACATGGCCAATCGTGTGTGAAACTCCCCGTACAGCGGGGTACGTGTATTCGGAGGGGTGCACGGGGAGTTTTACAGGTGTTTTCATGGTTGGGGGCCTGTGTGCCATGTACGGGATTTGTGTGCTGTACATGGCGCACGGGGAGGGGTTGGGGGCGTGACTGGCACTGCTGCAGGGTCGCTGCGCCATGCGCCACTCTGCACCACGGCTGGTAATGGATGTTAAAATCCATTAATATGCTGTGCGCGGAAATGGATTTTCGTGCACGCAGCTGGCGTAGATTGTAGCACGCGCACAGTGTGCGCAAGCCGCGTGTGCCACTTGTGCGCTGAATTCTATGAATTACCCCCTGAGTGTTTCAGCCATCTCCAGGGGTCTATTTTCTATATAGTTGATAGGGAGCTGTTTTTATAGGCGAATAGAGGTGTTGTAGGTGCATCCTAGTCCACAGTTATTTTTACTGTCCACGTAGTACATTGGGAGTGTGGCGGTTCAGGGTGATATGATATGGAATTTATAACGTGCCTATAAATAAGTGTTTCAAGGTGTGACGAGGCAAGGGAGGGGGAACAGAGGGTAGACAGAGACAACGATCTTACTAGGCCAGGTAACATTGAGATTGTGCAAGTGCAGGGGAAGGGGGCAGTGCAGTACATGGGATCGACAGTAAAAAATTAAATATAATGAATAAAAGCAATAAGTAAAACGTGTGGCCAATAGGTTGCAAGTGCAAGGGTAAGTGCAGACAGCAGGTGTGAAGTGCTGGTAGGGGACTGTAGGGATACAGAATACAGTCCCAAAGGGCAGGGGTTGCCAGGGAGGCAGTGCAGGGGTGCAACTGGTGGGGGAGGGGATCTGGGCCCGAGATTAGAGGGTGGCCAGGTGAACAGTGCAGTTTCAGTTTCAGCCTGGAGTTCAGCAGGGGAGAGGAGTAGAGAAAACAGAAGCAAAGAGGAAGGTTTTGAGGTGCTCCTGGAAACAGAGATGATTCTTCTCAAGTTTGAGGGATGCAGGGAGGCTGTTCCAGCGGGAGGCCCCAGCCGAAGAAAGAGATCTACCACCAACTCATTGCTTGGAGAAGCAACTGACCCTAAGGGAGTTGGAGGGGGATGAGCGAAAAGCTTGAGAAGGAAGAGATTTAGGAACAGAGAGTTGAAGGCATTGAGGGCCCAGGCCCCAGAAGGCTGTGTGAACAATGCAGAGGGTTTTGAACTGAATGCTCCCAGTGCAGAAATTTCAGTCCTAGAGAGGTACGATACCTGGGCTTGAGGCCAAGGACAAGTCTCACAGTCCTGTTCTGGATGAGTTGCAGAGGGTGGAGAGTAGAAGCAGGCAGATTTAGAAAGAGGCTTTTGCAGTAGTCCAGCCTAGAGAGAACCAGAGCTCTGGAGACAGTGAGCTTCTGGGGGAAGGAAAAGAAGAATACCTCTGAGGAGGTGCAGCTGGTAGTGTACTTCTTAGAGACGTCAGAGATGTGAGGAGATATGGAGAGTGTGGAGTCGAAGATGATCCTGAGGATTTTAGCCTCACAGGTGGGAGCAAGAAGGGGGCCAAGAGTGGCCGGCAAGAGAGTGATAGGAAAGGAGAGAGCAGGTGTGCCAATGAGGAGAATGTTAGACTTACTGGCATCAAAGCAGAAATCATTGGTGGCACACCACTCCTAAATAGCAGACAGACAGTCAGAGATGAGAGCCGGAGAAGAAGTGGCAGAAGGGAGCCTGAAAATGAGTTGGCTGTCATTTGCATAGCACTGAAAGTTGGGGCAGAGACCAGCAATGCGGTGGCCAAGAAGTGGCAGGTATTGGTTGAACAGCTATGGAGAGACATTAGACCCCTTGGGAACACCACAGGTAGAGATAGAGGAGAGGAAGGACCCAAGTTGACCTGGGAGAGTCGATCAGAGAGGAAAGAGGTCAGCCAGGCCACAGTCTTTTTGGTGATGCCCAGGTTATCACGTAGATGGTTGAGCAGGATGGCATGGTTGACCCTGACACAGGCAGAAGAGAGATCAAGTAAGATGAGGACACACGGGGTGCTGGAATCGAGGTTGGAGAGTAGGTCTTCACAGATTTTCAGGACAACAGTTTCCATGCTTCTGGCGGCTCTGAAGCCAAACTGATGGTCATGGAGACAACCAACTGATTCAGTGTAAAGATTAAGCTGGGAGATGGCCAGCTTTTCCAGGATTTTACCCAGGAAAGGGTGGTGGAGTTTGGGTGATAGTTAGCTGGGCAGGACAGGTTGGCAGATGTATTTTTTAGAAGAGGGTGTACAAGGGAGTGCTTCAGAGGGGAAGGGAAGACCCCAGTGGCAAAGGAGTGGTTGCAGAAGTCAGCCAGAGCAGGGGCCAATGTTTCAATATGGTCCTTAATGGTTTTAGAGGAACAGGGGTGAGCGTGTTTTGACAAGACGTTCATAGATCAGACTTGTCTAGAAACCTCGTCTGGGGAGAACAGGGGAAAGGCAGAGAAGGAGTGAGGAGAGGTGGCCGAAGAAGGTACAGATGAGGAGCAGGGAGTAGAGGGGACATGAGGAGAGGACGAGAGTGGACAGGATGTCCTGAGTTTTAGAGATGAAATGAGAAGTCAGGGCCACACAGATGGCCTGGGAGGGGACAGGAGAGGTATAGACTGCAACAGGATTGGCCAGCTCCTTGCAGATTTGAAAGAGTTCGAGTTGTTAGATGCTGCAGAGATGCAGACTTGGATGTGGGCTCTCTTCCTGGTGCGGACAGAGAGCCGGTATTGCCTTTGGAGCAGGTGGCAGGCCAGTTTGTCAGAGGATGTACCAGAAGCACACCATTTCCTCTCAGCTCTCCCTGCACTTGAGTTTAAGGGTGTGAAAGTCTCAGTCATACCAGGAGTTGTACTTTGCTTTGGGCTTAAAGCAGATCCTCATAACAATGGCAAGAACATCTACAGTATCAGAGATAGCAGAGTGAAGCATGGAGAGGGCTGTGTCAGGGTGTGAGTCAGCCAAAGGGGGATGGATGTGAGAAAGTGGCAGCGAAAGCTTCAAATGACACATGCTTCATGGGTCGGATAACCAAGAAGTTAGGTGGCAGTGCTGGAGTTGGCTTGGCCTGATGAGTGGAGAGAGTGAGCTGGGAGGAAAGGAGAAAGTGATCACTCTAGAAGGGAGGAGTGGTGAGAGGGATAGAAAGGGGAAGGTCTGTAGAGATCAGAACATCCAGAGTGTGCCCTACAGAGTGAGTCGGGCCAGACGGGAGGATAGAGAGTGAGAGAGAGTCGCAGAGGTCACGAAAGAATCCAGAGAAGCGCAGGAAGCACCAATGTGGATGTTAAAGTCTCCCAGAAGGAGGAGTTGAGTGGTCGAGATCAGGAGGGAAGAGAAAAGGTCTGCCCACTCAGAGAGGAAGGAGGAGATCTGACCAGGCAGACGATAGATGGTAGCCATAGTAAGGGAATGGCTAGGAGAGAGAGAGAGCCTGCAGACGAGGCATTCAAAAGAAGAGTAGGCCTGTGTTGGAATGATAGAGGCGGAAATCCACTCGGGGAAGATCAGGGCTACTGCCCCTCCGGAAGGGTTGGACCTGGGCACTGAGAGGATCTTTTAGCCGCCAGGGAGGAGTGTGTCAAAGCTTGTGACAGAGCTGGCCGTGAATAATGTCTCAGTGAGACCGAGGACATCAAGGTCAAGTACTTCAAGGATGCAGCAGATGTCAGAGGAGTGTTTGACAACTGCGCAAGAATTTAGAGTGACAATATGCAGAAGGCTGCCATCCTTGAAAGACTTCCGGGGAGGGGTACACATTAGAGGTACACCCTGCAGAGTTATGGAAGCATCCCGAGGGGTGTAGAAGAGGAAGGAGGAGAGGGCAGGGGGAGGCAAGAAAGCTGTGGAGGGAAGAGAGGGGACAGCAGGAGAAGGACGGAAATTTATGAGGCGGGGGAAGCATCTATAAAAGAGGAGAAGATTGGCATGAGGGCCTTAAGATGGTGTTGTCAGGTAAAGATTAATGATGAGTCGATGGAGGCCAGCATTAATGCAAGAAGAAGAGACAGGAGAAAGCACAGAGATCAAATGAAGAGTCCATAAGACTGACGAGGGAACGACTAAGAGGATGTTGGTGAGTGTTTGCCTAGAGGAAGCATTGGTATAGGTGTCAGCTATAGGGAGGACTGGGTTGGAACAAGGATGTCCTTTTTAAACTTCTTCCTACCTGATTTACTGAGGAGAGCAGGATAGTCAATAGAGAAGCAGTTAGAGAAGATAGGAGAGACAGAGAGGATTATAGAATAGGTAGGGAGAGGAGAGAAGAGGAAGGGTGAGGGGTTTTGGTAGGGGCGGGGAGAACACTAGGGAAGGCAGCAGGGAGGGGTGCACACAGATGGGACAATAGACAATTGGACAAAACAACATAGGCTCAAACAGTAGTAGAACAGTTTGCTAGGTGAACGCTTTGCAAGAAGGCAAGAACCAAAGACTGCACTACTTTCACAATGTAGTTTAACAATGGTGACAGCACATCTAGGTCTTAGAGTTCTATATAGTGGGAGAAAGGCCTAGGTTTCACAATGCAATTTAAATACTTTCACAATGCAATTGAATAAAAACACATGTAGGTGTGAGAGTACTGTACATTGGCAGAAAGGCCTAACTGTCAGAATGCAATTTAAATACTTTCACAATGCAATTAAATAAAAACACACCTAGGTCTGAGAGTCCTGTAAAAGTGTGAGGTTTCCCTATAGAATTTACATACTTTCACAATTGTCACAGCTCTATTCCAGCGTGGCATAGGCTAATAATCACAGTCATTAATCAAGTGTAGGTAAGGTTGCTATGTGACAGGGTATCTAGGGTGGAGTGTAAGCTCTTTCTGTTACCTGGGCCACTCTTACCATACTTGTTGCTGCTGGTTGACAGCTGGCCACTGACTTCCCCTGCTGACACCTGCAGATACTAGTTGGAGCCGCCTCAGTAGGAGCCTCCCTTGCCTTGGGGCCCTCAGCCGCAGGGCCTGCTGGGCAGAGGGCTGCCCAGGGAGGGTCATTAATGACCAATAAAGTCACCAATCAGTGGAGGTGGGCGGGCAGGGAGGCGGGAGGGAAGGCTAATGAGGAAGTGGGTGGAGGGGAGGGAGGGAGACCAACGGCGCTCAAAGCACGAGATTCAAGCCACAAAGAATGACAAAAAATGAAGGCCGGGAGGGGCTCAGGCCAACGCTATCCTCACCTGCAAGCAGCACGCAAAGAAGCGAGTCTGGGATTCGGCGGCCAATAGACCTAAAGTACAGCAAAGAGGCCGCTAATCAGGGGAGGAGAGCTGGCAGGGAGGCGGGAGGGAAGGCTAACCAGGAAATAGATGCAGGGGAGGGAGGGAGGAGGGAGACCAACAGGACTCGAAGCGTGAGATTCAAGCCACAAATATTGACAAAAAATGAAGCCCAGGATGGGCTCAGGCCATTGCTATCCTCACCTGCAAGCAGCACACAAAGAAGCGAGTCTGGGACTCGGCGGCCAGTAGACCTAAAGCACAGCAGCAAGGCCACCAATCAGGGGGGTGGTCAAGCAGGGAGGCGGGAGGGAAGGCTAACGAGGAAGTGCATGCAGGGGAGGGAGGCAGGAGAGAGATGAACGGCGCTCGAAGCACGAGATTCAAGCCACAAAGACTGACAAAAAATGAAGCCCAATAGGGGCTCAGGCCAACACTATTCTCACCTGCAAGCAGCACGCAAAGAAGCAAGTCTCTTTGCATGAAGCGAGAAGCAGGTGAGTCTTGTAATTTGAAGGGGTATTTTACATATTTGCTATATAGTTTAATCATATTGTGGTGGTTGTGGCCAATGTTGGTAGAAGATCTGCCCTGTGCAACGGTGTCCGCAGACACCACAGTAGTCCGTGAACCTGCACGTGCCGTCAAAGTTTTTGAGGCTGCCTGGCATGGAGAGAGAACTTTGGGGGACTAGCCAATCTGGTGTTTTGGTTCTGGAGGAGTAGTTGAAGTGTACAGGAGTACAGATTAAGAAGTATTTTCTTTGTTTTGTGTAGTAAAGATGGCTATGAAGAAGCAGAGTGTGTGGATGGTGGGAGATGTTTTGATCCATTCATTAAAGGTTTATGCTAAATCTAACCTTTGCCACTATTGGATTGGGGGGGGGGGCGAAGTTGAAGTTTCATGTTATTCATATTGTTGCTTAAACTGGGTAACTCTATCACCTTTCTGTGAGAGTATGGCTCATTTAAAACGTCCAGATACCATTAGTGTGCATTGTGGAGGCAACGGATTTGGCTATGTGACTGCAGGATCTTTGAAGTTTGCCATGAAGGATATGTCCTGAAGCCTAATGGAACTGTTTCCAGCTGCAAAGATAATTTTTTCTGAAATCAATTAAAGACAAATATCGAGATGCACAAACCTTTTTTGTCCTCAAATGGAAGCTAAACAGCATGTCAATAAAGGTGTATGTGCTTTTTTATATGCTTTATGAATGGCATATTTTGACAACAAAAATATCAAGTCTGGTGGCGTAAATATTTTTCTACGAGATGGAGTGCATTTGACTGATGTCAGCAATCAGATTTTTCTTTTGAATATTCAAAATGCACTGAAACAATTTTTGTGCACTCTTGAAATATGTTGTGACTTTTTTGTAGTCGTACTAAATAAAAAACTAAAACAGAAAAACAAATTGAAGCAGTTTTTATGAAAGTTAGAAAAAATAATTAAGTTCAGTAGAACACTATATAACCCTCCCACAAAAAAAAATAATCTTTTAAGAGCCACCATTTTGAATGAAAAACAAGTTCATTGATTTTAACACCCCCACCCCGTGTCTGGAATTTTCCAGGGGTTTGCATAATTTGTTACTGTCTGCGGACTATGCAGACTGCAACAGATCCTGTGATTAACTGTGAAAGGTGGGTCCAACAGGAACCTTTTTTTGTGTTTCTGGTTTTATATTTTTTGGATTTTGTTTTTTTTGTAAGAGAGGCACAGAGATATGGTGGGGGGGAAGGGTCACCAACCACTTATACAGAGGTGTAGGTGGAGAGCGCAAGATGTTAGGAATGCTTTAAATCTAAGGTCGATGAAAGTGTTTCTCGCGCTCCTGGACCGCAGCCTCGAAAGTACTCTGAAACTGCTCCCCCTTGCAAACACCACACCCATGAATCTGTCTGGGTGCTGGAGGTAGGAACTTCCTCTACCTCACCATCCTGTTCCTCATCATCCTCCTCCCCCTCATCGCTCCTGTTTCCCTGTCCATGCCCTCCATGTGGTGATGGTGGTGGTGGTGATGGCCCGTGGGAAGGTGGGATGTCCATGACAGATACCATTCTTAAACTCCTGGAAGTAGCAGTCAAAAGATGTTCTATCCTGGTGTGCCAGATGTAGAATGAATAATAGAAATGGGTGGAACAGTCCAAAAATAGGCCTTGTAAAGTTGTAAAAAGTTGACAGATCACCGAATAATGGCTATACAAGCTCTGGAAGGGTACATTTTCAACATGAAACACCCTAGATTTGCCGAAAATGCAGTTTCAAACTGTCCGCAGTGACGGACACCGTCTGCAGACACGCCATTACATTACCACCACCTCCCTCTTCCAAGTACCCCAGCGGCAATACATTCTAGTACACCAAATTCACTCTTTCTTGTACCAATAAGCCAATATTAAGCTAATATATTATCCCCACCACCTGCTTCCTTGTCACAGTAACCCATTAGCAACCCATTACATTACTGCCACCTGCCTCTTCTTGCCACACGGGCGTGGGAACTTGATGATCGTCTGGGGCGTCCGCAGTGGGGGTAGATGTCTGTGGACCTCGTTGAGCGGGAGTCGCAGGACACATGCACATGGATGTCTGAAAACAAGTGTGTTGTCTGGGGAGTAATAAAAATTGCATCATGCGAGACTGGACATTCCGTGACAGGGCGCGGTGACCACAGACATTGTGATGTCCAAAGATTATTAATTGGGGTTTTAAAGAAAAAAATACAAATGTATTACACAATAACATACAATTTCATTATAGAAGAAAAAATAAATGTATTGATGAAAGGGATGGGATAATAGAATTGTAAACAAAAATGGGCGGGTTAGGAATTTCAATAAAGTCATCGGGCTTCATTCCGGGTTTGGAGCTAACCATGGAGTAATTAGCTCCATGGTTGCCTCCGAAACCGTCCTAAATCCGGCATGGTGAATGGAGTAATTACCGGTCCATTCCAGGGTTGGAGGGACCAGTAATTCCCCATTCACCTTTTGCCCTTCCCCATTCCCATTTCTGCCCCATAGGGCTCAATGGGAATGGGGAAGGAGGTAATTACGGCACTGTAAATTAAGGTACCGTAATTACCTCGGAAGTACCTTTGGGGGTCCCGTACTTAACTCCTGCTAAAAGCAGGAGGTAAGGAAGGACCTGCAAAGGGACCTCGGAATACGGAGGTAAGGGATTACCGGCACCGGCACCCTTACTGTTGCCGGTAATTCCTTACCTCCAACCTCGGAATGACTCCCATCATCTTGAGAGGGAGGGAGAGAAATTTCATCAACATGATTTGTGATTTGTGAATTTGATTTGGGTGATTGCTGGGAAAAGGGACAGGTAGAAGCAGTACAGAGATAATCAACATTTCTAATAACATGATTTTTAACATAATTTAAAAGTTATTTAGAAGTCATCCAATTTTGAAGACAAGATCATTATTTCAATCTGTACAGTTGGGGTATGGGATTGTATTTCTGATTGTTGTGATTCTGCATCATTAATCTGTCGTGTTGTTTCTTCATGTAAACTATGTCCTGTACTATAAGAAAAGCAGACATTATTATTTCAATGAGCTCTCCATAAATTACATTATGTGTTTATATTGAAAGATGTATTGTTTACCATTAGAGATTTCATCTTCTCTCATTTCTTCTTTGGGAAAGCTTCCTTCTAGTTAATGAAGTGTATTTGCCATTTCTGTCAAAATAGGAAATGGTGATATGTGTTTATGAGAAATGTTTATATAATGAATGGCAATAATTTCATTGGTTAACTTGCTTAACTTATACAAAGAGTACTTTTTGGGCAACTTGTAACGTTGGTGCCGTTCAATGAATGTTCGCCAAACTTTGCAGAAAGGTGCATGCTGATTGGATGTTTGATAACGTGAGGTGCGTCATAATTTTTTAATCGGGCACCGTATGGGATGTGCTGATCATGGCCTTAGCCAGTTGACAGTGTGGTGAAGAAAATAATAATGTCTGGAAAATATATTTGGGGTTATTTTGTGGAATAAAAGGGCTTGAAAAGGGTGGGGAAAAGTTGATATACATCTATTTTATAGGTGACAAAAAGCGGTGCCGGTGCTGCCATGTCTGTTGTAAATGTAAAAGGGTCTATAGTACGTACTTGATATATGGTTTAATTCTATTGTGGTGGCCATGCCCCCAAGAATCTGGCCACTGGCCACATACACTATAGGAATATGTGTATAGTTATTATAGGTACTATTGGGGGAGTATAATGCATTTGTAATATGGTGGAATGATATAATAGAAGTGCATAGAGTATTTATGATTGTAGGACAATCGAGGATGGTGTTCTTTGATCTCTCCCTCACCTTTGACATGGTCATCCATTCTATCCTCATTAAACAGCTGCATGATACCTTCGGCATCACGGACTGGTCACAGACCGGGCCTTGGCTTGGCTGACCTGTTTCCTCACCAATCGCCCTTTCCAGCTACAACTGGGACATTTATCCTCCACCATCTTACTCTCTACCTGCAGCGTCCACCAGGGTTCTACCCTATTGCTGTTGCTCTTCAATATCTATCTCCTCCCTCTGGCTCATCTGATCTCCTTTTCTCCTAATTTTCAGTGTTATTCTGATGACACACATGTACTACTTTTATCTCCGATTGTCTGACCGCCATCCAGGCATTGTGTTGGGAAATGATCTCTGTCTCAATGCCAGTAAGATGGAGATCCTTCTTATTGGGACACCTATGCTCTGTTTCCCTCCTACCATCTGGCCCCCCTCTTTGGGCCATCTACCCTCACCATCATGTGAGGCCAAAAACCTTGGGGTCATCATTGACTCCTCTCTTTCCGACACTCCTTACATCTTGGACCTTGTCAAGAAGACCCGCTTTCAGCTTCACCTCCTTATATATATTCTACCTTTCCTCACCTTCCCTTAGAAGCTCAACGTCTGTACATCCCTGGTCCTGCAATAGTCTCTTCCTCAACCTCCCCTTTGTTCCCTACACCCCCTTCAGCTAATCTAGAATATGGCTGCAAGACTTATCCTTGACCACACGCCCAGGGATCGTATCTCTGGAGCACTAAAATCTCTGCACTGGCTCATGGTGGCCGCAAGGATTAAATTGAAAACCCTCTGTATCATCAACACGGCTTTCTGGGACTTGGGACCACCCTATCTCCAACTTGCTCTTCCTAAACTCTCTGTGCTGAATCAGGTACTTTCCCTGCAATTAAGTATTGTAATTCCTTATTAATACATGAAATTCAAACCATTTGCATAATGTTACACATTTTTGTTTTACTTTTTATTTGTAGATAAGTACAATGAATGAATGTACCATACATAATAAAAATAAATGTATCAGAAGAGGTGAATAAGATATTCTAATTTATATGATCACATGTCATACATGATTTAATTATTGATATCATCAGTGATGTCATGTATGATGTCATTAGTAATGTCATGAGTGATGTCATCAGCAATGCCATGTGTGATGTAATTAGTGATGTCACCAATGATGTCATCAGTGTAACTATATGCTGCACAATAGGGGACACATAGTTAAAGTGTACTTGCTTGAAATGCGAGTGCTATATTTTATGGATTTTGTTCCATTAAATCTGATACCTTAACTTTCTCTTAACTAATGTGGTTTCACTGAATATCCAAGATTTTGTTCTATTGTAGTTATTATTGTGATTATTATTTTATTACTTATAACGCACAACTTGCTAATCAGCCTCACTGCGCACAAAGAACAAGACAGGATCAAGACAACATAAAAGACCAGGAGAAAGAAGCAGTTGAAAGACCAGAAAATCAGAGAGCACATCTAATGTGCTAGTTTAATCATTAGAAATAAAGTGTGTGTTTGTAGCTTTCTTGAACTGGAGAGATTTGATACCTCCCATAGAGCACAAAGAAGATTGTTCCAATGTTCTGGGGCACAATGAATAAAGCTTGTTCCACCAAAATACTTCAGCTTACACTGCGTCTGATGGCATTTATTGTTTCGGTTAGACCTGAGCACCCTGGATATAGGAGCCCCATGCAGACGATACATCAGATATTTGGAGGGATTACCTGTTCTACATACCAGCATTAGGAGACTCGATTCTCTCATTCTGCTCAGGTGTTCTGCTTTTGAATGTCCTGGCACCTGTCAGTAACTTCCAACGACTAGACCGCAGCGTTGGTTTGCCGCTCTTGATGATCTTCATTACTCCACTCCTCTTCCTTGTCTCAGTGTTGAAAAGGGGAGGAGAATACATGAATCTCATTACTGATTGTCTCAGCGTTATCTAAGGGAGAATAAGAGGTATAAGAATGGTGGACAACAATTTGTGAAGGTTCTTTATCAACATTAGACAAGGCCATATAAGAATGGGGAAAATATGAATGGGTGCTACCCAGAAATATGGATAAAGACTTATTCTGATCCCTGGTTTCACTTTGCTTCCACGAGGGTTGTCCTCCCCTGTGAGGCCCTTCCACAGATAGCCACCCCCATGGTCAGGGTCAGGTAGCTTCTGCCTTTCCCTTGTCACAGGAAGGGGGATTTTGCTTGGAGAACCAGTGATGCATTTGCTAGATTTGTCACACAGTAAATAGGCATTATTGATGGTAGAGGAATCAGGCTCATAGTTTCCAGTCAACTCAAAGACAAGATGAGTACTGTCCGTATAATTATTGTATTCCCCCCAAATTCATCCAAAAGTTTGAATAATGGATTAGTATAAATGTTAAACAGTATGTGGGATAAGCACGATACCTGTGGCACTCCACTGAAAGGGGGACTGGTGATGCTTTAAAATCTGTGGACGATACCCTCGAGAGGCTAGGATCAAAGAAAAACCTGATCCATGCTACGGCTGCATCAGAGCAATTGGTAAGCTCAGGAAGCCTCATGAACAGTAGTGAGTGGTCCACAAGATCAAAGGCCACCGGCAGGTCAAGCAGCATAAGCAGGGCAGTATGTCCTCCATCTATTTCAGTAAGATTGACTCTTAAGTCAATCAAAGCAATTTCGGTACCATGAAATATCCTGAAACCAGATTGACGCTGGCCCAGCAAACAGTTGTCTTCAATATGATCCTGAAGTTTCAGGTATGCCGTCCTGTCCAAGATATTTAATATGAAAGGGTCATTCGTAATTGGGCAGTAATTCCAAGCTGCCTCAGGAATAGGTTTGGCTTTTTTTAACTAAAGGTGTAACCCAAACCTCTTTCAGGCCCATCAGTACACAAGAGTTAGAAAAGGAGGAATTGACTAAATGAGTGATTAAAGTGGCAAGTCTATTAATCACTATCTTTATGACACTAGTAGGTCAAGCATCACTGTTTCAGGATGTAGGTTTTAGACCTAAACCATCTTGAGGCTATCCTCCTCAGACGCCTTCTGAAGAGTACATTTAGGAGGGCAATTGTAATTACTATACAATTTATCTTCCTCAACATGTGGCAGAACACCCTGCAGTTCTAACTGAAGACTCCTGATGTTCTGTTGATGTGTCTCAACTTATTTTTAAAGTTCAGACTGGATAGTTTTACACTACCTGTCATTCATTTGGCATCCATTGCCTTGGTGTTTACTGCCTCAAGCTCTTTAAGGATGGAACATAATTCCCTAGTACTTATTTAGCGCACAAGATTCTATGATCATATTCTTCCCTTTTCGCACAAAAAGTCGCTTTCTTATAAGCTGCTCCAGCAAGCTGATATGCGTTGTTGGTTTCAGGACATGCATTTCAATGCCACGATTGCTCACTGAATATTTGAGCTTTCCTGTGCAGTATATTACTATTAAACCACTTTTTGTTCTTGACTTGACTTTTTTTTGTCCTCATTCCTTCAGGGGCAAGATGATATATAACCCTTGTTGATATTTTCTGATATTGCCTCAACAGTATCTCAACATCAGATGAGGAGTGCAGGTCCCTAAGCAGAGGAGTCACAATATTAGCAAAGGCTTCAGGAGTGGCCTTTCGTAGATTTTGCAGCTTCTGAAATAAACTAGGATTGCTATCAACCGGACTGGGAGCACTAGAGAGAGATATTTCAAAACATATCAGCTGACAGGCAGACAATAGAAATAGTGAAATTGTGTGTAAGTACCCAGTCTAGCGTGTTGCCATCTTTATGCTTGGGAACATCAGTATGCTGGAGGAATCCGATGGCTGATAGGGCAAAGATAAATGTAATCAACTGTGGGTCAAGGTCATTATGAGCCCATAGGTTAAAGTCACCCAAAACCAACATGTGAGTTTGAGGCTTCAGAGTCGTCCAAAAGAGATAAGAGCTGTTCCTCAAAATAAAACGTTTTTTGAGGCGGTCTATATACAACAAGAAAAACAACAGATGTTTAATTTATACTAAGCTTAATATGCAGACACTCACACATATCAAGCTGAGGGTATTCGTGATGTACATTTGCCATGATTCTTTAACAATAACAGCAATACCACCTCCTCTTGAACTCTAACATTCTACTCTGAAGATTGTAGATCCAGGGGGAGTAGCCAGCACTGGGGCATGAGTGACAGCCTAATTTAGCCATGTGTTGGTGAGAATGAGGCAGTCTAGGTTTAAGATATGTATCAATTCCAATATTTCTGTGGCCTAATGAACTAAGGATCTTGTATTAAACAAGGTTCTTCACTTTGTGAGATTCTGGACAGTGTGTGATGTCAATAACATCTACTTTGATTTCCCTATGAATGGGATGGCCCATATCAGGCAACCTAATATCATGTGGATCTAAATCTCCTGGGCTGTCAGTTTACTCAGGGCCCAATAGCCATGGTCTTTGACCGTGGCCCCTGTACATTTTGCACAAATAATTTTCTTTTTGTTGTTTTTGGCCAACTAGCCATGGCCAGTGGCCACTGTCAAACATGTTGCATAGTTTCTTGAGGTCTCACTAGCAATGACCTTTGGACGTGGCCACTGCACATGTTGTACCAATAGTTTTCTTTTGAGCCCACTAGCCACAGCCCTCAGTCATGGCTAGTTGCCAAACATGTTGCATAGTTTCTTAAGCTCTCACTAGCTATAGCCTTTGGCCATAGCCTCTATACGTGTTGCATAAACAGCATTCCTTTGACGCACTACCCATAGCCACTGGCCATGTCAATCCATTAATTGTTACCAAGCAGCCATTGCCCCCTGACAAGTAGTTGTCAGCACTGCAGATGTTATACCTTTTTCTAACTCCTTATTCCCGCAATCATTTCATAGTAATCATGTCCAGTAAAAGAAATTCCGGCGGTAAAGTTCTGGTTCGACAAATCCTGCAATAACAGGAAAAATGGCCCTACATGAAAAAGCCTTACATATACTCAAAGGCGCTAAGCATGTTCTCCCCTTTGTTTTGAAGGTCCCCTCTCTCTACTCAATTGTTTTTCCCTCCGTAACCCTCTCCCATCACCCCCTATCACTCATAGCTTTGTTTAATGCAAAACCTTTTCTGAGCACATCTTGCAGCGTTGCTGCAGTAATCTTGAAAGATTCCTGCTGTCTTCATCAGATGAGCCAAATATTTTCTACGTGTAACTGGCTCCCCAACTCACCCCCAAATCTGTAACTTCACATGGTGTCTTCTTCGCCACTCCTTCCCTCTAGCCTAATGTTATTGCTATTACTATTGCTATTTGTTAGGCAGAAACCTGTGCAGTTCCCTCTGGGACCACTGCAAAAGATTTAGGACTACAGGTGTTTGGCAGTAAACCCACTTGGTAGCAGTCTGTACCACACAGATTCACTTGGTAGCTGTGGCTGAGCAGTCAGACTTCCCTCAAGAAGAGTTAGGCAGTATACAGAGTATTCACAATAGGTCAAGAGAACACAATGGAACAAGTAAACACTAACCAGGGCTTGGTGTAAAAGAGATATAATTATTTATTTAAAACCACATCTAGAAAAACACACAGGCACTAATAGTAGCAATTCAAAAACACGGTCACTAAAAGATATACACTCCCTTAAAAGAATATTAGACAAGTCTTAAGTAAAGCCCCACTTATTTTCAGACAGTGGTGAGCGCTTAATGTAGATGGCACTCTAATAATTCGTTTTAAAAAGAGAGAGAAAAGCAGAGAATAAATTGAAACAGATCCCAACACTTTTTCACAAACACAACAAGAGAGGAAGGCAAAGTAACACTGTGAATTCAGAGTCAGTAGGCCGGATCCGCTTTAAGAGGATCAAAACGAAATGTGTCCAAGGTCACATGGTTGCAGTGCACAAAGTCTTGTAACGGTTCAAAAAGGAGTTGGACCAAAGAAAGGGACCAGTTAGAGGGTCAAGGCGGCCAGCCCAGTCCAGAAGGTTAAGGGGTTATTATTACCTTGTAGCAATCTTTAGAAAGGGAGGCCTGGCGGACACGGTACCTTAAAGTGGTGAGAATACTCCAGCGGGGGCAGTTGTTCCTGGCAGCATATGCAAGTCGGTGCTTCGTCCAGGGGAAGAGAGGATCTCATCCGGGAGGAAGACAGGAGTCCGTTGCACTGCCAGGGAAGAAACCAGCCGCGGAGTTTCTCAGGTACAAGGAGCGGTCCGTTGATTCGCGGTCCAGTGGTAAGTGGCTATGCGGTTGCCGGGGTGCTTGGCACAGGCAATTCGACCACAGACCGGTCTGGGGTGCGAAGAGAAGAAGGTAAACTGGTTGTGCCCACCAGTCAGGGGAAGAAGCCTCTCCAGCCGGGAGATCTTCTCTGTCGTCGGGAAGTGGTGAGTCGGTTCCGCAGGGCTCCACCGGTGGTGTCGTCGTGGTAGGTCGGCTCAGCTTCTCCCTCGTCGGATTCTCAGGTCCTGTGGCGACTTCTGAAGTTCCAGTCCCCAAATCCCTGCTTTTATGCAGCATACCCCCATTCACTCAGCCTAGCTGTCAATCAAACATGCTAAGTGGCTCGCGAAACAAGACAGAATTTCCCTCAGATCTCTAGTCATCGTCCACAAATGCCTCTCCAATAACTCCCCCAAGTACCTGGCAGACAAGTTTAACAAACACATCTCCACCAGACCAATCAGAACGCCGTATGTTCACTCTCTATCCATTCCTAAATTCTCCCTAAAAGAAGCAGCAGGCTCCAGCTTCGCAGTACTAGCTGCCAAACAGTGGAACGCTATTCCCGTGAACCTCAGAGCAAAACCCTCTTTCTGGACATTCAGGGAAAAAAACAAAGCCTGGCTCGCCAGCAAGAATACTACCATTGTCTGACTTACTTACCTTCTCTCCCAACGCTGTATTCCTGACGTTGCTCTCCCTTTGACCATTATGTAATGCGGTCATGTGCACTTATTCTTAACTTTTGTATGTCTATGAAATGTTGTAACATGCTCTAAGTCTCCAGCGCCGTTACCTCAGGGTTCGGCGTGCGGTTTAAATAAATAAACAAACAAACAAACAAACTGGCATGACATATGTAATTATTTTATATTTGTGAAGAAGGTATTCTTTTCTTTTGCCACTCGAAAATAATCTAGATTGGGAAAAATGCACGAAAACAAAGAACCTACAATATCCACAGAATCCAAACCAAATCCTCTTCCCGTACCCAGGCCACATACTCCCCAGCCTCACAACTACCCTAGTCACTCCCTTTATATAATTTTAGTGACATTTTAAACAATGAAGATAGATTTGAGTCTAGCGTTTCAGGATGGCTGGTTTTCAGAAATGAAAAGCTTTGGCTCCACCATTGCATCATGGGAGATATGGCTACATTGTTTAGTACTGAGGGTACTATGTTCTCCCTCAAATTAATATAACAAAAACTACTGGACAGATTTACATCAAATTATTTGCTTCGAATACTTTTTGCCCAGGGGACCCGGACAGATATCCCATTTAAAATGTTGTGCAGATTGGTCCTTTGTTTCAAAAGTTATTAAACTTATAATTTTAGCATTTACTATGGATACTAGGGTTTTCTTAACTATGGAGTGACTAGTTATATATTATAGTGCCTAGCTTGCTGCACTATAGTTAAGGTGAGTGACATGAACCGTAAGAAATCCAATACTTCTATTGCTAATAATCTTTGATTTACATGATGGATTAGGCTGATATTTATAGGGTTGCTCAGTATTGTTTTATTTCTTATATTTTTAATTGAGAATAATGTGTTGGCATCGTTGGTAATTTAAATGATTCTGCTATTTGTGATCCTTTTTAATTGATTGTGTGAAGCTGCAATGTGAATGGATTTTCATTTGGTACACGTATTTTATGTAAACTAATATGTGGCCGATATTTCCCAAACAAAACGTTTGTCACTGGCCTCCAGACTGGAAATAATGGGAAAGATTACTTAAAAAAATGAAAACGTTATTAAGAAAGCAGTTTTCAGCCTAATCCCATTCATTTTCCTGTAGAGAAAAAGTCAAAATGTTAGCAAACTGAAGCGCAAAAACTGCTGGAGAGAATTGGACCAAATAAGCAACAATTTAGGATCAAAGCTCTGACTTAATTTCGAGGAAAGTTTAGGGCTATTCCATTCAGTAGTTTTTAAAATATTTCATGGGGAAGGAGGTACCCACTTCTCCCCAAAAATATAGCGATATCTCCCATGGTGCTTTGCAGCACAGTGGCTTTCAGAAAATCACCCATTCTTTTTGCTCGGTGCAAGCGATTACCGAATGCGAAAACGAAAATTGCAAAAACAACTATTTGGAGGAGGAAAAAGGTTGAATTTGCAACAGGCTAGAGGTGGGGAGGAGGAAAGAGTACATCAGGTTAAGTTGGGGAATTGGGTGTAGTCTTGGGAGCCAGTTACAGTTTATATATTTTTGCATTACTGGGGAATCTCAAAAGATTACTGCAGTAATACGCAAGATGCCCTCAGAAATGAAAATGTGTGGGCTAAAGGGGGGTGGGTGTCCGACTGCTGCATCTGGCACATTAGGGCCTCCGTACTGAGAAAACATCTGCTGGCAATGCCCCCAAACAAGACAAGCTCCTTGGTCACTGACCCACAGGGTGAAGCCCACGGGATCAAGGGCACGGGTGTTCCACGTGCTTGGGGGTTAGGGTACGGACACCTGTAGTCTGCATAGACCGTGATCCGGGAGTCTGCATAGCTGAAGCATTGTGTGGGACAATTATCCAGGATTTATCCAAGGAGACAGCTCAGAGGACTCAGAGAGACGACACAGTGGAAAAGGGCTGCTGTGATTGTGCACATGTATGCCAAGGATTTTAACATGTGAGAGTATAGGTGGGGGGGACCATTACATTTCCACTGCTTAAGTCTACGGACACGCTAGCGGGTGAGCTCCAAGCTGAATTAACTGAATCACATTGAACTGAAGTTTCAAAACCGTTCTCAAAGACATGAAGGAGTATACATACACCCCTTGGATCCTGGCTACTTTACCGACCATGTGAACACCCCAACCCCAATCCTCACTGTTAAAAGAAAAATGCCACCAGCACCCTTACCACCTTCAGCATGTTCTGCAAATAATAACTCCAGTAATCTCACCAATCCTGTAAAACCCATGGGGGGGCACACATTCTGATAAGCACAATCCATAAATTCCTTGGCTCATTCAGTGTTCCCGTAATCTTGGACCCCTGGGGGGGCAAGATAATGTACAAGGGACTAAGGACGCTAATGTTGATATCAGCAATAACAAGGCCTCATGTTCACCTTGCAAAAGCGCTGACACCGGTGTGGCTGATGATTGGACCAAGACTACTGCTAATCTATTATCCCTTGTGGGGTTGCGGGGGGCTACAGCAGCCTGTCCTAGACTATTGCTGGGCTATGTCTGTGTGCGCAAACTGGAAGTCCCATGATCGAAGAAAACAAAACTATGACCACCTCTGTGACCCTGGTAGCTACGGACGTCCCAACCCCCAGTGTGTGCCCGTGGGACAGCCCTCATTCGCCCAATACCTCTGGGACTGTGCTCCCAAGTGTGGGGGCATAATTGTATCAATGGCAGCTAGCACAGATGATATTCCCCAGACAATCATGCAGTCTGCTTCACCACAGGATCATGGTGAGATGCAGTTGGGAGTGGGTAATTGCCAGATGGAAATTGGGGGAAGTTGACTCTGTGGATGCAGGAGGTACCAGCAGGGCCAATTAGCGTCATCCAGCTGGGAAGTAGCCAATACTGCTTGTTACCCCCGTGAGCAAGCTGCAAAGCGAACACTGGATAAGTTTGGAGGGTGGGTCCCAGTGACCAAGGAATGCAGATGTAGCACTGTTCTAGCCAAACTCTTGATACTCAAGAATGTGGTCCTATCTCTGTTAGAAACGATTATGAAGGGGTTGAATAATGGGGGGGGGGAGGGTAGCACCCAGTCCAGGGGGTGCAAAAATGGCCTCAAATATAGCCCTAAAACCAAACGAGCCCTGGCTGGCAAAGGGTCAATGCCCCAACAGATGTCAGTGGCCATGAACCCATCCTGCCTAGCCAATATCATCCCCTACCGCAACATTACAGACTCCTATTTTGAAGGTTGATGGTGCATCTAGGGCAAAGGTGGTAATTGGCAAGATGGTAGGTTGGAGTGACCATGATCCTTCTACACCCACAGTTAAAACCGGCAAGTCCCCAAATTGGCCCCTTACCAACATCAATCTAGGGATGCACACTTAAATAAATGTACACACTAGCTCTGGGCAGTATGGGGTTGCTTATTTGTCACCCGAGAATGAATTGTAAGCTGCCCCAGTATATGCCACAAGATGGGGAACAACTTTGACTCTGTTAGAATCACCCTTAGGGAGCCAAGCTTAGCCAAAGGCATATTGAGTTTTGGCAGAAGATGCAATCCCCCAGCAAACAGTGTAATCAAACTGACTGCTCAACCCCTGAGTAACAATGAGACGATCCAGGAGAAAACCCCACAGTGGCCCGTGCTCTCGGAAGCAAATGCTGTCCCTTTAGGGAAAATGACAATGAATGACTCACCCTGGTCTAAACCGTTGTAGCAAATGATGTCTTGATGGCCAGGTGGCACACCCCAACCTTTGTTGAGAAGCTTTATGCAGTGGTCCAAGCCCTGTCTGGGATAGTACAGGGTATCTGGGCACCTGTACTTAATCTAACTTAAACTTAATTTCACTATGGAAGGAATGTGCAATGAGTAATGTATTTGTGTTGTTTTATTTGTCATGATGTAATTTTATGGCTTAACGCTGAAATAAAGGTATTGATGATGGCGAAAACACGTCACATGGCGCAAAGAGAAAAAAGGAGTAATGGGAGGTAAAAATCATCTGAGGTGGGTGTGGGTACCTAGGGGAAAGGAAGGGGGCACATAGGGAGCACCTGTGAGGACTTCAAATGTTCAAATGTTATTTCAGTTAATTAGTGCAAGATTAGCACAGTAATTATCGGGGGATTATCAGGGAATGGAAACTGAAGGAACAAAAATAAATGGGAGGACATCTGTCATCATCATTTCTACCAGGGAGGAGGACATTGGTCTTTATGCAATTGGCCCTGCTCATTGGGCGCCAAAGTAACCTATTGGTGCGACATGCACAGCGGTCATGACGAGTGGGCTTGAAATAAAACTAGTGTATCAAAATATAGAGTGGGCATGGCCAAAGGCCATGGTTAGTGGGCCCAAAGGAAAGCTATAGGTGGAGGCCATGGCTTGTCGGCCCTAAAAAAACCTATTGGTACAACTTGTAATGGGTTATTTATAATGCATTTAATACCCAGAGGTTTAAAAGCGCAGACCCGGGGATTGAACTTGTGATGCTCTGCATCATCTTGCTTCCAAGACGAGCGCGTTGCCCCTGAGCTATCCTACCAAGACGTGAAAGGTGTACAGTGCGCACTGGCCATGGCCAAAGGCCATGAGTGGCGGGCCTTGAATAAACTATGCTATAACAAAACCCTTGAAAATCATTGAAAAAACGTTAGTTAAAGGACAGTTAAGGTGATCAGATTTAATGCAACAACACTTGTGAAATTCAGTGGATGTGGGAAGTGATGATCATCTTATCTCGGCGTTCACCCTGTTGCAAAACCCATGATCACATTAATAACAGATGGGATTCACAATGATAAACAAAATTGGAGGCTGATAAGATAGTTCACTGGGTACCGCGCTATATGTGTGATCTGCAGGTTACAGGTTCAAATCCTGCTCAGTTAGGATTGTTAAATATATATATATATATTCAGTAAAACAACTTTGTTAAAGGGACGTTATGGTTTAGTTGCGCTACTAAAAAGCTATGAAATTCAGTAAAAAAAACTTTGTTAAAGGAATGTTATGGTTAAGTTGTGCTAATAAAAACCTAAGAAATTCAGTAAAAAAACTTTGTTAAAGGGACGTTATGGTTCAAAGTAAAACCGAAAACCCCCTGAAATTCGCTAGTTATGGTAAGATAAGCTACCATAACTCGCGCCATCACTGTGCACTAGTAAGACTAACACCCAGGACATGAAAGATGACATCCCAAATTGACATTACTGAATTTCATAGGTTTTTAGTACCGCAACTTAACCATAACGTCCATTTAACAAAGTTTTTTTTAATGAATATACATATACATACTGTGAATTTGATGTATGTTTACTAGGATTCCGTTACTTTATATATATGTAACATAGAATATGCTGAACCCCCAGCTAGTTATTTTGATATCCGCGGACTGTGCGTATGTCCGCGGACCGACGCTGAAATGGGGGATGAAAGCCATTAGTAACCTAGGTTCCCAAAGCGGAACCCGGGGTGCTAAAAAAGAGGATTTTACTTCTTACGCCGGGACACCTGTGCCGTCCCAGTATAGGAAGGGAAATCCTTTTCCAAGATGGCCACCATGGAAAAGGAAGGCGAGGGTTCCATACAGGGCCCTATTCGCTTTCCATGGCAGCCTGCAGAAGGCAAAAAGAGAACCCTATGACCATATTATCACAAACACATTTTTCTTCCCTTTCAGATCTATGCTAATTTAGAATAACTTTACCACAATAGCCAGTAGCCAGATTGTCTGGATCATGACCTTATTCCATGAATCAGACAATCCGGCCACTGCCCATTGCCACAGGATAATTCACTAAAGATATACCGCTATTTTTTTAAAGCTACATTATGACATTTGGCAAATAATAAAATACTGCCACATTGGCAAAACCATGCTTGTAGGTCCTTGCCAATGCGCCTTACGCAACTTTGTTACAAATCCACCCATGTTTTATTTTTTCAAAAGTGTCAAATGAATGCACACACAATCGTCATATAACCTAGCCCCCCACTTGACAAAATCCAATCAGACTGTACGAAAACATTTATATCTAGATCTATAATCTTTTTGCAAACCTTTGTGTAGATTTGTCAAATGGCACCACATTTATAAACCTTTACATTATTTTGGCATCCCCCCTCTAATTTTGTCTCCTCTTGACAAAATCCCACCAAACTTCGCAAAAACATTTACATCTAGATTGATTACCAGTTTGACAAAATAAGTGTAGATTCATCAAATGTCATCTCATTTATAAGCTATTACTTTATTTTGGGACCCCCCCTCTAATTTTCCCCCCTCATGACAGAATCCCACCAAACTCATTCGCAATCAAGTCACAAATATACCAAACCATCCTCATCACCCCTAACCTACTCAGAGATTATTTGATAAGTTTGACAAGAGCAATGCTCAGAAAATATTATTGTTCCGAAGGTTCAGGCATGTATTTTTATACATACGTTGATCGATCGCACAAACATTTCCAATGGACCTTAGCTTAGTTTTACTCTTTTGTACACATGCAAAATCTCACAACAGGGTGTGGCCATCTTGTGCTAATCTTACCAGTTGCTGCATCGGCCTAAGGCAACGTTATTCAAACAGTGGGGCGTGACCCCCCCAGGGGTCCACGGGTGCATCACTGGGGGGTCTTAAGAGCTAAGCATGAAATCTAAAAAAAAGAATATATACATATATATATATATTTAGATTGGAAGAAATGGGCAGAGTGGCTCACATGGTCGGGCTGAAGCATGAAACTGTCTCAGGCAACAATAAAAAAGTGGACCGCAGTTGTAAATGGATATTCATTCCTTTAGTCACAGACTGGGCCTCATTACAACTATGGCGGTACGGTAACAACGGTGCCGGTAAGCTACCGGCACGGTTGCTACCGTACTGCCATAGTAAAAGTTGTGCTCGCGGGTACCTGAAAGCCTGCCAGGTCTGACCTGGCAGGCCGTGCGGCACCCGCAAGCTCAGCTATGGGGCTCAAATGGGAATGGGGATCTACCGGTAACGGCACCCGTGAAAGGGCAATTATCAGGTCCGCCTAACTCGGCATGACCCGGTAATTGACCATTCGTGGGTGTCAACCCGGATGCAACTCCGTCGGCAGCTGTGCCGGTTTTGGCCAGGATACTGCCAGGGTTGTAATGAGGCCCACTGTTTCAATAGTACCCAAGGGGGTGCTTTGTTTTCAAATGTAAGTAAATTGTGATATATTCAGCAACAATGGCCAAAATTACTAACTGCCTAGTTAAGTAACTCATCAAACTGGTCCACATGGCCAAAATGGTGGTCCATTTTGACCAACCCACACTAGCATTTTACATTTTGTGTACAGGCATTGCCCCATAGCCCAGTCCGAGCCTGGTGGCACGTCCGTTATGGAGAAAACTGTTTCCCTTTGGCAGTTCAGTTTAGTTCCCCAGCCGCACATGCTCACTGAGCCATACAAGTTTTGCAAAGCCATCAAAACTTGCCTGTTCGTGTAACCTGCCTCCACCTATAGTCACTCTTATGTGTGTGTGTGGCTAAGTATCTATCTATCTGTGTAATGTTCATGTACCGTAATTTTCAAGTGTCCTTGGGCAGCTTAACTGTAACCCTTTAAGTAAGCCTTCTTACTCCTCTTGAGTCCTCAGCGCCTCGATGCCCGTGGGCTGTAGTGCGCTTTACAAATATAAATAAATAAATAAATAAGTGCTGGGGCGTTTTGCTTCGCCAGCATTGCATAGCTCATTGAAAAGGCTGGCTGGGTCACTGCATGTCTGTATGTGTGAGGAGGAGCTCCTGCGCCCCCTTGCACATACGGACAGAGCATCCTGGAGCTGGGCGTTTCAGCACCGACGCGCAGGCAGATGCAGAAGGTACGTTTATGTTCATTGTTTTTATTTAAACATGTTTATGGATGCGTGTATGCTTATGTTATAAGTGAATGTATGGCGATGATGCTCATGTCAATGATAGAGAGATTACTGTATAAATGTGCAGCGCCTTGCATACACACGTAATCATGTTGATTGTGTTAGGCCCAGTGGGGCCCAGGGGACAGCAATGGTATCTTTTTATTGGACATCTATTATAGATGTCCAGTAAAAAATGTCATGCCTGCCCCCTGGACCCCCAGCACCAATTGCAAACTGTTTGGTTATTTACCCATTTATTTGTTAAAAGTATGCTCTACAATGCAACATTTTAACCTATTATTTAAAAAACATTCACAGGGGGAAACCCCCCCCCCCGGAACCCCACTTTATTGGTTCTGGCTCTCTCACTATGCTTGGTCGCTATGGCATTTTTTGTGGGAAATAGTTATGCCCCGCCACTTAAAAAAATCACCAGCCGCCACTGGTCCTCAGACTGTGTTGGAAACGGGATGGGGGGAACCCACGTACAATGGTGTGAGCATAATGGGTGGGAACCATGGGGTAGTGGTGGGAGCAGAGTGGGGAGAGCCCAGGGTGTGTGATGGGGTGCGGAGAGACCAGGGACTTGGTAGGAGTGGGATGAGGGAGCCCAGTGACGGTGATGGGAGCAGGTGACGTAGCGCAATATATACTGTCCGTTTGGCATTTCTGGGCGGTCCCGACCTGCCCAAATTTTGCTCTGGGGGCCCTGGCCAAAAAAATTGAAGACCACTGGCCTAAAATGAACTGCCCTCACGGCACTAAATCATATGCCCCACCCCTGAGCCTCACTTCACCAAACCTAGTGATATTGTCTGCCTTTCTTGGTGACGTTCCTGAGCAGCATACCCAAACGCACCCAGTCATCACCTACGTGACGTGACGCAGAACCCGAAAATCAAGACACGACTTCTCACAACACAGCACGGCACAATTCAGAATACTAAACCGTACTTTAAAAAGAAACAACAAGACTGTACAATTTGTAAAGTACTTTTATTTCACAATAAATGCTCCGACGACATCCGACTATTGCCATATTCAATCAAATTTGAAATGTCTTTCTTCGTGATCCAAAATGCTTATCGTGAGTCATGCGTTGTTCTTTTTGCGTACACAAGGTGTTCGTTTTGGATAAAAGAAGCGCTTGGGTCGCACAGTGAATTCCAGGGCTTGTGCATCAACTTGAGGCTAGACCACCGTAAAGGATGTTATGTTGCTCTGAATCACTAGTACAGCGTAAGGGCATATCTGCCCTTGCCCATCGTCCCAAAAAACTGTTCAACTCATCCAGTTGTTCACAAGTAGCTGGAGCTGCCGATTAAAAAATCAGTCAGTTGGCATCTGGAATCTATGACAAACGCAAAATGTACCTATTTCGGAAACATAATAGAAATATGCCTCACTAGCCGATCTTTATTACAATTTGCTTCAGAGAACATTGCTATGTAGTATGATCAACTCTAAATGGGATACAAAATCTGATGCTACAATTCTATGTGCTCCTACATGGCATTTTAATGAAATATTAGCATTGAACCTGGGAGAACTGAGTAGTGGTCTACATGCTTGTCAATGCTGGCCTGCCCATCTGGACGGTAAAAAGAACATTACACACAAAGGTTATACTTACGTTTCATTGTAGTATGCCACACAGAATAAACAACTACAATGTAACCCACAAATAATACTCAGATAATGATAAGCTGATGCTCGTTCGAGTACAAAATCATACAAAATTAAACTTTCATTACATTCGCCATTTCCATTCCCTTGGCGTAACTCAGACTGTAAGGCAGACTCCGTTTGCACCAACAATTTTTCATAAACTGAATTTACATGTTCCTTAGTCCACTTTTTGAATACATAACCTTATCATATCTTACATTATAACAACCCTCCTTCATTCAATTTCTTTCAGAATTTTCCCTTTGTCTCAAGGCCGAAAAACAATTGAACCTTATACTGTGTGTCCGATGCGTGGGCTTCCTGAGCTCGCAAACAAAAATTAAAAACTGGTGACTTTCACTCAGAATCAAAATACATTCTTACTTTGCAACAACTTGCCACACCGCATCCATAAGAACTGTAATTTTCATGCACGTGCAAGGCTGTCTTTGCATCAGGCAGTGCAGGTGGCTGCCTGAGGTGCCGACTGTAGGGGGCACCAGTCTGACTCCATTATTCTTTTAATTACATTTTAACACAGACATGAATAGCCCTTTCTTTACTGTGCTCTGGGTGTAGCACAACAACATCAATTTATAAACATCAAGCGTTATTGCAAAGTTTCCTTACCACTTAGCAGTGGGTACTGTATCACTTCTCTGCACAGTGCTTTTAGCCTGCAACCTTCACTAATTTTCAAGTTGATTGCATTATTTCAGTGACAACACAGATGGTGAGGCAGAAACGTAATTGGTGGACTTGTAAACATAGATTGTAAGTCAATCACCCAATTCTCCGGTCCTCCACAGGACTGTTCACAAACATCCTAACTGTTCGCACTTTCGCAACAAAAAAACACCAGTTTTTTGCTTCTTGCAGCCATATCCCATCCCATCCTCATCACCCGATATCTCCCCAGAGATTATTTGATAAGTTTGACAAGTGCAATGTTGTGTTTTTCAATATGTTTATACCGCAATGTCCGCGGACACCAAGCACGGATCCAAGATGGCGGGCGTTTCCAAAAATCTGATGCACTTCATGCTCTTCACTATCCAATCAGGGGACACGTCACATGTCTGCGGACATGACGCGTGCCAATTAGCCAATCAGTGTCCTGCCCGCGGAACAAACAGGAAAGTGTGTCCGCGGAGCGGACATAGATGTCACTATTTTTGTGACCTACTTTTTGGTCGTTTTAAAAAAAAACTACCAGGCGGATTTTCACCAAATTTACAAAAGCATGCTTTCGGGACAAAGCCGCTGCTCCTGCCGCAAATTTGGTGAACATCTGTCCAGCGGTTTCGGCTGTAGGCATGCGCAAAGTTTTTTCCCCATTCAGTTTATGGGAAAAAAAATAAGTTTGGGACCCCCCCTATAACTTTGCCCCCCATGGACCAAACCTCACCAAACTACACAAAGTTTGGTTTGGATTCGTCCAGGGGGACCGAAGTTATAAGCCGCCCAAAAAGTGCTCTTCCTATGGGATTAGCAACTTAACCATATCTACATGGTCTCTACCGTGGCTGTGTAATATATATTTTTTCTGTAGTTTACATTGTGAGAAAGCAAGACAGCATTACTCTCACACATAAAACATCACACATATATAGACTCCGCTTCTGCCGAGGTGATAGATGCATGAATCTTGTTTTGAAGAAATGGCGTACATTAAGTTTGGTGTTGTGTTAAATCAGCAAGGCACTGCAGCAGGAGCCATGCTCCAGAGCTCTGAGTGACCAAATTAATAATCACTGAGCGAATATACACTTTGCAACAGACCCTGACACAATGTCGGGAATCGCATACATCTTGCGGCAGGAATAATGGCCACGTCCATTGCAAAAGCGTAGCAGTCGGTGACTTAATGGATTTCTACAGTACTTCAGCATGAGTTTTTATTGGTATCTATTTATAAGCTGTGCAACCAGATTGATCTGTGAATCTTCAGTTAATAGTGTTCGCTCGGAAGATCTAAGAGATATATTGATACACATGAATAGATGCACAATGAAAAGCCTCAAACATATTTAGAATTACTCAAAATTCAATACAATCTGGGACATGCTCTGTAGCTGCTGGCCTTTTCCCTCTCGAATTCCCATATTGCCTTCATTAGAACTTGATTTTAGATGTTCAGGCTGTTGTGTGAATCATGAAGAAAAGTAGATACATCTAACAAGGAAGTGCAGTTTGTGTGATTAAGCTCTACCTTCTTCCTAAACTATTTTCAACCGTTTTTATGCACTACCCAAAGCAATGCATCACACTTAGGCCGTGATTCACAGAGCGTTTTTTCAAAGGGGTTTTGCCATTATAAAACGCATCTGCGAATTAGGCCCTTAATACTTTAGCGGGTAGGAAACACTGCACATAATGAATGCAGTATTTTAATTTCAGGAGCTCTATGAACCGACAGTCGTATTGGCCGGACATTTTACTTTTACTCACACTGCATTCTCTTTTTGCTTTATAATTGGCACGAACCTGAGCAGAAGAGCAGCTCTTGACTGGGAAATGGCCAGGATCACTTATTACAGCATCACACAGGTATTGCTATCATGACACAATTCCATAGCTCGTCACAGACCTGGACAGTATTGAGCATATTTTGACAGAAAATGTGTACGTTAAATATTCGCTTGACCAAATAAAACAGGATATTATTTAATTTACCTCAGACGGACTCAACCTGGGCCAATCTGGCAACGACTGGTTCTAAAATCAAGCTATTTTACATGTACTAAAGGGTTAAGAGAAGTATGTATTTTTCAGTGTGCAGAACTCTAAACAGCAATAAGGAGACAACATAATTAAATGCATACATACTTAGGGCCTCATCAAGAGTTGGGCGGTAACGCCGGCGCTATTAGCCCTACCGCCAAACCCCCCGGCGCTAATAGCGCTGGATCACGGGTTTGGCGGAACGGGTATTGCCCATTCCCCACTGAGCCCATTCAGGAATTTCCCATTCCCCATTGGGCTCAATGGGGAATTTTCAAGCTCTTACCGCCGGCGGATTTCCTGCCGGCGGTAATAGCGCAAAATTTCAGCTCAGAGCTGGGGGGAAATCTGCCAAACCCGTGATTTGGCGGACCCTTAAATGTGGCAGTAATAGTGCTACCGCCACATTTAAGGGTTACCGTCAAACTCGTGATCAGGCCCTTAGTGTGAAATTACAGTAACTTTGCACCAATGCAAGTTCAAATATTGCTCTTCTGCAAAAAACATTATTTTCAATGCATGTTTGGGTACCAGAGCAGAAGACTGCATTGCACTTGTGAAAACATTACACTTGTGAATACATGCATTGAAAGAATGCCTTTTGCTTCAGGTAATTTATGCGTTATTGCTAATTTCACTTGCATTGATACCCGCCGGTGCTATCCACGGTTTGTCACCGGACTTTAGCACCGTTTTCGCCACCTGAGATCCTGGTGGCACTGTGAAATTACGTCCCCGTGGCCCAGGGTATCAGGCGGTGGATTCGGGAATTCCCCATTCTCGTGGAGTCCAATAGGACTCCACGGGAATGGGTTCAAAGAAGCACAGGAACCATTTCTAAAAGTGCTGGTGCTTTTGTGACAGCTTTGCTTTCCGGTTGTTGTAGTCCGCCGGACTGGAATGGGTGCCGTACGTTGCTACCGGCACCCCTATTTCCAGACCGACAGACTAGTAATGAGGCCTAATGGTTCTACCTACAGTGATACCACCATTAATATTTGGGGCTAGAGTGGCAGGATATCAATTCATCAAATCCCAGATATGGTTGAAGTGAAAATACATGCCTGATGAGAGCAGTGAAATGTTTATCACATGATCTTTGGACATGATAATATTGCAAGAGGTAATGTTGAATGAATGTTGGCTTTGATTAAATCACAGGAAGTGCACTGCATATCTATATATATATTCAATAACAAAAACTTTGTTAAAGTGACTTTATGGATAAGTTGCACTGCTAAAATACCTATGAAATTCACTAAAAAAACCCTTGTTAACGGGACGGTATGGTTCCAAGTAAAACCGAAAAAACCCTTGATATTCGCCAGTTATGGTAAGCTAAGCAACCACAACTTGCGCCACCACCGTGCACTGCTAACACTAACACCCAGGACATCAAAGATGACATCTTAAATGTCATTGATGACATCACTGATGACATCACATGTGCATTTAGTTTTCATGCACAGCCTCCACAAGGGATTGTCATTATAATATTGGCAGAAAAGTATATGCCAAATAGTTCATTAAGCAATGCATTACTATAAATACCATTGTATTACTGAGTTCTTTCAGTACATGAACAAACTCATGAAGAAACGTAGGCACTGTCTGCAGCATGCGTCATAGAGATGCAATATTCGAAATCTTCACATGTTGAATAGTAAAATGATAAATGCTTCCATTACGGATTTTTGCACACTGTGAAACATAAGTTCCTACGAATGCTTCCCTTACTGCACAATTGTACTATTACACACAAAACATAAAGAGACCACAATGCATACAAATAGAAGCATATACAGGGAACGTAAAGTAAGGAAAAAAAACTGCAGTATTACCAGAAAGTGTTCTTAACCTAACTATTTAACTTCATGCACAGAAAAGATTATTGTGTTTCAGGATTCCTTCTTCTCCTATGTACAGTATCAGATGATGTAACTGTACCCTAAGGATGTATTGTAAGAACATATGAGAAGGGTAAGATCTACAATTATAGTACTTTTTATTTTTTGAATTCCTGACTGACAATGAAGAAAGCCACCTGGCTTAGATATGTCAGTGAACAAAAAAAGAGGGAGCTACACATGTGATGTCATCAGTGATGTCATTAATGACATTTGTGATGTCATCTTTGATGTCCTGGGTGTTAGTGCACGGTGGTGGCGCGAGTTATGGTTGCTTAGCTTACCATAACTGGCAAATTTCAAGGGTTTTCATAGGTTTTTAGTAGCGCAACTTAACCATAACGTCCCTTTAACAAAGTTTTGTTATTGAATTAGATTGTTTTTTAGTAGTGCAACTTAACTATAACGTCCCGTAAACATTTTTTTTACTGAATTTCACAGGTTTCCAATAGTGGCACGTAACCATGATGTAAATGAACATTTGACTTCATTGCACACCTTCCGAAGAATGCCACATGACCATATGCTGGCGAACAGCATTGTGTCGTGTTCGAAAACCCATACATAATTCACAATAAGATCTGTGCCTTGTGGACAGTGTGGAAGTACATTTTGTACTTCTGTAGGAAGTGGTAATGTCAACATTTTCCTTGCACAACTCCAACACATATTCGTACGCAGCCATTAACAATCTAGTACACAGAACATACTTTTAGCAAAACTGCTATTTATCATAAAATGGCATCAGCTAATGCCATCCCTCCTCCCCAAGAGCCACCACCACTGCTGTAATCAAGGAGCATGAGAAACACTGCCCCCTACCTTACAAATAACGCATGCACAACATTTTCACCCGTCCACCTACTCCTCAATATTACTGTATGGTGCCTTTTTCCTCAGTTCTGTCCGCAACTTTCGTTCTTAGCTATCCACCCAAACAAAAGCCCTCCATAACCAAAATAAATGTTCCTTTATGATCCACCTTTTACATTTAAAAAATGGAACTAAAAAAAAACCGCATAGACTCCATCTACTTTATATTTTGCAGTAAAGTACATAGATGCAATAAGATTTTCCAACATTTCCATTTGCAGTTTGTGTTATGCTAATGGGAATATTGTAGAGTTAATCCTCCGTTCCAGGGACTGGAACGGTGGATAAAGGGCCAGCAGGCCAAGTTATCAGCCCAATCGAAGTGAGAGTGCATAACGAGGTCTCTGGATCACAACCCCCCTTCCACCCATAAAAAGGGGATGAATGCCGTTAACAATCTAGATTTCCAAAGCAGTTACCCGTGCTACTCAAAAAGATGATTTTTTGGCCTAAACCGGGACGCCTCTGGTGTCCCGGTTTAGGAAAGAAAATCCTTTTCCAAGATGGCCACCATAGAAAGGGAAGGCAGGTGTTCCATACAGGGCCCTTCTTTGCTTTCCATTGCAGCCTGCAAAAAGCAAAAATGAAACTCTGTGATCATATTGCCATGAGCACATTTTTCTTACTTTTGCATATGTATCCTAATGTGCAACAACTGTACCACAAAGTCAGTCCCAGGTGGACATGGCAACTTTAATCCTATGTTTTGTCCCTTCTGGTAATGGCCAATAGCCACGTTCTCCAGATCATGACCTTATACCATAACCCCAACATTCTGCACACTGCCCATGGCTACAGCCTACCCCTCAGTCACAGAAGCTGTACCGCTTTTTTTTAAACTACATTACCTCACTTGTCAAATACGAAAACACTGCCACATCTCCAACACCATGCTTTTCTGTCGTTGCCAATCAGCCTTATGCAAATTTACTGTAAATCCACCCTGTTTTTTTTTCAAAACTGTCAAAAGAATACACAAATGATTCGTCATATTACGTGTGCACAAAATACCAACAAGCTTTGTGAAGTCATTCGCAATCACGTTAGAAGTATTCCAACCATCAGCATTAACCGTCACCTTACCACACATTATTTCATAAGTTTCACAAGTGGAACGGTCAGGAGATATTCTTATCCCGAGGGTTCGACCATGTATTTTTTTACAGACATTGATCTATCGCAAACATTTTCAGTGTACCTTACCTCATGTTTCCTCTTTTAGAAACATACGAAATCTGATAGCAGAGCTCATCCATCTTCTGCTAATCTTGTCCATTGCTGCATCTGGTTAAGATAAATCACCCTGACGTCACTAAATCATATGGCCCGCCCCTGACCCTCACATAACCAACCATAGTGATATTCAACACCTTTGTCGATGACGTTCCTCTGCAGCGTAGCCAAATGCGCCCATAAGCACCTATGTGCCGTGTCGCAGAACCCGAAAATGAACACACATTTACGTACAACGTAGCACATCACAATTTGAAATAATAAACTGTTTTTTTTTAAGAAAACAGTAACACTTTACAATTGGTAAAGTACTTTTATTTCACAATAAAGTGTTCGAGAACATCAGACTATTCCCATATGCAAGTAAATTTCAAAATTGTTTCTGCTCTCGTGAGCTAAAATGTTAATCGTGAGGCACACGTTGTTCTTTTTCCATACACAAAGTATTTGTTTTCGAGAAAGGAACTGCTTTGGGCACACAGTGAATTCCAGGGCATCAACATGAACATGGTCCTAGACCACCATAAAAGATGGTATGTTACTCCTAAGCACCAGTGCAGCATACGGACACATGGGCCCTGCGCGGTCGTCCCACAAAATAGTCACGGTGAAGCAGGAGTTCACGAGGACGTGCACCTGCCATCCAAAAAAGCCATCACTTGGCATCTGGAATCCATGGCAATCGCAGTAAGGCAGCATGTAACTGTTTGGAAAACATATCAGAAAATACATGTCAAAACCCACCCTTTATTACAATACATCTATTGGTTTCTTAATTCGGCATACAGTTTAAACTAACGATTACTACACAGAGGAAATAATTTCAAAAAAGACAAAAAGAACATGGAAACTGATACACACATCAAACACTGCAGGTGGCTGCCTCAGATTTCAAACTCTAGGGCGCCTGTTTGACTGCAATGTTATTTTAAATACATTGTAACACAGATACAGTAATACTTTGCCTGTGCTTTGAAGACATTGGGCCTCATTACGAGTCCAGCAGTAACCGAGCCAGTAAAACCGCCTGGTTACCGCCGGACTCGTATTACCATTCCGCCTCCGTGACTTCCGGAAATACCAGGGCATTACGACCCTGGTGTCCCGGGAATTCCGGAGGTGGAATTCGGTAAATCCCCAGGTAAGACCTGGCAGGAACATCACCTCCCGCCTGCAGGACTCAGGATCGGGTGGTCTGGAATTAACAGTGGCAGCGGGTTTATCGCCACTGTTAATTCCGGACCGCCCAACCTGTAATGAGGCCCATTATATTGTGCAATAACTTCAAATGTACCGTATGCCTTTCGTGACAAAAAAACACCTTTTCTTTTCTTCTTGCTGCCACATCCAATCCCAGCCTCATTAACCCTCACCTTCCAAGACAGTATTTGCTAAGTTTAACAAGTGCAATGTTTAGTTTTTTTTAATATGTTTTAGCGGCGATGCTCGCAGACACCAAAACACGGATGAAAGATGGTGGGCGCATCGGAACAATCTGATGCACTTCACACACTTCACCGTCCAATTAGTGAATGCATCACATGTCCGCAGACATGACGCTGCCGATTAGCCAATCGTTATCTTGTCCGCGGAGCGAACAGGGAAGTGTGACTGCGGAGCGGACATAGATATCACACATTTTTTGAGACATACTTTTTGGTCATTTTAAAGAAAACGACTGGACGGATTGTCATCAAATTTACAAAAGCACGCTTTCGGGACCATGCTCCTGCTTCTGTCGCAAATTTCGTTAAAATCTGTCTAGCGGTTTTGGCTGTAGACATCCGCAAAGTTTTTTCCCCATTCAGTCTATGGAAAAAAAAGATGTTTTGGGATCCCCCTATAACTTTTCCCCCCCGGACCAAACATCACCAAACTTTGCAAATAAATTCAGAGTGGCCCATATACTTTTTTTGGCGTGAGGATTCGTCCAGGGGGAGCAGAGTTATAAGCCACCCAAAAAGTGCTCTTCCTATGGAAACAGCAACTTAACCATAACTACACAGCCACTAACGTGGCTGTGTAATAAAAGTTAAAAGTTGTGTGTGGGTCTGTGGCTTGGCGTGAAACATTTTTCCTTATGCAATTGCACACAGTTTCACCAATCTGCACCACATTTTGCATACTTACCTGTTTGGACCCTCTGGACATTACTGGCTATATGACATTTGGACACCCCATCCCTTTCCCCAGTTTTCAACAAAAGTCAAAATGTGTTTGTGAATTTGTGGCCGGCGACAAAGCTGTAAAACATGTTCACCGGGAAGGGATACAAAAATATTTGCCACACAAGGTAAAAAAATACTTTTCCAGAGGATTTTTGCGAGATGGTGCCTGCCGGCGAAGCCATAAACCATTTTCACCTGGGAAGGGAAACAAAAAATGGTGTTTCTTAACCGGTCCCGACACAAGGAACAGAACTCAGGGACTTTGAAAACCACATTTCAAGGCCCTAGGATGCACGGTTTCCGAGATATTTGCATAATTTCGGTTTTGTATTGATTGAGTGGAAATAATTGGAGTATATCCAGAGCTAAAGAGTTGAGATCCGAATGTAAGGCTAGGTTTCATTGCATAGGAATGATAACACACTTCAAAATATTTCAGCAAGAAAAAGGTGCCAATTTCTGGGAGACAAGGGTTTTCCATTGGGACCATAAGTGAGGGGGAAGGCCAGAGCAAAGTGGGATACATAGAGAATGTATCAGGGATGAACACACTAAATCAACCAAGAGCAGTGGAAGAGAAGTAGGAAAAAGCAGGAGAAGATGGTCCACCATGTCGAAGATGGTGACTTGTTGAATAGGAACATCAGAGTGGTCATTCACCAACCTGTACACATCATGTTAGTGCTCCAGAGGGGTGACTTCCTTCCTGTGCTCTGATCGAAACCCTGATTGGAAGTCATTCAAAAGTGCATGGCTCAGGATTTATCTGTGTAGTTACTACCAATGCATCTATGAATTTGGTAGTTTTAGAAAGGGTGACAATTGGCCTGTAGTTCTCAGGAATGAGAGATCAAGTATATATAAGAAGGGGGTAATCGAAAGACTACTCTGTGTGCCAATATTGTGATTGAATTTCCCCTTCGTGTGGTTATCAGCACATTTCAACAGAAAGAAACACTCCCACACTGGGGATTTTGACAATTACTGCAGAAAGGATAACAGTCTTTGTGAGAATTGTGTCAATCAAAATCACACTGAGTATCTGTCAGTGGTAAATGAAAAAGATAATTGTAATGCATTGGTTCACAGCTAAACATGTATAATGTCTAGCCCCTTATTGCTTAATATAGGGATCTGCCCATTTCCTGAACTTAGATACTCTTTAAAATTAGCTTGTATGATATATATTTTCTAGGCAAAGGCCAACACATGTTTCTCTCGAAAGTAACATTTCCTCAGGTTCTATCGTACTCAATATGATTGTCTGCGCAATTTAGTCAACCTATGTTAAAAGAAGTAATATGAACATCATGTGTAAATACTGGTCCAGAATATTTTAAACCACCCTCTGGGTTATGTTCCGGGACGAACAAACAAACATAAACTACTGTAAACCTGTGTGATTTCTTGTTGCTGCTGGTCCTTCCTATGGTGTGAATTCTAAGTTCAACATTCAATCATTGTTTCAAACGAGTTTTAATACAGAATTGTATTTTTTTAATTTTGTATTTATTTGTTTATTTCAATTCTTTAACATTTGTAGAAGTGCACGTAACCCTAGGGCATCTAGGTGCTGGTTACAAGCAGAGAGCGTTTTGACTCATGTACAAGTAGATAGCGACTGATAGGGGCATTAGTTAAACAGGAGGGTCTTTAATTGTTTTCAGAAAGCTCTGGGAGATGGTTCTGATCTCAAGATGGAAGGAAATGAGCTCCAAAGAGAGGCAGCAAAGAAGGGAAAGCTGGAGTCTCCAGCTTTCGATCTCTTGACCTCAGGGGTGGACTGGCCTATAGGGAAATCTGGAGATTGCCCGATAGGCCTCTGCACCATGGGCCTCTTTGTGTGGTATTCCCAAATGTTTCTATAGGAAAAGGGTTGAGGTTACAGAAAATGTGTTAAATGGGGCCACTTTGAAAATTATTTCCTGGGGCTCTTTTAATTCCCAGTCCACTGCTGCTTGGAGTTTTCTCAAGACAATCTTCCATTTATTAGTGCAAACCCATGAATATCTTTGTTCAGTGAAAGAATACAGACAGAGTCAAGTTAGTGCCACACCCTCATCTCACCCCAAAAAAAAACATTTGCTCCCGACTTACGATACAAGTTTGGTACTTTTAGTTTCAAAGGTCCTGCATTATGTCCTGTCGCCTTTCGCTCACAGGTCAAATTGTTCATGCTGAAAGCCATAATTCTATGTTACGAACTTCACCTCCCATGTATCATGAATATATACAAACCAATAGTTTAAATTCAACTGGTAAACTTTATTGTTTGCAAATGCTGAACATTGTCTCCCTTGTTCCATTCAGAAGCATCTCTACAGTTTCCTACGGCTATGATATGATTTTTTATTTGTATCGTGCTCGTACACAGGTTTTTCAGAACACGACAAGGCAAGGGAGGGAAACAAGGGAGAAGAAAACAGCGATCTTACTAAGCCCAGTGACATTGAGACTGTGCAAGTCCATGGGAGATGGAAAAGTGGGAAAGTGCATGGGAGGGGGGAGTGTAAAGTACTGAGTGAATACATAATAAAAACAAACAATGGCAGTGCATCCAGACGTGGCAAGTGCTAGGTTTAAGGCTACAGATAGGGTGTGTCTGGTAAGTGCAGAAAAGAGACTTGGGACAGTAGGGTTAAAGATACAGCCCCCAGTTCAAGGGATTCAGTGCAAGGGATTGCCAGGATGCCGTGCGGGTGGGTGGCATGGTGAGCAGGTGCCTGGGCCCGGAAGTCAGAGGGTAACCAAGTGCACGATGGCGAGACTGGACAGATCAGCAGGGGAGAGAAGGAGCGAAGGCAGAAGCAAAGAGGAAGGTCTTGAGGTGCTTCTGGGAAAAGGAGATGGTTCTCCTCAAGTTGAGAGTGGCAGGATGGCTGTTCTAGATGGAGGCCCCAGCCGAAGACAGAGATCTACCCACAGCTTGTTTCTTTGAAAAATTACTGACCTTGAGGTAATTATAGGTGGAGGAGTGAAGAGCTAGCGAGGGAAGGTATTTAAGGAGGGATAGCAAAAGGTATTTTGGACCCAGGCCCCTGAAAGCCTTGTGGACAATGCAACGGGTCTTGAATTTAATCCTTGCAGCCACTGGGAAAACATGGAGAGGGCTGGAGGGATACGATCCCAGGGCTTGAGGCCAAGGACAAGTCTTGCAGTCCTGTTCTGGATATATTGCAAAGGGCAGAGAGTAGAAGCAGGTAGATTTAGAAAGATGCTGTTGCAATAATCCAACCTAGAGAAAAACAGGGCTCAAGAGACAGTGAGCTTCTGGGGGAAGAAGAGGAAATGTAGAATACATCTGAGGAGGTGCAGTAGGAACTTTTATCTTTTTTAGACATCAGAGATGTGGTCAGAGAAGGAAAGAGTGGAGTCAAACATTACCCTGAGGTTCTTAGCCTCGTAGGTGGGGGTTGGAGGAGGGCCAAGGGATGCCAGCCAGAGAGTGACAGGAAAGGAGGGTGAAGGTGTGACAATTAGGAGGATCTCCGTCTTGCTATCATTAAGGCTGAGATCATTGGCGGCACACCAATCCTGAATGGCAGATAAGCAATCCGAGATGAGAGAAGGAGAAGAAGAGGCCGCGGGAAGAATGAGAATTCAGCATAGCACTGAAAATTGGAGCAGAAAATGGTATGTGACAGATACAATTATACACTGTGATCCAAACAGTTTTATTGGTGATTTGCTTGTTTATTACAGAGCTTAACATTTCTTCTCATGAATGCGCACCTCTAATTCTGTGAATGCTGCATGCCTTCCCCAAAGCCTGTGGTTTTCGAAATACACTGAACCTCTCTTTTCAGTTCTCTACTCACATGGTAAACAACAATGACTGGGACGAGATAACATAACTATGTAAACACATGATTTGTACTGAATAACAATAGGCAATAATGCTTGAATATCTGAACAATAAAGCATTACAACAAGTCTGTAACAAGGCAAGACGATTTTTAGATAATTAAATCTTTCGGGTGAAATGGAATTATATTGCAGATAAATGCGGCCATGATTGGCTTATCCTGATCATTGACACTGAAAAAGAAATGACTGAGAAGATAGAAATTAATCTCACCAAAAAGACCTTCTCCGTTGATACACATCAGAAAAGACTGAAGAAATGCAGGTTGATATGGAAGAGTTTAAGAAAATAGAAACTATGGACAGGATAAACCGTCTAAAAAAGGATTTGAACAATTTTGAACATGTTAAAGTATTCCCCTACTCCAAAGAGAATTATAAATTAATTAAATGGCTGTTCAAAAATACCTCCATTAGCATGAGTGGCGATAGCAGTGAGCATGAAAATGAATTTGAAAGATCAGACCAACAGGATACTAAGAACCAAAATTGGAGAGTTATTGGCAACTCTAAAAGAGGCAGGGACAACAGAGGAAGACTGAGAAATAGACAATATTTTTTAGAGAAAGGCCCAGACAGATCAGAATGGGTAGAAAACAGAAGAAAAACACACAGCAACACATGCTAGCAGTTAATGTGTCCCAATACCCTTGACAAAAGAAGAAGAAAAGGTCCTGAACAAAGGGTTGTGATATGTGGTTATGAAACAACATGATCCATATCAGTTTGTGTTGAATGTCAAGAGTTTCTACGGAAAACTTGAATAAACGAATATTTGAGTATAATAGCTCTGATCAATCTGAGAACTGAACCAGTGTATGAACTTCTTCAACCTTTATGCCTCCAACCAGTTCCCTTTTGCCAGAATATATTGTCTTTGAGAAAGAAACTCTGGCAAATGTTGAAAAGCTCGAACGGCTAAATACAAAAAATATCAGAATGTAACAAAAAAAGAATTTAGATTATTAGATAAGTTAAAAAATATTGAACATTCAGTCATTAGAAAAGCAGACTAATTGGGCAATAGTTGTCATTGGCAAGGCACAATAGAATGTTTAAGGCAGCTCTCAGATGAGACCAGCTAAAAAAAGAACTTCTGAAGATCCCACAAAACGCTAATTAACATTAATTGAGACAAGGTATTGAAGGCAGTGGAAAGAGGTTGGATAAGCCAACAAGAGGGAGCCCTTTATGGTAAATAAAAGATCTAAAATTCCAACTTTTCATATACTCTCTGAAATCCATAAAACCTTGCAAGACCCCCCCAAAACCCTAGACAAACTACAGTATCGGAGATGAATTCAGTTCTGAAACCTTTATCAACATTTTTGGACCATTACTTAAGACATTTGTATCCAAAATGACATCTTATGTCTGTGATACAATGGACATAAAACAATTTCAGGATATAGAATTTGACCCCAAAATCATATACCACTGGGCCTTGACATAATCTCACAATATACTAGGATTCCACAAAGATCTACTTTGGAGATCATAGAAGCGTGCCTCTGGGAAAGAAAGGACACAGATCCGGTACCAGTCTCATTTATACTTTGGTGTATAGAATTGGCCCAAGGGTGAATTTTGAAACAAATCGAAGGGACCTCCATGGGAGCCACCATAGCTCCCATTTTAACACATTTAGCTGCAGATGCATTTGAAAATAAATATATGTATTGTTTGAATAATCCATATGTCACAAATCATGTGTCATGGATAAGATTTATCAATGACATTATGATTATCTGGAAGGGTACTAGAAAAGAAGCAGCGGCAGTCACGAGTTGGATTAAGGAAAAAAGTTGGTTCTTACAAGGGCTTTAAGGCCCTTAGAGATGCAGCCAATAATCAATCCAATATCATGTGGAGGACCGACTAAAGTGGAGCAATAGTTAGTATAAATTGACACAATTATATTGAGGAATGTATAAGACAGTTGGCAGAATAAGAGGCTTATTGCAGTCTGGTTGTCAATCCCACTTTGAAACTTCAAGAGAATATTCAACATATGTGCAAGGTATAATGGTTGAATTTCGGAACAACTGGCCTATAATCTGATAGACCAGTCCAAGGATTCCAGTATCTTGCATCTTCCCAAAGAATCAGAGAGGTAAAATGAAACCTCCAGTCGGTCAATTGTTTCTGGACTCGTCTTTGTGGTGGAACCACTGTCAAAGTATGCAGATACTTTTCTAACAGTATGTCCCTCAAATGAAATTTTATATTAAAGATTCTACACATATAATGAACCCATTGTAAAATTAAGCCTTTTACAAGAACAGAAATGTATTAATAGCATTGGAAATCAGATCCTTATATTCAGAGATACCTCAATCAGCCACCCTAAATAGTGGTAAAGGCAGAGCTAGAGCATGACAGCAATATGGAATATTATTTTTGTATTTATTGGGTATTTATAATGCACCTATACACAACATGTTTCCAGGTGCAAGGAAATAGATAAGGATTTCGTTTATTGGTTTTTCAAAATGGTGTTAACTGAAAAGTATTTTTGGTTTCATGTCATACTCTATAAACAAAGCCCAATGCACAGCAATGGGCTCGACTGTTTGGCCCGGTCCAGGCAGCGGCCTGGATCTGTGAACCACTAATTGCAGCATATGCTCTGTTCTCTACACTGCGCTGGTAAGCCTCACCTTCCCACGGGTTACTTCTACTTCTTTTTATTTTACACTTCACATGCTGTTCCTTCCCCTTGAGCTCAATTTGGATCCTTGATCCCACTCCTCACCGTAGGTTTCTCTTACACCTACTCCTCCCTTCGATCACAGCCTGTTATGCCCTCCTCCGGCACCGTTACTAACTCTGACTGCCCCATGATCTTTCTTCTGCAACCCTCCATCGGCCAACTGCTTCATCTTTAGAGCCCCCTGGACGCCTTCACTTGTGCATATTTGCCTACACAAAATCTGCATTGCCTTTTGGCTGTATGTTTAAAAATCTGGATGACCTCATTCCTTTTAGCCAAGTGGCCCTCCTTTCTTCAGTCTGAGCGTTTATATAACCAGTTTCGAATTTGTGTATCCTTTGAACCACCATCCTCCTACAAAACTGTTGTTGTTGTGCTACATCATTCCTTTCACTCCATCTACTTCTTTCATATATGTATACCATATACTTCTGCTTCCCTGTGCTCCATCTGCATTCAGTGTCTAAGAACGTTTTTGGGGTGTGTTGCTTAATTCAAATATGGGTGCTTCTGTTTCCCTCTGCTCCATCTGCATTCAGTGTTGCTACTTTCAAAAACGTTTTTGGGGTGTTGCTTGATTCAAACTTGGATGCTTCGGTTTCCTTGTGCACCATCTGCATTCACTGTTACATTTAATAAACGGTTTTGGGGTTTCTTGCCTAATTTGAATTTGGGTGTTTCTATTTCCCTGTGCTCCATCTGCATTCAGTGTTTGTTGCATTTACACACTTTTTTTGGGGTGTGTTGCTTAATTTGAATGTGGGTGCTTTTTTTGCCTGTGCTCCATCTGCATTCAGTGTTTGCTGCATTTACAAACGTTTTTGACGTGTGTTGCTTAATTCGAATTTGGGTGCTTCTTTTTCACTTGCACCATCATGCACTGTTCTTCATCCTGCTGTGCCTGATATCGAACTTGGCTGTGTGCACATGCTGCATTCATTCTACTTTAGCTAAAATCGAACACGGCTGTGTAATTGCTGTGAACAACTGTTACCTTACTACCGTTAAAGGTACTGTTTGCTGTGAGTACATCCTGCATTAACGTCCTACACGTCCTACCTTGTCCTCTGTGCTAGCCCACCCACATACCCACTATCCCTCACCCCCCCATGTGTTTTCCCCACCCCACCCTACTTGTGCTTCAGTACATCAGCCTGGTAAGTGTCCTCCTCACCACTGCAGCTAGCTATGTTGCTATCTATCTCTCCTATGTTCTCTAACTGCTTCTCTATTTCCTATCCCTCTCCAATCACTAAATATGTCCGTATGAAACTTAAGAAGGACATACTGGGCTCCAACACAGACCTTCCTATTGCGAACATCTATATCTCGGCTTCTGCCAGAGAGACTCTCACAGACATCTTCTTTGTTGTTCCCTCACCCGACTTGTGGACTTTCCACATGGTCACCTTTCTCTCTCCTATCGCCTCTTCTCCCATTAAGGGAGGCACCCGCTGGGAGGTCCTCATTGACCTCTTTGCATTTCCAGGGTCATCATTAATGTCTATCAGAATGGAACCATCATGGTTCAGGGTCCTCAACCCAACCTATTCCTCTTTGACAGGCACCCAGCTCACCTCTCAGACCTTACCTCTCCCTCTGGACAGACTCCCTTGCCTAATGGGCCTTCCTCCTCCTCTGCACAGGCTCCCTTGCCTGCTGTACCTTCCTGCTCCTCCATACAGGCTCCCTTGCTTGCTGTGCCTTGCTCCTCCTCCGCACAGGCTCACTTGCCTACTGTTTCTTCCTCCTCCTCCTCTGCACAGACTCCATCACCTTTCCTCACTGTCCTGGCTGCCTTGTTGGCCTTGGCTCCTCCTCCACCCTCCACTAACGGGACAGGATGGGGAGTGGCCCTGATCTTCCCAGAATGGATACCTGTGTCAATCATCCCTACTCAGGCCTACTCCTCCTTTGAATGCCTGGTCGGCAGGCTCTCACTGTCTCCTAAATCATCTCTCCTTACGGCCACCTTCTATCAGCCACCAGGACAGTCCACTCTCTTCCTCTCGGAATGGGCTGACATGACCTCCTCTCTACTTTCCTCCTCCTCCTCTCAACTCCTCCTGCTGGGTGACCTCAGCATCCATCTGGACTCTCCTGACTCTTCAGGACCTTTTTGCAACCTATGCGATTCTCTCTCCCTCTCTCTCTTACCCTCTGGGTCCACGCATACAGCAGGCCACCCTTTGTATGCTTCCATTTCTATCGAGATCCCTCTCTCTGTCCCTCTCACTGCCTCTATCTCTTGGACGGACCACTCTCTTCTCTCATCACACTTGAAGCTCTCCTCTCCTCTCACATTGGCACACCCGGCGTGGCCACTCAGTCTCAAAGTACCAGACCAATGAAAAGAGTGACTGTGGCTGCTTTTACCTCCACCTACTCTCCACCTCCTACACCTGCGGCTGACTACCACCCTGACACAGCCCTCGCTAATTTCAATCTCTCTATCTCTAACACCCTTCATACTCTTTCCCCTGTCATGAGGGTTCTACTGAAGCCTTCCAAAAAGTGCAACTCTTGGAACAACTCTGTGATCTGGCTGCCCTTAAACACAAGTGGAGGGCAGATGAGCAGAAATGGAATTCATTGTGCGGACCCTCTGGCAAACTGGCCTGCCGTCTCCTTTAAAGGCAATATCGACTCTGCATCCGCACCAAAAAAAGAGTCTTAATTCAATCCTGCATCTCTGCAGCATCAAGCAACACAGCCAAACTTTTCAAAGTCTGTAAGGAACTGGCCAATCCTGCAGCAGCCTCCTCTTCTGTCACACCCACCCATGACCTTTGCTGGCCTTGGCTGCACAATTCACTCCAAAAACCAAAGACATCCTTTCCTCTCTCTCTCATGTATACCACCTCATCCACCAACACCTCTGGAGCCTCCCTTGGCCCCTCCACCACTCTCTTCTCTCACTCCCATGCCACCTGATGAGGTTTCCAGATAAGTGCGGTCTATGAAGGCTTCATCCAAACAGTTGTCCCCTACCCTTCTAAAACCATTAAGGAAAACATTGAATCTCTTGCTCCATCCTTAGGGTGATCTCTGCAATCTCTCTTTTGCCACTGGAGTAGTCCCAAATTCTCTTAAACACTCCCTTGTGCACCCTCTACTTAAGAAACTCTCTGCCGACCCCTCCATTTTGGAAAACTACAGCCCTATATCTATCACCCCTTTCCTGGGCAAACTCCTGGAGAAGCTGGCTATCTCTCAGCTCACCATCCACACTGAAACTGCTGATTGTTTCCATGACTCAGTCTGGCTTCAGAGCATGCAGAGGCATGGAAACTGCTCTTCTAAACACCTGTGAAGACCTCTCAAATCTCAACACTAACACTCCCTCTGTCTTCAGTCTTCTTGTCCTCTCATCTGCCTTTGACACGGTAAACCACAACATCCTGATTGCACGTCTGCATGACACCCTGGGAATGACAGGTCAGGCTCTGGCATGGTTAACCTCCTAAAATACACCTAGGGCTCAGTAGAAATGTGGACTCATAGTTCTAAATATTTTCCAACCCTTATGGATACTATTGGTTAACAGAAAAGAACGGTAGTGGAGAAAACACTATTACAAGGTAAATCAATCATCCCTCTTCTAGAGTATCTACAACACACATACAGGCAGTCCCTACTTAGAAGAACAGCCTATCCCTATCTTCCACGAGATCTCACCCAAGGTTGTGGATGGTGTTACACCTATCTAAAAGGGATAGACGAACGACTGTCCCTATCCAACCTTCTGTCATACAGTTTAAATGTCAGTAAAATATCAAATACAGGTCAAAAACATTACTCATGTAAAAAGACAGAACATTATATAATTATGTCTAAATCTCAGTGGCAATGGCCTATCCTTCAAAAGGATTTTCCGTACTTTAATCACCATTTCATGGAGATAGTCACAGCCACTACAGACCTGATTTAATGGCATATAAAATGCTCTGCACAGAGAGCAATGTGGAATAGGGGCTGGTACAGATAACTAGCCTAAAATCAACATTTCAGGACGTGCCCAAGTGTTGTGTTGATGAACATCATCTACTGCATGAGGACACTCATGCCAAAATGGGATCGATCGGTTTCGATTATCGTGGTGACTATGATCATCTTCTTCAGGACCGTTTGTTTTACAAGGTATAATTCCTTCTCAAGATCAACGTAGTGATCTGTGGGACACCTCTGCTTCCTAGAGCGAAACACAAGGTAGAGATACAGGGAGTAAGTATTACCCCTGTGGTTCGCCGCACTCATCATGACTGTGGATCACTAGTGTGCAATTTATTTGGAATGCTCTTCTCAATAGAGATGGTGTGTGGGTTAAGAGGTACGCTATACCCTAGTGAGGGCACCATATTCATGCAGGGGAGGGGGATGGGAAGGAAAGAGAGGGGAGAGTTTTATTTTTTTCAATAGTCCAACAAACAGTGATGGTTCAACCCCGAAGTGCAAAGCTTCTCTAGAGTATTAACCTTAATGGTCTTGTGGAATATGAGGTGCACTGCATGCATCCCAACATAATACTGCAGGGTGGTAGAACTACAAATATACCTACCCTGAAACCGTGTGAGGTCACGGATATGAAACAGGTGCACGTCTTATGTGTTAAGCTGGCGCTCATTCTTCATGGCATCTATAAATACAATCGTACCTTAATTGACACGCATGTGTCAATAGATAAAATTAGATGAAATTAAATTGAATTAAATTAGATGGGGAGCCGCAGGGGGCGCTTACCTTGGAATTTAATGGTAATGCGTGGCAAGTCCAGAGTTCGTATATGCGCAGCGTACCGCGTCTGTTATGAGCAATCTGTGTGGTATTCAGCGTGCAATCTGCTTGTCGGAAATTCCTAAAGGGTACATGGAATCACAGTGGTTCCCCTTTAGTCTATGTCCTCCATAGGCATACATTTCAGAGCGAGCAGGTAAACAATGGTGCCTTACCTGCTGCCTGCTCAGGACACTGGATGAAATGTGTCCGCGTGTACTGGATGCTATGGGTGTCTCTATGGTCTAGCGAGCCAGTAGAGGTTGCCTTTGTTATAGCGTTACGATGGTGTTCAGCTCGTAAACCCTCCGCCATCTTGGTATGGGCATGCCTGAGAGTACTTGGCATCTTGGGTACTATTAACATTGGCTTGAAGCCACTGTGTGTTTGTCTAAATTTGTGTCAAAGGGTTACCGTGATCCCGGTTTCACACACAATACATGTAAAATGCATAAGACATTTTATTGCATAAATGTATATGTGCGTGCCAAACGAACCGGATAAGAGTGCTCTCTCGAAATATACATACAAATTTGATGCACCATAATGGCTAGGGCGGGGTTCCAACCTCAGAGTGCGTACTTGGGCCCTGAACAGTGTAGGTTTGATCATGAATGAAAATCACTGGCATGGTCGGGACTGTTGGTAGTGGCTCGGACACATCGACTCTCGGTCTATAAATGTATATGAGATATTTGCCTCAGGACATCTGTGTCTGGGAACCTAGATGATGGTACTAGTTCTAAAGTACCTTATTCCATGAGGCAAAATGCACACCTCACAGTAAGCTCAGTGGACGTATCTAAATACTGGGGAACTCTGTGTGCATGGAGCCTTCTGAGTGTGACCGGAGTGCTGCATCTAAGTCTGCTTTACAAGAATTCATTTGTAAAGACACCATTACTATTGCTGTAGATGGTGGTATAATGCCTCTGCCCCTAATGACATACCTGCTGTGAATATGTGATCTCATGTGTTTAAAACAGCTAAGTCGTTCCATTGTATTTGTTCATTCAGTACGGTGGTATGGGTCCCAAGTCTGAAGATCCATCTTTGGTCTCTTTTCAGTAGGAATGTTATGAAAGTTGCCTCCTCGTCTAGGTGAATATATTTTCTCAATGAATGTCCAACTAAAGTCCTCTGCCTCATGTCCAGTTTGCACAAAATGTGTGATTTAGGGTGCCGTCAGATTTTTAGTCTGTATGCTTGATTTATGTTCGATCATCCTAGTCTTCACTTTTCTTAGCGTCATGCCAACATAATGTAGATTACACAGGCAGGTGATGAGATATATAACTGCTGCATTTAGTGAAAGTTCATTGTATCCTGGTTATCTTTAGCCCAATGTCTATTTGTGTGCTGCGTCGAGTTAGCGGTCCTCCTCTGAAAAGCTCAAGGGCACTTCCCTCCTTGAAACCCTCTCTGATCTTGCCGTCTTGTTCCTTGTATTAAACTGCCATATTGGAACTGCTGCTTCCGTGTGTGCTTTGCCATGCTCAGTGTGTGCTTTCGTGCTCCTCCTTTTATCCATGTGGGGAAGTGTGATGGAAGTCAGGTGTGAGTAATGATCAGCAATTGCCTGATTTTGCCTGACCATTGTATTGGGACATGTCATGTATACGGCTCAGGTGTTAGTCCATTTTCTCTCACAGTGAGTTGTCTCTGAGAAAATGTTCATGAAGATAAAGGGCGGAGGCGGTGAGTTCCTAAGTATCCTAGGATGGGGAAAAAGTGTTACAGGGAAGGGGATTCCTGCCTCGCCATCCGGTGTCCCACTTCGACTCCCCGAAGACCCCTCATCCAGGTGATTCTCCCGCACTGGTTCAACCCCTAGGAACTGGATCCAAAAGTGATGGCCATGTCCTGGCCACGGACCCCTCATCCAGGTGATCCTCCCGCACTGGTTCAACCCCTAGGAACTTGATCCAAAAGTGAGGGCCATGTCCTGGCCACCTGGATGACACATTCTGGGGACTAGCGGGTGAGACACCTACAGGTTTCTCCCAAATAGTAGTGTAAAAACAAAGTTGAGGCAAACAAATTGATTGAGAACCTGCAAAAAAGAGGATATCAAGGAGGAAGCTAAGAAAGATAGCTAAGAGGGCATGCAAAACCAATAGAGAAGCACTATTAGAAGGAAATGACATGAGCACAGCCAACCCACAAGAAGAGCACATGATTGTATGTGTAAGCAGACTCACATATTAAATCAAAAATTGCATTGAGCAAAACTGGAAAATATTGGGAATTCAGACTTTAAGGAACCAATATTTGGCTTTAAAAACATCACACATATAAGGGATAGGATAATTAGAAACAACAATAAACGAGTGGGAGTGATGTGTACCCACTCTAACTCAACTATGGATGTTAAGGCATGTCAAGGGATATTATCCATGTGGCAACTGTGTAATGCATGCTCAAACTATGAAGAAGGAAATAGTGACTACAAAAACAATGGTACTTAAGAAGCCTAATGAAGTGTAACACCAGGATAGAGGTATATTTGATATTCTGCCCATGTGTGCTAAGATATGTAAGAAAGAGAGAGCATCCACGACTAGTATGATTGAACATTAACATTTTTTGAAAAATTGTTCAATCACTGTCCCCTTTGTCAAACGATTTATGGAGTGTATTTATCTATGTTTGCATTTCTATTGCGTGCAAGCCCTCAGGCATCAGGGTGCTGTGGATAACAGGTTACATGAGGCCAATTAGGCATAAGAGTTGGTTACAGGTTACATTGATGAAGTGGTTACATTGTTGCATATAGTCATAAAAAGTATAAACACTGCATGCATATTGCTGCAAGGGTCCGGAAGTGGTGGGAGGCCAACGTCATTAGAGTTAATTGAAGAGCCATGTTTTTAGGGCTTCACGGAAAGCCCAGTATGAGCCTTCTGATCTGAGACTGGATGGGGGGAGTTCCATTGCTTGGGTGCAATAACTGGGAAAATTAAGCCACCTGTTTTGACACATTTGAAGGTGGGTTGTACTAGCGCATAGGGTGTTCTGATGGGGCCTGGTTGATTGCGGTTTGGTGCATCTTTGAGACAGATTGGGCAGTGCTGACTTGCAAGTGCATCTGTGGGTAATGGTTAGGGTCTTGAAGAGAATTCTTTCCTAGGGAGCCAGCGTACATTCCTGCAGGCAGCTGATATCTGTTCAGTTTTGGGGAGGTTGATCGTAGCTCTTAGGGCATTTTTTTGTATGACTTGCAGTTTTTTAGATTGTGGGATGAGGTGCCGGCAAATAGAGCATTACAATAGTCTAATCTAGCGCCCACCACGGCGCGAGCAAACGTTGGGCAGCTTTCTGGTGATAGGAAGGGTCTTGAGGCATTAAGGAGTTTTGTGCTTTATGCAGCTGAAGAGGCGATGTTGTTGACTTGTCTGGTAAGTGTTATAGAGGCATCTAGATAGAATCCAAGGGTTTTTACTGAGGGTGAGACTGGGATTGGGATGCCATCGAGAATGAAGGTCGAGTATTCAGGGTTCAATTTGTTTAGCACTGTTAGGTGTCCTATGATAAAGAGTTCTGTTTTGTCATCGTTCAAAGGGAGGCTATCCATGTTTGAATAATGGTGAAGGTTGGGTTTAGCATGGCAGCATCTTCTGAGTAGGTGTCAGTGAGGGGGAGGAGAATTTGCTTATTGTCTGCGTAATTTGTATATGCAATGTCAAGGGAGTCAAGGAGGTTGAAGAGGGGCTTTGTGTAACTGTTATAGAGGGTGGGGAAAACCATAAACCAGAAGTTGAACCAGTTGAACCATAAACCAGAAGATTTTAAGTGGGTGATTTTGCAACATGTACAAGGGTTTCCTCAACAAAAAGGGAAATATCTGCTCACTAGATTTGCACAGTAAATGATATTCCTTGACCAAAGTGCTACGGTTGGGTTAAATTAGGGAACTAAATTAGAAAACGCAATATGCCAATCATTTCCCATGGCAATAATATGATAGTAATTCAGGGAATAGGTGCATGCAAAAAATAGATTCCATCATATTAGAGGCTTTGGCGGCGTGTCCTTTTTATGATAACAAAATGCCTTTAAGATAGTGGAATATGCAGGTTGAAATGGGTACATACAATAATACATGAATCAATGTTATGTGGTGATGAAGTTATAACTGAATTACAACTCGCAATCGTATTGTCGTCAACTCTTGTACTGTCATATGGTTTGCTGGGTTATCTTTACACTGAGGTAATTTCCTCGAAAGGATGGAGAGCAGTTCACAAGTCGGTCCAACAGAGGTAAGCCGGAATTTTGATAGTTCAACATTCATGTGTCTCTAAATAGTTTGGGAAACAGTTTTCTCCCAAGTCCTGAAAGAGTGACTACTTATTTCCCCTGTGTCTTAGGGATGCTAGCCACAAGAATAAGACAATCGCTACATAGTAAACATTATTGAAAAAGAGTAGCAATAAAGTGCCATTATAAGTTTGAGGTGAGTGTTTCAAATTAGAATTGTATAAAGAAGTTCAATAAACATATGTATCTTCCTTTTAAAAGGCTAACACTGGGCCCTTGCTCAGTGCTTCATGATATGCCCATGAGGAATATATGTAACTGAAGAGGCTTGAATTTTAGGATACTAATTCTGGATTAGCAGAAGTTGAGTGGTCATTAAGTGTTAATATAAATGCCAGAAGTGGATAGTAGGATGACACTGTCATTTTCCTTTTTTAGCAAATTTGAATACAAAGCCCAGTAAAAGGGACTAGGATTACTATATGAACAGAGGGTAAACATCTAAGGTATGATGGGAATTTTCCTTCATATTTTTTAATCATGTATTCTATAGAAATATGCTAAAAACAATGAATTTGATGCTAAATCTTCTACAGTTTGTTTGCAAGAAATTGGATTGTGGTGTCTTAAAATTTGATTTGGTACATCCAGATGAAGATCCAGGAGATATTAGGACCAAAGGAAAGACAGAGACATGCGCATGTCATGAAAAACTGGAGAATTTCCTTTTGTCGTTTTTTCGGACTAGGGTTCTGAAATATTGTCAAACTTTCCTGTGTAATAATCCCTTATGCTTTTCTTACTAGAAATGAGCAAAGAGAAGTTATACAATATTTCACAAACTTAGCTTGAAAAAAGAGAAAAGATGTGATAAAACAAAGTAATGTCATTTTCATTTATGATTAAATGATGTGTGGGTTAGAGCTGTAGGCAACACAATTTAAATAGGTTTTGCAGTATTGGTATGGATATTGTTGCAAATGTAGGCCTAACTGACACCTCTACTGGACCTCCAGGAATTGTGAGTCTCCAAGCGTGTAATAAGTTTGAATCTTTAGCCATGCCTTTGTCAATTCGATCAGAAAATATTGCGAGGTATGTAGGAAAAAACATGGCAACGTGGATTTGATGAATGCCCTGAAAACCTATAATATAATCAGGCTCTAAGAAACCTGGGCAACTCACAAGATCCATGTGGATAGCTTTTGTGCTTACCAAATCTTAGCAACCATGCAGTAGATAGGGAAATATATGGGAGGCTTTGCAACACTACATGCCTCTTTTATATTAGATATCACACCCATTTCAAGCAACCCACCAGACCTATTGCTTTTTCCACTTAAGAAAAGGGCAGATGACATTTTGTTTCGTGTTCATTTTGCGGGGTTGGAAATAAAGAGCTAATCCTTTTATATTTAAAGAATAATGTTGAAAATATTGTTCATATTAGTTTCAAGCTGAAAAGTTGGTTAATATTAGGGTTGACTTTAATGTAAAGATCAGTAATAGCCTAACATCACATCTTTTTGATTGGTGGACACACACATGGGCACAGACACATGAAACTATACACATGGTTAATGGAATAGGTCTTTCAACAAATGGGTTTTTGCTTCCAACAGAATCTGAAAGTGTTAGAGCCCATCAAGTCAACTCCACCATTGACTACCTCTCTGTCTCAGTATCAAGGTAGCCTTTGATATTGGATTTTAGAGTACTGAAAGACATTTATAGTGACCATCATGTCTTCATTCTGAAAACTAGATGGCCGGGGAACACATTATTGGCCAATGGTGGATCTCTGTCATTGTGTTGTAGTAGGATCAGGTGGGATTCTACTAGAGAGCTGGTGATACAAAAATGTTTGATTGGCTGTAATATGCCCCTGGTATATTGCTTATTTGATTTAGATTAAAGTCCTGAGATAGTCGTGAATAATATTGTAAAACTCATGAAGTCCATCTTGATTGCATTTATTAAAACTGGCTTAGTAAATAAAAAAAGTTAAAAAAGGGCTTGTTTTATGAGAATTTTAGAAGTGCCAAAAAGGATCTGTCAGATTCTCTGAAAAGACCGGATACCAATAGCTCAATAATCAGGAAACTGAGGGTGTCCAATAGGAGTTGGAAGTCAGAAATGCCAAATTGGACACTATGGCCTGGGATAAGTGATGTGATGCAGCTGGAAAAGCTGATTGTAAATACCCCTGAGAGTTTGTGAGTTTGTGAGCAAAATATCTAATTGACCATAATCAGGTTGAAACAAATGTATAGGATTCCATATAGGTGGTATAGTTTTCAAACTTGTACAACAATGGGCACAAAAACTTCATAGTGACCGGAAGGAGCTGAGCAATGTGTTTACAACAAATTTGTTTCCTATCTAATTTAATATTGGTGAAATATTTTTAGCAATAGGAATGCAAGCATCAAATAGGAGCCCGGGTCTCACTTCCATTCCTGTAGATCTGTTTAAGAGCCCTGAAGATCTGTGGGCTCCACTCCTGACTCATGCGTTTAATTGTATGCTTGAACTAGCCCAATTCTCAGACTCATTGCACTGTACTATCATGTTTCCTATTTTTGAGAAAGGGCAGAGCGACTCCCCAGCTGCTTCTAAGCCAATTCCCTTGCTTGACTCCTTATTTAAGATCTGTGGAAGAGTTATCGTGGGTTGATAAGGACAATATAATATCACCTTTTCAGTTGGGTTTTCGGGGCGGCTAATGAGTTGCACTAATGAGCAACCCCTTGAAATACATATTTAGTAATATCAAATGCTATTTATCAAAAAACAATAGCATTTATTTGCCATTAATGGACCTGAGCACTGCATTTGATTAGGTCAATAGATTTAGAATAGAGTAGAATAGAATTATGATAGTGCTTGAAGGACCAAAACTGTCTGGGTGAACTGATTTACACCTAGCCCCTATTACATCACAACACAATAGATTATGTGCTCATGGCATCTGGGCATTGCAATCCTTGGTTTAAGACACAGCTGCATGCTCACCCTTTATTATTATCCCTCTATATTAACATACTATATACACTTTTGTTGAAAACTAATTCTTAAGAGTCATGCATGGGCCGGGTGTACATCCCTGTTCATGCTTACCCAGATGACCCAGTCTTAAATTTGAGAATTCCTAGATGTATGATACTCTTATTCAATGTCTACTCAGTATTCTCGAAAAAAACATTGCTTTATCCATAAATGTAGCAAACATGCCATAATAATTTGTCAACCTGGAAGAGCAAGTTCATGTGGCACAGGTGCCCTCTGACACTTACAGTGAAAGTCAAGTCATTGTAGCACAGGGGGTCTGGGCCTTTCCTTTGATCAGTCGTAGGGTTTGGTAACACCTGTCTCCAGGAGGACAGCCTCCCAGCAGGGCAGTCCTACAAAACAGACATCATCCATCCCCAAAACGACTAGCCTCACACCATGTAATGGATATAAAAAAGTGCCTTTAATGCTATTGGCAAGGGTAGGGAGCAGGGTTAGTGTAGTTTCCTCTATCTCAACCTCACTTCCGCCCTTCCACTTCGGTTAGCACAAAGCACTGTGGGTGTGATGCCAAAAGGCAAAGACCACTTGTCTCAAGCACAGAGATTGGACCCTTTAAGGATGTTTGTATTAGCCCAATCAACATTAAACTTTTGCCTTTAAAAGAAGGGTTCCCCCACTACTTCTTTGATTAACACTAGAAGAAACACTTCAGGAAGGCTTCATTGGCCCTCTGTTGGGAGAGTTGACTTTCCAAAACCCCCACCAGTGAGGTGAAGTCTAAGTGACCAAGGTGTGGTCAGTCCCCTACCAATCCAAAGGCATATTAATGGTGACCTGCTACTGGAATAATGCCTGCATCTGTGCCAGTCACACTTCTCCCCAGGTTCTCATCCTGGTGTAGGAATTCTAAAAGTGTGTGACAGAATAAGGATTACACTGTTCCCTGAGACCCTAGAGTGGGACTCACAGGACCTGACCACAGAGGCAGTCAGGGTCCCTTTGTTTTTACATCCAACATCCAACCAACAGGAGCCGTCAGAGCTGCCTTTGGCCCTTGACTGATCTTTTAGCTGCTGTTTTGTGCACTCAAGCTATTCCACAGCTGCAGCCCTACTGCTGAGAGTGTCATTGTCTCAGCTTATACTTGAAGCTCACTGTTGATTGTGCAGCATGTGAACTGCCTTTTGAGCGGCTAGCAACTTTGCTGCTGATCTACATTGCCAGTCGAACCAACCCTGGTGTCCTCATTGAACAGTGACTATCAAAAGCAACATCAAATCACCCAACAAGCTGAACAGCGCATCAGAAGCATACTTGCTGTCAAACAGGCTGCCAAACCATTCCTAACTGCGTTTACGATCGAGCCTTCTGCAAGCCTCATTTTGGACCACAATTAAAATTAAGCTCAGCCCATGGTTGACACTGCTCCCCATCTGGAACAAAGCAAAAAGTATTATTGATGACTGGTAACTGCTTCTTAGATCCATCAGTGTGCCCCAGAGACTGGCTAGGCCACCTTTAATCCCTCTTTGCACCAGAAATATCCTTTTTTAAATCAATTGCCTTTTTCACCATTTTTCCTTACGCAGAGTGATGCATCTTTTATGTTCTATCTGCAGGGGGTGTTTGTGTAGTGTGTTTCAATGTAGTTATTATTGCAGATGGTGTGCTTGATTAAAGTATACATATTTTTATGTAACCTTGATTGGGCATTACCTTTACTTCGGACTATAATAATTTGCTGTTTACTATTGCAGGATGATTATTCTGTACGTTTATGTTTGTCTAGAAATTAGTAAAACCGGAGAGCACATGTTTAAAAAAAGTGTAACATGACAGTGGCAAGTCGTTATGTGGCAGTTGGTGAGCAAGCGGATCTAGTACATGTGACCTATGCCCCATCTACCTATCAATCTCTGCTAATCTATTGGGGCCTTCTTTTTTTGCTTTAAGCAGGACTCACCTTCTTCTCCTTTGCAGGAGGTGAGCAAGTGCTGGTGGATCTAGAACACATGACCTAAGCTCCACCCACCTGTCAATCATGGCTAATCTGCTGGTGCCTTCTTGTTTTGCCACTCTCTTTCCCTAACTAAGCAGTCTTCCAGTCTCTTTTCCTTTGCACTTGGTGAGCAAGTGCAAGTGGCTGTAGGTCATGTGACCTAAGACCCATGCACCTTCTTAGACCTGCATCTCCCTTTCTGTTCTCAACTCTTAGATCAAGGGTGTTTCTCACCTGGGTGAATGAATTGAAGGGCAGACAAATAAAAAGGTCAGTTCCTGTTTGGACGTGTTCATACCCGAAGGACCCAGAACCAGAACCACTGCCCCCTTAAAATCGTGTATGCTCCCATGAATATGTGTTTCACCCCTCTCTCGCAACAGTCCATCCCTACCTTCACCATTGAACACCACACCGCTCACCAGCAACATCATGGACATCACATCACATCAACCTCACCCAAATCACAATTTAGCCCATCACCACTCCATCACCAAACATTACAGAAAAAAAGATGCTCGCTGATGTCTGCCCAGCAATCAACTGTCCAGCTGACATCGCTGATCTCTTCAACGCACAGGGCGTGGAGGCGATCCTCATTACTGTGACCTAGATGACATCCACCTCTACCCACATCCTAGATGTCATCATGCCCAATGGCTACAGAATTCTACAATGTGACTATCCAAACAAGATCAGTGGAGTCCTCCCCATCTTTGGCAAAGGCATCAGGGTCATGCACCCAACTGGACGTCACCACCATCGGCTCTTTCAAAAACCTTTCCTGTCAATTCCTGCTCTCCCCAATGAACACACTCACTTTCCACCTCATCTCCAGACCACCCAAGCCAAACGTCTCATTCATCGATGACTTCATGGACTTGGTCACCACCATGTCACTCACACGTGCCCAAAAACCTCTTCCTTGCCAACTTCAACATTCCTGGCAACCCAGCAACCAAGTCACGAAGGAAGATCTCCACAGCACACTGAACCTCCCAAAGCACATGGAAGACCTAACTCACTAGAAAGGTAATATCCTCAACTTCATCCTCACCGCCCTGCCCACCCTTTATCACAGCTCTCCTATTCCTCTCAACTGGTCGGAAGATCTGGCAATCCCCTTTGAGATTGATCACACAACAATTCTCAAAGGGGACGACAATCAGCCTTCAGATCCCTAAAAATATCCCAGTGGAAGCTCTCATGCAAGATCTCACCAGACTCCACCTCACATAGGCTGATCTAACTCTGATGCACAGGGACTGCAACTCGGTTTTCTAAGAACTTAACACCACCCTCCCATAACAGCATCAACAACCATTCCTCAGAGAAATGGTGCACCCTGAAGCCTAAACATTCTGCACCAGGTACACACAAGAACTGGACCTCAAAATATAAACCATCAGAAAACAAGAAAAGAATTGGCAAAAAAACTCCCCTGCTCAAGGAATGGTGTGCTACGTGCAGATGATTGATCAAAGCTGTCACATCCAACTACTAGCAAAACACCATAACCAAGGCAAACAATGAAATCAGAGCCCACTTCAAATCCATCAAGCACTGCATCCACCCTCTGCCCGACCCACGCATAGCACACTCCATTGAAAACTCCACCACCATCAACTATTTCTTCGTCAACAAGATCAACATGGTGTGATGCTGGAAATGCATCTGAGGGACAGGGCCTCTGAATCCTTGTCCTATTACTGTTTTTATCGTGTGTTCTGTCATGTTTTCTGCCCAGGAGTCCATTTTGGACTCCTGGCAGTGCAGCTATCTTTTGGTTTGGTGAACAGACCCATGGGATACCCTTATGGCACCCATGGGTAGGGGGTACAACCCTGTGCCCCTAGTGTATGTTTTTGGGCACCTGTGGGTGGCCCACAGAGCAGGGTATGGGCTGGTGGCAGCTCCATGCTGAACTTGACAGGTGCTCTGGGTTTCCTCCATTTTGGGATACCCAGGCCCTGCCATTGGGATCAGTTGATTCCTGATAGAAAACAAGATGGCCCCTGTTGCCTCTTGCTTTCTATTGCCTGTTGTCTTGTTTTTCCCAAAGTCCTGGGAAGCCCTGACTCTGTCCCTTCCCCCTGACTGGCTGTTGGGTGGAAGTTCCATGTATGGTATTGTGGTGAAGGCCCAGCTAGACTGGCTGGAGCCTTCCCATTGTCTGTATGTTGTGGGTACCTCCTGTGGGTGGGACCTGGGTGAATGGAGTGTGTGACCAATATACACTTCTTGTTGTGGTTGTCTGGTTTCTGGCATGTGAGACAAAGACCGAGACAGCCCTGCCCGAAACTGGCTTGAATGCAGTGTGTAGTGTTGAATGGCTGGGTACTTGTCCCAATCCGCATTCCTTGTTGTGAGTGTCTGGAAGGGAGGAGTGTGGCTTGAATGCACTGTGTGCCTGATTGGCTGACTGACTGCATGAATGCCCTGCAGTATGATTGGCTGCTGAGTGTGTGCCAGCAGCGTGGATGAGAGTGAGGATAGTATATCTGGGGACCTCTCACCACTGGAAGAGTGTTCAGTTCAGAAGCGTTCAGAAGCTGAGTCTCCACTCAAGAGTAACTGGAACTGCTGATCCTCGACGTCCAGCTGGAAGAAGAAGACTTGCTGTGGCATTTGCTTCGACCGATCCGAAGGCTGTCAAATTCGTCGAGGGCTGACCCGAGAGAGGACCTGGTAAGGCGCCCTCTTCCCGTGCTCCGAGGGACCATCGAGCACCGCTCCATCTTCGCCGAAGCGCCCTGGAAGACAGATCCTCGAAAGGCTGTCGACCCGAGACGGGACCGCCGAGGAGATCGAAGTGAAGCACCCGGACAATCACGCCGTCGAAGTCCATTGCCGTCGACCAGGGTTCGCAGGTTTGTGGAACCGCTGGAGGCCCGTCGAAGTTGTGTTGCCCAGCCGTGGGAACCACTTGACGCCGTGCCGCCGACGATCGGAGCCGTCCGCTCCATTGCCTAAGAACATTCAATCGAAGGACTCTCTCTCTCGTACAGACACCCCCCACCGGTCGTTGAGATCCGTTCTCTCACACTGGTGGCAAGCGGTGGGATGCTTATGGTTTTAAGAATCAGTGTATAACCGTGCCACAGTCGCCCCCCCCAGACTGAGGTGGAGGGTGTCTAATCTCCCACGGGATAGACACCCTCATCCAGACGGTCAACACACCTTCTGGAAAGGCCATCTGCATTATCGTGACTCTTCCCTGGTCTGTGCTCTATGGTGAAGTCTAGCCCGTGCAGGCTAATGGACCAACTGAGCAATTTCGGATTTTCACCCTTCATCTGCATAAGCCACTTCAGGGGCTTATGATCTGTTTGGACCTTGAAGGCAGACCCCGTAAGGTAGGGCCTAAAACGCCTAAGGCTCCAAACTATGCTAAAACACTCCTTTTCAACAGTAGCCCACCTGAGTTCTCTACCCTTGAGTTGTCTACTGATGAATATGATAGGGTGTTCTCTCCCTTTGTCATCTAACTGGGACAAGACAGCTCCAATTCCGGTGTCGCAGGCATCCGTCTGGACGATAAAGGGTCGGCTGTAGTCAGGCGCACTCAACACAGGTGCCCTACACAGACTTTCTTTCAAGCCATCAAAGGCCCTCTGACAGTCTTCAGTCCAATTAACCTTCCCAGGCTGTTTGGGTGAAGTTAGAGCTGTCAGGGGTGCAGCTATGGTTCCATAGTCTGCCATGAAATTGCGATAGTACCCAGTGAGGCCCAAAAAGGCTCTCACCTGGGTTTGAGTAGTGGGAGTCTCCCAGTTCTGTACATCCTGTACTTTACTGGAGAGAGGTTGGATTTGACCCCCTCCTACCTCATGAACAAGATAGGTAACTTTCCCCTGAGCTATCTGGTACTTGGTGGCCTTGATAGTGAGGTTAGCCCTTTTCAAGGCCTGCAACACCTTATCCAGATGTGTCAAATGCTCTTCCCAGGTGGAACTGTAGACGGCAATGTCGTCTAAGTAAGCCACACAAAAGGCTTCCAGCCCACTGAGCGCATGGTTGACCAATCTCTGGAAAGTGGCAGGGGCATTCTTCAACCCAAAGGGCATGACCCTAAACTGGTAGAGTCCCTCAGGTGTGGAGAATGCCGTCTTTTCCTTGGCATGGTCCGTCAGAGCTATTTGCCAATAGCCTGAGGTAAGGTCAAAGGTGCTCACAAATTTGGCAGCACCTATAGTGTCCACGAGCTCATCAGCCCTGGGCAATGGGTGCGCGTCAGTTTTGGTGATGGCATTGACTCCTCGGTAGTCCACACAGAACCTCCAATCCTTGGTACCCGCCTGGGAACTTGCCTTAGGGACAAGGACCACTGGACTGGACCAGGGACTGGTTGAGGGTTCAATAACACCCAGATCCAACATCTTGGCGACCTCAGCCTGGATGTGGTTTTTGATGGTATCTGACATCCGATAGCTCCTGCTTTTGACAGGCACACTGTCACCAGTGTCAATTTCGTGCTTACACCACGGTGTAAGGCCTGGTGTCAGTGAAAACAGAGAGGCGTACTGTTGGAGCAAAGCCCTACAGGCCCTCTGTTGCTCTGTTGTCAAATCTGGAGAGAGATGTACTCCCTCCACTGAGCCATCCTGAGGGTTGCTATGCAGCAAATCAGGAAGGGGCTCACTCTCATCCTCTTCTTGCCCTGAAGCTAGCAAGAGACATGAGACCTCTGCTCGCCTGTGGAAAGGCTTGAGCCTGTTGACATGGAATACCTGAGGGGCTACCCCAGAGGCACCCATGTCAACCAGATAATTGACTTCGCCCATCTTGGAGATTATCCTGAAGGGTCCAGTCCATTTGTCGGCCAAAGCCCTAGGCTTTGTAGGCTCCATCACAAGGATTTCCTGTCCCGGAGTCCAATCCACTTGCGAAGCTTTAAGGTCATGCCAGTACTTATTCAATTCCTGGCTGGCCTTGAGATTTGCTGTTGCCTGACCCATCATCTGTGTCATCCTCTGTCTGAGGCCTAACACATAGTCCCCCACTTGCTTGGCGGGACCTGGAGGGGTGGCTTCCAAGCCTTCTCGGATCAAGGCGAGGGGCCCCCTCACGGGATGTCCAAAGAGTAACTCAAAGGGGCTGAAACCAACACCCTCTTGAGGTACCTCTCTGTAAGCAAACAGCAGGCATGGCAGGAGGAGATCCCATTTCCTCCTTAGGGGTTCTTCCAAAGCCCCTAGCATGCCCTTGAGAGTTTTATTAAATCTCTCAACCAGACCATTGGTCTGGGGGTGGTAAGAGGTGGAGAACTTGTAGGTTACCCCGCACTCCTTCCACATGGTTTTCATGTAACTCGACATGAAGTTGGATCCTCTGTCAGAGACAACCTCTTTGGGGAATCCAACACGGGTGAAAATGCCCAGGAGAGCCCTGGCAACCACCTTGGCCGTAACCGTCCGAAGGGGTATCGCCTCAGGGTACCTGGTGGCATGATCTACCAAGACCAGGATGAACCGATGTCCACCTGAAGTGGGAGGGTCAAGGGGACCGACGATGTCGATGCCCACCTTCTCAAAAGGGGTGCCAACCACTGGCAACGGCTGCAGTGGGGCAATGACACTGCCTCCAGTCTTGCCAGACAACTGACAAGTTGGGCAGGTCCTGCAGTGGGACTCCACTTCTACTCCCATCCGTGGCCAGTAGAAGTGGGCAGAGAGCCTCTGCTTAGTCTTCTTGGTCCCAAGATGACCAGCCAAGGGCACCTCATGCGCCAACTGCAGTAGGAAGGGCCTGTAAACCTGGGGTACCACCAACCTCTTGCGGGCACCAGGTTCAGGCTTAGTGGGCTCACTAACAAGGAGCTCACCCTCCCAATAAATCTTGAATGTCCTAGGTACTTCACCCTGTGCCTGGGAGAGGGCCTGTTTCCTCAGACCCTCGAGAGAGTGGCACTCTCTCTGTCCTTTACAGAAGTCTGCCCGGGAGGGTCCCCCTTCAGCTAACAAGCATTGAAGGTCGGGATGATCCTCCGGGTTGAGAACCTCTCCCACAGGAGAGTCTTCTGCCTCTTCTCCCAAAGGAGTTGAGTTTGGGTTTTCCACTGGACCCAGCCCGTCCGGAGCAGGGATCCCAATGGGTGCTGTCGGAACAGCAGGAAGAGAAGGTGCTCCCTCCACAGAGGTGGCCTTCTTGGTCTTCCTTCTCCTTGCCTTAGGCCTCGCCTTTGGCTCGGGTACCTGAACCACAGCCAGACCCGGTGTCACCTGTGACCTAGTGACTGCAGCAGCAGTCATGGGAAGACCATCCGAGATCAACCCTAACTCTACTAGATCATTCCCTAACAAAATGTTAGCAGGGACATTGTCCTGAACCAGGACAGGAAGCTTCGCTGTCTTGTCGCCAATCATGAGTGTGACTAAGGCTACAGGTGATAATTTGGGAGGCCCGCCAGCTAACCTGGTGGTTTGCAGAGGAGCACCTTCATAGTCCTCTGGCTTGAGCGGGGTCCTGTCCACCACTGTCATGCTTGCCCCAGTGTCTCTCAAACCAGTAGAAGGCTGGCCATTCAAGAGGACACTTCTCAAAAACCTACGGGTGTTCTGTGGGATAGTCGCCAGTACTTCCGCATACTGGTCCCAGGCCCCAAGGGACACTAAGGAAATCTCCACCGGAGCACCAAATGTGATACCGGCAGAGGAGGGGAGGACAGTGGCCTCCACCTCAGACACCGGGTAAGGGTAGTTCAGGCTGACAGCCTGTACTCCAAGTGCCTTACCTTTCCACTTGGGGTCACTCCTTCTGTGATCCAGAGCCCCACAGTCCCAACAAGCGCCAGGAGTGCGGGGTACGGTACTGGAACCACTGGGAGCCTGCTTTGCAGCAGGTGGACCACTACTCTTATTCCCACCCCCAGATGACTTATCCCCACTAGATTTTTGGGTCTTAGGAGAGGAAGGTTTTGGTTTACCCGACTGTGACTGCTTGGGGGACTCCTCAGCTTTCTGAGAGGCCCCCTTCTCTTTGTCCTTGTCCTTCCCACTGGAGTCCTTAGGGGACACCCGGTGGGAGACCCACCTGTCAGCCAACCTAGCCAGCTTAAAGGGGTCCAAAATGTTCTGGTCAGCCACATACTGACGCAGCTCTGGTGAACAGGCTTCAGAGAAATGCTCAAAAAACAAGAGGTGGGACAATTCAACAAAAGTCTTAACCTTGTATCCATCGATCCACCCCATCATGTTCATGTGCGCAGCACTCACCCAGTCAACCCAAGACATATTCTCCTTTTTCTTAAAATCCCTGAACCTTCTAAGGTATTGGGTAGGTGTCTTGCCGAACTTGGCAATCAAAGCAGACTTCATACACTCGTACTGACCCCTTTCTTCCACACTCAGCTTCAGAATACAGTCATACCCGGTTTGAGGCACTCTGCTTAACAAACACTTCGCCCAATCTCTTTTATCCACATCATGAATCTCACAAGCCATTTCAAACGCTTCAATCCATTGGAGGATATCCGAACCCTCCACAAATACACCAACCAAATCTTTCATAAACTTGGTGGCGGGGGACCTGACACTCTCACTGGTTTTAGCTGAAGTCTCCACTCTAGCTTTCTCTAGCTGGATCCTCTGACATTCAGTGTCCTGGCTCTTGAGTTCAAGGTCCTTATTTTTGAGTTCAAGATCCCTATTCTCTAGCTCCACTTGTTGAGCCAACTCCTCTTTCTTAAGCTCAGCATCTATTTCCAACTTGCGGTATTCAAAGGCCAATTTCATCCTTAATAACTCAAGCTCTAAGGAATTGCTGGAGTTTGGAATAGAGGCAGCAGGAATGGCGGCATTCCCAGAAACAGATTCAGCAGAAACCCCAGGGGCAGAGTCCTCATTGGTTGCATTCCCCCCCTCATCAAGAGTTTCACTATCAGTCTGGTAGTCCACCAGGGCAGCTATCAGCTCAGCCCTAGACTTATCCCCAAAGTCTAACTCCCTAGCTTCACAAGCACTCTGGAGAGCCTCCAAGCTCATCCGAGTTAATTTGCCATTCGCAATAGACTCCATTGTTTGTAATGCAGTTACCTTGTACACAACTAAACCTTAATTCAATAAAGGGCAAATATCCTTTGTAAGTGGCACGGTTATACACTGATTCTTAAAACCATAAGCATCCCACCGCTTGCCACCAGTGTGAGAGAACGGATCTCAACGACCGGTGGGGGGTGTCTGTACTTCCGCTCCCTATATGGTGGAGGAGAGGCACAGGAGACCCCAGCCAAGATTCTCTATTCGGTAGCAATGGTCGAGCAATCACGGCCTAGCTTCTCAGGAGGTGATGCAGGCTGGTTCTTAAGTACAGTGTATCCCCAAGCCCCCACAAAGGAATATCCACACTCTGTATTGGTTAGAACACAGTCTTTATATAATCAATAGTTAAGGTTATGTACATTCATCATGATAACTCACTGTGTACTCCGGCAAAATCTACAATGACAAATATTTACAATCCTAAAGTGGTACCACCCTAGATCTTATTGAAGTGCATGAACAATACTGTACAATGTCACACAGACCAATAGAGTGAAACCAGCAATAGAGAGAGGAGAGAAAATAAGATGGTTCAGCAATAGGCAGAATACTGACCCCTACCACTAGGCACAGTTCTGTGTGGAGATCCCCCCACCTGGGCAACCTGTAAGGAAAGATATAGCACAAGCCCAGTCCATATATTGCTCTGCAAGTCTTATTTTCCCCTATAATGTTTTTACCCCCCCAATGTACCTGGTGGAGTCGAGTTCCTCGAAAAGGCGTCGACAAGCGTCGAGGGACTCGCTGTTCGGCGACGGGGAATCAACGGCCCTTCTTGAATGCCTTCCCTTTCAAGCGGGAGGCACGGGGCGTCGAACGTCCGTCGACAAACGAGGTGGAACGATGTCGAAGAGGCGGCAGCTTCGTCCGAGCGGTGCTCGTCGGCGTCGGGGCGTCGGCGTCCTGCAAGGCGGAGGTGTGCGGGGCACCTCGATGACAATAGTTCTGGACCGCAAAGATTGTAGAGACGGGAGCCCAGCAAGGGCGTCGAGTCGTCCGAGTCTTTGAGGTTGTCGGGTGGCGGGAAACCCACCGGCAGGTTTCTCCTCGGCGCATTGGTCGTCCTCGACTTTCTCCGGCAGGATAAGCGGTCGACGATGCGGTCGAGAGAGTCCTTCGATTGAATGTTCTTAGGCAATGGAGCGGACGGCTCCGATCGTCGGCGGCACGGCGTCAAGTGGTTCCCACGGCTGGGCAACACAACTTCGACGGGCCTCCAGCGGTTCCACAAACCTGCGAACCCTGGTCGACGGCAATGGACTTCGACGGCGTCGATGTCCGGGTGCTTCACTTCGATCTCCTCGGCGGTCCCGTCTCGGGTCGACAGCCTTTCGAGGATCTGTCTTCCAGGGCGCTTCGGCGAAGATGGAGCGGTGCTCGATGGTCCCTTGGAGCACGGGAAGAGGGCGCCTTACCAGGTCCACTCTCGGGTCAGCCCTCGACGAATTCGACAGCCTTCGGATCGGTCGAAGCAAATGCCACAGCAAGTCTTCTTCTTCCAGCTGGACGTCGAGGATCAGCAGTTCCAGTTACTCTTGAGTGGAGACTCAGCTTCTGAACGCTTCTGAACTGAACACTCTTCCAGTGGTGAGAGGTCCCCAGATATACTATCCTCACTCTCATCCACGCTGCTGGCACACACTCAGCAGCCAACCATACTGCAGGGCATTCATGCAGTCAGTCAGTCAATCAGGCACACAGTGCATTCAGGCCACACTCCTCCCTTCCAGACACTCACAACAAGGAATGTGGATTGGGACAAGTACCCAGCCATTCAACACTACACACTGCATTCAGGCCAGTTTCGGGCAGGGCTGTCTCAGTCTTTGTCTCACATGCCAGAAACCAGACAACCACAACAAGAAGTGTATATTGGTCACACACTCCATTCACCCAGGTCCCACCCACAGGAGGTACCCACAACATACAGACACTGGGAAGGCTCCAGCCAGTCTAGCTGGGCCTTCACCACAATACCATACATGGAACTTCCACCCAACAGCCAGTCAGGGGGAAGGGACAGAGTCAGGGCTTCCCAGGACTTTGGGAAAAACAAGACAACAGGCAATAGAAAGCAAGAGGCCACAGGGGCCATCTTGTTTTCTATCAGGAATCAACTGATCCCAATGGCAGGGCCTGGGTATCCCAAAATGGAGGACACCCAGAGCACCTGTTAAGTTCAGCATGGAGCTGCCACCAGCCCATACCCTGCTCTGTGGGCCACCAACAGGTGCCCAAAAACATACACTAGGGGCACAGGGTTGTACCCCCTACCCATGGGTGCCATAAGGGTATCCCATGGGTCTGTTCACCAAACCAAAAGAGATCTGCACTGCCAGGAGTCCCAAATGGACTCCTGGACAGAAAACATGACAGAACACACAATAAAAACAGTAATAGGACAAGGATTCAGAAGCCCTGTCCCTCAGATGCATTTCCAGCATCACACCATGTTGATCTTGTTGACGAAGAAATAGTTGATGGTGGTGGAGTTTTCAATGGAGTGTGCTATGCGTGGGTCGGGCAGAGGGTGGATGCAGTGCTTGATGGATTTGAAGTGGGCTCTGATTTCATTGTTTGCCTTGGTTATGGTGTTTTGCTAGTAGTTGGATGTGACAGCTTTGATCAATCATCTGCACGTAGCACACCATTCCTTGAGCAGGGGAGTTTTTTTGCCAATTCTTTTCTTGTTTTCTGATGGTTTATATTTTGAGGTCCAGTTCTTGTGTGTACCTGGTGCAGAATGTTTAGGCTTCAGGGTGCACCATTTCTCTGAGGAATGGTTGTTGATGCTGTTATGGGAGGGTGGTGTTAAGTTCTTAGAAAACCGAGTTGCAGTCCCTGTGCATCAGAGTTAGATCAGCCTATGTGAGGTGGAGTCTGGTGAGATCTTGCATGAGAGCTTCCACTGGGATATTTTTAGGGATCTGAAGGCTGATTGTCGTCCCCTTTGAGAATTGTTGTGTGATCAATCTCAAAGGGGATTGCCAGATCTTCCGACCAGTTGAGAGGAATAGGAGAGCTGTGATAAAGGGTGGGCAGGGCGGTGAGGATGAAGTTGAGGATATTACCTTTCTAGTGAGTTAGGTCTTCCATGTGCTTTGGGAGGTTCAGTGTGCTGTGGAGATCTTCCTTCGTGACTTGGTTGCTGGGTTGCCAGGAATGTTGAAGTTGGCAAGGAAGAGGTTTTTGGGCACGTGTGAGTGACATGGTGGTGACGAAGTCCATGAAGTCATCGATGAATGAGACGTTTGGCTTGGGTGGTCTGGAGATGAGGTGGACTACCAGACTGATAGTGAAACTCTTGATGAGGGGGGGAATGCAACCAATGAGGACTCTGCCCCTGGGGTTTCTGCTGAATCTGTTTCTGGGAATGCCGCCATTCCTGCTGCCTCTATTCCAAACTCCAGCAATTCCTTAGAGCTTGAGTTATTAAGGATGAAATTGGCCTTTGAATACCGCAAGTTGGAAATAGATGCTGAGCTTAAGAAAGAGGAGTTGGCTCAACAAGTGGAGCTCAAGAATAGGGATCTTGAACTCAAAAATAAGGACCTTGAACTCAAGAGCCAGGACACTGAATGTCAGAGGATCCAGCTAGAGAAAGCTAGAGTGGAGACTTCAGCTAAAACCAGTGAGAGTGTCAGGTCCCCCGCCACCAAGTTTATGAAAGATTTGGTTGGTGTATTTGTGGAGGGTTCGGATATCCTCCAATGGATTGAAGCGTTTGAAATGGCTTGTGAGATTCATGATGTGGATAAAAGAGATTGGGCGAAGTGTTTGTTAAGCAGAGTGCCTCAAACCGGGTATGACTGTATTCTGAAGCTGAGTGTGGAAGAAAGGGGTCAGTACGAGTGTATGAAGTCTGCTTTGATTGCCAAGTTCGGCAAGACACCTACCCAATACCTTAGAAGGTTCAGGGATTTTAAGAAAAAGGAGAATATGTCTTGGGTTGACTGGGTGAGTGCTGCGCACATGAACATGATGGGGTGGATCGATGGATACAAGGTTAAGACTTTTGTTGAATTGTCCCACCTCTTGTTTTTTGAGCATTTCTCTGAAGCCTGTTCACCAGAGCTGCGTCAGTATGTGGCTGACCAGAACATTTTGGACCCCTTTAAGCTGGCTAGTTTGGCTGACAAGTGGGTCTCCCACCGGGTGTCCCCTAAGGACTCCAGTGGGAAGGACAAGGACAAAGAGAAGGGGGCCTCTCAGAAAGCTGAGGAGTCCCCGAGGCAGTCACAGTCGGGTAAACCAAAACCTTCCTCTCCTAAGACCCAAAAATCTAGTGGGGATAAGTCATCTGGGGGTGGGAATAAGAGTAGTGGTCCACCTGCTGCAAAGCAGGCTCCCATTGGTTCCAGTACCGTACCCCGCACTCCTGGCGCTTGTTGGGACTGTGGGGCTCTGGATCACAGAAGGGGTGACCCCAAGTGGAAAGGTAAGGCACTTGGAGTACAGGCTGTCAGCCTGAACTACCCTTACCCGGTGTCTGAGGTGGAGGCCACTGTCCTCCCCTCCTCTGCCGGTATCACATTTGGTGCTCCGGTGGAGATTTCCTTAGTGTCCCTTGGGGCCTGGGACCAGTATGCGGAAGTACTGGCGACTATCCCACAGAACACCCGTAGGTTTTTGAGAAGTGTCCTCTTGAATGGCCAGCCTTCTACTGGTTTGAGAGACACTGGGGCAAGCATGACAGTGGTGGACAGGACCCCGCTCAAGCCAGAGGACTATGAAGGTGCTCCTCTGCAAACCACCAGGTTAGCTGGCGGGCCTCCCAAATTATCACCTGTAGCCTTAGTCACACTCATGATTGGCGACAAGACAGCGAAGCTTCCTGTCCTGGTTCAGGACAATGTCCCTGCTAACATTTTGTTAGGGAATGATCTAGTAGAGTTAGGGTTGATCTCGGATGGTCTTCCCATGACTGCTGCTGCAGTCACTAGGTCACAGGTGACACCGGGTCTGGCTGTGGTTCAGGTACCCGAGCCAAAGGCGAGGCCTAAGGCAAGGAGAAGGAAGACCAAGAAGGCCACCTCTGTGGAGGGAGCACCTTCTCTTCCTGCTGTTCCGACAGCACCCATTGGGATCCCTGCTCCGGACGGGCTGGGTCCAGTGGAAAACCCAAACTCAACTCCTTTGGGAGAAGAGGCAGAAGACTCTCCTGTGGGAGAGGTTCTCAACCCGGAGGATCATCCCGACCTTCAATGCTTGTTAGCTGAAGGGGGACCCTCCCGGGCAGACTTCTGTAAAGGACAGAAAGAGTGCCACTCTCTCGAGGGTCTGAGGAAACAGGCCCTCTCCCAGGCACAGGGTGAAGTACCTAGGACATTCAAGATTTATTGGGAGGGTGAGCTCCTTGTTAGTGAGCCCACTAAGCCTGAACCTGGTGCCCGCAAGAGGTTGGTGGTACCCCAGGTTTACAGGCCCTTCATACTGCAGTTGGCGCATGAGGTGCCCTTGGCTGGTCATCTTGGGACCAAGAAGACTAAGCAGAGGCTCTCTGCCCACTTCTACTGGCCACGGATGGGAGTAGAAGTGGAGTCCCACTGCAGGACCTGCCCAACTTGTCAGTTGTCTGGCAAGACTGGAGGCAGTGTCATTGCCCCACTGCAGCCGTTGCCAGTGGTTGGCACCCCTTTTGAGAAGGTGGGCATCGACATCGTCGGTCCCCTTGACCCTCCCACTTCAGGTGGACATCGGTTCATCCTGGTCTTGGTAGATCATGCCACCAGGTACCCTGAGGCGATACCCCTTCGGACGGTTACGGCCAAGGTGGTTGCCAGGGCTCTCCTGGGCATTTTCACCCGTGTTGGATTCCCCAAAGAGGTTGTCTCTGACAGAGGATCCAACTTCATGTCGAGTTACATGAAAACCATGTGGAAGGAGTGCGGGGTAACCTACAAGTTCTCCACCTCTTACCACCCCCAGACCAATGGTCTGGTTGAGAGATTTAATAAAACTCTCAAGGGCATGCTAGGGGCTTTGGAAGAACCCCTAAGGAGGAAATGGGATCTCCTCCTGCCATGCCTGCTGTTTGCTTACAGAGAGGTACCTCAAGAGGGTGTTGGTTTCAGCCCCTTTGAGTTACTCTTTGGACATCCCGTGAGGGGGCCCCTCGCCTTGATCCGAGAAGGCTTGGAAGCCACCCCTCCAGGTCCCGCCAAGCAAGTGGGGGACTATGTGTTAGGCCTCAGACGGAGGATGACACAGATGATGGGTCAGGCAACAGCAAATCTCAAGGCCAGCCAGGAATTGAATAAGTACTGGCATGACCTTAAAGCTTCGCAAGTGGATTGGACTCCGGGACAGGAAATCCTTGTGATGGAGCCTACAAAGCCTAGGGCTTTGGCCGACAAATGGACTGGACCCTTCAGGATAATCTCCAAGATGGGCGAAGTCAATTATCTGGTTGACATGGGTGCCTCTGGGGTAGACCCTCAGGTATTCCATGTCAACAGGCTCAAGCCTTTCCACAGGCGAGCAGAGGTCTCATGTCTCTTGCTAGCTTCAGGGCAAGAAGAGGATGAGAGTGAGCCCCTTCCTGATTTGCTGCATAGCAACCCTCAGGATGGCTCAGTGGAGGGAGTACATCTCTCTCCAGATTTGACAACAGAGCAACAGAGGGCCTGTAGGGCTTTGCTCCAACAGTACGCCTCTCTGTTTTCACTGACACCAGGCCTTACACCGTGGTGTAAGCACGAAATTGACACTGGTGACAGTGTGCCTGTCAAAAGCAGGAGCTATCGGATGTCAGATACCATCAAAAACCACATCCAGGCTGAGGTCGCCAAGATGTTGGATCTGGGTGTTATTGAACCCTCAACCAGTCCCTGGTCCAGTCCAGTGGTCCTTGTCCCTAAGGCAAGTTCCCAGGCGGGTACCAAGGATTGGAGGTTCTGTGTGGACTACTGAGGAGTCAATGCCGTCACCAAAACTGACGCGCACCCATTGCCCAGGGCTGATGAGCTCGTGGACACTATAGGTGCTGCCAAATTTGTGAGCACCTTTGACCTTACCTCAGGCTATTGGCAAATAGCTCTGACGGACCATGCCAAGGAAAAGACGGCATTCTCCACACCTGAGGGACTCTACCAGTTTAGGGTCATGCCCTTTGGGTTGAAGAATGCCCCTGCCACCTTCCAGAGATTGGTCAACCATGCGCTCAGTGGGCTGGAAGCCTTTTGTGTGGCTTACTTAGACGACATTGCCGTCTACAGTTCCACCTGGGAAGAGCATTTGACACATCTGGATAAGGTGTTGCAGGCCTTGAAAAGGGCTAACCTCACTATCAAGGCCACCAAGTACCAGATAGCTCAGGGGAAAGTTACCTATCTTGTTCATGAGGTAGGAGGGGGTCAAATCCAACCTCTCTCCAGTAAAGTACAGGATGTACAGAACTGGGAGACTCCCACTACTCAAACCCAGGTGAGAGCCTTTTTGGGCCTCACTGGGTACTATCGCAATTTCATGGCAGACTATGGAACCATAGCTGCACCCCTGACAGCTCTAACTTCACCCAAACAGCCTAGGAAGGTTAATTGGACTGAAGACTGTCAGAGGGCCTTTGATGGCTTGAAAGAAAGTCTGTGTAGGGCACCTGTGTTGAGTGCGCCTGACTACAGCCGACCCTTTATCGTCCAGACGGATGCCTGCGACACCGGAATTGGAGCTGTCTTGTCCCAGTTAGATGACAAAGGGAGAGAACACCCTATCATATTCATCAGTAGACAACTCAAGGGTAGAGAACTCAGGTGGGCTACTGTTGAAAAGGAGTGTTTTAGCATAGTTTGGAGCCTTAGGCGTTTTAGGCCCTACCTTACGGGGTCTGCCTTCAAGGTCCAAACAGATCATAAGCCCCTGAAGTGGCTTATGCAGATGAAGGGTGAAAATCCGAAATTGCTCAGGTGGTCCATTAGCCTGCAAGGGCTAGACTTCACCATAGAGCACAGACCAGGGAAGAGTCACGATAATGCAGATGGCCTTTCCAGAAGGTGTGTTGACCGTCTGGATGAGGGTGTCTATCCCGTGGGAGATTAGACACCCTCCACCTCAGTCTGGGGGGGGCGACTGTGATGCTGGAAATGCATCTGAGGGACAGGGCTTCTGAATCCTTGTCCTATTACTGTTTTTATTGTGTGTTCTGTCATGTTTTCTGCCCAGGAGTCCATTTGGGACTCCTGGCAGTGCAGATCTCTTTTGGTTTGGTGAACAGACCCATGGGATACCCTTATGGCACCCATGGGTAGGGGGTACAACCCTGTGCCCCTAGTGTATGTTTTTGGGCACCTGTGGGTGGCCCACAGAGCAGGGTATGGGCTGGTGGCAGCTCCATGCTGAACTTAACAGGTGCTCTGGGTGTCCTCCATTTTGGGATACCCAGGCCCTGCCATTGGGATCAGTTGATTCCTGATAGAAAACAAGATGGCCCCTGTGGCCTCTTGCTTTCTATTGCCTGTTGTCTTGTTTTTCCCAAAGTCCTGGGAAGCCCTGACTCTGTCCCTTCCCCCTGACTGGCTGTTGGGTGGAAGTTCCATGTATGGTATTGTGGTGAAGGCCCAGCTAGACTGGCTGGAGCCTTCCCAGTGTCTGTATGTTGTGGGTACCTCCTGTGGGTGGGACCTGGGTGAATGGAGTGTGTGACCAATATACACTTCTTGTTGTGGTTGTCTGGTTTCTGGCATGTGAGACAAAGACTGAGACAGCCCTGCCCGAAACTGGCCTGAATGCAGTGTGTAGTGTTGAATGGCTGGGTACTTGTCCCAATCCACATTCCTTGTTGTGAGTGTCTGGAAGGGAGGAGTGTGGCCTGAATGCACTGTGTGCCTGATTGACTGACTGACTGCATGAATGCCCTGCAGTATGGTTGGCTGCTGAGTGTGTGCCAGCAGCGTGGATGAGAGTGAGGATAGTATATCTGGGGACCTCTCACCACTGGAAGAGTGTTCAGTTCAGAAGCGTTCAGAAGCTGAGTCTCCACTCAAGAGTAACTGGAACTGCTGATCCTCGACGTCCAGCTGGAAGAAGAAGACTTGCTGTGGCATTTGCTTCGACCGATCCGAAGGCTGTCGAATTCGTCGAGGGCTGACCCGAGAGTGGACCTGGTAAGGCGCCCTCTTCCCGTGCTCCGAGGGACCATCGAGCACCGCTCCATCTTCGCCGAAGCGCCCTGGAAGACAGATCCTCGAAAGGCTGTCGACCCGAGACGGGACCGCCGAGGAGATCGAAGTGAAGCACCCGGACATCGACGCCGTCGAAGTCCATTGCCGTCGACCAGGGTTCGCAGGTTTGTGGAACCGCTGGAGGCCCGTCGAAGTTGTGTTGCCCAGCCGTGGGAACCACTTGACGCCGTGCCGCCGACGATCGGAGCCGTCCGCTCCATTGCCTAAGAACATTCAATCGAAGGACTCTCTCGACTGCATCGTCGACCGCTTATCCTGCCGGAGAAAGTCGAGGACGACCAACGCGCCGAGGAGAAACCTGCCGGTGAGTTTCCCGCCTCCCGACGACCTCAAAGACTCGGACGACTCGACGCCCTTGATGGGCTCCCGTCTCTACAATCTTTGCGGTCCAGAACTATTGTCATCGAGGTGCCCCGCACACCTCCGCCTTGCAGGACGCCGACGCCCCGACGCCGACCGAGCACCGCTCGGACGAAGCTGCCGCCTCTTTGACATCGTTCCACCTCGTTTGTCGACGGACGTTCGACGCCCCGTGCCTCCCGCTTGAAAGGGAAGGCATTCAAGAAGGGCTGTCGATTCCCCGTCGCCGAACAGCGAGTCCCTCGACGCTTGTCGACGCCTTTTCGAGGAACTCGACTCCACCAGGTACATTGGGGGGGTAAAAACATTATAGGGGAAAATAAGACTTGCAGAGCAATATATGGACTGGGCTTGTGCTATATCTTTCCTTACAGGTTGCCCAGGTGGGGGGATCTCCACACAGAACTGTGCCTAGTGGTAGGGGTCAGTATTCTGCCTATTGCTGAACCATCTTATTTTCTCTCCTCTCTCTATTGCTGGTTTCACTCTATTGGTCTGTGTGACATTGTACAGTATTGTTCATGCACTTCAATAAGATCTAGGGTGGTACCACTTTAGGATTGTAAATATTTGTCATTGTAGATTTTGCCGGAGTACAAAGTGAGTTATCATGATGAATGTACATAACCTTAACTATTGATTATATAAAGACTGTGTTCTAACCAATACAGAGTGTGGATATTCCTTTGTGGGGGCTTGGGGATACACTGTACTTAAGAACCAGCCTGCATCACCTCCTGAGAAGCTAGGCCTTGATTGCTCGACCATTGCTACCGAATAGAGAATCTTGGCTGGGGTCTCCTGTGCCTCTCCTCCACCATATAGGGAGCGGAAGTACAGACACCCCCCACCGGTCGTTGAGATCCGTTCTCTCACACATGGTCCGCCAACTCGATCTGCCAACACATAGACACCTACGCTTCAACTGGCAGCACACTACCCATCCAATCTTGTGAAACCACAACTACCTTTACAACTTTCAAGACACTAACTATGGAAGACCTCAATGCCACCTTAGCATCTCTCAAGGCCACAACCTATGAGGACGACATCCTCCCAGCCTCTGTACTCAAGACCCTTCTGACTGAATCCCTCCTACCTTAGCTGACACTCATCAACAGCTCTCTAACTCAAGGTACCTTCCCCTTGACCCTCAAGACTGGAAAAAATCATCCTGCTTCTTAAGAAACCAACACTGGACCATGATCATCTCAGCAAATACCATCCCATCATCTGCTCCTAGGTAAGAACCTTGAGAAAGCAGTAACCACACAACTCCTCCAACCCATTGAAGCCAATAACCTCTTTTAGACCTACCAATCTGGCTTTAGACACAAGTGCAGCTCAGAAATGGCCACTATCAAGGTGATTGATGATGCCCTAAAAACGATCCATATAGACCACGAGACAATCGCAGACGATTTACTTCACCGTATGGGGATCAGTGAGATCGTTCTCAGGGGGATCAAATCATACCTTGTTAATCACCAACAGTTCATACAACTTGGTTCTTCCACATCACCAACTCTACCCATCACCTGTGGAATCCAGCAAGAATCTCTCCTGTCCCTAGTGATCTTCAATCTTTATTTGGAGCCACTCAGAACCCTCCAAGATCCACACTACATCCACATCCACCAATACGCAGATGACACACAGATCTATCTCCAGATATCCTTGATTGAAGACATCCAAAGGTTCAAGGCCTGGCTCACATTTATTCAGTCTTGGATGTCCATTGCCTACCTGAAGTGCAACCCCTCCAATGCTGAATTCCTACTGCTGATCAACAACACTGAACACCCAGAAACCCACACCTGGCTCCCTGCTATCAACCTCAAAGGATTCACATCCCAACTAGCCACTTGTGCCAAGTCCCTTGGGCTCAACAGTGACAGACATCTCACTTTCAACAGCACATAGCAAGCAAGATAAGATAGAAACTGCTTGGTACCAACTTTCAATTCTGTGGAAAATGAAGCCCTTCATCCCATAAAACCACTTCAGATCTGCTGTCCAAACCTAGGCTCTCCCTTACATTGATGGTGGCAATGCACCTTTGAAAGGCCTTCTAATGACTAGCCTGGCATAGCTGAGATGTGTCCTGCATGCTGCATTAAGACTCATTAAGGGACTCCATACATATGACCACATCACCCTGACCCACATTGAACTGCACCGGCTCCCGTAGCAAGCCTGTATCATCTTCAAATCCTGTTGCATCATCTACAAGATAGTCACCCATAAGTCCTCAAACTACCTCACTGAGCAAATCATAATCTCTGGGGGCCTGCGATCCACCAAAAGTAAGCAAGTATACCGACTAAAACTTTGACTGTGCATGAAGGAAAGAACCAGAAGACAAGCCTCTCTCTACGCCCCAAGACAATAGAAACTCCTCCCATCAACATCATGCTTGCCCCATCGCTTTTACAATTCAGGAAAGAACTCAAGACCTTCCTCTTTGAAAAATGGCTCCTCACAAACACCTAGGTCCACACAAAATGGACTCCCCAACATACCTGGGACTCAGAGATCTGCTCCCCTATATCTCGTTGACTGGATCGTTGTAGAGCCCTTGCTGCCAATTGCCAACCTTCACCCTACCATGTTAGGTTCCTTCTCACTTTTTCTTGAGAGTAGATGGAGGTTTTGTGGATGTCGTTGTTGGATGACTCTGTAACTGTTTGGATGCAGCCAATAAGAGTGTGTTTCAGAGATAATGGCAAACAGAGAAGAAGGGATGCTGTGTGCTTCTTGCTCGATGTCTGCAAACACATGTGGTTGTTCACGGGCAGAACACATTTACCATCTGAGCATGCTGCCTTGCCATTTTTACACCATGCAGGGAAAGCTGACAGTGATACTCATGGAGACAGTTAACTTATTGGTTGTTTTATGGCTTAAAGCGTGGACCAAGCTGGAGTAGACAGCATTTGGGCTAGCATCTTTTAATAGTATTGCAGGACTGTGATTTGGGGTATGTGCATCGGTTCTTGTATCCATTGGAATTAGTCCTTCATTGGGTGTTGTTGAAAAAGCCATGTTTTGAGAGATTTGTAAAATTGGAGAATTGTGGAGACATTAAGAGCTGACACTGGTATGCAGTTCTAGAGGGTGGGTGCGAGATAAGAGAAGGATTGTTTGTGGGTCCTCTCTTTGCAGACGACTTGTAAATAAAGCAAGTTGGTTGTTTTTCTGCATGAGCAGCATGTTCCACCAGATATGTGTAAATGCCAGATACAGTGTTGTGCTTCTCATGACTACTTTGCAGATACATGTAGTCTTGAAAAGTGCCCTGGTTGTAGAGGAAGCCAATGTAGTTTGCATATGAAGGGGGTGATTCGTTACAGATTTCTGTCCAACCATAAGAAGACATGCTGTAGCGTTCTGGACTGCTTTTGGGGAAGTTATGTGTGCAGCAGGGAGCTCTATCCGTATGGCATGTTCACTGTCTATTTGCGAGACAACTAGGGCCTGTTCTACGGTCTGGAAGTCATGCAACTCAATGAAAGCTTTGATTTTGCAAAGGGAGGAGATGTGGAGCCAGGCTGTTGTGGCCTTCTTGACTTTGTTTGTTCTGTAAAAACATGCTGCTGTCAATATTGACGCCTTTTTGCTGAGTCTGAGAGTTGGGGATCAAATCGTTCTAGGTGCATATCTTGAGCCATTTTTTGACAAGTTGTTTAGCAGGCAGACAAATGAGGACAGATTCAGTTTTGACGTGTTTAGTTTGAGGTAGGCAGTCAACATCAAGGAATGGATGATGGCTTGTTAATCGCAGAGATGAATGATGTTCTAGGTGCTATTTACTCTCTTGTACAACTGAGTATTGGTGAAGAAGGATTGGTGAGAATATTATCCAGTCAGGCATTTTGCTTGGCAAAGAGGAGCAGGAGGGGATTGGAGCTGGATACAAAAAAACAGCAAGTGAATCATTTTCTTTTCTGTGCTGCTGAAAGCTTGGAATTAAACACGCAGACAGTGTGGATCATTTAACAATTCATGGGTTTACTGGTTGGACATGTATGCAAAGCACCTTGGTATTTTACATAATCTTGGTTTTGAAAATTAGAGGTGCTGTGGAGTTTGTGTTTTAAAGGAGTTAACAGTTACCAATTTGTTAGGCTATAGTGAATTGTAAACACCCACAGTTGATTGTTGCTTGTTGTCGAGGTGATAGTTTAGGGTATGTTACTGGAAAATCTTTGCTGTTTGTCATGAAAAATACAAATGGAGCTTTGATGGGTCTTTTTACACAAACTACATTTATCTTTTCTCAAATTGCACACATCAAGAGTTAAAAAAGTCAAAAGGTTATGACGACAAATTGAAAAAAACAGGCTATCAGTGCATTTCTCTGACATTTTGGAAAATGCCAATATTCAACATTACGCACTATATATGATTTAAACAGATTGAGAACATATTACAAGTTATGAAAATGAATCTTTTTATGCAATATTCAGAATGCAGTGCATCATTTTATGTGGAATAATATTGTTAAAATACCCAAAAGGCTATTTTAAAAGCCACTATTAAAGACCATAAAAAATAAAATTTGACTTGTACATACATATCTGCCTGTGCAATTGACATGATTGGGAGGGATATAGAGAGTTGCGCATTGCTTCAATTAGTCTATATATTTACTACACAATGTGGTTCTTATAAGAACATTTTACATGTATTTTTGTTTTATTGTTTTGGGGGCAGGAGGATAGAGCCCCCACCGACCACCAGAAATGAGAGATAAAGACAGGATGAAGACTAATAAAAAGAACGCAAAGGAAATATGGGAGTGTACCACAGTATATACTAAGAGCATTTATCTGTTGTTGGTATAGATCAACTGCCTCGTGTATATTCTGGAATATAGCAGGGGGAATTCTATGTCCAACTGAGGAGTTTTTGAATGTGGCATTGGTGGATGGTGATGGTACTGTTGTCATTGGTGCCTGTTTGCGAACACCCTTGTTACAATGAACAAACACGTTCTTTGACTGCAGATATCAGAACATTGCATGTGGGAATGGGTTGTAACGGTGTGATAGTGATGTATGAGGAAAGTTGGCCAAGATTTTATTTTTAGAGTGACATGTTACTATTAACCAACTGTGATATGTAATGGTTGACTTGGATTTCATATACAATTTTACTCATGCATATTGCTCTCTGTGCACAAACTAACAGGGTAATTCATGGAAATTCGCACAAAAGTGTCGCACGAGGCTGGCGCACAGCGTGCCCGTGCGAATGTCTGCGCCAGCCGCGTGCGATAAAATCAATTTCCGCGCACAGCGTATTCATGGATTCTCGCCTCCAAAAGCAGACGTGGCGCAGAGTGGCGCAGCGACCCTGCAGCAGCGCCAGTTAGGCCCCCAAGAACGCCCTCGCGCAAGGAAAAGCCATCAAGATCGCAAAACCATCGCAGAGGGCTGCGCCAACCCTGTACCAGTTTACCGGACTGGCAAACAGCAAACGCAAAGCAGGGAACGTGTATTACGGGTTTCGGGAACACGCGTGTGCGAGAAGTTTCACACGCGATCGGGCCTTGGGGAGTGTGTGCGTGTATTTCAGAGGTGTGCAAGAAGTTATACACGCGAACGGGCTGGGTGTGTGGAACTTCTCGCGCACCCCTGAAATACACGCGCCCAGGCCAATCGCGTGTGGAACTTCTCGCGCACCCCTGAAATACACGCGCCCAGGCCAATCGCGCGTAGAACTTCTCGCGCACCTCTGAAATACACGCACACGCTCCCCCAGGCCCGATCAGGCACTCCCCACCCCCTGGTCTCTTACAGTACCTGTGGCACCCTTTGCCTTATCCTAAAGTGCTTGGAAGTGTGGAAAATAGTGTCCCCTTCCAAACATTCCCCCTTTCATTCATTCTACATGAACAAACTCCCCGACAAGCCCATGCTCATTCACCCCCTTGCCAGCATTTCTCCTCCAACCTCTCACCCTCCAAGGAAAGTGATGATACCTCCTTTGGAACCCATGCTCTACATACATGAGGCAAACTCTGGCCAGATTGGGCATACTCCTCTTGGGTGCAAGTCATACATACACATCCCCCATCTTCTGCTAGATCAACCCACTGCTCCGTATAATTCTCAAGGTCAGGTGGGGGTATAGTAATAGTGCCGGGAGGGTGTAAGCGCTGTTCTATCAGTACCATGCATGGTTTGTTTGGGTCATCTGTTCGGACAGCACTATCTTTTGTACCACAAGGAGCATTAGAAACCTCAGTTGAAACCCTTATCATGGAACTGCTACGTACTGCTTTGGCACAGCATTGAAGTCCCAATTGTCTGGTGCAAAAAAGGACCAACACGAACACGATGACGGGCACTTGCATCTTCAAAATTGCCCTAATCCAGGAAGGTGCTCCGGTGAAAAGGCTGTCAAACTAGTCATCTTCTTGTATGCCAGCTTCAGTTTAAATGTGCGATCCCAGGGTGTGCAATGCTTCTATTAATTGCAACAGGGTACAGTTCTCTGCGTTATTTGGAGGCACATATATGCAAGAAGAATCGCTGATTTTGTGGCAACCCCCACCCCCTTCCTTTTCATTGCTGTGAGCAGGTCAAGCACATATTAGTTCTGGAGGTTCATCAAATTTAGGGCGCGCATCTCTACCTTAATTGCATTGAGGCCTTGTTCCATGTCATTCACCAGCTGTATGACGCCCCATCTGAGGATTTGGGGCCACTTGGTGTTTGGTATTTCTTTGAGTAATTTAGAGGAGTCTTGAGACAGGTAGTTTGATCTTCATTTCCTACACAACTATTCATTCTTTTCTTTTTCAGGTATGATATGGAAGATGGGAGGCTATAACAGGCTTCTGGTGGGCCCTCCTACTGTTGGAGCTGGGATTGGGGCAAGCAAGCTCTTTGATCCCAATGTGAGGTGGTCTTCAGGGATCAGGAGAAGTGCTGAGTGCAGCTTGGCCAGTGAGCATTAGTTCTCCATGATGGCTGGAGGAGCAAGAATGCCGGCAATCCACACACCCAGTAGAAGTCCATTACTGCTGCGGTGCCTTTTTTGAGATCTGGAATGAGCAATGTTTAATTGCATCATTGGTTGACCCTTACGAAAGCAGTTCTTTCATTATAAAAACATAGTTCATAAGTCTCTTGCTTTTGCACTTTAACTGGCTTTTCCATTACTTCAATCCACATCAGTTTTGTGATATGTTCATTCCAGAGTGACACACATGCAGTATTTACTTGGGCCAACATTTCGTCTCCGAACCCCAGTAGCCCTCCTGCCATGCAGCTCATCGATATTATTTGCCTCTTGTTTGCCATATACTTTACTCCTTGCAATTTCAGGTATGGCCTCCGCAAACACTGGATGCTCTTCGGATTCTGAGCGCATTGCAGCTGACCAGGGTCCATTCCTTCTAATCACACCCTACACAGTTCCAGATGTACTATACATTGAGCCTCTACAATTGGTAATGCTTGTGGTATTAATAGCGTGGGTGCTCCTGACGTATGTGGTATCAGTGAACACATAGAACAACTACTATTCACCCCTCCTCCTTCCACCGAGCTCATGTCTTCGTACCAACTATTTGAGAGTTCTGGATGGTGGACATCTTTTATTGCATCTAAACCAAGGCCACAATATTTTTCATATTTATACTTGTTCAGTTGCCTTTTCCTATGTGCTAAAACTATGTCATAAAATTTTCAAATGACCAGGTGATATTAGAATGTATCTTGGACAAAATAATGAAATCAGTGGGGTTGTGAACAGTACCGTTAGTTCTTACTTGATCATTAACATGGGGATCTGTGGCCACAGTGTCGTGTGTGAAATGGAATGGGAACATTTGAAAGTGTGTACTTTTGGTAGAATTTACATCCTGAATAGACCCATTGATGGTGGCATGTGCTTCTGTACCCCTACACTTTCATATGACCCCCCATATAAAAGTACAGCTTAAATATATGGCTAAACTAAACATGAATATTGCAAACATCGCAGCAATATAATGTAGTGGGCATAAATACGAATACAAACATTTAGACATGGTATCACACACATTACTTTTCCTAACATAAACAGAACCAGTCAGAAACATAAACAGAACCTGTCAGCAAGATCAATCTTGAAAACCACAAAACCACCTGAACAGGAATTGCAGTTATACGATATTGAGGAAAGGAGAAAGAGAGAGAGATAGAGAGATAGAGAGAGAGCTGGAGAGAGAGAGAGAGAGAGAGAGAGAGAAAGAGAGAGAGAGAGAGAGAGAGAAAGAGAGAGAGAGAGAGAGCGCAAGAATGAGAATGAGAATGAGCAAGAAAGATAGAGGGGGGAATAGGAGAAAGGGACAGAGAAGAGTATGGGGAACTGTGAGAGCACAATCCCTGTGCAAATGAAATGCGTAGCAGTGTTGTGTGGCTGTATTGTATAGTATACGTTTAGTCATTTGAAAGGGTTGTGCATGCTGTTTTTGAGGGTACGTGTTTAGGTGTAGTGGGCACAGGCCATTTTAATTGTCTGCAGCAGTCTGGAGTAGGGGTGTTTTGCCGACATCACATAGGTGCACCCAGTACTGTAGCTCCTTTAAATTACCTGCAAGGGGAGTGGCATAAACAACCTCGAAGGCGCTGTTATATCTGGATTGGGTCCACCAGCAGAGGAAATTTGTTACATAAATGGGAGAAGTTGCTGTTGTATCCATTGCAGCGCTGGTTGTTTGCTCTGCCCCAGGAGGTGCAATCTGTTGGGAGACAAATGTTATTGCCTTCATTAGGGAGGACACATAGCTGCTAAATTCCTCCCCCAAAATTGATGATGCCCTATGAGTGTCGGACACTCATCTAACAGGAGTGAATGGGGTGTGCATGCGGCGCCCTGTGACCACTTTGTAGGGCAATAGATGGTGGTCCTTACAGGGATGTGTGCACCAATTGAACAATGCAAGTGGTAAACAGTGCACCTACTTTTTCTTTCATGTGGTACACAGCTCCGACAGCTTGCTTTCCAACAGGCCAATGACCCTCTCCACAATCCTGTTGGCCTGGGGTGGTAAATGGTGCACATCTCATGCCTGATGCCCAGTAATGCCACAATGTATTTTAAACAGTCATTAAAGAAGTGTGTGCCATCATCTGACCTTAAGACATAGCACATGCCTCATCACAGAAAAACCACCCACACACATTTAGCATCTAGATGTGCACAAGGTCCCACCACCACCCATCATGAGAAGGGACACATGACCACGATGAGATATTGAGATCCATAGCACCTTTTGCCCATGTCCGCATAATCAATGTGCAGTTTGCGGAACGGCTAGTAGGGCGGGGGAAGATGCCTCTGATAGTTCTCAATTTAAGCCCTGTATTGTAACTTTGACAAGTGGTGCATCTTATGGCCAGGTTAGTTAAGTTATCCTGTAAGTTAGGGACAAACCAGTCCTCCTGTATGTCTGACGCTATGTACTGTTTAGAAACATTTGATGGATGATGTAACTGGTCGATTATGACCAGTAACAACGTGTGTGGCATAACCACTTTCCTAGATATATCCTGCCTCCATAACAGATTGGTAGGGACTATTGGTAGGGACTGTTTACACCTTATTTTCACCCAAAGTTCTTTTTCCACTTGTGGCACTCGTGCATGTAACTCAATTATGTGTGCAATTGGTAATGCATTGTACGATGTTGGCAACTGCTCAGTGTTGTGTACCAATACAGGATACTCTGAGGAAGGTATGCTGCTGTTTTCACCGCCCCAACCGTGGCACCATTATCAAGTCACACCTTGTATGTGTTATTAGTGTAGGCGGTGCATTTCCGACTGCTACTACAGATGGTTGAGTCAGTGCGTGAATCAGTCTATCCAATAACATGTCATGCTGAATGGGAGAACCATCAGCACTCCTGAACCCCCTCCTCTTCCATCATGCGAGGCCTGTATGCACAATGGTAGTGATGTATGCTGAATCCAAATAAATCACTATGTGGCACCCATGGGACACTTGCAGTGCTTCACTAAGCGCTATGAGTTCAACTGCTTGTGCTGAAAAATGTGTCCTGGTCAATTGTTGCTGACCCATCAACAAAGTGGACCTCCCACCGAGGAGTCGGTTGTTTGCTTTTGCAATATCATTTTCTTCTCCCTCAAAAGTCACACAGTCGTGTCTGCCAAATCTTTGTCAGAAGCATATTTCGGTGAGAAAAGTAGCAGGGTTAACTGTTTTGCATCACACAATGTAGATGTTTGGTCTTGATAAAATAATCTCATATGCAGGGGCATGCTGCATGGTCAGTGTAGATTGTGATCACTCTAAAATTGCATGCTCGACGTACAATGTTACGGAGCATCCCGTAACGACAGTTGAACTCTTTTCAACAGAAAATGCTGCAGCATCGAGTGGTTTCTCACAGGCAAATTGGCTGTGCATCACGGAATCTAGTATGCCACTGTAATAGGCCAATGGCCTGTGGCCCATTGTACATTTCTGAGTAAGCACTGCAGTCATCAGGTGCCCACTGAAGTGGGAAAATAAATAGAATTCTTGCGTGTAGTCTGGGGTTGCTAACACTGGTGTTGTCGATATGATCTCTTTCAGGTCAGTGAAATTTGTCTGCATGTCCTCTGTCCACACAATTTTGTTGTCCTGCTTTTGTGCTTCTTTGAGGGCCCGTAAAAGGGACCTGGTGTATGCTGCATAGTCCAGTATCCATGCCCTGCAATAATTACAGTGTCCCACTAATGTTTGCATTTCCTTCACTTTTGTGGGCTGTGGGGTGGCGCGCACATAGGCATCACGATCATGGATGATTCTTTACCATTCACAGAGATCAATTGGTCCAGGTAGAGTACTTCCTGGATGCAGTACTTCAATTTAGCCTCATCAACCTTCTATCCTTGTGGGCCAAGAGCTGCAGGAGTGTAATGGAGTCTTTTCTGCACTGGTCACTGATACTGCACACTAATAAAATCATCAACATACTGAATGACAGTGATTGACACCTGATAATTTCACAAGTCAGCATGTAGTAAGTAACCTGTTAAAAATGCTGGCAGACTCACAGTACCCTTATGGCAGTCTTGTGTGCTCAGAGCACATCCCCCATGCATAAACATGGTGAGGTACTGTGTGTTAGGGTGCAAGGTAACAGAAAAAAAGGTGTTCTTAAGATCCACCACAGTAAAATGGGTTGCTTCCTTGGGGATGCTACAAAGTATTGTCACAGGGATTGGGACCACTGGAAGTTCTGCCTGTACAAAGTCATCCTGAAATCCTGAATCATTCTCCAACTCCCACTATTCACCTTCTTTATCGGGTATAAAGCTGTGCTGCATGGGGAGGTAGAAGGTACAATTATCCCCTGATTTGACAGGGCTAAAATGGTGTCCCATATCCCTTCTTCCGCTCCTCTCAATAAGGGGTACTGCCTTACGCAGGGCAACATGACACCTGGCTTCAGTGTAATTCGAATGGGGGTCACTCCTTGCAAGTGCCCAACATTGTGGGCATTCATTGTCCAGAGCTTCTCAGGGACCTGCTCTAAGTCTGTGTGGATTGCTGACTCTGGATTACCATCTATATTTTGAAATTAAGAAAACACTTGTCCAAGCACATGTGTTGATGTATGCATATGTAATTTTCACCAATTGTGAGTGTCTCATGTATGGTTGCCATTAAGTATTATCAATGAAGAAATATCCCCTGAGGTAGACATCATGCTACTCACCACAAGTTAGCTTTATATCTGTAGCTGGTAAATACTTCAATACACTTTTAGAACAGGGGAGTACCACAGCAAATTACCAGCTAGTCGTTACCATTAATCAGTAATACTCTCCATGTAAATGACACACGGTTGTCCTAAAGCGCTGCTTTACGATCCTTGGACATAGACAAATAGCCATTCCAAGATGTTAACCTTCATTACTACTAACGCTCATGTAAGCTTGAATATGATCACGTGAACAGGACGAGACGCATTCAGCGTGCCCAACACATCACATATACTATTTACTCAGAAGTGCTGCTTCTTCTGCCTGCGCTTTTCTTTGACGTTTTGACACACATAGAGCAGGTAAGAGAGAGAGAGAGGGTGTGAAGAGACTGGATTGTGCCATTTTTAAGTTATTCTTAGCTTGCAATGAGTCAATTTTTATAACAGTTGACCCAGTTTCATGCCTTAGAGGGATAGGAAAGTGACCAGCCATACATCACCTGTATGCCAAATAGTACGGCCCAAACTGAGTCAACATTTCTGTTTCTACACTGTAGGATGCCTATGTGGCTCCCTTAATATTTGCTGGTACCAGTACTTATTTCAAATTCTCATCCCCCAGGGGGCTTTGTATAACACACAGTGTGAAGACAGACCTTTGGCTGTCTCATTGACATTCAACGCACACCATTCGGACGTGAGTCACGATTTACTAAACTATCAGGTCTGTGCACTCTCCATACAAATTGTGTCTGAGCGAATTTGCAAGTTGTAACATATACCCTCAGTAGTTGCCCTTTGAGGTGTAATTAGACGTATTTCTTAAATTCCAGGAAGGATTTGAGTTCTTATCACCTGAAGAAGAGAACCATTCTCGAAATGCGTAGTGAAAGCAGGAAATCCCTAAAAGAACATAACCGAACATCTTGTCGACAAACAACATTGGGATTATTCCTGAATTAACTGATGCCATCAATATATGTTTATTCATACCCATTATGTCTATACAATTGATCTATGAGTTCATTATTGTTTATTTAATCTCAGGAAGAGAGATATTAAGTATTTTTGTATGTATTTCCATTGGAAAACATGGACAACACACACACACTACACTAGCAAAGATGACTAAGCTATTGTAAATTGGCATATCTTTTTGTACAAATGTCTTTATTTTTGCTTTATTGTCTGAACATTTCTTTTTGAATTTCGGATTTATAAATATTTCTTGAAATTTATCCTGTATTATAGCTGCCTAGTTTTTGTGTATTTGCCTTTATATTTCCAGTACTAATTTACTGTCGAGGGGCATTTTCCACATAAGAGTGCACAGCTATTAATCTGATTGTTTTTAGGTGACAATTATGTGTCTATACCCTGCTATATTGTACCATAATGTCACAAGGAATGTAATTTGCTCAGACAATTTCACCATCATCTGGTCTGTCTTCAAACAAGTATGGATCAGTCACTTCCCTAACAGGTATTGTAGGGTCAATAGACAACACTGTGTGCAATTCACACCCTTCTAAGACATTTTCAATCACCACAATATTTTTAGCTGACACCACCAGACCCTGTAAGTCTAGGGATGGTATTGTCCCTGCCACCCATTCAGGAGTTACCACAAGCTGAAAAATGAACTCTGATGGCACCCGCGAATAAGCCTTGCCAACCTGGGGCACTCCCTCGAGAAGCACTGTTATTCCATACACACACATGTCTGGGTCAACGGGAATACCGCAAACCACTGCCTCTCCTCCCCTTGCATGGATGATGATCGTTGCTCTAACGTCATTGCTCTACTGGCACACACCACTCCATAGTCTGTAAAGGAGATTGTCATATTCAATGTAATCAATAGGTCTCGACCCAACAAATTTATCAGGGAACTCTCAGAATACAACAAAGGTGCATGCAACTGTTTTCCTCCTTTTTTATGTCTAGTTCTTAAACCATGAAGATGAATTGCTTTCTACTTATCTAAGTGCCCACCAAGGGTTCCTCGTCAGTGTGGATGGTCATGGACAGGACTGGGCACATTCTCTGTGGGCTGTCCTAATCTGGGTGTCTGTTGGTACCAGGGAATGTAAAAGGGTTGTTCCACACAACACTCACTCCTCGGTAGGGCATGATGGTGCCATCGGGCACCACGTCATTCGCTGGCATGTTGCTACCGTACATGGTATTCTGTTGGGGCATTGGGGCTGTGTCATCTGGGCGTTTTGCTCTTCCGCTCCTGGGTGCTGTGGTGGTAGTTGAGTATATGCTTGATGTATTTCATACAGTATGGAGGTTGGCCTCAGAGTTGGTACTTGTGGTTGGGATTGGGGCCATGGGTGGCAGTTGTTATTATATGGGTTGTGTGCCACCCCCTGCCTGTTTCTGCATTCTCTTGCAAAATGTCCCCACTTTGCACAACTCAAGCATTACGGATGACCCATGCCTGCTCCCTGAGGTCCCATATTGCCAAATCCTGCTTTTCTCCCTCAGAACCCGCCCCTCCCATGCTGCTGACCTCCCAGCTGCCACTCCGGGTAGGGGTGTTCAGATAGACCTCCCCACTGTCTTGTCCTCCTCCTGGCCAAAAATGCTGCTATTCTCACATCTGTTTGTGCATTTCATTATACTGTCCCCTCAACTGCTGTATTCACCAGCTTTTCTCCACTAGTTTATCTTCCTCTGCCTGCAGCCTCTGAGCGGTTTCCTTTTCTCGCTCTTCTATTCTCGTACAATGGCGTATTATTATTGCCTGAATCTCAGCCCACCCTTTTGCTTCAATGCCCACTATTTTGTCAAGTGCCTTCTAAACTTCCTTGGGTAAGCACCTTTCAATAACAAAATAAAAGAGAGGCACCGATCAGTCCCACTGGTCACCCGTCTCCGTGTGCCACATCTCTTGAACCTTAATAATGTATTGCACGGGATCCTCATTATTCCCCACGGTGTACTGCATGATAGACTGTAGGTCTGGCATGTCGGTGTACGTTCGCAGCAGCACATCCCATACCTGCACATGTATATTGTTAAAAGGCGCGACATCATGTGTGTCATTGTCCAACCTTACCCATGGATATCCTGCTTTGACCCCCACATCTCCAGCCTGATCCCCCACAATTGCAACAAGGAAGCTTTTCATACCCCCAACAGCCAAATCAATTCCTGCAGTCTGTTATTAAAATGTGAGAATACATTTTCCAGCCCCAAAACTAAGGGGCGGGACCAGCTTAAGCAAATTATTCTTGTCCATTTGCTCCCTTCTTTATGTCCAATACTTCCCTTTTTCCTTGCTACTGCCACCTGGCCAAGCATGTTGCTTAACCGTGGTCCCCACAAACTCTCCAACCATGGCATAACCTCTGGTGTTCACCCATCCTCTTTGTCATCCTCTATCCCATCCACTGTGCCCCATTCATCTTCCCTCAACTCTATGTCTATGTCCCTGTCAGACCTCAGAGTCCCATACCCAGGGCATTTCACTCGCCCGGCACCACCTCCCTCTTTCTCAATATGCACATCCTTTAAGGCTGTGCAGTCTAACCAAACCAAAATGTGTACTGCCCTCCATTTATCTAACCCACTACCCTTCTTCCCTCCTCCTTCCTGTGCTGCCCACATTCTGGCCAATTCTACCCTCGGGCCTCCAATGCCTCTTCTAGCACCTTCTGTACCTTACTGTCCTAGGGTGGGATAACACTCAGTGTCGGCATGTAGGGGGTGGCGCAGTTGCCAGGATGAGCACGTATGTCAGGTTTGTGTACCCCGTGGCTGGCCAGGTGGTGAGTGAGTAAAGCCCCTGTGTAGTCACCGACATCTCATATGGGGCAGTCCCTTCAGTATTCAGCATCCCATCACAATCAGGGTCCTCCACATCCTCTATCATCTTCCACAAATCCAATATCTCTTGTCTCTTTTGAATCTTTGTATTTAGCAGGGGCATCCAACCTTGTGCCTCTAGCACCCACTGTTTGTGATTCTTCTCTATCTTAGCCCTGTACAATTGTAATGAGCTGTACATATACTCCAGGGCACCCCCCTCCCATCTTGCAGTCTGCGTGTCCCAAAACCCCAGTATTTACAAATATGCGATGCGCACAGTTTTATCACAAAGTCGCCACCAGTCGACCACACCCACATCCCTGTCGCTCCCCGTGAGCACATCCGCCCCCCCTTTTTTCAACATGCACACACACACACCATCACACTACATGCTAAGATAACAAATTATCAACACTCGCCCACTCCTGGCCTTCAATCCTTGCACAAAAATTGTAATACACTTAAAACAACAAGCTAAAACAACAATCACTACTTCCAACAATCCCACTAATTATACAAGCTCCTAATTTTTCTGTTATATCCTTGTCACAAAACAAATGGCACCATCATCTTCCCTCACTTTGAAAGGTTCCCTACACTCCTGTTTTTCCTCTGTAAAATCCTCTTAAAATACAAAAATACCAATAAAAGTAAATCTCACCACCTGGCCTTACCTGACTCCTCCTTCACACACACAGACAACACTTCCTCACAACATACCCATCATTGTTATTGCTCGCAAGGGGTGTACTCACGTCTGGGTGTACACCCGAGCTCCTCTCAATAACGGCCTGCACTCTTCCAGGAGCCTGGCCCCGCTCCGAAGAGCAGACAGGAATTATGTGAAAACAGCTCCTGCACACCTTTGCGGTTTGTGCACTTAGTTCTGGTCAATGTAGGTGGGCTCAGCCCCTCCAGAGAAGCGGCTTGTAAGCCTCCATCATTTAGGGGGTTGCTGGGATCACGTCGGGTTCACCAAACATAGGAAAGCCCTCTTAGACGATCAAACCAGACAAAATACAACCCACTAGGGAAAAAGGCCCAATACACCTCTTGCAAGGATAACACTGTTTATTTCCATACAAAAGTAAAAAGCACTATCGGCCCAGAGTGAAAGCCGAGTTCATACTAACTCACACACTTCACTTGCTCCAAGACATGTCGGCACCTCTCCAAGGTCTTCCACTCTTGTTTTGGGCATCCCTCCCAGCACCTTGCAGCACAAGTCACGTGAGCTAGAAGTGAAGGCAGGAAGGCTCTGCTTTCTGATCTTTTGATTGATCAGGGGTCTAACAGGTTTATGATCAGTGTTCAGGGGCTGGCTGGTACCTTAGAATTCAGGGGTCCTAAAGCTAGGGCATTTGGGTGCTATAACCTAAAATTGGGACTGGTTGGGGTCGGAGTCCAATGCCCTCCTTCTCATGGGATTGTATTGTTCACAGACACTCAGCCCTCCTCCCATAGCCTTGCAGGTCAGTTTTTCCCAGGGCACACAGGTTGTCAACATTTTAGGACAAAGAAGGGTTTATTGATCTGTATAGCTCGGCCTTTCTCATCAGTGTCTGGGATAAAACCTATTCTTTTGATCATGTTCATGGCATAGGCTGGGATTGCTGACTTCTGCATTACATTTAATCTTCACACCAGGGTATTGCTGCTAATATCTAAGATGGCTGCTATTTTCGCAAGTGTGCTGTGCCTATAATGCATCTAATAATGTAATTGTGCAGAAGCCTTAAGGCCCCCTCCTCTTCCCCCTGGACTCTTACAGTACCTGAGGCAGCCTTTCCCTTTTCCTAAAGTGTGTAGGAGTGTGGATAGATCGTGTCCCATTCCCGACACATGCAACATTGCTACCCATTGGCTCTTCCATCCCATGCTCCCATCAGCACTTGCCCATCCCTACTCGCCCTTTCATTAATACACTTCTCTTACTGCACAATGCAAATGTGCATTTATAGCAGTACTGTGTAAGGGCAAAGCAGATGGAAAATATGTGTAGAACATTGTTAAGTGGCAGTTGATGTGTGGAAGCTTAATATGTTGATAGGGTTACAATTAAGGTTTTTGGAAGTGATTGCTGGATGGATGTTTGACTGTTTGAAAGAAGGCAATGAGGGAATGTTGCAAACATAAAAGTGAAAAGGGTAGAAGGGCTGTCTTGTGTGATGGTGTGCACAAGCTATCCAGGTGTTTTAATGATGCCTGGTCTGGAAAGGGGACTGCTGAGACAGCGGATAGTTATGAGCATAGTGCAAAATGCTAATGGAAATGTTGGAGAATCCTATTGACTCTAACTACTTCATTCAAACATGTAAAGCAAAAGGAATCTATAAGATGCATGCTTCTTGGTTCTATTTTTTAACTTTAAAAGGTGACTCCAAAAGGAACTTTTTTTTTCAGCCATTATAATGTTGGTAACAAGATGTAACAGGTCATCGGGAGACCTATCATGAACTACTTAATGTATTAGTCAGTCAGTCAAAAATGTTTATACAAATCAAAATGATTCATCAAACACAGAGTAAAATAACACAATACATGATAAGATAAAGTTACTGCTCATCCATGTCTTAAAGAATGTACTCATCTAAACAAAACATTATTTTGGAGTGTTGTTGTTAATTCAGGAACCTAATCATACATATACATAGGCAATGGCTGTAGCATGCATCATAGAAGTACACTATTTTTAATCTTGTAATTTTGGATAGTAAAAATATCTGTGTGCTAACTTCACTTTTAAGTTATAATTTAATAGCGTTTATGCCCGGACATGTAATACTAACATTAATTCGCCAATATGAAATTATTATACTTTACAAACAAATTATTTTTGTTTTTTTGTGGCACACACTTTTCTCTTTCCGTATTTTCATGTACATTCTTTAAAAATATACTGTGGGCAATGTTGAAAGCTGTAGTCAGTGTCCATGGCTAACGGCCATAGCTAGTGCCTAATAATATGTTAGAATATACAGTTGGCATAGCCAAAGACCATGGCTAGTGGCTGGTTAGTATATGTAATACACAGTGGGCACAGCCGAGGCCCATCGCTTATTACATTTCATTATCTTAAAATATACAGTGGACATGGTTAAAAGATGTACACACTGCTCACGGTCAAAGGCCATGGCTAGTGGCCCATTTATGTGTTAGAATTCAATTGTTTCATCTCAGGTTTTTGTTCATTGGTGGACGTTGATGTTTGACAGTAGGTTTCGTGCACCAATGAATCAGCGCGACCTTGTAGACATGTACAGTACACTAGCACCTGTCTTCTGAACACAACATATATTTTCATTCCAGGCCAGGTCACAGTACATAGATATCCCTGGTATCCCCTGTTACTCTTGTGTTGTGGTATTTCTGTACGGTTCATATCCGTGGGAATTTTTTCTTCCCTTTTCCTTCCTATAATCAAGGGTATTTCAGCGTCATCTTTCACCGCGTCATTTTCCACCTCGTCACTTCTTTTAGATATTCCAGATCAACTAGTTTACTTTTTGTATTGCCACAATGGCGGCTGACAAAACCCGTAGTTATGATGATAAATATGTGGCTGAACTATTGGCTAAATCCTCGTTATTTTCTAATGATGGAGATAGTTCCCCATTGACCAATATTAGTAATTGGGACAAGCTTTTTCAACTTCGCAAAAGATCCATCCGTACAGAACTCCATGGCACCATTATGCTGGAATACTTACGTAACGGTGTCTTACCACAAGGCCTTGTGGTGAGGAATGAGCCGAGATTATTCCTGGATAACAAAGAATTTATCATCAGGTGGAGTTATATTGTGAATAAATGTGGAAGGGACTGGCTCATCCTAATAATTGACACCGCTAAGGAGATGTCAATTAAACAACTTGAAGAACTCTCCAAATTAGAAGAAGCCATTAAAAAACTTGTACCGCTGGAGGTATACACAAAGAGACTAGATGAGATTATTCGGGAAATGAATGACTTTAAAGAATCCACAGTACGAGATCGTATTAGACGGCTAAAAGCAGATATCACAGATTTTTCCCATGAAAAAGCATTCCGATATACTCAAGTATGTGCCGGATCAACATTATGATGGGGCACCTAAAACTCAACAACAAAAACATGCGAGGTATCCTAATACCTCGTTCAGTTCACATAGCTCGGACGAAGATACTTTTTCTCGTGGAGGGGGTGGTAGACAACAGAGACGTGGTAATAATAGGGGTCGTGGTAATACCAACAGACGCAGGTCTCAAAATACTCGTCCATTTATGAGAGGGAGGGGACCATCTGTTGGTTTTTTAGACCAGGACCTACAAAACTGGGATTACGAACCACCAGTAACGAGGAGCAACAAAGCTTACTAATAAACTTGTCTTCATATATACCTACACCGGTTGAAACATCTGTTCTGGAAAAAGGGTTCGGATTTGTCCCTACTATTTCCTATGACCGGTTTGTTTCAAGAGTGGAAATAGAGGAACTATTTAGGAAGATACATTTAAAACAATATTTTCATGAAAACCCTTTTGAAGATGAAGATAGGAATAGTGGTTTACACAACCGTTCCTCTTTTTGTCCACCCACGACCAGCCACAGTCCAGAATCTGTGGTGTTTGAGAGAAGAGTTTTAGCTGACTTGGAAAAGTTAGAATGCACCCAGTCTCCTCATACCTTTCAAAATTGTTCAAGAGTACAGAGAAAAGCCTTTGATTCTCTTAAAAACAACAAAGTCATAGTAATACGTGGTGCTGATAAGGGTGGCGCAATAGTGTTTCTGAACCGTCAAGATTATGTCACAGAATGTTTACGACAACTTTCAGACACTAACTTTTATAAACCTGTTGAACAGGACCCAACAGGACGTTTGATGAATATTATTGCCCTGAAAGTAGAAAAGGCAAAAGACAGGAATTGGATAACCCGGAAGGAAGCTGAGTATTTGGTGAAGAAGGACCCCAGTGTCCCTTTATTCTATATTCTGCCGAAGATTCATAAGACACTATTGAATCCTCCGGGTAGACCAATAGTGTCAGGCACGAATACAGTATTGGAACCGTTGGCTAAATTTGCTGATTCCTTTTTGAAACGTTTTGTTGGCAAAATGAAGTCCTATGTCCAAGATTCGATGGCAGTCATCAAATTGATTGAGAATTTACATTTCAATCCACAGGATGATATTCTTGTCACCTTGGATATTGTGTCTTTGTATAACAAAATTCCTCAGTCGTCCACACTGGAAGTGATCGAAGAGTTACTGCTAACTAAACGCAGCTCTGGCATGACACCCAATTCATTCATCTTATGGTGCACGGAATTGGCGCTTACCGAAAATTATTTTCAATTTAACAGCCTTTTTTACCAACAGGTCCATGGCACAGCCACGGGTTCGGCCGTGGCACCTTCCCTAGCTAATCTTTATGTGGACTTTGTGGAACACATGAGTGTTTACAGTGAACATAACATCTTCAAAGAATGCATCTCGCTATGGCGAAGGTACATAGATGATGTACTGTTAATCTGGCACAGTGATGAAACTACGTTACAATCCTTTTTTCAGTGGCTAAACGGGATTAATACCTTTTTGAAGTTCACTATGAACTTTAATAGGGAGCAGATAGATTTTTTAGACCTCACTATCTATTCTAATCCCATTAGTAATTTGTTGGGATTGAAACCTTTTCACAAAATTACAGATAGGAATTCCCTTCTCAGATATGACAGCTTTCATCCTAAATCCTTAAGGGACAATTTACCTTTCGGGCAGTTTTTACGACTCAAAAGGAACAGCAGTGAGAAAGAGAGGTTTGAGTCAGAAGCCTTGGACTTGAGTCATAATCTGATTCAGCGGGGATATCCTGATAAAATAGTGAAAAGGTCTTTGAAGAGAGCCTCCAATAATCATCGGGAAGCTCTGCTTGAGTATAGACCTAAAGTCTGTTCATCTGAATCTGATTCACTGGTCTTTGTGAGTACCTTTAACCACCTTTCTAATTATGTGGTTAAGATTGTCAAAAAGCATTGGCATCTTTTAGCACACGCTAAAATACCTGTGATGACCCCACGGTGCGCCTTTAAAAGGGGACGCAATATTAAAGAGATGGTGTGCAGGAATGAGTTTGACAAACAAACCACCATCACTCAACAATGGGGGTTACCAAAAGTAAGGGGACATACTCCTTGTGGTAAGTGTGCTTGCTGCCCCCTGACTAAACGTACTACTGAGGTGGATATAGGACTCTCTAGACCGTGGGAACAAAGAGCATTCACTAATTGTAACTCTAGTTTTGTCATATATGCTATTTGGTGCCCGTGCAACAAGATTTATATTGGCAAAACTGAACGTAAAATTAAGATTCGTATCAGCGAACATAAAAGCTGTATTAGACTCAGAAATTTAACAGCTCCTATGGTAGGGCATTTTATAATGCGGAATCACAACTGGGAAGATCTGAGATGGACAGTACTAAAAAAGATCACAATCACTAATAATAGTGCTGCGGATAAACATACTTTATCGAGGGAGGAGACCAAAATTATTTTTCTGAGCAAAAGCAACATAGTTTGTCTAAATGAGGCGATTGAATGGAATTTTTAACCTCTTCATTCTCTCTATATTTGGGTTTCATTGTGATCATTACCTCGATTATTAGAATCCCCTCAATGTGAGTTGAGATCTGTGTCTTTTGCTCCCATGTGAATGGACAGTGGGATTTGGCGTTTCTTTCTATTTTACAGCATTTCTAACGTTGGTACGAGTGGGTATTGATGTACCTACTTTTACTGTCACACAAGTTTACATGTGACATTATCTGATGCACAATGATATTTATTGTGCACAAACATTTGGGTGTTCTATTTCTACCATCACCGCTGTCAACTATCGTGGTTTGTTTTATTTTATTTTTTTCAATGCCGACATTGCAATGATTCAGCTGACTGACGAGCCGTTTGTGTAGGCTCGCAGTCTAAGGGGCGTGTTCCATCCAGCCCAGTCACGTTACGTGCCAATCATGTGTTATTCACGTGATCACGTGAGGATGTTTATCTGCGAGTCCTCCGGAGACTGACTTTCGAATATGCCGGCAGTCTCGTTTCCCGCGGCTATTTTCACTGCCGCTCGGAGATTTACGGAGGTAAGGTTACATGTGGGCTTGTTCCCTTTCTTTGTTCCTTTTTCGGCGCACAGATAGTCTAGACTCAGATGAGGTTGCCACACGGACTAACTATGCTCCCCACCTATTTTAAGAAACTGTTGGACATAAAATAAGCACGGGAGACTTCTGTTGTTCCTACTTCATATATAAATTTTGCTTTGTGAATAGTGTGAGATTAATTATGAACTCGGTCTAGCTCCAGGTCAGAATACAGTACTGAGTAAGTCATTATTCATTCTTAGATTTATGGCAGCCCTAATGTTTAGGAAATCTGCTGAATTTACGGGGGTTATTTTGAGGCTAACAACTTTACCAAAGTGCAGTCTTGTCTTCACGTGCCGTCTGATTCCTGGTCATGGCTGTACTTTCCTTTTTCAGGATTGGATATCTTTACGGTCACGATTGAATTAAACATCGTGGTTGGTGTTACCTCACGGGAAGAGTCCTATTAGAGACATGGTAGAGATTTAAACCGAGGCCATTAAACATTCGAGGTTGCCATAACAGGTAATTGTTGGTTAAACGAATGTTCACACGTACAATGGGAATGTACATTATGGGATGTTACCACATGGGGACAAATGTGACTTATATTTGCCCTCTCCTTATGTGGTTACTCCAGTACTTCAGATATATGATTGTTCAGAACTATATTTGGTCTGACTATCAATTATATCTTTACCTTTGTGTTTAAGACAATATACTATTTGATCCATACAGAATTTGTGAGGAGGCTTCCCCTACAAAATTAGGGATTGCACACTGTTTTGCTGTTGGAGCGGGTGCCTGTTCAAAGTGATGACCCTCATCTAGGCGTTTGCTCGCCGAAGAGTGTTTTTTCAAATATGAGAGTCACAGGAGACTGAACGTGAGTGTTCTGTTAGCAATTACTTTCATTTTTTCACTTCCCTTTACTCTCTGGCGGTCTCACATAACTGTTTTTGGTCATAGGAATTTTTTCCTTTTGATAAAGTTTTTCCTGGTTGAGTCTGGATATCTAGGAGATTCACGAGGTGTTGGTGATGGTGGATATATTGTAGAGGTACCAATTCACATGGTGTCTTCTATTTTGGTTTGTGGATTACGGTCCTCTGACAGTTCCTTTGGTTTAAGGAAGAAGGAAGGTATTAATCACCTTTTCTACGCCCCGTTTATTGATAACACGGTGGTAGTAATGCTCAATCTTGTAAATTAAGCATTTGGCCTGATTGATGTTGTGTTCTTATGCAGGTGAGCTCCGCTGGTGTATTCTACATGTCTCTTATTATTTTTTCCATCTACTTTCTACCCTACTTCGCTGGACCACAGTGCCCCTGAAGAATTTCTGTTTACTGAATATTATACAGAAAGAAACATGTCGGGTTGGGGAGTGTACTATTATTTGTAAATAGTTTAAAGCCATGTTAGCCTGAGCCAGCAGAGATTACATTAATGAGGAATAGGCTCAGTGGTGCTAAACTTTATGGTTCATATTAATAATGGATCAAAAAATTGTATAATAGGTGTTTTAGAATGTTTGATTTTTATTGATGAGATGTTTGTCATTATTGAATGAATCTTTGAATGGATGTGTATGAAAGTGATGTGGTTGTAGTGTGGTTGGTAGTGGTTTTTAGATGGGAATGATGTATCAGGTCAGCCCAATGATGAATTGATAGGGTTGATCCACATGAACAGAACATTTGATACTAATATTACTGTAGGTTTTTATTGTTGAAAAATTAGTTTCTTTTAATGATGTTTAATAATGTCAATAAAAATATTTAATTATATTTGAGCGTCCACTGGGTTGAATTCAATTGTTTCATCTCAGGTTTTTGTTCATTGGTGGACGTTGATGTTTGACAGTAGGTTTCGTGCACCAATGAATCAGCACAACCTTGTAGACATGTACAGTACACTAGCACCTGTCTTCTGAACACAACAGTACTCTGACCTTCTATGTTATTTTCTGTATTTTCATTCCAGGCCAGGTCACAGTACATAGATATCCGTGGTATCCCCTGTTACTCTTGTGTTGTAGAATATATAGTGGGCCTAGCCAAAGATTGTGGCCACTGGCCAGTATTGTGCTAAAGTCCATGTCTAGTGCCTTATCAGTGTATATGATATAAGGTGGGCAAAGTTGAAAGCTGCATCCACTGGTAAAAGCCAAAATCTATGTTTGGTAGCCTGTTAGTGTTTTAAAATATTCAGTGCATGTGGGTGATGGTTGTGACCATTGTCCATAAATGAATGTCCTGACAAGCACCCATTCTTGTGTTAAAATATATTTGTCCATGCACACTGGCCATGGCTGAAGGCTGTGCTTAATGCCAGTTACTGTTGTAATGTAATTGGTGATGTCAACAGTGATGTGATCTGTGATGGCATCATTGTAGTCATAGGCTGCACAACAGGGGGCACAGTTAAGGTGGCTTTAGCTGAATTTCTGGGGTTTTGTTGTGTTAAGTTCTTTTTGTCCCCAAAGCAATTACGGTTCCGTTTTTTGGGAGCAAGCGATGTTTGGAAGTGGCTGACACCCTCATGCCAATTAAGATCACAGGACTGCACTGCAACAAACCTTGTCACCACACAGTTGCATTGCTTTTCTTTTACATTCAATTAGTTAAATAAAAGAAAACATACAGCCTTGAACTCTGCTCAGAGTTGTTGCTTCGCAATGCATACCTTTCATACATAGCCTATAATTAAATATGATCAATAATAAAAGGCTAGGTATGACACTTGTGAGAATCCAAACAATAACATCATTGTAGCATAATGAGTATGTGCAGTGTCTCAAGCTCCTGCAGGCCAGGGTTCTCCAATGGCGGTGTTCAGCATAAATGTGATCTTTCATTATTTCATTTATTCTGTTTTATAATGTTGCCCAGAGACAGTGTAGTCCTCTTTTTGAATGTGTGTGCAGTGTAAGGGGGAATGTGAGGTGTGAGGGTGTGACTGTCACCTGAAAGCGTGTGCATGCAATGGCTGTGTGGTTGATGTGAGTGTGTGTGTGTACATGGTGTGAAGTTGTGTGTGAGGGATTGTGCGTGCAGTATGCATTGGCTCTGTGAAGGTGAGTGTTAGTGTGTGTGCAACGGCGTGCACGTGTGTGTGTATGTGAGCATTGAGACATGTTGAGTGTGAGTTTCAGTGTGTGTGGGTGTGTGTGTGCACATCTCCATGTAATTCGATAGATGCCCATCCAGTTCTTATTTTTTTTTTGTTGCATTTTGTGACGTGTAGTTTTGTTTTGCCGCACCTAAGTTGTGGAACTCTCTAACGCTGACCCTAAGACAACAGTCCTCCCTGACGGTCTTCAAGAAGGACCTAAAATCCTGGCTCTTCTATTGATCTATCATCAGGATTATGCTTTTGTGGCCTGCTGGGACTCAGTACTGTCTGTTTTCTCAACAGTTCGTCTTGTCCACACCCTTATGCATCAGGGCCCATGGCTGCGCATTACAAATTAATTAAAGTAAAAGTGCAACATTTTATTCCTGTACTGCAAGTCCCAACATGCAAAGTAAAAAGGAAATCTGAATGATCATCTTCCAAATAACAAGGGACATGTGCATATAACAATATATACAAGACGTGTAACTTGGCTATATTCATGATTTCTCCTGCACCTCTATTTGTTTGGGTTGAATGACAGTAGGGGATGTGTAAGTTTGTGAAGAGAGAGGTATGTAGTGTAGAATCAGAGGAGGGGGAAAAAGTCAAATATGTTTTTTCAGCTGGGGAAAGTAAGAATAAAGGACTGAAGAGGAGTGGTGTCTACTTGCCCCACTGTTTTCAAAGTCTAAAAGTAGCGCAATATAATAAGGGAATAATGGGACTGTGTGTCATTCCCCTCCCTTGAGCTTCAAAGAAAGTCTTGTTTGCGCTGGCTCACGTGGAATGGAAGTCGCGCAACTATTATTAACCCATTGGCAGTGCAACTCAAAAGACCTTAAAATCATGCAGTGATTGGGTGAACGTTTCATGAAGGAGGCCACATGGATCGAAGGCATGCCTCTTAAGACTACATAGTCCAGAATACAGTGTTTACCAAAATATACTGTTGTACATTTAAAAAAAAAAAAAGTCTTGAAACCAGGTTTGCCAGAGTTCAAGGACCAGCATTCAACCACTACGCCACAGTGGCTGTGTTTCGAGTTTAATAAGTGTTCAATTCTGCAAGAACAGTGTAATGCATGTCCCATCCTGTTTTATAGTGTTACAGCAAATACATTTTTTTCACATTTAATCCATATTACAAAATGCAAAATTCCTGCAGGTTCATGCCACGCCAATTGTGACCTCTTTTGCCAAGATATTCTTGCACCGAGAGTTCACTGCGCCCAACTGGCTTTGTCTAACTGGGTGCCCCCAAATGGGACCTGCACCGAAATGGTCACGCCACAATGGCCTGCGCCTAACTTGCCCTGCTGAAATGTCCTCTTATTATGGCCAGTCTCTTGCTGACTGTTGTGATACATTGCATGACCCCAACTAACCACATTTAAGCAGCACAGAACTGGGAAAAAAATGACTGGCTGCAAGAATAACATATGCCCAGGTACTTTCAGCACCCATAGCGAAAATCAAGAGCTGGCACACATAAAAATACGCACAGATCGGCTTAGCTTCAAAGTGAGGATGTGCCCGGCCCCCTCAGGCCATGTTGCTCTAAGTGGTCTTGTAACTTTGCCTCAATTATTAGTCTCCATGGTCTGAGCGGGCTAGACTTTTGATCAATTTGAAGCTAAGTAGGGTCAGTCTTGGTTCCTGCATGAATGGCAGACCCAGGTCACCAGTGATTTTTCAACCCCAATGTCACTTTAGCTGTAAAAATATCTTTTTTTTATTATGTATAAAAGATTGCAGGCGTTGAGAAATCCCAATGTTTTTAGTTAATGCCCTGTGTGATGAAATTATTTGCAGAGGGTCACACACTTTGGTTAAGCAGCGTGCTACAAGCCCCTTATTTTATGGCCGGCCTCTTGGTAATTTTTGACATACATCACACAACCCCAACTAACCGCATTTAAGCAGCACATAAAAGGGAAATAAATGACCAGCTGCACAAATAACATATGCCCAGGTACGTTTGCCGTATAGTAAAAATCAAAAGCTGTCACCCATGAATATATGCACAGTAAGTGAACATATATCTTAAATTGAAATATACAAACGTAGTTCAATAGACCTACTCCTTAGACAAAAATGCACAAGACAAATTAGCATTGGACTTTTAAAAAAAGTAATGAACACCCAAAAAATCACCTGAGAGAGGATTTGTTCCACTAAATATGCTGGCAAAGTATAAAAGGTCTTTTAAACCCAGCAATCTGTTGTGAAATATTCCCTGAAAAATGAAATCCCAATACGAAACAAGTGCTTGCGGTCTTGTGAATAAACATCTGCACTGCAAACATGACAACCCGAGTAAATTCCTGGTAGCCAAATAATTGAGCAAGCTTGCCAACCTCAAAAAAGCCAAGGGGTTGCATCCGTCCTCTGAAAAAAAGTTATGCTGTCCACCCACATGTGTCCTTTACTGGTACCCTGAAAAACAGCCCCAATCAGAGGGAAATAACTGAACCAGTGTCCAGGATTTCAAATTCTCTTGCCACATCTTTCTCATGACTTACTTGCCCTCTCATCATTTCCCCTTCTCACCTCCATGTTTGGCTTTCAACAATACTCTGCTTTATAAAGCTAACTTGGAAAGTAAACATACCAAAGTGTCACGCAAATATATAAATCCTTATAGAACTGTGTGTATAATTGTGGCATTAGTCCTCCCATCTTGGCAGTGAGACTCCAGCTACCAGAATGCAATTCAGCAAAAGGCAACAAAAATTTTCTCTGAGTGCAGAACTTTCAAGGTATGACAGTAGCACGGTTTAAAAAATAATAATGTGGATGCCATGTGTTATGTGATGTTTAAAACTAAGTAAACACACAGTATTCGGGACTGTGACTGTCTCCCATCCATGCAATAACCAGGATCAACCCTGATTCATTTCAAAGCAAGTAAGGATCCAGCCCCCTTAGGCCATGTTTCTTTAAGTGGTCTTGTAAGGTGGACTTGTTTATTAGGCACCATGGCCTTAGGGAGCTGACCCTTCCTTGTTTTGAAGCTAAGCAGCTTTTATCTCAGTTATTATCAGAATTGGAAACCCACTGTTGCTGTGAAAATATCTATTTTTTATTATTATTATTGACTGGGAGACAACAAATACCAGAATGCAATTCAGCAATAGGCAAAATATTGTCCCTGAGTGCAAAACGTTCAAGGACTGACAGTAGCAGGGTTTAAAAAAAAAATCTGATGCCCATTTGGTTGCCCATCCATGCAGTAATTGGGACTGACCCTGCTTATCTTCAAAGCAAGGAAAGGGCAACATGTCCTGAGGAGGCTGGCCCATTCATCACTTTGAAGCTATGCAGGGTCTGTCCTGGTTGCTGCATGGATGGGAGACCTGGGTGGCAATTGTCCATGGCAAGTGACTATTCACCTCCTATGTCGCTAAATCTGTGAATATTGGAAAATTGCTATACTGCCCCCCTCATCTGTGGCCACTCCCCGGATGGCCACCTCCTCTGTTCTCTCCCTTTCCCCACAACACACGCTGTTTCTGTGATGCGGTTTGCTTTGCAATGTTGGCTATAGCGGAAGCTACAGAAAGATTTGTGTGGCAAATTCAGTCCCTAGAACCCCTCCAACTCCTGAATGTCACTTGGTGCCTTCTAGCCTGTTTTTTGACCTGCAAAAAAAACTTTTCCCTGCATTTCATTTTCCCACATCCTCGGATATAGCTGCGGTTATCTCTTGCATCGAGAGATAAACAAGATGGTGGTCCCCTTGTCAGTGAAATATTTAAATAACTACTGCACGGAATAACCCAAAACCATGCATGGATCGCGATTCAGTGCTTCGTGCCCAAGTTGTTTTGCACCTGTAAAGCAGTTTGGGCTGTGCACTTTGGCAAGTATTGACCTTGGTTGTCTATGTGAAAATTAATGGGAAAAAGACTGCAATTTTGGAAAAAGAACGAATATTTTGGATGGTTAATAACTTTTTTATTTTTTACGAAAAATGGTAGTCTGGGGGATGGGAGGCACAGAGCCCTTAATCACTTTTGAAATTTCTGTCAAATCCGTGACCCTATAATACATATAATAAATGTGGGAACCGGATGGCTGGGAATGAACACAGCCCAATAACTTGTTATAGGGGAGTGTTCCAACTTTGGTCGGTCTACATGTTACCTCACTGTACCTTTCAAATAGGAGAAATATATTATTACATATGACATAGGTACCACACATAATAATGGTCCAGCACTGAAATGCTAGGTCATTCTCCTCTGAACAAGAGTATCAACAGAAAACTTGAACACATGTTTCTACCTTCTTGGGAATCATCAGTGAGGTGAAGCTGTGTTTCTCTAAGAACAGTGAGCAAGGGGTCCATGTCTGCATTACTCTTAATAACTTAGGGTTAAACCTCAGGTTTTTCCAAATTGGAAGAAATGTGGCAGCTTCTCAACTGGGAATGAATATGGCCAAATAACCTATTCTATGGATAGTTCCAACTCAATGGGGAGAAATGTGAATTTGCAAATCTGTCTGGTCTGGCCCATAAGGAAAGTCCACAGCAACATGTGTTGTTTCCTCTGAAGAGGATTACCAACAGAAACCCCAGACATGTGTCTCTGCCTTTTTGGATGTCGACAGTGGAATGAAGATGTGCCTTTCTGATTGAAAATAATACTGAATTATATTTATTTTTAAATAGTCCTTAGAATTCAGAGAAAGGCAGCACAATTCAATGATTGATGATAGTCATAGAGAAACTTAAAAACAGTCCAGGGAGGATTGTGCCTGAGATTGTTGATACTCTGGGTCCACTTTTCCCCTGCACTTCCTGTCTGCGCACTTGCACAATCTAAATGATACTAGGCCTAGTAAGATCGCTCCAATTTTGGACGAACTGCAAACTTTGCTTGGCAGGTACTGAGTTTGCATAAGACAATTGAGCTAACAGCAGCTGTAAACCTTGAAGGACCTATCAGCAGGAAAAATGGAATGTTACTATCCCAACAGGACCCAAAACAGCAGCAGTTTAATGTTACTTAATTCTCTGAAAAACGTTGACCAAACACCAGCATTGAACCTTTAAAGACAAACCTGACAGAGAGAACAGAATGCACCTCTCCCACATGGAACCAAAACAAGCTGTACCCCAAGGGAAAGAAAGATATACTTCCAAAGCTGATAACCCTTTGTGACAAGGTTCACTGGTCAGCTCTAAAAAGGATAGTATCTGTAATGACTGCTGTTTTGCTGTAATGTGATGAAGACAGATTTGGGAACAGCCCACCTCACTTAGCGTATATAGGATATATTCTCCAAGGGAAGAAGTAGTTAATGAGCCATCACTACCGATCCCAGCTTCCAGATGTATTCATATCAATAACACAGTGTTTCTTTTCTGAATACCTTGTCTGACACGGTCTTGCTCTGGATTGACTTTGGGTTCCTCAAAGGGTGACAGAGGCCAAATCAATCAATGGCAACACAGGAATAAACAAACCTCATTTATCAATAAAGACCTAGCACCATGGTAGGAAGTGATATTGAAAAGTTTGCCCGAAATGTTAGAGGCTGCTGAGACTCGGGCTTGGATGTAGGATATCTTCTTAGAGAGGACAGAGAGTCGGTATTGCCTTTGCAGGAGGTGGCAGGCCAGTTTGTCAGAGGATGCGCTCGATTCCCTCCACCTCCTCTTAGCCACCCTACACTTGCGCTAACGGGTGGCAAGGTCTGAATTGTACCAAGAGTTGCACTTGGATGCAGGCTTCAAACAGAACTTCATGACAGGGCCAAGGACATCACGTGTGTTAGAGATGGAGAGATGAAGGTTGCAAAGGGCTCTGTCAGAGTGTGAGTCAGCCAAAGATGTAGGATGAGGAGAGAAAGTAGCAGCAAAAGCATCTACTGGCACACGCTTCACGGATAGGTGAGAGGAGAGAACTAAATGGTCAGTCCAAGAGAGAGGAGTGGTGTGAGGGTTGGAGAGAGGGAGGTCAGACGAGATGAGAACATCCAGGCTGTGCCCTGCAGAGTGAGTTGGGCAGAGGGTAGAATAGAGCCTGAGAGAGAGTTGCAGAGGTTGTGAAAGAGCCCCGAGGAGGTGTTAGCAGCATCCAAGTGGATGTTAAGGTCTCTGAGGAGGAGAAGCTGAGAGGTAGTGGCAATGAGGGAGGAGGAGAAGTAAATCCACTCAGAGAGGAAAAGGGCTACCTGGCCAGGCAGCCTGTAGGCCAGGAGAGATAGAGAGCCTGTAGACCAGGCATTCAAAGGAGGAGTAGGCCTGCGTAGGAATGACAGAAGCAGGGATCCAATCCGGAAAGATCAGGGCTACACCCCCACCATGATGGTTGGTTCTGGGTTCAGAGAGGATCTTGTAGCCATCAGGGAAGAGAGTGTCAAAACTTGTGACAAAGCTGGCTGTGAACCAAGTCTCAGTGAGACTGAGTACATCCAAATCAAGCTTTTCCAGGAGATGGAGGATGTCTGAGGAGTGTTTGACAGCGAAGCGAGAGTTAGGAGTAGCAACATGGAACAGATTGCCACCTTTGCAAGACTTTGGTGGGGGGGTGCCAAACACTTCCATACTCCCTGTGGAAGTGTTACAGGTGCCCAACAATGGGCAGAGGAGGAAGGAGGAGCTGGCAGGGTAGTCAGAGAGAAAGAGGAGAGTGTCAGAGAGATGGCAGAGGGCGGAGAAGACAGAGCAGCCATTGAAGCAGGGGAGGGTGCCAGAGTGGTGTCAGAGGAAGGAGGCAGCAGAGCAGCAAAGAAGCAGAGGATGGTGCCATTAGAGGTGGCAGAGGAAGTAAGTGGCAGAGGAGCCAGATAAGGGTAGATAGGAGTAGCAGGAGAAGAAAAAAAGTTGATAAGACGCGGAAGGATCAATCAAATAGTAGGAGATTGGCCTGAGGGCCCTGGACCAATATGGTACCATTTAATTAGACATTAATGAAGGCCTTGGAGGAGTGGAAGGGGTCCAGCAGGTTGGTCTCCCACTGGGTGCCACCATTAATGGAAGAGGAGGAAAAAGGAGAGAGAACAGAGATCATATGGGTGGGGGTCCATTGGCCTGGAAAGGGAACGACAAAGAGGATGTCAGTGAGTGTCTGTCTGGTGAAAGCACTGGTGTAGGTATCAGTGATAGGGAGGCCTGGGTTGGAGAACACGATGTCCCTTTTGAGCTTCTTCCTACCAGACTTGAGAGGATAAGATAGTCGATAGAATAGCAGTTAGAGAAGGTAGGGGAGACAGAGAGCACCAAAGAGGGCAGAGAGTAAGAGGGGGCTGTACAAGCAGGAGGGGGGCCACACACTGGGGTCAAAAAACGAGGGAGGCACACAGGGGTCACACACAAAAGAGCGGCAGCAAGTAAAAACACCACAGAAGAAGAACACTGCAGCCTTGCGGTGGCCTGATGTGAGTGGAGAAAACAAAAAGTACAAGCAACAAAAGTACACTACAATGGACCTCAAAGGTGTGAGAATAGAAGTACAGTACAGAATACAAAGCTGGTAGTCATAGGGGTTTAGGGGGGAAGAACAAAAATGCAAGTGATGCAGCACATATACAATACAATAGTAACCCAACAAAACAAAATACTCAAACACTGGTAGTCCAAGGAACATCAAAGTAAGAGGAAAAGCATGCAATGCAGTGGAATGATAATACAGTAGTGAATAAGGTGTTGGTAAAACCAGAACAGAAGATGATGGCAGACATGTGTACACTGAAGTGGTTTTGGCACATCTACATTGGTAAAGCAGATCAATATTTCAAGCAAGGATAATCACCATTCAGTTTGCCCTTAGTCAGATTCTGTTTAAGGATGTGTTGCTATCATAAGGATCTATCCAATGGAATGGCATACATACACATCATGCCACACCATTGGACAGCTCATTATGTTAGCAACACGTTGTTAATAAGAATAAAGGTGCTCATTCATTGCTGTGTCTCATTGTTTGAAATAATATTGATCTTTTTAACAGGGACTGCAGGATGCGTTTTCGTATTGGTTCCCTGTAGTCTTGTCCACACCTCATGCCTGACATCAATTGAATCTACGGGGTAAAATACAGTTACCTGATGACTGCTCATTGGCACCATTCTCTGGTCACCTTAGGGGAGCAACAGTTCACTTGCAAGATAGTCCAGAACCTTCTTGAATCCTACTGCTGTATTGTGTACTGTTACCATTGCTAGTCTCACATCCTAGTTAGAGGGAAATTTAAAGTCGTCGTCTTACTGTGCCCTGATGCCATGCTTTGCATCTTTTCATTTTATCAAATAAACCTGTGAGCATCTTAGCTGGCTCTTTGCCTGCTAAACATTTTGAAAAATGTACCGCCTACTCAATTGCCATTTCATATAATCTCCGAGTTTGTGTCTTGTTCTTCAAGCAAGTTTGATTTGCGGGATTTAGGGATTCATTTTGGTCATTGAATAGAGTTTAAAAGCACGTGTAGCATTGCTTGCATTATATTTACTCTACTCCATATTATAATTGATATTTTCATTCTGGCTGAAATGCATTGGAATCCGATGGAATCCACCTGCTTTGTATGCCTGTTAAAAGCAAACACATGCTATAGTACCCATTGTAAATTATGCCTTCCATTCACAAATGACAGGTGGCATTTACACAGTTTTCAGAGTGCAAAAACAAGGTGTAAAGGTGCGTCCCCCTGCTATCGCTCCTTCTAATACATTTTGAATTGCAAATTGCAAAACATTTGATGGTGGGACATGTTTGCAAATCGGTCAGATCCCATCCATGCAATGCCCTTGAATCCAGAGAATGAACTCCTTAGTGAAGAATGTCTTTAATAGACAGTTCATATATTTCACAAAATGTTGTCAAGTTCAGTTAATAGTATTTTTCGGTGCATGTTCCTTAAAAAGAAAGGCTCTGATGGTCGTAAATGCATACATATTCAGTTTAATCTAAATTGTTCTCCTGCTGGCTGTACCACACCATATATATTTCACTGAAAGCTTTGACTTTCACAGGCCTTGCTGTCACAACTGTGTGAATCCTGATAGCCCCCTGTAGGTGACAGTCGAACTTGCTATTCTGGGTTTGCTCTCAATGCAGCGCATGGGGAGCCTAGCGTAGCATGCAATGCATGCATTCATATGACATGCCACATGTTCATTATTTTTGCGAGGTGGAGAGTGGGCAAGCGACAGAATATCCGTATCTGCCTCCTCACACTCTTAAATGCAACAGCATGTATGCCAAGATGACATTTGCATGATGTCATACATGTTGTAGATGCCTGTGGAATTCTCCTTATTTTTACAGTAGCAAAAAACAAGAAGATTCCTTAAGAATCCATTATAAATGCAGGCTGCCTTCAGTAAATGCCAGATAGTCTTTACTCAATTTGCACTGGGAAGTGCAAAAGGGAGGCGTACAATCAATTACACCTTTTTAGATTTCCCGTTTGCACTTTCCAGTTCAAATGACATCAGTCGCACGAAGCAGACCTGTTTGCACGTAAAGGCATACGCAGGCATTCCCTGGCATGCAATATATCCAGACTTGCAGCATGAGCTCTCTTGCCATTTAAAGACAAGTGAGTTCTAATAAGGAACCATCGGAATTGTGGACCATGTCACCAGTCGCGGAACACTGTAGTGCCTAAATCGTATTTTTGAAAAAACATCTTTCCACTCAGAACAATGATCAATATAGACATTTTTTTTTTCTTCTTTTGCGTATAGTTTGTTTGAACAGGTCTGCAGGGAATAGACAACTGGTGAACATTTTGCAAAGACAGAACAAGAAAGCAACATCATGCATTCTTTAAAAAAATGAAATGTAATGCAGTAGGTCACAAAAGTGGATGCTTACGAAGGATAAGAGCTTGAAATACCTTGAACCTCTCGCCGACATTGTCCATGTGCAGGCAAGAAACGCACAGAGATGTTACGTTTTAGGATTTGCGGTCATTGGGATTGATTTCTGAAACCGATGTAAAATCCTCTAATTTTGGCACCCGTATGATATAGAAATAGGCTATTTTACGAATCATCAGCAAAGGTTATGCCGGTCAAACCAGCCAGGATAAACCCCTTATTTGAGCACCTTCCTATTACTAAGTGTGCTGAAAAATCAATCTCACTCTCTAATTCTCACCCCCTGATATACTCCTAAAGAAATACCATAAAAGAATGGCAAACCCATTCAGAAGAAACCAGAAGCTTCCAGTTTACTGTATGATAATACAGTTGGCAGACCAGGGTCAAGCAATTAGTGATTCATAACCCAGGAAGGGAATACAAAAAAATCATTGCATTTAGAGAATAGGATGTTAAATACGCCTGATTTAAACATGTTACATTCGCTGAATATTCTCCTGAAATATTAAAATGGTGGTAATCTGCAGGAAGGCATTAAACAGGCTCTGCGGGCAAAGGCCAGATTGATTGCTTTCAGTCTGAAGAGGCAGAGTTTTAGGCTAAACGGCTTGCATGTCACGCTATTAATTGGTCCATTCAGAGAAGGAGGATATCCTGAAGCCAGAAATAAGAGGACACGCAGGTGCTTGGAAAGGGTCATCTTATCAGTGTGAGGAAACTTCCCTGAAGCTTCAGCAAGAGTCAGGCCAACTGATCTCTAAGGTCCTAGAGGGATATCAAGAACATACTGAAACATAACATTCACTGATAACAGAAAAAAGAAAAATGCATTTCTTTTCGAAAAAGGATGAACACTAAATGCTTGGTGTTTACAACATTGAAGGACACTGTCCAATGTCCAGGCAATATGCATACAGCGTTCTGATTTGCATCCTTGCCTAGATCCCCCATCTGGGGCCAGACTAATACTGACAGGCGTAGAAAAAGCTGCACTTCCTTCCGAGTCGTATTTGAGCGCATAGAACAATACGGGAAGGATTTGACCACTTGAGGCTGAGGCCTAGTAGAATGTATTTAGTCGATGTCATATTTATATTTTGCTTGCCAGCGCTTAAAAGCCATGTAACCAGCTTCAGAGTAAAGCACTAGATGCAGATAAGCAAACAACATCCCATCTAGAATGTGAATACATTTAAAAGCGAAGTAGTTTCTGAAGAAGCTTAGCTATTAATTCACACAGCTCTTAGAATTATCAAGTAAGGTGCTATATAACCTGAAACATATATAAATGCTTATTGTCCATCCATTAGATATGAGTAGTGTGTAACTTAGCCATTAACAAGAAAAGCCAGGCCCAGCGCATGCAATGTAATAGATTCTTCAGATATAACTAAGAACATGCTTTGGAATAGAGAAGCATCTTGTTTTTGACTATGTTATGAGCGGCCTTGAGCGTTTGTTTGTAATACCACGAACCCAGAAGCTGTCTGTAAGCAAGTGTGACGAGCACAGCGATGTGTTGTGGGAAGATGATGGCTTATTTGGAAATGTTAATGTTAATGTTAAAGGACATTTGTACTGCACACTATCACCACCGGAGTGGTCCCTTGGGACTCTGGTGGCTCTGAAAGTGGAGGGGAGGTTGAGTTAGTGAGAGGAAGCAGGAAAAGAGCAAGAGAGCAGTGATGTGCTGTTGGTGGCCTCAGCCCGGTGGGTCCGTTGGCTGGGCCTGGGGTGTTTGTGTCGTGTACTGTTGTGCAAGGCTATGTGTGTTTTTTGTTTTGTTGTTGTAATGTAGTGAAGTTTGTGCGGTTTGTTGTGCTGTAGGTTTTGGTTGTGTTTGGTTTGGAGTTTGAGAGGTGTATGCAGAAAGGGAAGTTGTTAGTAGGGTTGGTTAGTTTGGAAAGACCTTACGGGAAAAGTAGAACGATTTTAAAGAAAAGGCATCTTCTTTTATTGACAAAATAGAAAGGCTTGCTGCTGATGCAATGCGATTATTACTTACATATATCTAGGACACTTGTTCTTATTTCCAGGGCAGCTTCCAGCCTTTCCATAGGAGTCCATTGAATGGATCTCTATATAAACACCTTCTTATCAGCAGACTGGGGCTGACATTAATTGCATTGAGATATATGCTGCTGGAGGCTCCGGTGGCTTGACTGCATATCCAGAGTGCCATAGTGTCCATGAGGCTATAGTCAGGGTTCTCTACATAATGAATGTTATTAGGCTGGCTCACAAAATTGGGGGTGATATTATGTTTTAATTCAGGAGATTTTGGAGTTATGAATTTTACCGTAGCATGTTGATACCTGCCTAAGCCAAGATGGAGGTTTTTAACCCTGTCCTTGTTGGTTGGGAGAGACACAAGGTCAGTTGTGGAACTGTTCCAACTGCCTTTCATTGTCCTTTGCCCAGCTGAGGAGGTCTTTGTCCAAGAAGCAGGAGCTTCTTGAGCCTACCAAAATAAAGCCTTGAAACATTGTTATAGGAGAGATAAGCTGTCAGGAGGGTTTAGAGAAGCATTAGTCGAAGATTGAAGCTAAGTGAACTATTTAATCTTCAAAACACTGTTTAATAAGGGCTAAATGTTTAACTGACATTTTTTCTGTGTAGTATTTCATTTCAACATATAGGCTAAACCAACTGTTACTTAAATTCCATTGTTTTAATTACACAAGTATTGGAAAGAAAGTTAATCCATGTGCTTGCCATCTAATCCAAGAAGGGTTGAGTCAGAATGTTTAAGTATAATCTGCCTTGTATTTCTCTTTTCTTTCCCCTGCAGATTTCCAAGAGGTCACACAAGGAGTCGGTTCTTTTTTATTTTATCCACTTCCACTTTCCCCCGGAGGTGTTACATGCTCAACTATAAATTATTTCGGTTGAGTGTGCCACGCCTTTGAGGGTCTGTCAGGGTTCAGCACCTTCTGCAGACGGATAGACAAAACACAGCCTGACATTATGAATGTTGGAACAAGGGGTATTGGGGTGTGCCAGGTAAATAGCGCTGGAGCAGTTTGGTGTGCAAGAAACAATTCAATTTAAACCTCAAGGAATGGGGTGCAGCACCCAGTGGAAAAAGCGGGCACCTCAAACCCACTTAGCAAGACAAAAATGACATTAGGTATTCCCACATCGTGGATGCGCTCCCACAAAACACTTCAGAAAGAGAGGTGATCCTCTTGCAAACTTCCTTGGCAATAAATGTTCTGAAATGCCACAAAAATAGGAGTTTCAAAAGTTTAATCTTCGTAACATCCGAGGTGTGTTGTAACGTAACAGAGTAAAATGCCAACACGTGTTTCGACCTCTCTCGGTCTTTCTCAAGGCAAAGCTCTGTACAGCATGTATGTGTATACAATATTGTGATACATAAAAGGTCCACATCAATAAGCCAGGACATAAGGTACAAAAAGCACATACAAGCAAAATTATTAAAAGATACAAATATACATTACCGGCAGGATGGATATAGCATGATCATAGGCAGCACATGAAAAATAATAATTGACACGATTTAGAATTAAAACCGGAAAATCTGACAGTGAATACCACATGTACCAGTTAATATATGTATGTAAAGACTAATAAGAAATACCTTGTGGGATCAAGTTCTAGACCATTAGTGACATTGAGTGTGTTACCCAAAGTTGACCTCCATGAAGTGTAACCTTTATACATATAGTTCTCCATGCAGCATACAGCAGTGTGTATCACTTCCCTATTTCCATTCGTGCATGTAATCGTCAGGTGCCAATCCATAACCGGCACTGCACACAATACCGCACCCAATGGGTCAAACCTTGAACCATATCAAGGTCGTCTCATGCAATATTAAGATTGTTAAAACCAAATAGGCCCCGTAAACCCAGAAAAATCCATTCCCTAACACCAAAAGTGACAAGTTCCCCGAATACAATTAGATGAAATACCATTGATTGAGGCAGTATATAGACGTCTTGGATGTGTTATGCAGCCCAAGAATTCTGGAAGAACATGAAATGGCTCGTAAAATGACTCGATCAAAGTGGTGAAAACCCCAGGTCACCAGTAAAAATATTTGTAAATGTTGACCATTACCTTCCCATTCCAAAATTTCTGAATTTAAATCAATTCGCACATTCTCCTTCAAAGTGACGTCCCGCCTGGATTGGCCTGTCAGTTAGAATAAACCGGATATTCTGTTAGAGTAGACCAATTCCCAAAACCAAATTCCATATCTCATCATGCACCCTCAACATAAAGCAGTGTGCCGCTTTCTTACCAACATTAATCTCACGTCTGTGTGAGCCCTTTTTCAGCCCGTGTCATATCTGAACGAGATGCGATCCGCGTCCCCTGGTGAAAAGTCGTGGGAGCAAAATAAAGAAAAGCACCCTCCGTACACGTGATCTTGGGTCACGTGTACGGCGCCGTGCGTGCATCCCGAAAAAGAAAAGGAAAAGGAAAAGAAAAAGTTGCGATCCAGTGGTGTAGGTCACATGTTCACCCTCGGTTAGCATGGAAAGTTTGTGCCTCGTCAAAGCTAGCAAGTTCAAATAATAAATAAACAGGAATGCGTGAACCCATTCACGCCTAGTGTAATATCCGAAAATAATTGTAAATGTGCATTCCTTTTGAAGTGTCAACCAAGTGGGTTAGTACAATAAATACAACATTGTATATCAGTTCTATTGGCCCATGGGTGCTGCAGAGATGCCCCGCCGGTCCAATCAACCGCCGTGCGTGCGTCCCGAACAAGCAAGAGAAAAGGTTGCGATCCCGTGTTGTAGGTCACATGTTCCCCCACGGGTCGCATGGAAAGTTTGCGCCTCGTCAAGACTAGCAAGTTACAGGAATGCGTGAACCCATTCACGCCTGGCATAATGTCTGAATATAATTTTACATGTGCATTTATCTTGAAGGGTCAACCAAGTGAGTTTGTACAATGAATACAACATTGTATATCAGTTCTATTGGCCCATGGGTACTGCAGAGATGCCCCGCCGGTCCAATCAACACCCGCAAAGACATGCACGAACAAGGAATCCACCTTTTTTTTCCACACATAAAACTCCCCATCTACAAAAACACATGCAGTTCCGTATCGCTGTTCAAGCCCAAAGTGGTACACCGTAACCTGCAGATGGTACGTGCTTCTAATTGTCGCAACAATACTACACGATCCCCACCTCTAGGGTGAGGTCTTGCTTGCATAAGGCCTATAAACCTGATGTCGTTCACGTTATCCATTTGATGCTGTTCCTGCCAATGTGTGGCTAACGGTAGTTTAGAATCAAACTTTCTCAAGCTTGCAAGGTGTTCCCTGATACGTATCCGTAATTCCCTAATCGTTGAACCCACATACACTTTGCCACAGATACACAAAATAGCATAAACCACAAATTTAGTCTTACAATTCAAAAAGTCGCGTATTAACACTGTTAAGCCATTATGACAAACAAAATTATCAGCCTGTATGGCAAATTGACAAACATTGCATGAGGCACATTTGAAGAAACCCTTTGGTTTAGGTGGTAACCATGATCGGGAGTGTGTGGAACAGGTTATGGGAGCTAAAAATGAAGGACATAGATGTCCCTTAAGTGTGCGATTCCGCAAAAAAATAAATCTGGGATGATCGGTAATATAAGGTGTGATATTGGAATCAAGTTGCAATAGATGCCAATGTTTGTTCAATACTTTATATAACATCTCCGAATTGTGAACATATTTGGTAATGATCCGTACATCGGAAAACCCAGTCGGTCTTTGCCTCCTCTGGTCCATTAACATTTCATGGCGTGAAATGTCACTCACCCGATTTATGCCCTTTTGAATGCAACGACTTGAATATCCTCTTTGTTTAAAACGTGCTTTGATTTGTGATACCTCATTGGTGAATTCCTCTGGGATACTACAATTACGTCTTGAACGGTAAAATTCTCCAAATGGTATATTCTCTATCACCGATCGTTTATGGCAACTTGTAGCTTGCAAAATAGAATTCACCGCCGTTGGTTTTCTAAAAGTTTGAGTCTGTATACAACCATTGACAATTGTGATAACAAGATCCAAAAATTCCATTCTGTTGGTACTAATATGTCCAACGAATTCAATCCCAAATGTGTTATTATTCAAATAGTCAGTAAATTGCTGAAAAGTTTCGGTGGACCCACTCCAAACCACCAGAATATCATCAATGTATCTTTTCCATAGTACAATGCAGTCTTGAAATGGATGCGTACTATGTATGTAATGATGTTCAAAAAAACCCATGAAGAGATTAGCCAGGGAGGGTGCATATTTTGCCCCCATGGCTACTCCTCGAGTTTGTGCATAATATTGACCATTGAATAGAAACTGATTATATTTGAGCGAAAAAGCCAAGAACTCCTTGATCATTGATATATGGTCAGTATGCGAAGCCGAGTGATTTCTAAAGGAAAAGTCAATGGTATCAAGTGCCAAGTGATGCTGTATAGCGGTGTAAAGTGATTTGACATCATATGTTATTAACGAAAAGTGGTCTAGCCACTTGATGGAGGTTAGAACCTGAAGAGTATGTGTAGTGTCTCGTAAATAAGCAGGCAGTGTGGCAACCAAGCTTTTAATGGCGGTATCTATATATTGGGAAAGCCCTTCTGTGGCCCAACCTAAACCACTCTGGATCGGTCTCACTTGTGGTAGCTGAATGTAATCTTTATGGATCTTGGGTAGAAAATACATAGTTGGCATAACTGGAGCCGTCAGATACAGAAAAGATTTTTCGTCATCAGTAATGAGCCCACGTGAGTACCATTTTTGAATTAGGTCAGACAAATTTGCCACCGTTTGCAAAGAGGGATTGACTGACAATAATTGATAGCAACCCGGAGTAGCAAGGTGATCATTCGCCATCTGAATATAATCATCTCTATTAAGTAGAACAATGTTGCCGCCTTTGTCGGCTTCCTTAATAACTATATCCTGATCCAACATTAATGTAGTTAAGGCTTGTTGTTCAGCCTCGGAGAGGTTGTTGTAGTGTCGTAACCTATTCTTGGGGTGATCCATCAGAAAATACAAATCTTGTAAAACAGCCTGGTGAAAGGTATCTATTACACTCTCATCTTGTGATGGTGGTACAAATTTGGAAGGTTTCTTATGTTCTAACATTTCCAATGGTAACTGATGTATACCTAATTCCTGTTCTAACTGTCCTTGCTGCAGGCCAGAAGCCTCTGACAAGGACAACAGCAATGTTGTGTCTTCAATATCTGATATCGTGATGGAACTGGGAGAACTAGGAATATTCCTGGGTGAAAATTGCTTGACCTTAGTATGAAAGAATTTTTTGAGCTTCAACTTCCGTATAAACTTAAACAAATCTATTTGAAAATCAATAAGATCAGGTTGACAACTTGGTGCAAATGAGAGACCTTTATTCAAAAGAGACACTTCAGCCGTGGTTAGAACTCTAGAAGAGAGATTATGTACTAGATTTTCAGAATCGATTTGGCTTGGAGGTTCTTGAGACTGGCCCTGGTTTGACGTTTGTTTGCATTGTGCCCTGTACCTTGCCCTATACCTTGCCCTAGATCCTCTTCCTCTTCTTCCTCTGAAGATGTATTGGGTATTGAAGTAGCTCGCCCTAAAGGGACAGTAAATCTAACATGTTTGTTAGCAGGAGCATTGTAATTAGAAAAATTACCTTTCTTGTACCTTTTAATTTCTGCCATAAACCCTCTCCTGCGATGTGCAGAGGAGGTTATTGAATTTTCTCCCCCAGAACCTGCTGTAATGCCCACGTGTTCTTCCTCAGAGTCTACCTCTGAGGAAGTTGGACTACCAGTTGGTGTTTTAACTAATGGACCTATGTTGTCTTTATCATACTTAGCTTGGAACGTGTACACTCGATCATTCTTGTAATCTCTCTCATCCCTAAAGAATTTGCGAAATTTGCGAATTTTAATCTCATCCTGGTAATCTTTCAATATATTATGCATGGTAGTATAATTTTTATCTTTGACTGCCTTTGGATTGCCCATTGCTTCAATTTCTTTATGTAAAGCCTCAATTTGGATTGAAACTCTTTCATGTTCACGTTCGGCGTGTGTGATCAAAAGTTGCAACATTTTTGCTGAACTAATCGTCAAATTTTCCTCCCATTCACGAGCTAAATCTTGATCAGCATCATTGGTAAAATCGGGAAAGATTAGAATTCTAAGTCCTCTTGGTATCATGCTATGCTCTAAATAATTAGCAAGTGAAACTTTTTCCCAATACTTATTTGTTTCTTTCTTGGCTAATCTTTCTAGTTTGACGAATTTGTTCGCTAAAGTCTCTATCTGTGGATTACTCCCCGTGAAAGCATTACCTGGGGTCCCCTTGGGGGAGAACAATGCTGCCCTGTCTCTTTCACGATTAACTAAATATTCGGCCATCGTGATGATAAAGGATTCGTAACGCTCTATGTGGCTCTGTGCGCCCTACCCGGTCTGTGAAAAGTGGAACAAGGGGTATTGGGGTGTGCCAGGTAAATAGCGCTGGAGCAGTTTGGTGTGCAAGAAACAATTCAATTTAAACCTCAAGGAATGGGGTGCAGCACCCAGTGGAAAAAGCGGGCACCTCAAACCCACTTAGCAAGACAAAAATGACATTAGGTATTCCCACATCGTGGATGCGCTCCCACAAAACACTTCAGAAAGAGAGGTGATCCTCTTGCAAACTTCCTTGGCAATAAATGTTCTGAAATGCCACAAAAATAGGAGTTTCAAAAGTTTAATCTTCGTAACATCCGAGGTGTGTTGTAACGTAACAGAGTAAAATGCCAACACGTGTTTCGACCTCTCTCGGTCTTTCTCAAGGCAAAGCTCTGTACAGCATGTATGTGTATACAATATTGTGATACATAAAAGGTCCACATCAATAAGCCAGGACATAAGGTACAAAAAGCACATACAAGCAAAATTATTAAAAGATACAAATATACATTACCGGCAGGATGGATATAGCATGATCATAGGCAGCACATGAAAAATAATAATTGACACGATTTAGAATTAAAACCGGAAAATCTGACAGTGAATACCACATGTACCAGTTAATATATGTATGTAAAGACTAATAAGAAATACCTTGTGGGATCAAGTTCTAGACCATTAGTGACATTGAGTGTGTTACCCAAAGTTGACCTCCATGAAGTGTAACCTTTATACATATAGTTCTCCATGCAGCATACAGCAGTGTGTATCACTTCCCTATTTCCATTCGTGCATGTAATCGTCAGGTGCCAATCCATAACCGGCACTGCACACAATACCGCACCCAATGGGTCAAACCTTGAACCATATCAAGGTCGTCTCATGCAATATTAAGATTGTTAAAACCAAATAGGCCCCGTAGACCCAGAAAAATCCATTCCCTAACACCAAAAGTGACAAGTTCCCCGAATACAATTAGATGAAATACCATTGATTGAGGCAGTATATAGACGTCTTGGATGTGTTATGCAGCCTAAGAATTCTGGAAGAACATGAAATGGCTCGTAAAATGACTCGATCAAAGTGGTGAAAACCCCAGGTCACCAGTAAAAATATTTGTAAATGTTGACCATTACCTTCCCATTCCAAAATTTCTGAATTTAAATCAATTCGCACATTCTCCTTCAAAGTGACGTCCCGCCTGGATTGGCCTGTCAGTTAGAATAAACTATTTGGTTTTAACAATCTTAATATTGCATGAGACGACCTTGATATGGTTCAAGGTTTGACCCATTGGGTGCGGTATTGTGTGCAGTGCCGGTTATGGATTGGCACCTGACGATTACATGCACGAATGGAAATAGGGAAGTGATACACACTGCTGTATGCTGCATGGAGAACTATATGTATAAAGGTTACACTTCATGGAGGTCAACTTTGGGTAACACACTCAATGTCACTAATGGTCTAGAACTTGATCCCACAAGGTATTTCTTATTAGTCTTTACATACATATATTAACTGGTACATGTGGTATTCACTGTCAGATTTTCCGGTTTTAATTCTAAATCGTGTCAATTATTATTTTTCATGTGCTGCCTATGATCATGCTATATCCATCCTGCCGGTAATGTATATTTGTATCTTTTAATAATTTTGCTTGTATGTGCTTTTTGTACCTTATGTCCTGGCTTATTGATGTGGACCTTTTATGTATCACAATATTGTATACACATACATGCTGTACAGAGCTTTGCCTTGAGAAAGACCGAGAGAGGTCGAAACACGTGTTGGCATTTTACTCTGTTACGTTACAACACACCTCGGATGTTACGAAGATTAAACTTTTGAAACTCCTATTTTTGTGGCATTTCAGAACATTTATTGCCAAGGAAGTTTGCAAGAGGATCACCTCTCTTTCTGAAGTGTTTTGTGGGAGCGCATCCACGATGTGGGAATACCTAATGTCATTTTTGACATTATGAATGGCCATTAAATTGAGGCTGCGTGAGCTGCCATGAATCCTGATGACACCACCATGAATGCCTTGGGTGATATGATCCAGGAATTGTGGAAAGAGTTAAAAATATCACATAGGGAAAATGAGAATTTAAGTAACAAGGTAGAATAATTAAGTGAGAAGGTTACTCAGATCCAGGAAGCAGGAATAAGGCGGGTAGATTCAAAATCCTCAAGAAGGCATGGACCCACCATAGTGGTTTAGGGTGGATGAGGATTGGTTACAAGCTTGGACTGGTGGTGATGTTGGAGGGGCTAGGTCCTTCTTGATGCCAGTACATCTGGTAGCTCTTGATCGGTATTGAGGGGAGCCAACGAAATTACAGACATGTTTAACACACTGTGAATTGCATTTCTTTTGTCGTCCCAAGGTTTTCCCTATGGATGCTGCTAGGGTTACGTTTGTACTATCCTATTTGGGCTGGTCTGTTAGTAAGTCAGAAACATGCTGCCTTAGAAAATGTTGGGCTCTTCTTGTAGGAATTTCATAGAATGTTTGACAGACTTTAGAAGTAGATGGAGAGTTGTTGGAACTCCATCAGGGATGTTGGGATCTGGTTTCTTATATTACTAATTTCCAGTCTCTTGTGTAGGAAAATAAATGGCTGGAGAAGAAGAGAGCCTCCCTTTTTTACAGGGGATTGCGGGAGGAGTTGAAAGATGCATTGTCAGCAGTTGTGAGTAGACCTACGTCCTGTGATGCATTAATAGATTTGGTTATTCAACTTGACTTTCGCCAGAATGAAAGAAGAGCTGAGCGCCGGAGTGGACAGGAAGATGTTTTTAAAAAGGGGATCAGCCTACATTGGAATATGTTAACCTGGAATTAAAGAGTCGAGGGGTTGAAAGCTGAGATGCTGAACATGGATCTAGGGTTAGGGTTCCTTTAACTAAGGAAGAGAAGAAGAGGAGGTGGCCAAACAATTTGTGCTTGTATTGTGGTAGGAGCGGTCACTTTTTAGGAAACTGTCTGTATACACCAAAGACATTCCAGTCTCTGTCGATCAAGGTGCAGCAGGTGGCCAATACTCTGCAAGCTGTGATTCCTCATATTACAGTAAATGTATCCTTGTTTGTTGGTCCATCTTTGAAAGGTGTAGGTCCAGTTGTAATTGACTCAGGAGCTATGGGCAATTTTATGGATTGGGGGTAGCTAAGGTCCTAGGAATTACTTTTCTGCAGAAAGAAGTGCTGAAGCAGGTACGGGTGGTTGATGGGACTTCATTTACTTCAGTGCCCATTACTCATGAAACAGAATCTATGGTTATGTTTTTTGCAGGGGGTCATAAGGAAGAGATTTCTGTTAAATTAATGAATGCACCACTGTTGAAAACAATTCTGGGCATGCCTTGGCTCACTTCACATAATCCTAACATTGACTGGAGTAGGTGGGTGGTAGAGTTAAAGAAAGAATTCTGTTTGGAATATTGTTTTCAAGGTTCATTTCAAGATTCATTTTCAAGTCTGGATGGGTTGGTGCCCAGGTTTCTAGCTGAAGAAGGGATATTTAGTCACTCTATTGGAGCTGTTGTGGGGGAGTTGCCGAAGTGTTATCAGAAGTATTGCAACGTTTTGATGAGAACATTGCTGGGTGAATTACCTCCTCATACACCCATTGATTGCAGGATTGACATAGAACCAGGAACAGTTTTGCCCAGTAGTAGAGTGTATACTCTTACTGAAAAAGATAATGAGTTTTTAAAAGAGTATCTAGCTGATAATTTAGCCAAGGTCTTTATTTGCCCTTCCAGTCACCAGCAGCTTCTCCTTTGTTTTTTATTCCCAAGTCTGATGGCTCTCTTCGAACTTGTATAGAATATAGAGAAGTAAACAAGGTAACAATCAAGAACCGGTATCCTCTTCCTTTAATCTCCGAGATGTTGAACCAGATCCAAGGAGCAACAGTCTTTTCAAAGCTTGATCTTTGTAGAGCTTATTATTTGGTCAGGGTACAGGAGATAGATGAGTGGAAGACTGCCTTCAAGACCAGTTTTGTATTATGTGAGTAACAATTGATGCCTTTTGGACTCTGTAATGCGCAAGCAGCTTTTCAAATATTTATGGATGAGGTTCTTCGAGAATATCTTGATATATTTGTCATAGTATACATTGATGATATACTCATTTATTTCTCCAGATTTTAATGGACATAGAGATCATGTGCGGTTGGTGATTCAAAGGCTTTGTCAAAATAATCTATTTGCCAAACTTGAGAAAACTCAGTTTCACATGGATTCAGTGGAGTTTTTAGGGGTCACAATTTCTCCTAAGGGATTAAAAATGAATCCTCGGAAGGTGCAGGCTGTTCAAGATTGACCTTCACCCACTAAGGTTAAAGAAGTAGAGAGTTTTCTTGGTTTTGCCATTTTTTACAGAAGGTTTATTGAAGTGTTTTCACTCCCATCACTAAACTCCTCAAGAAGGGGTGAAGAGTGTCTACCATGCTGAGGCTAAAGAAACTTTCCAGTTTTTGAAGAATCATTTAATTACCAGTCAAATTCTTATTCATACAGTTCATTTTAAACCTTTCCTTGTCAAAGCAGATGCTCCTAGCCTGGTGATGGGGGCAGTCCTCTCTCAAAGACATGAGGTAACAGGTCAATTACATCCAGTGGCTTTTTTTCCCCCAAATATTTTTACCAGCTAAGGTGAGTTACTTGATCTCTGACTGCGAGCTTTTAGCAATTAAATTAGCTTTTGGGGAGTGGCAATATAATCTTTTAGGAGCTAGACATACTGTGACGGTGTTGATTGACCACTAGAATTTGCTTTTTATTAAGTCAGCAAAAATCTTAACTCCCAGAGAACTCAGGTGGTCATTGTTCTTTGCAGATTACGACTTTGTCATACCATTTAAGCATGGAAGTTTCACTGGTAAGACTGATGCTCTGTCTCGTCAGTTTCCCTGGAGTTGAAAATTGAATGGGATCCGTTGTCACTTATTGCTTCACAACTTTTTGTTCTTGCCGGTACCCAGGTGGGATGGAATTTTGTATACATGGTTAAGAAGGCTATGTCAGCTTTGCTGATGGAGGAATGGGCACGTCAGGATCTGGTCTGAAATATAAAGAATGGCTTACCTTTTTTGGATGAGAAGTTGTATTTGCCTTCTCCGGAGCTGAGGGAGAGAATCTCGAGGAATTGCCATGAAACTGTCACGACAGGTTACCCAGGTTTCCGCAAAACTCTGGAGTTATTAAGAAGAGGATTCTGGTGCGAGAGTATTCAGCTGGATACTTTGAATTTTGTGAAAACATGTGCAGTTTGTGCGCATGCTAAGAACCAAGCAGGAAAGGTGGCAGGTCTTTTAGAAACCTTACCTGTGCCTCCATGCCCTTGGCATACCATATCAATTGATTTTATTTCAGACCTTCCAAGGGATCAGGTTTGTTCATCTATTCTAGTTGTGGTGGTTATTCTTTGCAAAGAGGGTCATTTTATTCCAATCATGTGAGAGGTTACCGTAGAAAGTTTGGCTCAAAACGTCTTACAATGAGTTCTCAGATTACATGGGTTGCCTAGTCAAGTCATTTAAGATAGGGGTTCTCAGTTTGTTTCCAGGTTTTGGAGAGCCTAGCAAGGTGGGGATGAATGTTAGTTTAACATCTGGTTATCATCCTAATGGGCAGGTGGAAAGGGTCAATCAGGAATTAGAAAAATATCTTAGGTTTTACTTACAAGAAACTGAAGACTGGGTGGATCTGATCTGGTTGGCCGAATTTGCTTATGACAATAGTGAAAAAGATTCTACTTCAATGTCCCTGATCTTTTTGGGAAGAGGTTTTCATCCGTGATTTTTATGTGATGAGGTGATAAGGAGAGGTGTTAATCCGGCAGTAGATGAGCACCTTCAAGCTATGAGGGTTAATTTGGAGAGAGCACAAAGAGTTTTGCAAGGTAGAAACGCAAGCTATAAGAAAATTGCTGATTCTAGGAGGAGGTCAAGTCCAGGGTATAAGATGGGAGACTTGGTTTGGTTATCAACTGGACATTTAAGGATTAAGGAAAGGAATACATGTAATACTGATTTTGTTGGCCATTTTGAGATTGAGAGAGTGATTAACCCTGTAGCTGTTCGAATGAAATTACCTGTAAATCTTAAGGTTCATCCAACCTTCCATGTGAGCCTCTTAAAATCTGTTTGTAATGGAACTAGATCGGATTCCCCTCCTGTTCCCATTCAGGTGGAAGATGGATCTGAAGATTTTGAAGTCAAGATTATTTTAGATTCCCAAAAGATAGGGGGAAAACCTCAATATTTAATTGATTGGAAGAGTTTTGATCCAGATGACCGTACTTGGGAGGAAGCTTTTAATGTTCATGCACCATATTGGTGGCTACATACCACAGAAGATACACTATTAAACCGAGGACTGAGACAGTGCTTTAAGGAGGGGGTACTGTCAGTGTTCTCTTTGAAGTGAATGTAATTAGGGTAGCTCACAAAGTTGGGGTGATTTTATGTTTTAATTCAGGAGGTTTTGAAGATAGGAATGTAACCTTAACATGTTATTTAGAGTGGTGATATATGCCTAAACCAAGATGGAGGTTCTTAATCCTGTCCTGATTGGTTGGGAGAGACACAAGGTCAATTGTGGAACTGTTCCATCTGCCTTTCATTGTCTTTTGCCCAGCTGAGGAGGTCTTTTTCCAGGAAGCTACTTCTTGGGCCTTCCAAAATAAAGCCTTGAAACTTTGTTAGAGGAGAGATAAGCTGTCAGGAGGGAGCAGAGAAGCATTAGTCGAAGAATGAAGCTAAGTGAACTGTTTGATCTTTAAAACACTGTCTGTAAAGGGTTAATTGTTTAACTGACATTTTTTTCTGTAGAGTATCGAATTTCAACATATAAGCTAAGCCAACCGTTACTTAAATTCCATTGTTTTTATTAGATCAAGTATTGGAAAGAAAGTTAATCCATGTGCTTGCGCTGTTTTTCCCATTTCGCGCTGAATGTTTGTTTATTTTTCTCTCAAGAGCTTTTTGAGAGGGCTCCGCTTTCCAGTCAGTCTCTATGCTAAGGAACATCAGTTACAGGTTCCCAGGGGAAAACTTTCCCTGAAACGCTGCCGTCTAGTTTGTCAGCGTTTCAAATAAGAGGGCAGCAGGGTTACAGCATTGTAGCTTTGTTTATTCTTTTCCCCCTCAATGTAAGTCGCAGCAAGTGAAATGTTTGCACCTTTCTAAAGCTGCAATGACACAGCTTCTGTTTTCTACTGCCACCCAAACTCTTTCAAAGCAGAGGGGCGAGTTATTTTCAAAGACAGTTTCAATGATTACTTTTTGCAGACAGCGTGGAGACTATTTGGTTAACTGTGGAGACAGGATAGCATCACAGATTGCAAAAGGTAGCTAGTTAAAGGTGCTATTCTACTCAAATACCATTTGAGCAAGAAGGTTAATGAAAATAATGTCATTGGAGATAAGAGAAGGAAAGCTCCTGTTGAACACGTGCAAACCAAACATACAGAGAACCCTCTGGGCAGACAGCAGAGGGATATGCAAGTATTCATGTATAACTCTACATTTACGGAATTCCAAGAGGGGTTGAGTCAGAATGTTTAAGTATAACCTGCCTTGTATTTCTCTTTTGTTTCCCCTGTAGATTTCCAAGATGTCACAATAGGAATCTGTTCTTTTTTATTGTACCCACTTTCCCTTTCCCCTTCACCTTTCCCCCAGAGGTGTTACATGCTCAGCTCTAAATTTTTTTGGTTGAGTCTGCCATGCCTTTGAAGGTCTGACGGGGTACAGCAGCTTCTGCAGACGGATAGACAAAACTCAGCCTGACAGCTATGTACAGATTAAGAGACCCTCCGCACACAGAATTGTGTGCTTTGATCATTCAGACCTTTAAGGAGCTTTTAGCAGAACTGACAGGCATGCTTTAAAGTGCCCCTGCAACATCAATTCATATGTTTCCTATTCTTGCCATGTATTGATTATTTGAGAGTCCAGTAAGTATCCATTTTTATGTTATAATTTTACCGTGGCCATCTATGCATAAATAGTATTACACATTGATGTATCACTTCAAGAAGTGGTTACAATGTGCCTTGACATGCAGAGAACTTTGTCCAATAAAATTGCATTGTGATGGGATTTGCACCATTTTGGGTGCCTTGAATTGTGATTTAGTTTGCACCATTGCAGGTGTTTTGGGAATTGTGGTATTGTATTCATGAGCCAGGCTTTCACTAGAAGGCTTGTAGCAAGTGGGTGAATTGGTATATGTGCATTGGATACATGTTTCCTTAGTGATATGTGGTCGGTTAAGTGAGATTGTTATAGGATATATTGTAATAAATATTTTTGTATACACACTGACTCATTTTTCTCTTGCTGTCATGAGGGGCAGTACGGGTTGTATCCATTGATGAATATCAAAATATTGGATTGTATATTATAAACATGATATGTTGCTTGTTTTCATGTATCCTTGTATGCATTAGGGTGCACCAGAAGTGGTCTGGCTGAGTATGTGAGTATATAAAACATAGCTGCATCACTATTATAACTAAATAGCTATTGTGTATATTTTTGCACTTTTTTCTTTTTTCAATGCGGGGGAATACCCCTCACAGGCTCCCCACATCGCCTACCTTTGTGTATTCCCTAACCCAACCACCATCTATTTCTATTTCTGTGAAATTGCATTATAATAGGGTTTGCACCATTGTGGGTGCCTTGAATTGTGATTGAGCTTGCACCATTGCAGGTGTTTCAAGAATTGTGGTATTGTATTGATGAGCCAGGCTTTGACTAGAAGGCTTCTAACAAGTGGGCAAATTGGTATATGTGTATTGGATACATGTTTTGTTAGTGATATTTGGTCGGTTTAGTGAGATTTTTATAGGATGTATTGTAATATATATTTTTGTATACACAAAGACTCGTTGTTCTCTTGCTGTCATGAGGGGCAGTACGGGTTGTATCCATTGATGAATATCAAAATATTAGATTGTACTTATAAGCATGAAATGTTGCCTGTTTTCATGTATCCTTTTATGTATTAGGGTGATCCAGAAGTGGTCTGGCTGAGTATGTGAGTATATAAAACAGAGCTGCACCACTATTATAACTATAGAGCTATGGTGTATTTTTTGCACTTTTTTCTTTTTTCAATGCGGGGGAATACCCCTCACAGGCTCCCCACATCGCCTACCTTTGTGTATTCCCTATCCCAAACACCATCTATTTCTATTTCTATGAAATTGATTTGTGATAGGGTTTGCACCATTGTGGGTGCCTTGAATTGTGATTGAGTTTGCACCATTGCAGGTGTTTCAAGAATTGTGGTATTGTATTGATGAGCCATGCTTTGACTAGAAGGCTTGTAGCAAGTGGACAAATTGGTATATGTGTATTTGATAAATGTTTCCTTAGTGATATTTGGTTGGTATAGTGAGATTGTTATAGGATATATTGTAATACATATTTTTGTATACACACTGGGCCTCATTACGACTTTGGCGGTAGCCATGCCGCTATTGGCGGCAAGGCTGCCGCCAAAATAGGGTCCGGGTTCCCTGAATGGGGAATTACCGGGCCATTCCGAGTTCGGAAGGCCCGGTAATTCCTCCCTCCAGGAACCCGGGCCCGGACCTTCCCCATTCCCATGTGAGCCCCATAGGGCTCAATGGGAATGGGAGAAGGAGCAAACAATGGGCTGATTACGAGCGGCCCGTTGTTGCTCCCTCTTCCCCTCGCGGGACCCGGTAAGGACGCCTGGTTTGACCAGGCCTTACTTACCGGGTCCCGCGAGGGGAGCTTGTAATGAGGCTCAAACGGGTTTAACAGGTCTGCCTCCTTTAGCGGAGCCCATTAACCCGTTCTGCCTCAGTTGTAATGAAGCCCACTGACTCATTTTTCTCTTGCTGTCATGAGGTGCAGTATGGGTTGTATCCATTGATGAATATCACAATATTGGATTGTATTTATAATGATGATATGTTGCTTGTTTTAATGTATCCTTGTATGCATTAGGGTGAACCAGAAGTGGTATGGCTGAGTATGTGAGTATATAAAACAGTGATGCATCACTAATATAACAACAGAGCTATTGTGTATTTTTGTGTACTTTTTTCTTTTTTCAATGCGGGGGAAGACCCTTCACAGGCTTCCCACATCGCCCACCTTTGTTTGCTCCCTAACCCAGCGACCATCTATTTCTATATCTATGAAATTCCAATGTGATAAGGTTTGCACCATTGTGGGTGTCTTGAATTGTGATTGAGTTTGCACCATTGCAGGTGGTTCGAGAATTGTGGTATTGTATTGATGAGCCAGGCTTTGACTAGAAGGCTTGTAGCAAATGGGCGCATTGGTATATGTGTATTGGATAAACGTTTCCTTAGTGATATTTGGTTGGTTTAGTGAGATTGTTACAGGATATATTGTAATAAATATTTTTTTATGCACACTGACTCATTTTTCTCTTGCTGTCATGAGGGGCAGCAAGGGTTGCATCCATTGATGAACATCAAAATATTGGATTGTATATTATAAGCATGATATGTTGCTTGTTTTCATGTATCCTTGTATGCATTAGGGTGAACCAGAAGTGGTCTGGCTGAGTATGTGAGTATATAAAACAGAGCTGCACCACTATTATAACTATAGAGCTATTGTGTATTTAGGATTATAATTGATACACGTCTAAGGAGTAGCTTGTAAGTCTTTAACAGTCCTAAGGCCTGGTAATAAAATAAATAATTTGTTGTGGATGTCATATATCCCTGAGTGTAAAAGATACCTGATGATGTACTCATTTATTTTTCACTCATCTATGATAAAATAGCGAGTAAAAAACCCAATGAGGCTCGAAACAACTATTTTTTGCTAATTTCAAACATTTTTAAATTGTTTTTTGCACTTTTTTTCTTTTTTCAATGCAGGGGAAGACCCCTCACAGGCTCCCCACATCACCCACCCTTGTTTATTCCCTAAAACAACCACCATCTATTTCTATAACAAAAAGTGTAAAATACCCCAAATATTTGGTGGAAAAATTGTGATGCTTTCGGCCTCAAAGTTTTGGCATTCGTTTTTGTTATGCAATACTGTTTTTCAGTACAGCAACTTTTAGAATGGAGAACACGTACCTCACCAATTATGTTTTTCTTTTCAAACGCTAACGTTTTGATGGATGTCAGACTCCTATAGAGGTGGTGTCAATATAGTTCAGAACAATGAGCTAGATCATTCATTGTCATCATCCAGCCCAGTGATATGTTGGCACAAACGTCCTACACAAATTCCATTGGATAACTTATATTGGCCAGAAAGGATAGTAGGGAAAACACAGAGTAACTTAGCATTGCCTAGAAAACGATGAACACAGAATAGCACTGCATAGCCCATCATAACATTGTGCAGCCAAAAAACACAGCAAAGCAGAGTAAACTTGAGATCAAACAAATGCTCAGCAGAACATCCCCAAAGCAGGAGAAAAGGCTTCTGACAAAAGTGAGCACAAATAGGCTAAGGACAAAAGCCTTCCTCAAAAGTCCCCACCCCAAAAGCCGATGGGAAAGCCGATCCACATGGATAGTCAGCTTCCACAAACAAGATGAGTGATTGCAGCTCTAACACTGGTGCACCAACAACCTCAGCAAACAACTGATGTTTTCTGTGTGGCAACTTGACCCATAGGAAGGAAGATCCAACCTCTAAGGGTAGATCCAAATAGGACATTGTTAATGCCAGCCACATGGAAGAGGCCTTAGTGGGGACATACTAGCTGGTTAATTCCCACGCACTGGGTCAAGGAGTGGCAACATGTTCAGAAGAGGCACGTGGTATCAAAAATACTGGGATCATTTCAGAGAATGTTGTCATTAATTTGAAAAAATAACCTAGCTCTTAGTGACAGTTTACAGATGACCGAGACTACAAAGAGAGCAAAACATTACTTATTCATATAGTTTGATGGCCCCAGCCAATGTCCTGTGGCAATGGTAGTATTTAGCTTAGTAGGGGAGACATCCAATCAGTGCATAGCAGTTAAAGACGCCATTCTAGTAGCATGGCTGTTGGGGAATGTCCTTCCTTCTCCTGAAATAGTCATGGTCGTAACAAGAGTGAGAGCTCTGCACGCAGCCAGAGAAGCAGCACTTGTGTTAATTGGCAATGAGGAGAGTGTGAGAGACTGAAGACCCCAGTGTTGAAAACATGGTAATGCTTAATTCTACTATTGGATATGACTCAATGATTAGAAAAATCAAAACATTGTACTTAAAGAGACGCTGGAGTATATACTGACTGCAATATGCACATACATGTATATCAAATAAAATATGTTTTATCAATATAAACAAAACACATATTTTAACATCATCTAAACATGGTCGTTTGACAAAAGTGCCAGCGCTTAGACAGAACGTATTTAAATATAATTCAATATTAAAAACATGCCAGAGCATTATAATATCCAAAAAACACATATTCACAACATTGCTTGATGTCACAAACACTAAAATTACCTGGCAGTAAAAGAAAGTGATAGTGCATGAACATCATGGGCAAAAATATCACAAACAATATATTTCACTAACATATTACACATATCCAACAAGTTGTCCTTTTGAGGGGTATTAAAGCCCCTTTAATGGCAAAAGATCTAATAGAGATAGTCTCTTTTGTGTGGATCTGTGAGTGATTCTATCTAAGTTGCATGTTCTAGCAGTGATACACCCCCATTATCTATCAAACTCTAGAACATCGATCCCACCCCAAAATTCTGAGACAAGAAACAAACGGTTTTTTATCTAAATATTCAGTTTTATTTGACATAGTAAATCACAAACAAAGATAGTCACCTAAATGTATGCAGGGGAAATAACCCACACTATGGGCCTCATTACATGGTGTGCGGTAACCATGGCTCTATTAGCGCCATGGTTGCCGCCGGTATTTTACCGTGTCCGCCTTGGTGGATGGCGGAATTACCGCCCTACTCCAAGGTGAGCGGGGGCGGTAATTCCCCATTCACCAAGGCACTTCCCTATTCCCATTTTTCCCCCATAGGGCTCAATAGGAATGGGGAAGGAGCTAATTACGGTACCACAAAGTGCGGTACTGTAATTAGCACCAAGGTTCCTTTGCGGGCCCGTTCCTTAACAGCTGATAAAACCAGCCGTTGAGGTCGGGTCTGGCAAAGGGACCTTGTAGTAAGGCGGTAAGGGTTTACCGGCAACGGTGCCCTTACCGGTACCGGTAAACCCTTACCGCATTCCGTGTAATGAGGCCCTATGTTTTACAAATAAGTAGATTTAGAATACACGCAGGGGTTGCAGGGGTGTCCCCTGCTCCCTTTTGTCAGTGTAGTGGGAGTTGGGGTTTGCAAGGGTGTCCCCTGTTTTCATTAGAGGGGAGCGGGGGACAACAAAGAAAAAAAGAAAAAGAAAATAGGAACCTGCGACACCAGATTAGACTTACTTTAGTGGCTGAGAACTGACACCGCAGGGTTGAAGGAGAGACGGCAGCACACTTCACGGTGTGCTGCCAAAAAAGTAAGTGAGTGGGGGTGAGGCGGTTGTGGGGGAAGCAAGGCACAGTGATCTATGTGATGCAATTTAATTGTCGACATTATGGGTGGTGCAGTAATTACATAGATTCTATAAATCCAACTTTCAAATTATCACTGCTTGCCAGCTTCCACATAGCCTTATATTTGTATCAACAACTGACAATATAGTGGACTTTATTTTCTCTAACACTACCGGTAAATGTAGGCATCAGAAAAAAAATCATATACATTTCACACAGGAGTCTCTATCTAACACCATCGACGTGTTGACATCAGAGAAAACAATGGAATCATATATATTTTTCGTATTCTTAAACCAATTCTATTCTCAATGTAGTGTATGGTTGATTTGTAGTTTGGGCATCAATGTAAAATAAATGGTGGGATGCAGGACTACATTGTCTACAGGACTGGATTTAAAATGGCAGCTTTTATTTTTGAGGAGTACAACATCTAGGCGCATTTCAAGTGTAAATCAAACATGAGAATATAACTTTATCATAGAAAATTAATCAACACTATTGGGATAATTACAAGTGTGCCGGTCTGGAAATAAAGTGCTGGTAACATGGTTATGGCACTATTCATGGACCGGAGCATTCAGACTTGATTTGGCAGTAATACTGGCACCAGTAACAGCGCTCACTGTGCTACCAGTGCCATGAGCACATGCAGCAGCAGATTCCCTGGCACCGGCCAGTAACACTGGTATCATGGAAACACAGTGACATTACAAGAATGGATTTGCTAGTAATAGAAAAACTGGCACTGCGCAGTAGCTGGAAAATGGGCCCAGGTGGGGAATAAAAGGTCACAGGTGCACCCAATCCACCTACGTACACTCAGTACACAAAGAAACAGCACAAAAGGGCCACACCCACACCAATAACATTTTCAAACAAAAACATGCTGCCCCTCATAGTGGTAGCTATGGACATGGAGTGCCGTTATTTGAGCTGGAGCTTCATCAGTGGCAACAGGAGGACAAGGAGTGAAGGAGTAGGTAGAGGAGAAGGAGGAGGATGAATGTGATGCAAGTTGCGAGACAGAGGTCTGCTGTGATACCCTGCACAAAGGCTACACCCTGGGCCCTAACAGACGGCCAGATACACATCTTGTACCGGATAAACAGGGAGACAATACTGGAACTGGTGGACCTCATCCAGGATGACATTGGGAGCTGTACTGACATCCGGGCAGCCATATCACCCCTGTTGAAGCTGGTGTCACTCCTCCACTTCCTTGCCACATGTATGTTCCAGCACTCTGTGAGCAATTTGCATGGCATATCACAGCCTGCATTCTTCAGAGTGTTTGTGCGTGTATTGGAAGCCCTCCTGCACAATGTCAGCCAGCACATTGCCCTCACAACCACCAGGCACAGGTAAACACTACCAAGGTCCGCTTCCATGCAATAGCGGGCATGCCCAATGTGTAGGCAGCATTGGACTGCACACATATAGAGCTGGTGGCCCCCATGCCTCACAGGATGTGTACAGGAACTGGAAGTAATACCATTCACTCAATGTCCAGGTGACCTGTGACAATGACTTCACCATCATGCACTGTTTCCACTTCCCAGGTATCAACCCAAGACTCCATGGTCCTGTGGAACAGCACACTGCCAGTGTATATGGCGCGCTATGGAGGACAAAGGAACTGGATTTTGGGTGAGTACTGAAAGAACAAAGAAATATCGAGGCTGAGTACCACAAATCAAATACACCAATCACGGGCTGAAAAGTTACAAGTCTCTTTTATTACTGTACATTTTACAAAGCAAAACAGATAGCTATCTGGCTCCAAACGCCTTGCAGTGTGTACCAGCCGACACAGTGAGGAGAGAGAGTCCTGGACATCTAAACACAGACATATTTATACTATTTCTACAATATTGTCCAGCCTCTCTTCAGGTCAATATTTCACGGGCTAGAGTGTGTGCCTAGTTCACATGACAAATGTTACAATATTATGCAAAGGATTATACATGTTTACATTTCCATGAGAATGCATTGATGTTGTAGGTTCTCAGATACGCAGTAAGCCTTACTTCAAGAGTCACTACAATGCAGTTCAGCTAAGGCATACTATCAACGTTTACTCTTCATTGTTTCGGTGTTTATACAAGTATGAGGCGTGTGAGCGCAGACAACACTTGAATGGCAGTTCGTATGAAGCTCTCGGTCAACCTAAACATTAACAGAATTCAAAGGTTGTTCAGCTCGACTGCAAGACAAAAACATAGTTCAACATTTTAGAACATGGAACATGAGTTAAAAACAAAATGGCAGATGAGTCTTAAAATGGTGACAAAGTTAACCCAAAATTCAGAACTCTGCAACGCGCTTTTCCGTGCAACATGAATGGGTTTATGCCAATATTCATACTAAGGAGGCACTATATGATTTCGGTTTAGCAGTACGTGCACAGTTAAACACACAGGGCCTCATCACGTGTTAGGTGTATTCCCGGCTGTAATACCACCAACTGTAATTGCCCTAGCACCGACCGGCCTGGTGATATTACCACCTGTAAGAACCCGTCAACACCAGAGTTGCTCACGTAGTGTAGTCGACGAGTTCTTCAGACCAATGTACCGCTCTGAGTGCTAAAACACGCAGAGGAGTCTATAAGCAGAAAGAAGGGAACACCAGCCACAGGTCGGAGTAATCTTCCTTGGATCTACCACCAGATGTCGTTCATGGAATAGGACAGCGGTGAAGGTCAGTAATAGACTACAACAAGGAAATATCAAGCAATCTATACCCAACTTGCATGAAGCAGAAATAACTCAAAACATGAATTGACTTACTAGGATGAGAAAACAGTACTTCAGAAAGGAAGTAAATCCAGGAGGATAACTGCTACGGTGTATTGGCGTTCCTGCGGAAGCAAGGCAGGACCCGTCAATACCCAAACATAGAAACAAGGAATAACTGAAGAATAGTGGACTGGATTTACCACAGAAAAGGAGTATCCAGAAATGACCAGTTGTTGGAAACTCAGATTAAGAGGCTGTCCCGACGGCACGCTGATGCCTAAAACTAGTGTGACCCAGTCTTTAGTTCCAGTGGGGGTCACTGGACCTGCCGGTACACGGACGCCTAGAAGAATGTCATGCACACCACCAGTGGTCACAAGTCTCTGTGTGCTAAACATTGCTGAGCCACCATCAAGCAGAACGGGAAAACAGTATCCAGGTACCAACATCCAAACGAAATCCAAGGCAATCCAATAAGAGTTATAAAGCAGTCAATGAGCAGATAATCCAGTGACAAAACAATAATCCAGGCAGAATTCCATGAAACAATCCAGATCAAGGCAAAATTTAGCAAACAGTACCAAATTCGTAAGGCGGAAGAATATCCAATGCAGTCCGAGTTTGGCAACAGGAAGAATGCAATAAAGGGGGCTGGGCGAGGCAAGCCGTAGAACAAGAAAAAGGGTCGGCAACAGAGATATCCAAAAACAAAAGCAACAGGAACAAAGTACTTCCGTGGAACCATAATCAGAAGCACTGAGCACAAGAATAGCAGTTCTCTTATTGGATGACAGGGTCATGTGATCAGGAAGAAACGTGTGACGTGCAACGTGAATGTACAGAGAAAGCCGATTTCCATGACAACCTCCAATGCTCATTCAGTCTTGCCCGCCCAATCATAAACACCCATGATTTGATCCCCTTGCGCGTAGAAGCGGTACATCTTTTACGTTCAAAATGCCAATACGTGACAGCCGTACTGCCCCTTGATGTTGTATCAGTGCCACACATTTTATGACCATGAGAACGTGCAGTTAGATGAACGGAGCGTTTCCTGACACCACCAGATCACGGGTTGAGCCTTAACGGTAAATCCCCATTCCTGATTGGGTCCATTGGATCCAATGGGGAATTTTCAGTGCTAACACTGTGGGCTAATACAGCCAGCTATAATACCGCCAAAAACAGGGATTTTAACCTCCAGAAAAGAAAAGCTGGAGGTAAAACAGTCAATTTAGCACCCAAATCGTGATAGGGCCAGCTGAAAAGTGACAATCTACCCTTAAAAACTACTGCAAGAGACTAAATCCCAGAGCTCTAACTGGCAGCGCATTTCTACTAAAGGGAAAACTGTTCATATTGATTTGAAATTAATGACTAAATTAATAAATATGCCACAAAAAGTTATTCTAAAATTGTGCAATGTCTATTTAGATACCTTTTCAAACTTCTGTAGAGGTGAATAGATTCACACAAGCAGCACAGTGCCATATTTCAATGAAGAAGCTCATAAACAAGAACCAAAAAACAAATGCCATAGACAGTAATGGCTGAGTGTATGAAATAGTAGGAGACACCATTATGTCAAAAGAAACCCATAAAGAAAAAACAACACCAACACACTTTCAACCAAATATTCTTTGCAGCTTAATGTGAAACGTACACCAACAATCCATTATATATTGACGACATTTCTGCAATCATTATGTGAAAGTAAAAGACAAAGGGCCTCATTACGACCCAGGCGGTAAGTTACCGCCTGGGCCGTGACTTTACCACCATGGCGTAAACTACGTTTACGCCATGGTGGTTGGCGGACTTACCGCCCCATTCCGACCTTGGCGGGGCGGTAAGTCCCCAATCCCCATTTACCCTTCCCCATTCCCATTTTTGCCCCCTAGGGCATAATGGGAGTGGGGAAGGCGTTAATTACGCCACCGTAAATTACGGTGGCGTAATTAACTCCATGGTCCCTTAGCGCCATGGATTTTAACACCTGCTAAAAGCAGGTGTTAAAAGCACCATGGCGCTAGCGGACCTCGTAATTGGCGGTAAGGGGTCGGCGCAGCTAACGCTGGCGTAAACCCCTTACCGCCAGGGTCGTAATGAGGCCCAAAAGTAAAATGAAAATTGTATAAACCATGCAGTCTTGACCAGTGCCCAGCCTCGCTGGACATTCATTAGCCTGCGTTTCAGGAACTGCTAGAATATACCATGCAAAAGATACTGCTGTACAACTTAAACATGTAAATAACATTCTCTTACACGGGACAGCCAAATAACTCCTTTGAGAAATAGAAAACATCCAAAGTAAATGCTTTGGAACTGAAGTTGCCTTAGAAAATTCAGTAAATTAAGAAAACATTAGCAAAACGTCACAAACACCAACCTCATAACACACACATACAAAATAGAAATAGCTACGTTTCAGAACACATTTGCTGAAATACCAGACCAAGGGCCTCATTACACGGATGGCGGTAAGGGTTTACCGGTACCGGTATTTTACCGGTACCGGTAAATCCTTACCGCCTTACTACGAGGTCCCTTTGCGGGTTGGGGAATTTAACGCCTGCTTTTTGCAGGTGTTAAAAACCAACCCGCAAAGGGACCCAGGGAGCTAATTACGGTACCGCAATTTGCGGTACCGTAATTAGCGCCTTCCCCATTCCCATTATGCCCTATGGGGCAAAAATGGGAATGGGGAAGGGCAATGGTGGAAGGGGGAATTACCGCCCCGCCAACCTTGGAATGGGACAGTAATTCCCCTTTCCGCCAAGGCGGTGCCGGTATTTTAACGGCATGAACCATGGCGCTAATTACGGTCACCGCTAATTATGGACGGCGAAGCTTCGATGGTGGTGTTGTTAAGAACGTCTCGCTTCATGCCGGTAAGGGGTTTAACGGGCCCTTTAGTGGTATGCCGCTAGGGGATTTACCAGCATGGCGGAAAGCTCGTGCCCGCAAGGTCGGAATAGCCTGTAAATAGCGGCGTGGTACCAGATCGGACTTGCTCTTTCCGCCATGCCGGTAAAAACCAATACTTAGCTCCAACCTCGGAATGACCCCCTATGTCATAGCATGACTGACGTGCATCTGTCCTCTGCCTGCATGCGGGTACTCCATGTAGTCATGCTCCCTTGCCCCTCCACCCTCCCCTCTGCACCCCAATTCCACCTTAGCACTGATATGCTTCAATTTTGCCGTTGAGTACTTCCCTGTTCATGTGTCCTGTGTACTTTCAGCAGCCAATCTGCCAGACATATGCTGTGTGGTACATCCATTGTACTTGATGACGGGTGTCTCACTTGGACTGTGCAGAGGTCAGATGCCCCGCAGGGACATGAGTCCCCATTCATGCTCCATGTGTATTCCACTTATGCCCCTATGTGTCCTTGACTGGATGATCATTGTAGTAGGAGTCCAGGGGGACCTATATAGCATGGCATTTTATCAGCCTTCCCATGTCCACTGTGGCTCAGTCCTGCATCACACACATGTTTAGGGTGTGACAGTCTGTGTGGGTCACAGGCCTCAGCCTGTTTAATGGCCAATGACTCTGTCCAACTGGTGTAGTGTCTTCTTCATACGTGGGTGTATTCCGGAGGTTTCATCATGTGTCCTGCTTACTGTCCCATCATCATTTGCTGTGTTGTCACTTGACTCACATGACGCAGTTGATGCTAGTCTACACTGTCTGTCGATACACAGGTCTATGGTCAGCCTTTTGATACCATGCTAGGCATCCCTGCATTTGCACCTGGGGGGAGGGGTGGTTTGCTTGTAGCCATGCTAGCCATTGAATGCACATTGCACATGATTGCTGAAGTTGACCTTGCACTGCCTTCACATTTTCAGATACACCTCATGAAGTACTTGTACATGTAGACAGTGAGTAACGTACAAAATTGCTGCACTGCATCGACCCATTTCTGCGCAAAATCATTCTACATGCCTAATCACATAAGCAGTGTCAAGTTGACCCAGCATTCATGGCAGGTTCTCTTTTGTGTGTGACATGTCCGCTTGATGTGTTTGGTGTCTTTGTGATGTCTGTGTGTGTGTGTGTTGTGTGCTTCTAACATGTGTAGTGACCTTTTTTCTCTCTACTTTTCAGATGATGAGACAATGGAGCCAGAAGATGGTGTTGTCATGCCAGGCACAGGCTTGTTTTCACTTCATCAACCCGGCACAAGTGGGGGTCGTGGGGTGGTAGGCCACGAAAACCCACATGTGCCACACTCCATCTTGTCTCTGGCTGCCTATGAGTCCAGCCCTGATGAACACTCTGACGACCATGTCGAGTAGGATGAGCATCAGGTCCATATGTCAGCGGTGAGTGATTCTGATGTGGGCACTCCTCTGTCCACGACACCTGCACTGAGGGGTCAGACAGTGTTGGAACCTCCGCCCGTGGTGGATCGGACACAGAGTCACCCTCCACACCAGTCACTGATGTGCCTGGGACATCACGTCGACAGGGGCATGTAGTCATGCAGCCACGGGCGGTGCCAACACAACAAGGACACCTGGTCCTTGGGTCCCGGAGGGGTGAAGCCCAGCAACGCGGTCACCACGCACAACCGCAGTATACTGAGTGGGAGCAAGGCATGACTGCCCATTCTGAACGGCAGGGGGCAGCAATGGAGAATATCGCTGAGAGCATGGAGCGTGTGGCCCAATCTGTGCTCCCCCTGCTAGGCAGGTGCTTCTCCAGCAGCAGGCGGCACGGTCCACGGCCAGCTCGCTAAGGCTGGGCATGGCAGCCTCAGACAGGGCACGCCAGGCTGAAATGTTGTCTCTGCCTAAAGCAATTGCTGCTCACGCAGAGGCACACATGGAGGCCCTGAGGCAGGAGTGTGCTTCCCTCTGATCCAGTCTGGGTGTCCTTGAGATGTCCCAGAGGGAGCAGGCAGAGGAGAGGTTTGCGCAGCTTGAGCGTACCATCTCGGCTGAGCTACATGTTTTCCGGGAGGTGCAGCAGTTGTCCACTCAGGCCTTGCAGGAGGAACTCTGTGTTACACGTGCTACCTTGCAAGAGGAAGCACGTGTATCACGTTAGGTTCTGCATGCAGACCGACGTGTGATCGCCACACAGAACTAGGCTCACCCGTCCGGCAGACTTGGGGCAAGCTGCGGCTAGGTCCTATGAAGCTGTGGTCAGGCTCCTATGTCATGTCCTCCTTTCCAGGAAGAGCCAGACTCGGACGACAATGTATCTCCCACATAGGTTCCGCTGTGCAGGCGTTGAGCCCATGGAGTTTTTTTTTTCCTCAACATCATCACATGTGGGTGTTGAGCAGCACCCTGTACCTCCCACCCCCTAGGTGCCCCCCCCAGGTCGTATGTGGCCATTTTTTATTTTTATTTTAGTTTAGTTAGTTTAGTTTCAATTTGATAGTTAGTTTAAATAGGTAATGCATGTTTTTCATAGTTAGTGTAATTAATTAATATAGTTTAAAATTGCTTGTCTATTGTGCTTTCATGTGACGGTGTGGTGCTTTCTGGCTTTTGAAAGCATCCACTGTCTGTTCCAGCTGGGCCCTGCAAGCTTGTCTTGTGTATGTATTTGCAGCTTGGGGTCCTTGACTCACATATGCCACTCCTGCTTCCCTTATACATGGGCTCACAAGGATGGTTCAGTGTGACAGCCTATTACACAAGGGCTTTGGACTGTCATATCTGTGGCATGTCTGCTGTTGTGAAACGTGTGTTAAAACCCCTAGTGGGGATGATAGGGGTGTTATTGACCACTGTTCTTCATTCGCTAGATGGGGGGTTTCATGATTGATGTGCACATTCATTGCTATGCATTGTGTAGTATGTTTCTTATCTATACCGTACATGTGCTTGTTGCAATTCATGCCGTAGATAGTGTGTTCAACAGTTTGCCTGTGAAAGACGGACTGATGGTGTGATTTCTTATGTACGTCTCTGACATGGTCCAGTCATGAAATGGCTGAAGAGACACACACAGATGAATTTAAAGCATTAATCATGTGTTTCATGCCCGTTATGCAGGGGGATGAGCCTCCAGACCACCTTTGCCAGCAGACATGGGCCAATGGACGTCTGGAAGCTGGACACGTTGGTGGTGCTGACATGCGCATGTGTGCGCAAGCAGAGGCACAGGGATTGCGCTCATACATCTGAAAACAGCTGACGTGTTTCAGGGGACTCCAGGCAAGGTGAGCAGCATAGGGGGTCCACAACGCAGCAGACCTTCCACCAGGCCAGTTGCACATGCATGCTTAGTAGCAACACTGACAGTGAACTTGGACAAATATTGGTGTTGAAGCGCACAATACAGCTGAGATGCGTTGGTGGACTAATGGCTAGTTGATGGCAAAGTTGTCTGAAGCACCTGCAGGGCCAGTGGCACATACCCTCCAGTCCACCATGGTCCATTGAGGCACTTGTATTAGCCATGTAGCATTCCAAGACATGGAAAGAAGCAGCTCACAGGGACAGACAGCAAGGGACACACTCATGTGCAGTGCATTTCATTACCTTGTAGAATTTGACACATGCGCTACCTACTTTATTTGGTTCATGGTGGAACACGACTTGTTCTGAAGTCGTACCTTGCTATATGCGTCTGGCTGCTTACCCAGGGAACATTGCATGTTGTGTGATTTGTGGCACATTGGTCTTCCATTTGCCACGCACCCACCGGCGCATGACTTACTGCATTGACTGTGTATGAACCATCACAGGGGTAATGTTACGTATGGGTACGGAGCATCCGCACCAGAATGTTTGTAGAGTAGTTTGTTACTTTGGGGCATATATGGTGATGTGTTTGTGTGTTATGGGCACGCACAGATTAGTAACTGTGGCTCTCTTTGCAGCATTGAAATGCTCCTGTTACCAGACCTGAGAGTGCGCAGGCAGGAGGCCAGCACTCACCCCAGAGATAAGTTTCTCTTTGTCTTCCATTTGAGTAATTTGTTACTATGTGCATGATGATCAAGTTTGGTGTATTTGTGTATGTGTTAATGCGAGTAGCACTGTTTTGTGCATTTCCTACTTTCCTGTGTCAATCCTACTCTCCTCTCCTGCCCCTCATTCCGTTTATCCAGTATAGCAATGCCTGTCCAGACTGCATATCCTTGACCCTCCTTCCCCACCAGGGTCTCAGAGGCCTGTGTGAGTTTGACCTTGCAGGCACCCAGACCACGGTGGGGGTGGTTGGTTCGTGCCACTCCTGCACCTGTACACGGGAGCTGTGACAGTACACATCAGTTTGTGGTGCATTATTCTGTGTTTTGTACCACACAAGGTACACATCCTGTTGTGACATTGTTTTACTGTGCTACCTTGGTTGTTGCGTCATTGTGGTAGTACTTGGGCTTTGTGACGTGCTGCTACTTTAAGTCATCTACTGGAAGCTCTTCTGGCTTGTTTTGCTGCCTGCAGGCTTTTTGCTTGGCTTCTGTGTTGGCCTGCTTTGAGTTATCTTTAATTTCGTTTTTTTGCAAGTCAAGGTGGCCTCTGAGGGTGCTGCACAATTTTTGCACACAAGGTGGGAGATGGTGACAAAGGGGAAGGGTGATCCTGTGGCCAGGTGAACTTCAAGGATGAAGGCTACATAACCCAGGTTCAGTTGTTCAGTGGGCCATGGTGATTTGTGAGGGAGGAGGTGTGTTTTGTTGTTGACAGTTGCCTTGCCCTACAGTGTGATGCGCACCCTGACATTGTAATTGCGGTATCCTATGTACATGATCTATTCTGCTGATCAATGCCTGTTCATGTGTTGTGTTATCCTTTTAGGTGTGAGGGAATAGTTGTGGCTTGACATGCTGGGGTGTACACATGGTGAATCTTCACATGTGATATGTAGAGGAAACTGATGGTCACTTGATTGCACATGCATATATTGAGTGCATGTCCCTACTGACCAAACACTCGCACTATGATCCACTACATGTACAACCACCCTTCCATGTCCACATGTACGCTCTGTTTGCCTTCTGGTGCCCACTGTGTCCCTGCAGCACATGATCTATGACCAATTGTGGATCCTGTACATGCGTAATTTGCTTTTTGATGTGGTTTGTCGCTTAGATGTGATGCTCAGGGTGTGAATCACACACAATGGCTGTTCACTATGCTGTCCACTGAGCAGTGTGTTGCAGGATGTGGACACGGCACACAGAAGCTGCAGTGTTGATTTTGCAATGCACAATGTGCATGTAGGCAGGCATTCATTGTTATGTTACAACTACAACTGTTGGAATGCATTTGGGTATGGGAGGTTGTTGGTCAGTCATTTCATCTGATTCCATGCCAGGCATCAATGTCTGATGCCACTTTACATTTTTCACATGTCAATGTGTACCTTATTGGTACTGTGTTGATGTATAGCTATTGCTTGGCATGTGCTGTTGTGGTTTGGGAGGGTTTGGGTGACATTCCAGTGATAGCCATGGCCTGTTTTGCAGGTCTGTGTGATTCACACCTTCGATGTGTGCCTTCTGGTCACACAGGATTGCTTATGTTTAAGTAGCTAGGGATGCACACAATGTGGCACTTCCATGGCAACTTTCTCAAGGTGGTAAGGTTGTGACAGTTGAATAGAGTAGCTGCCCGCCTGAGCGGTCAACGCAGCGGAAGCGTGACTTGAGCACTCCGAATGTGCGCTCCACTATGGCCCTGGTTGCAATATGGGCAGCGTTGTATCTTACCTGGGGTGGTGTGGTGGGGTTCCGGATTGGCATCATCATGTGGTTGCTCAGAGGGTAGGCACTGTCCCCTGGAGAGGTGATGATGGTTGTGATTATTGGGGTTTGTGTATTTGTGTGTGTGTGACATGCATGCATGTGCACAGGCATTTGTACTCACCTAGGAGCCATGTGTCACCATACTGCCCAGCTTCCAGGGCCCGGCTCAGGGCAGACATTCTGTATATGAAACTGTCATGGGTGGAGCCAAGGTAGTTTGCATAGACAGAGGTGATGATTCCCTTTGCATCGCATACCACCTGCACGTTGATGGAATGCCAGTGCTTGCGGTTTCGGTAGATGTGCTCAATGGCCCTAGGTTGACGTAGGGCCACATATGTGCAATCTATGGCACTGAGCACTTTGGGAAGTGTGCCACCCTGTAAAAGTCCTGGACAACGGCCTGCCTTTCTGCGGGTGTTCTGGGCATGTATATGTGCCTGCGGACTGAGGGGCGTGCTGTCATGATTGCCAAGACCTGGTGTAGGCAGCGTGACTGCGTGGCCTGTGAGACCCCCCCACTATGGCAGTAGTCCGCTGAAATGACCCGGTGGCCAAAAAATGCAGGACATTGAGCACCTTCTCCAAGGGGCTCAATGCTTGGGAGCAGGGGGTGGGGGATGTAAGGTCATCTTCCCACTCCCTGACCAAGTCCAGGATGATACGAGGTGGAAACCTATACCTGCCGTAGACCTGGTCGTCAGGCATCCCAAAAAGGCTTATCTGGGGTGAAAAAATGCAGGCCCTGGCTATTGTCGTCCTCCTGCGGTGTACCACGATCAGTGCTGCGACAAATGGGGCATTCATCATAGCTGTATATACGTGTTTGTTGTTTGTGCGCAATTTTATACTGTGCGTGGGGACACTTCTGCCTGCCTTCGTGTGGCGGACGCGTTGACGCCTATGCACGTCTTTTGCTGTGCGCGGGTTTCCCATATTCGAATCCATGAATACGGGTTGTTCGCATGTGTTTTGGCGTTCCATGTAGTTCCCTGCAGTACTTCCCAGTTATGCCTTCTTTTTCACGTGTTATTCCCCATTCCGCGTGTTACGCCCACTGTTACGCCCACCTTTGTTGTGTGCGCCGTGCTATTTGTGCTTTCGCTGTGCGCGTAGCGCACGCCGTTTGATGACGTGTGCACCCGCGTTCGCCATGCACGGATTTGGTGCACAACCAGAGGAAAACACGCGCAACGACTTCCTTGAATCACATGCGTGCGCGTGCGCTTGCTTTCTCACACTTGCGCCTCCTTGCACATGCTTGCGCTGGGATTTTCGCCGCTTGAATCTGCCCTTAATGTAACAAACGAAGTGGGTGGTCCAAGGTTTCTGATCATACAACGTACATCTCTGTGACATCGGAACCAGTATTCTTTCGTACCACGCATGTTTGCAAACAGATTTGTAATGCTTGATTTTAAAACCTCAACTTTTTCTTGCACTTTTTGTATTAATTGTGTAGCTGACATATTTTGAAAGTGGGTTCCCGATTTCAATATGTGTGCAACTCCGTAACATAGAGTTGCTAGTTCACTTTTAAAGAGTAGGTGGAATATGTATTCCACATTTTATCTAAATCTGGGATCTTCAGAATACATTCGTAATGAGCGGTATTCTGATGCTGCTATCTGAGTGGATCTATCATCGTACCTTCATCCTTTGCCAGTAGGAAATAGTGGAGGAAAAGCAAGTGCTTCTATACTTTTTTCCCATACGCTCATTGGTGTTCCTTTGGTTTTTCGCATTTGGTATGTTTCTAGTGCATTACCTATGCTGTCATTAGAGTGTAATGGATGAATTGTATAATTGTCTAAAATATTGGATATTGCAGCAGGATCTAGAAGTTCAAATTGACCAGTTTCTGGTGACTCTTGAATTATTTCAGTTGTTTCACTTAAGTTTTCTTCAATATTTATTTCTTTGTAGTGTTCATTATTGTCTTTTAGATATTGCAAGGCTTGTCTAACTTTATGTAAGTCCACGAGTTGTTGCCAAATTATTTTGTCTTTTGTTGGTACACCATTTACTAAGACAATTAAAGATTGCTCTATTGGATGTTGCACTCCTAGAGTGTGCACATTTTCTGTCTGATCTAATGGTAAATACACTACTTTGCATGAATGCCTTTCACCAAATCAGCAGGAGGTAATGTTGCTGTTTTTGGTTGAACGTGTATTATTGCTTGAAATGGGTGCACTGTTTGAATTATGATGCTCTCATATACATTGAGTTTTTTCAGGGGTTTCGGTAGTGGGAATAATTCCAAGTTATTTGTGATAGCACGTGAAGGAGTTTGGTTGTTGTCAAGCTTTGTAGTGCAGTAACTGCAAAGTATTAAGGTGTAGGTTATTTCGTATTTGTTTTCTGCTAAAAGGTAGAGAGCTAATTCAAACCATTTGGAATCTTCATTGTCTTCTATTTTGTATGTTACGTCTACAGTTTTTTTGTTACTTTTGTAAAAGGTTCTGCGGCAACACAAACACACATGGTTTGGTACTTCAGCGGATGCACTTTTAAATGTTAATATTTCTTTTTTGTATGTGTGTAGTAGAAGGTTGCCATGTTCAGAATTGTTGCTAGTCGGTTGTAAAGCTATTGCATTTTTTAAGTGGCTTTCACTTCCAAAATCTTTTCTCTGGATACGGTCGATTTCTTCTTGTAGATCTTTGGGTGCACCATGTAGAAGAGTGTTATTTAAATTGGCTAGTTCTAAAGTAGGACTTTTAGCATTGTACAGTTTATAGACTACATTTCTTATAGTTGAATGATGTGTTCATATCATTTTGATATCATGGAAGGTGCTTTTGCAAATAGGTCCTGAAATGCAGGCTAATGAATGTCCTGGTAGTTCTGTGTATTTGCGTACTGTACAGGTATCCATATTTTGCAGTACTTTCATTTTGATTTTGTCTTTACCTTTCACATACTGATTGAGGAACTGGAGTAAAGATTTGAAAGATTTGTTGGGAATGTTACACATTGATGTGCACGGCCATTTGTATAGTGGACGTTCTGGTTCAGTCGAATGGAGAGGTAATTCTGAGTTTTCTGTGGATATTTTTGTAAGCAGTGTATTATTACTTTTTTCATAACCTTGTCCACTGCTAGGGATGGCAATTGTGTTTGTTTGGTTTTGTTTGTATGCTTCCTCATTGAAATATGGTTCTGTGGTCGTGGTGTGAGTCCAGTCTCCTCCACAGATATTTAAGAAGTTACTTTTGTTGACATTCCGTTTATTGAGAAGTTTTGTTTGTAGTTTAGAACTTAGTTTTGTTAGTGGTTTCATCCTGTTTAAAACTAAAATAAATAACTTCCCTTTGAGAAGGATTGCACTGTCTACGAGAGCTTATAGGATTAATTTTCTACAGTAGGTTTTAAGGGTTTTAAATGATTTCGCTCCTGTTTTTATAAGATTCTCAAGGACTCTGTGGCGGAACATTTTTTCTAAAATACTTTTTTTGGTATGGTTACTTGCTAGTATATGAAGATTTATAGGAGCAGTTTTAGCAGTAGTGGTGCCGAATTCTTGTTAAGCATGTTTTTTTTTACATTTTGATAGAGGAGGCAAAGTTTCTGTACTAGAAGCTTGTTTTTTTTTGCTAAATGACTGCATTAGCTGTTTTGTTTGAACGTTTCGTGCATACTCTGGTAGAGATGAATGCTTATTTTGGACACTTTTATTTTCATTTGCTCTATTTATGCGATGCTTTCTATGGACTTGCTTTTTGGTAGGCATTCTTTGGGGTCTGTTGAAAAAAAAGAAGGTATGGGTTGGTCTGTTTTGCAATGTATGTGTGCTGTGTGCATGCATGTATGCGTTTGATGGGAAAGATGTATGTGGTGGTGTGTGATTGTGTATTAGGCAGTTACAATGAGTTGGGAAGGCTATTTTTCTGTTTGTGTGTTATTACTCTGCGGTTCAGATGAGAGTAGAAAGTGAGCTAGTCTTGAGGAGAAGCATTAATAGTAAATGTAATGGTATAAAATTAAAACAGTTATTTGTTTTGTAGTACTAACTTTCTAAGGGTTGAGTATGTTATTTGTGTTCCAAATAAATGGGGATCGGTGTGCCATTCTGCCTGCTAATCTTTGTTTAATAAATGTGGATTTGTGGCTGAATGGTTCAGAAATCAATGTTTTTTTGGTGCGCAAATTACATGAATGAACCACATAGGCCCTCATTACGACACTGGCGTTGGACCATGGTGCTAATAGCACCATGGTCCATGCCGGTAACTTATGACTCCGCCATTGCGGAATGGGCAATTACCGCCCCATTCCGAGGTTGGAGGGGCGGTAATTCCCCATACCGCCATGGCCCTTCCCCATTCCCATTTTTGCCCCATAGGGCTCAATGGGAATGGGGAAGGTGCTAAGTACGGTGCCGCAAATTGCGGCACCGTACTTAGCACCAAGGTCCCTTTGCGGGTTGCAAAAAGCAGGCATTAAATTCTCCAAACCACAAAGGGACCTCGTAATCAGGCGTTAAGGGTTTAACGGCGCCACTTTTTTACGGCGCCGTTAACCCCTTAACGCCTGGGTTGTAATGTACTTACTCTTTTTTTGTGTTATGAGCAGGTTTCTTCGGATATGTTGTTTGTAGTTTAGATGCTGCTGATTTTCAGGAGAGTGGTCTTCACTGCAATTGTAAAAGGAAGAATTTAGTAATTTTTTGTGTTTATAGCACTGATGTTAATGTACATGTTGAAGTTTTTGTGGTAGTATTCTTGTTTGATATCTGAACATAGTGTATGCATGCATTTCATTTGACTATGTGCAGCCTTTATATGTCATTTACAGTATGTTAGTTCAACATGCTTTGCAAATGAGTAGAATTTTAAGTTCATGAAATTCACTTGTTTTTTCACAGCTGTGTTGTAGATAGCAGACAGGTTTGGAAGTGATAGTTAATTATAGTAGATGGCAAACATTTGAATAATTTCATATTATAACTAGACATACCAACAATCGGGAGCACCTGAGAGGGAGATTTCACCACAGCAATCGGGAATGTTTATTTTTCTCATAATTTAGGCGGGAGACAGTAAAAAATGGTGACATTTTTCAATGAAAAATTGAGAGTCTCGCGCGTAAATCGGGAGGGTTGGCATGTATGTATGGGTTATGCGGGCGACAGTAAAAAATAGTGCAATTTTTAAATGAAAAATCGTGAGTCTCACGCTTAAATCGGGAGCTTTGGCATGTATGTATAGGCTATGCAGATTTAGTGGCATTACTCTGTTTATATGGAATCATAAGAGTTGTACATGTACTCTGAATAAAATATGAATACCTGTACTTTGTAATCATGCATGTGGATATGAATGGAGCTGAAAGTACACATTTTCGAGACTTGTGCAGTAGTTTTTGTAGTAGGTGCTTTGCAATGATATGAGACTTGTATTCAGAGTGATCAACAGTACATTTGAAGTGCAGAACTCTGATGATGGAGTTAGATGTAGAGTTCTTGGATGTGATTGGTGGATGATTGTGTGACTGCTTAGCTGTATCCAATGAGGGAATGGAACCGAGAGTGATGTGGAAAGTGTTGAAGGGCTGGCTAAGAGTTACGTGCCACGCAGACACAGCGGCTGTCCGCGGGCAGGGCATGCCACATACAGGGTTTTGCAGCAAATCCAGCATGGAAAGCAGATTGTAGGGATCAGCCAATCAGATGTTGACATTGTTGATTTGTGTAGAAAGAGAGTGTGTGTAGTGAAGATGGCAGAGGTGTAGAAAGTCAGGGTCTTGGTGCTCGGAGATAGGTTTGTCCATGGTTTACAGCAGTATTCTCAATGCAGGCATGTGGCAAACAATTTCGATGTTAGAGGAGTGGAGGTGGTGTTGAACGCTCTGCCTGATTGCAATGTAGAGGCAATTCTCCAAGTTTGTGAAGTTATGCTTAGGATGAACAGTCCCCATCTGGTAGTTTTGTACTACGGTGCTTTCCATTTGGGCTACGTGAGTTCCCATACTTTGTTTGCAGATTTGGAACAGTTGGTTCAAGCAGTAATCAACATCTGTCCAAATGTGAAAATATTTTTTTCTGGATTACTAACTAGAGCAATATGGGACAATAGTTCTGTTTTTTGTCCTCAGCAAAACATTGCTACGTCTGCAATCAATCGAAGCATGCGTGCTTTCATGCTAAGAGCTGGTATGTTTTTCTGTAACAACGAGAATATTGTATCGAGTATTGCTGCTTATTTTGAAGCAGATGGTGTTTCTTTATCTTTTTTGGGAAATGCCATGCTCTTTTGGAATGTAAGGGTTGCTTTGGAACTGGTTATGTGAAGATTGTAGTTGTAAAATAATAAGAAAAAAAATGTTAAAAAATACAAAATAACAGGTGTCTGTCAGGCATCTGCAAAAACCCCCCCAAAAAAACGGCTCTTTTCAGAGCCCACCTTAAAGGGGAAATGAGGAACACTATTTAAATGTACATTCACCACGCTCAAATCTTCTATATGTCTGCAGTCTATGGACAGTGCGTATTACATACAGGGATTCTGGGGTGGAGAGGCATGCAAATGAGAATGAGCGGAGCTAGGAATTGGTCAGTAAAGTTTGTGGGTGTGTTGTGTAAGGAGAGATTTAGTGAGTACTTCTTTTTCCTGAGAGAAGAACAGATAGCTATGGCTGTGTGTTTACGAAAACAAATTATCTGGATTTTGGGAGACTCATGGATACATTGGTTGGAGGTGCATGCAGAAAGTTGTGGTGTATCTGCAGATCTTGGATTCCCTCATGTGGAAATGAACTGGCATGGAGTGCGTGGAATGAAGTGGCTGGATTTGCTACCTCTCTGTGCTACTTTACAGACAGAGCATCATCCTGACATAATTATAATTCATTGTGGAAGGAACAGTTTAGGACATGTGTCTGGAATTTCTTCGCAATTTGCAATGAAAGAAGGACGTGAGAAGGTCATGGACATGTTTCCAAATTCCCAAGTAATTTTTTCTCGTATTGCACAAAGACAAATGTGGCTGCGTTCTTCTTCATTTGGTCCACAAATGGAGAAAGCGAGGCGCAATGTCAATAAGGCTGTTTGTGCCTTTCTAAGAGATGTTGGCATGTCCTCTTTTCACAATGAAAATATTATGTTTCATAGCACATTCATTTTTCGCAGAGATGGAGTACATCTTACATATGCTGGCAATCACATTTTTCTTATAAATGTACAAAATGCATTGCAACCTTTTTTGGAATTACAATCATCTATTTTGCTTTGGATGTTGATGAATCCAAGTTTTTCAAACACACAAAACACCACCAAAAGGCTCTTTTCAGAGGCAGCACTTACTCCCAGAGAGAAGAGCATTGGTTTTGCTAGGGCAGCACTCCAAAATTGTATCCTTCCTTTAAAAGTCTGTGGACTTTTAAAAAATGCACATGTGCCTGCACTATTTATTTGATACTTCTATTTTTAAACTGTGAAAGGTAGCTCTGAAAAGAGCTTTTTTTTATTGGCTTTTTTACACACAACACACTAGGAGAGGAGGGGAAAGGAGGGTGAGAAAGGGACACCAACCACAGGGATAAGAAAGGGCAGGTGGAGAGAGGACGATGTAGGGTGGGCCTTATTTAGGTAGGTATCAGGTCTTCTGGTGGTCCGTGCCCGTAGTTTCGAAAGAACTTCGAAGACTCTTCCCCCCTGCAGAGTACTGTGTCGCAGTACATACACAATATTGTGACCCTCGAAAGGTAAGGGTCAACAGCATCGCGAATGGCTTGTGAAGCAGCTGGAGGGATGTGCTCTCCCACAAGCATGTCTCTTGTGGTGAGAGGAGCAGAAACTGAGGATGTTGTAGAGGAACTCAACCTACTACGTTCATCACAAGGTACAACCTTGCGATCGTCCCCACCGTGGAATGAAGTTAGGATGTCGTACCAAAGCTGTACGAACCACGTCTCCCACGACTCAGCATCAATTTGCACTGGTTACAGGTGACCTTGTTTGCATGTGCTTTTGGTACGTTACCATAAACGGTAAACAACCACCACACCCAAGACTTCCGGCGAGTGCTGGTAGTAGGGAGTTCCTCCACCTCTTTCTCTTCATCTTCTTCATCCTCGTTCTCTACATCATCATGCGTGTTCCTTGGGGAAGTGGTGGTGGTGGACAGTTTGGGGGCAGTGCTGAGGCTGATGTAGCAACAGCAGCAATGGATGCCATTAGGGTTGATGAGGTAATCGCAGCTAGAGCAGTAAAGGCAGCAAAAGTCAATCTGCAATAGCCAGAAGTACAATGAAGATCAGCTCTGGGGTGTGGCCTTTTATAGGGGAGGAGGGGTGCACCTCGAGAACATATCGAACACTCAAAAGCATTAAAAAAGTTACAAAGAATATATGTGGAAAGCCAGGGCCATTGTCTGAGAAATGTGAAATGGTGATTTTTTACTGTCAAATAATTTGGATTGTCTGAATAAGTTCTTTTAAAGTGTTGGTCAAGTGGACAGAGTCTGCAAATTAGGACACACGCTGAGCATGGGTGTGGTCACATGATGATGTTGGGAACTCGTCCGCGAAGGGAACGGGTGTCCGCAGGACAGCAAATGCACAGGAGCAGTCCTGCGCATGCGCGCCGTTGTTCTACAGACAGTGTTCGGGTCCTGAAACTAATTAAAAGTGCGACACAAGTGAGACGGACAGTTATAGACAGGCGTGATGTTCGCAGGACTTACGGGTATGGTGCACATGTGCGTAGATATTCTGCAGACTGTACGGCCAGGTATAGTGTCCTTAAGACACTTCCATTTTGTTTGACTAGGGATATCACAGACACAGCACCTGTTCTACGGACAGTTCCATCTTGGTTGCGAACAGTACGGACAGGTATAGTGTCCTTAGGACACCCCCATTTTGTTTGACTACGGACATCCCGGACACCTGGTATGTTCTAAGAACGGTTTCATCTTGGTGGCAAACGGTGCAGAGAGGTATAGTGTCCTTAGTACACTCCCATTTTGTTGATTTACGGACATCCCAGACAGCTGGTGTGTTCTAAGAACAGCTCCATCTTGGTTGCGAATGGAACGGACAAGTGTGGTGTCCTTAGGACATCCACATTTTGTTAATTATGGACAGGCCGGACACATGCACTGTCTGCTGACATTTGGATTGTCTGAATACGTGTTGGTCAAGCGGACAGAGTCTGCAAATTAGGATTGGCTACTATTATTACTATTTTTTTTTTTAAAAGCAATGAGACACAAAGAATTTCATTAAAAGAAACATAACTTTTTTTTATTATATACATATACATAAATTAAGAACGAGAGGGGGAAGCAGAAACTGATACAAAAACAGGGGGATTAGGGGTTTGGAGAGGATGGATGGGAGGGGATGAAGGAATGGAAGTCTCATCAAAACGTTTATCTTGTTCACGGTTTGGGGATAGTTCACTGGGACATGGAGAGGGGGCACAGGTACAGGTGGGACAATGGTAATTATTTTTTTCTTTTATGTGGTCCTCCACTAACTGTTTCAAACTATTGACATTTTTCTTAAGCATGTCTACTTTCTGTTCAATGCGTGCGAGAGTCTTTTCCTATGTGTCTTTTGGAGTAACATTTTCAACGTTTGTATGGTCTGTAAAAAATAAAGATATATATGTTGAGTACACATTAGGTAATGATTATTAATTTCCTTGTATAGACAAGTCACTACCATTATTAGCACTGTCTTCAGACATTTCCTCATGTGGAAAATGTTCTTCCACCCACTCTAAAGTACTGCACATTTCTGTGTGAAAAACAAAAATATATTAATTATACTGTACCTTATACAAAAAGTAGAGAAATATGTAAAAAACATGACGTTTACTTACTAGTTTCTGGTAAGTTGTATTCGTTGTGTTGTGTAGGTCTACTGTTGCTTCCAGCTCTGCAGTTTCTGTGAGGTAATTATGTTGCAGGTATATCTTTTTTGTTCTGTATAATCCATTTTATTACATATCATACTTCAATGGATGGTTGATGTGTTAAATATGTAGGTTCCACTGCTTATTTATTAATATATATAATGTGTATATGTGCTGCTTTTTGAACTTGCGTAGTGTTTATATGGTATGATGGAACAATTTCAGATACCCCCTGCATATTTGGGTAGTGTTGGTGTCCGTGACCATCCGCGGACATCAAAATCATTAGCGGGGTTTTCGGTATGTTCCATGTTACTTGTATATAAAATAAAGGAACCCTACTAAACATCTATCAAATTTACACTATGAAAATGTATATTTAGTAAAAAAACGTTGTTAAAGAGACATTATGGTTAAGTTGCGCTACTAAAAACCTATGAAATTCAGTAAAAAACTTTGTTAAAGGGACGTTATGGTTCCAAGTAAAACTGAAAAACCCCTGAAATTCACCAGTTGTGGTAAGCTAAGCAATCATAACTCGTGCCCCCACCATGCACTGCTAAGACGAACACCCAGGACATCAAAGATGACATCACAAATGTCATTGATGACATCACTGATGACATCACATGTGCATTTACCTTTCATGAAAAGTCTGTACAAGGGATTCTTATTGTAATGTTAATAAAAAAGTGTCAAGGATCTTTGGAATAAATATCATGAGGTATGTAGTGCATTAAGTAATGCATTCATCCAAATAGCATAGTATTATGAAGTTTTTTCCAATATACTAAGGTACATATGTAGTAACATAGGCATAGTGTGCAGCAGATAGGATGAAGATGCAATATTAATAACCTTGCCATGTTAAATACAAAAATTATAAATGCTTTCTTATTAGAGTCTTGCATACTGTGAAACATTTAATAAGTACCTAATCAAACCCACTTACTACATTATTGCATTACTGCATACAAAACACAAACAGACAACAACACATACAAATAGAGCATATAGAGGGAAAGTGAAGTAAACAAAAATACAGCAGTATTCCCGACAATCTAACCTATCTGATGGTCTTCATGCACAGAAAGATTGCTCTGCTTCAAAGCTACTACTTCCCTATGTATAACTATCACATAGTGTGTCTACACCCTAAGGAAAGTAGTGTAAGTGCAATGTATACAAATATGAGCATAGCCAGGGAAAGTACAGTAATAAAAAAACAACAGAACTATAAGACAGTGTTGATAACCTTACTAATCGTCTTCATAAATAGAAAGCATTGCTGTCTTCCAAGTCTGTGTTTTCTCCTTTGTATATGTTTCATATGCTGTGAGTGGACCCTAAGTGAATTACTGTAAGAATATATTTGAAGTATAAGTCTATAAATATAGTACTTTGTACTATAGTATAGTGAATTTTTAGTTCCTGACTGTTACTGGCCTAGATATATCAGTAAAGGAAAAAAGAGTGAGCCAGACATGTGATGTCATCAGTGATGCCATCAATCACATTTGTGTTGTCATCTTTGATGTCCTGGGTGTTAGTCTTAGCAGTGCACGGTGGGGTCATGAGTTATGGTTGCTTAGCTTACCATAACTGGTGAATTTCAGGGGGTTTTCGGTTTTACTTGGAACCGTAACGTCCCTGAATTTCATAGGTTTTTGTTAGAGCAACTTAACCATAACGTCCCTTAAACAAAGTTTTTTCTTTCAATATACCTATAATCACCGTTTGTGATTTGCACCAGATTTGCCACTACACCTGATTGATAGGCACCAGAGACCAGACTGATAGATAGCTGGGCTGAGGGAGAGAGAAGTGTGTCTGAACTTTGCTTTATTGTATATGATATGCCACAGAGCACACACCACTATCAAGGGCTAATGTTAACTGAGTCTCTATAGTACCTCCATGGTCATGGCATGTGCCTGGTCAAACTATCCTGCTCTGCTACAGCCCTAAAGAAGTTGACTCCAATATATTGCCTCATGCTTGGCACAGGGGAGAAACGGTAGTGTCATATCATCTTTTGGCTTTAAACACCTGGACATAGTTGCATGTTTGCACACCATCTATTCCTAGCACAAGCCATGTTGTGCTGGATCTGCAGGCTATCATTGTGTAGTTCCCTCTGTAGGCAACCAGATGGCTTCCCCCGCAAGTAGCCTTTGGGCCTAGCGTGCATGCCACTTCTACATCAAAGAATAGACACCAGACTGATCACTTTCAACAACTTTCAAGTACATGTTGCATGAAGCCACCAGTACACCAACGGAACATGGCCCCTGTGTCTGAGACAATTCTCAGAGGATAAACCTACTGTGAAGAGGAACACCAGATTTGGGCAGACCCGACCAACCAGATGATCCATTACTGGAGAGCTCCTAACTGGGAGAAGCAAGGATGCATCATCAAGTCTGTGATGTTCTATGAGGCGGGTCATCTAGGTGTTCAGTCCCATGCATCCAGAACACACAGTGACTTTTACCAATGTGAGGGATCAGTAATGTGAGGCAGACAACCGTTTTTCAGGATTTATCAACATATGCCATTTTATTAAAGATGATATAATAAAAAATGCCCCACTATCCCTACTCTGCTGAGCAATTCCTAGTGTGAAAAAATCTAAGGGAACGCACTCAAATACATGATATCTGGCCCTCACACTAAGCAACAAAAACAAAGAAAATACAATACAACATGACATGCCCAAGATTCACTGTGTCTGAATGACCTACTGTGCTGGGTAATTCCCTTCAACAGGATTCAAGGTCTCCTCTGTTAATGTTCAACCAAAGAAAGTAATGTTTCGAATCAGTTCTTGATATTTCAAAGTCAATATAAGAATCTATAACCAAATTCCAAAGATAGCAAGTTTCTTCTCCTGGGTGAAATATCCACTTTCAACTTCCACCAAATAACACCAATGGTAATTGCAACCACAACAATTGGTCACTTCCTCAAGCAGACATGCCACAGTTCAAGCAGTTAGTATTCTCTTGGTTACAGTTTTAGAATTCACAATGGTATATTTGTCAGGATGTCTTCTTTGTGCTGCTGCTCCCACTTCAACAACATCACGTCTACTTAATTATAAAGACAATCACTTCTGTCTCAAAGCATTCCACTTGGTCTGGACTACTACAATGTTGCATCCATTGACAACCAGATATACCATCACTATTTCAGTACTCAAATCTACTACCACAGCTTCAGTGTATTGTACTTCTAGATAGGCTTTGTCAAGATACACTTCAAAGAATTTCAACAACTTCAAGCAGGCAAGGCACACTTCTTCTGATCAACTGTCTTTAATCGGGGTAGCCTGTTTGCCTCTTGTGTCTGTCTGCCACAGTAATAACCTCGGTTTGGCCGTGAGGCTCATTTCCCTGTGTCCTCCACAGTCTCTGGCACTACAGGTTGTCAACTTCAAAATTGTCTTTACAAGCAGCCAGTTTCCCTTCCCCAACTTTACCTGCACCTTTCTGCCAGTTATCAGCCAGAATGATTACCCAGAAGTCATGGTGCCACTCTCTCAGCTTCAGATAATACTTCCACAGTTGTATCTTAGCCCAATAAACTTATCAATTTCACAATCCATTTAAATTGCTTCTTAACTTTGAGAAAGGTTGGTTTCAGTGTTTATATGGAGAGCCTCTTGGCTTTGGCAATGCTTGTTCTCTTCTTCAATATTTATATACTTTAACTTCTTAAGAGTGAAAGGTATGCCATGTTTGAATAAAGAATAAAATACAGTATTTCTTTGGAAATCAGAGTTAGGCTCATGCAACCACTACTTGATATAGTTTTCAAGGTGTAAAGGTTGGTGTATTCCCATGAAGTGCCAGGCTATTATGCGAGTCTATGCAAAAAATGACAAGCATACTCGTCCTTGGCACTTAATACCCCACTTAAATGCCAAGTGTGAGTATTCTCGTCCTTTTTGCATAGACTTGCATAATAGCCTGGCACTTAAGGGGACTTTCGTTACTCACGCAAATAGTCACAAGAGTGCACATTATTGAAATGCCGAACACTTTTGGCCAACAGCCTTTAAAAGTCCGGGCTACTGGAGAAAGAAGCATCCGTGCAGTGCTAGAATGGAAAGCGTGGGAGTCATTCTGCATCTACACTTTGTGCAATCCCACAAACATTATCAATCTCGGCCATGGGAAATGAAAACATTCCAGTTGGGACGCAGCAATTTAAGTGGAGGACAATTACTGACACAAGGCCACATGTTTACATGTTTGCTTTTGCAACATAACGGGCCATTATGTACTTGTTTAGAAAAATAACCATTTAAGGGTTGATAGAAAAAGATCGGATTGATAATCGAAGCAAACAATGTATTTTTTCTGTGGAAAATAAAGATATACAGAGGTAATCATTTTCCAAAAATTAATGTTCCGGATGGTTCTGTAGAGGTCACGTGCACTTGCAAAAAACAAAACTATATATACAAAGGTGGAGACATGTCGAGGTATGATAGAATGGACGACAAGCATCTGGCAGAAAACGGGAACATGCGAGGGACCTATTAGAGAACAGACTAGTTAATGGAAAAGGCAAGCCATTTGGTTTTCCGCTGAACGAAAGTTAGGGCAAAACTTTATTTTGAAAGCAAGGTGTAAATCCGGCCATACGACTGAATGTGATTGGAAAAGGAACAAAGGGATTGCAACAAATGCCACATAGATTCATTAGACATGAAAAAGCAACAAAAGGAAGAGCATTTATGCTGGAATGAGCAGAAGCTGGGACCATCACGCTCCGTTTGGAAGAATGTTACGGATCGATGTTGCCCCCTTTTGTCAGGAGTGATGAAAGGACTGCAGTGAGCTGCGCACCGCTGGAGCCTTGTTTCCACTTGCACCAACAGGGCAGAAAGGCCTATCGACAGGGATGAGAGTTATTGATCTCTCAAAGGACAGCTGCGCGCGGCTCTGGAGTAGCACGACCTTCGAGAACCTTTGCAGGCAGTAGCGGTGCATGTAAAATCACAGGAGCTCAACGGATGCTGACAAGCCGGCATCAAGGGAGGGAAAGTGACAACCTGCACAGAAGCACATCAGTTGACACATTACAAGAACATGCTGTAAATGAGAGCGGCAATGACTGCTGTGGGCTTATCACAGAGGCCAAAAAGGATGTGTTAGAAAGAAACGTCAGCTGGGCTGGCTAGGAGGTGACACAGCTGATGAAGTGACACAGTCTCTCTGCTGTGAGTCCGATAAGAGAAGGCGCCTCTGTAAATAACGCGGTTGTTTGTGACAATTCCAGTAAAAAGGTGATGTGTGTCCCTTGTTAATGTGTCTATAAATAGCGCTTGGGTGAGTGTCGATTGGAGGAGTCTGAGGAATCTTCGAGAGCAGAACATGTCTTCATTGCTTCCTTCATTCCTCGCACTCAATAACCATTTTTTTCTGGGAAAACATAAACCGGTTTCGCATCTCGCAGGGTTCCCTGGCCATATATGAAGTCAATTAATAGCCAAGCGATGAACCTCACTGACAGACAGTACAGTGGTCTGCTTTCATGTAAAGGTGCTTTAATTTTTCGAAGCTGTAACAAAAGGGGACATATCATAGAGAAAAAAGTCAAAGGGAGCATTCCAGCATGAACTGTGACGCCTTGACTGGTGTGCACAGGAACATTAGCAGCCCTAACGTTAGCATGCCACGTAGTTACAGTAAACAAAATCACTTTTTGATGTGGCTACCATCTGTTAATATTGCCCAGCTCAAAGACACATCTTTAATCTGCTGGCGAAGGATTGCAGACTGAGCACGTGTTTGGCATTGCCATTTGCAGGCTGGACGCATATTCCACTAGAAAGAGAAAACATATACATCAACAAACGGTTTTGATTTATGTTTTCATTTTTATCGAGGGGAAGGCAGAGTTCCACGCAATAAATAATGTTCACAATTTACATAGCAGGCACTACAAAGTGAACTGCCACTTGATTCTGCAATAATAGTTTTGTAACTGTGCTCATTTTCCAACCAATGAAACGGCAATGTAAGTTTACCATGTCTGGTTCCTTGATTCGATCATGCCAGGTGGAGGATATGCATATCCCCGTCCACTAGAACACATTGAATGCTTCACCTGACTACTAATTTGATGATCCAAGAATGATGAAACATTGCTTGTCATTGCAGTACTACTGCATAGGGATGTGTTGTATTATCTTATGTGCCACATAGGTCAGCATTTTACCTAGTTAACAGTACCAGGCTCTGGGATACAATGAAGTTTTTGGGTTGCCTGGGCTGGCTGCTTAACATAATCCAGAAGCTCAGCGAAGATACGGGTGCTAGAGTTTCTCTGGCTAATGATGGTAGTGTGACCGCGTCCTTGCAGTTACACAGGGGAGTCAAGCAAGGTTGTGTGTTGGCTCCACTGTTATTCAACCTCTATTTAGCAAACCTGTCAAGAACAGATGTTGGCTAGTTTTAAACTGTCCCAGAAGGAAGATGAGAATCACAAGCATGTTATATGCTGATGAGCTCATTGGCTTTGACCATACTTTCTCTGGATGCATATCTATGTTGGAGGAGCTGGTTAAACATGCACATGAGAATGATCTTGTAATCAATATTGAGAAGAACAAGACAATATTGACCACTTGTAAGAAAATCAACAGAGTTGTGTTGACCTCCACAATGGGAAACATTGATTACATGGATTATTATCCGTAATTAGGATGGAGATGTGTGTAGTGGTCAATTACACTCACATTACAGGAACTAAGAAAAGAAAAGCTAGCATATCAATCTATATATTCTGTAAGTTTGCGCACCAGACCGCAAGTTGTTCTCTTGAGGGAATATTAACCTTACATAAACCATGCTTCTGTCCTGTTATTTTATACAGACTTGAGTCACTAAGAATGATAGACCTAAATTGGCCCAATCAAGTGTAGACAGCATTCTAGGGGAAACTTAGACCTTCAGTATCCAAGGAACTCCTGCATCTGGAACTAGGACTGAACTCATTAGGTGGGCTAGTGCAGAGGAAGAGAGGTGAATTATACCTAAAGTCTAAACCAGCACCAATATATCATCTCTTGAAAATGTTGGGTATCATTTCTATCCCGGGTGCTGAGCACTCCATCTTGTTTGTCGGTGAGTGTTTCTTCAGTGTCTGTCTACCTTCTGTTTCCTGCCCTCAAAACCCCCATTGGCTGGCTTGCATTGCTTTGTGAGTGTGGACCTAGTCCAGCGCTCGTGACCCTCTCTGCACCATTTCCATCTTGTGTGCTGAGGAAATGGTAACTTAACCATCTATATTGCCTACCTGCAGCCTGCAGGATAGCAGTGACTCCATTGTGTTTGTCCGTAAGTGCTTCTTCAGTGTCTTTCCCCTTCCTTTGTACCACCCCCACCCCAATTGGCTTTTGTTCGCTTTTATCTGGGCACCTAGAGAAGCCCCTACCATGGCTGCCCCTGTGGCTAATGACCCCGAGGCCAAGGACAGCTCCTGTGTTTTGCAGTCCCAGTTTGTGTCTTCTGCTGTCCGCCAGGGAAGCAAGATGCCTGCAGCCGTCAACCTGCTGTGACAAATCAGGAAATTTGAATCAGGATGTTTTACATTGCTGCTGTATTTAAAAACTAGGCCTTTTGTCCCCCTTTTAGGAAAGTTGAATCTGGGTATTTTACATTGCAGCTGTGTTTAAAAACGAGGCTTCCCCCTTCCCTTTTAGAAAAGTTGAATTTGGGTCTTTTACAATGCGTTTGTGTTTTAAAACAAGTAATTTGTCCCCTTTTTAGGAAAGGTGACCTGGGTGTTTTCCATTGCTGCTATATTTAAACACAATAAGCCTCTTTCCTCTTTTTGGGAAAATGGAATCTGGGTGTTTTACATTGCCACTGTGTTAAAAGCAAGGCCTTTTACCCCCTTTTACGAAATCCTATTCTGGGTGTTTTATATTGCTGCTGTGTTTAAAAATTAGACTTTTTTTCTCCCTTTTAGAAAAGTTGAATCTGGGTGTTTTATAATGCTTATGTGTTTAAAAACGAGTCATTTCACCCCTTTTAGGAAAGTTGAATCTGGGTATTTTACATTGCTGCTGTATGTAAACACTAGGCTTTTTTCCCCCTTTTGGGAAAGTGGAATCTGGGTGGTCTACATTGCCACTGTTTTAAAAACAAAGCATTTTAACCCCTCTTAGGAAAGCTGATTCTGGGTGTTTTACATTGCTTCTGTGTTTAAAAACTAGGCGTATTTTCCCCCTTTCGGAAAAATTAATCTGGGTGTTTTACATTGCTGCTGTGTTAAAAACAAAGCCTTTTTCCATTTTGTGAGTCACTTGTTTCTCTTCCTGTGTCTTCCCTAATGTTGTGACCCCACCCCTCCCCTGCTGCGTATTCTGTGTTGTGTGGCGCTGGGCTGTGTATCTCTCTCTCTCTTCTCTCACACCCTTCTCATCCCACCTTCTCCTTCGCACCCTCTATGGTGCTCTCCATTTCTCCCATCTTTTCTAACTGCTACTCCATCTCAATTAAATCCCTCTCACTAGGTCTGTAAGGAAGAAGTTCAAGAGGGACATCATGGTTGCCAACCCTGGCCTCCCATTCGCTGATACCTATATCAGTGTTTGCTCCAGACAAACTCTCACCAACATCCTCTTTGTCATTCCCTCACTGAACCTATCGACCTTCATGTGGTCTTGGCTATCTCTCCTGTCTCCTCCTCTCCCATCAATGGTGGCACACAGTGGGTGGTCCTCTTGGCCTTCTTCCATTCCTCTAAAACCATCATTAATGTCTACCTGAATTGCACCGTCATGGTCCTTGGCACTCATCCCAATCTCCTACTTTTTGAAAGGCATCTCCTGCATCTTATAAACATCCTTCCTTCTCCTGCTACTCCTACTAGCATCTCTCTGGCGTCTGCCACCTCCTTCTTCTGCTTCTCACAGGCACCTTTCTCCTTCTCTATTGTCACCTTGCCACCATCTAATATCACCTCTGGCCACCCTTGGGCACCTCTGCCCCTTCTGCTGGGTGTACCTCAAGCCTGTACCCCTCCCCAGAAGTCTTTCAAATGTGGCAACTGTGGGATAAATTTGCCAGCCCCTTCAGAAAGCCACCTACAACAAAAACCACATTTGTTCTGTTCTATCTTGCTGAATACTAAAGCTGCACACGTGACACCCAAGACGGCTTTGCTATTTACTCTTGATTTCATTTTTCATAAAGTTATGCCCTTCAAGAAAACCCCTCCTGGCACGTTTTATTTCTGCTGAGTATCAAAAAGTGAGGCAAAAACATTCCCAGAGCTGCTGATGTACAGGGAAACTTTGGATTTTGACTGACACAGGGCTTGAATTTACTTTTGGAAACAAATTAACCCACACAAAGTACTTCAAAAGAAGCCTTCTCTCTCTTGCTATATGTCAATTACAAATAACCCATTTTCCAAGGATATCCCTGTGTACAGAAACCGACCAGAGCTATAAAAAGTCTTCAGATAGTAAATGTGAACCGCATTTTGTGAAATGAACATGAGGAAAATAATGAAACTGTGTAAGCCTGCTTTTGTAAAGCAGTGAAACGACATTGTGAAAACTAAATGGGAAATAATACTATGGCTCACATGGAATCGCAACTGCACATTCACGAAGAGGGGCTGCAAAGACATCGTATGTATATTGTGATCTGTTTTTTTCCCTTTAAAAAAAGAACTTCAACAGCCTGGCTGCATTTCCTGACAGACCAGTTTGGTTAACAGGCCAATGTCACACCTCTTTGTGAACTGATACTGCCAGGGTAGGGGCCCTGTTCTATGGACCTGACAAGTGTGATAATTACAGGTTGCCTCAGACTGCATGGCAGAAATGCTCCCAAGAACAAAGGGAGAGGCAAGCCCTGGGTTTGCCTCAGAAGTGTAAGTTCCCTTCCATTCAAACTGGAGAACTTCAAAGGGGAAGTCATGGCTACCTATGTGCAAGTTGACCAAGGGAAGACATTTGACTGGGGGGTTGGAAAGACCAACCACATTTGGGGACAAATCCAGCCCATTTTATGTAAAGACCTTTTCATATTAAGACATCCATTTCAATAATCTGAATAAGCAGTAATGTGAGATTATGACAGTTTTGATGTCATTTTTGAACAAGTAAAATAAGACTATGTGCATCTTCCTGGCATGTGGTGGTCGTGAATGGCAGTTAAAAGGCATTTTGGGGGAAAGTGTAAATGGCAAAGATACTACATTTGGAGAACATATGCCAGACACTATTATGCTTATGTGTAGCCATTTGAAGGATTTTAGATAACATGTTTCTCCTGAAAACTGCAAAATGGTGCCCAAAGGGCAAAGCAGCATTGCACAGATTTGATGTTTGAACCAGAATATTCCTTATGAAGTATGGGATCAGCCTATCTAATTTTTATAATGTTGACAATTGTAAATATAAAGCTGTATTCCATATCTCCTTTTTGTGAAAAATTAGGTTTGTGGGACAAAAGGAGTCATAAAGGCATACACCTAAGGGGAGGCCACTTCCTTCAATCCAATCAGCTCAGCGGAAGGTGGCGGACAGGAATAGCCTGACCCATCCTAAATCAAGAGGTATGTCCAGATTATTTCCGCCCACATTGAAAATTCTCTGATGTCATTCTGCCTATATAAGAGCTAAGCAAGGAGGCATAGGGAGATTCGAGACATTCAAAAATCCTGACATTCAAAATTCCCCCTGCAAGATTCCAAGACTTCAGAACCACCGATCCTGATCCAGAATCACCTATCCTGATCCAGATCTAGGCAGAACCACCCATAGAGATCCAGGCAGAACCACTAATCCAGGGAGAAAAGAGGAGAGACTGCTGATCCCCTTTGGGAGAATCCAGAGACCAGATCCCTTTTGCCCAGCTGTTCCCATAAAGGAGAGCCCAACTGCTGCCCAAGTGACCAGATCCTTGTCCTGCTGTCCTGAGACCTGGCTGGCTGTCCAAACTACCCCATTCAAGTGCATTTTGTAAGTATCACCCTCCCCATACCAAAAAGATGCACACTCTGCTATGTTACCTTGCATTCTGCCCAAACCCTATGAAAACCCCATAAGAATCCTAGTAGCTTCCCAAATTGTTAGCATCCTCTGTTTACCCTGTCCTTAGAAGACTGTGTGTTATTCTAGAGGTCTTACCATACTTCTTTTCAAATCAGTTCATCTATCTGTGTAAGTCCTTAGCACAATTGGTGTGATAAATTAATTAATTCCCAAATAAGGAGGTGCACAGTGTGGATTGGGCAAAATTGCAAATTAACCTCCTTGCGTGCAGTGTCTTTATTTAATAATCTAGCCACTACAATACAGTCTCAGTAGAACAGATCATGTTTGCCCGTGTAATTGCTTTCATCATAAAATCTGATTTTCATTTCCTATGAAAAAACCCATACGGTCACCCCATAAGAGTTTTCCCTTCACTTTATTCACTTATCTGCCATGTGCCTTTTGTACCTCATCAGAAAAAACAATTTCCAATTTTGATTGTTTAATCAATTTCCTTAGCTGTTTGCTTGTTTAAGTCAGTGAAAAATAAGAAATTGCAATTCTGCCACATGTGATTTTTGCTGCAGTGTTTTCCTTTTCAAAGTCAATTACCTGCATTCATGTTGCTTGAGTTCCCTGCATTGTAGGTTGTAAGTTTTCTTGCCTCTTTAGTACAGCCACATGAATTCCTGTCCTATCCATTCTACCGCACATGTAAACTGACCTCTAACTATCCAATGAATTCCAAACACCATTTTGCTAATTTTTCAAGGGTTTCATTTTCATTTTGGCCTCCCATTCTGGGGTGGTAGGTCAGATTTACAATCCGATGTTTCCCTCTCATTTGTGACTCCTTGCCACTCCTTTCTACCCACACAAAACCTAGTGAGCAGGTGTTTGGGGATTGTTGCAGGGGGAATGCTTAACAGTTCTGCCATCTATAAGTATGACAAAAAGGTGATTTTGCTTTCATATCCATTTAAAACTTAAATGTCAAAAGCCTGAAAGTTAAATTAAGTGTATTATAACATTTTGTTGATTGTTAACACCACAAAATTAAATATATTATAACATTTTGCTGTATATCATTTGCCCATTGGTGATTGCTGCCCTAAATTTAATTTGTTTGATTTTGCATTTGAATTTAAAAATAAATAAAAATGTCATTACACATCGGCCTGGTTCATGGTCCATTATGATACAGGGTGTTTGTCAATGGGGGTGTGAGACGGGTTGGGTGCTTTCTCAAAGCAGAATCCAAAATAAATAAAGTTAAAAGCATTTTTATTGTGCACCACTTGCCAGTGGAAAGTGTCCTGGTCTGGAGTTAGCCATGACTTTAAATTGATTACACAACCTGCTCCATGTTGCCACTCTCAACTCTCACTCTGCTGTCAAACATGCCTTTGACATCGGCCACCTCCTCAAAGAGCTTTACCTGGATGTCCTCACCCTCAATAAGACATGGTCCATGGCCACCACTGTCATGAGTTTTGACACTCTCCTCCCTGATGGCTACATGATCCTCTCTGTGCCCAGAACCAACCAATCCAGAGGGGGAGTAGCTCTCATCTTTCCGGAATGGATCCCCACCTCTGTCATTACTATGTAGGCCTACTCCTTTGAAGGCCTGGTCTGCAGGCTCTTTACCTCTCCTGGCCTCTCTCTGACTGTGGCCATCATCTATAGACCACCTAGCCAGGCTGCCCTCTTTCTCCCAGAGTGGGCTGACCTCTCCACATATCTCCTTGCCTCTACCTCTCAACTTCTCCTCCTGGGAAACCTCAACATCCACCTGGATGCTTTGGATCACTCCACAGGGCTTTTCCACAAACTCTGTGACTCTCTCTCTCTCTCTCTCTCTCTCTCTCTCTCTCTCTCTCTCTCTCTCTCTCTCTCTCTCTTTCTCTCTCTCTCACTCTCTCTCCATTCTACCTTCTGGTCGGACACACCTTGAAAGTTCTCATCTCCTCTGACATCCCTCTCTCTAACCCTCTCACTACTTCTCTCTCTTGGACTGACCACTTTCTTCATTCCTCTCACCTGACACTCTCTGTCCCCCAACAAAACCGAAGCGAGCACTCCCACCTACCTTCACTATTATTCGGCCCATGAAGAATGCTCCAGTTGATGCCTTTGTCTCCACCTTCTCTTCTCTGCTCACACCCTGAAAAAGCCCTCTCTAATCTGCATCTTGCCATTGCCAACACTCTGGACATCCTTGTCCCTGCCATGAGAACCTGAGTGAAGCCTACTTCCAAGTGCAACTCTTGGTATGACTCCTAACTCGCCAGCCTGAAAGTGTATGGTGGCTGAGAGGAAGTGGAGGGCTTTGGGTGTATACTCTGATAAACTGGGCTGTCGCCTGCTCCAAAGGCAATACAGAATCTCTGTCCTCCAGAACCATCAAGGACCACAGTAACACCCCTGCTACAGCCTTGGGCAATTTTTGCAATTACTCTTTCCCCGCTGATGCTTTCCCCTCTCTCCTCAATAACTCCCATGTGCACCCCATCTTTAAAAAGCCTTCTGATGATCTTACCTCTCCCGCTAACTATTGCAGCCAGAGGGATGGAAACTGCTCTCCTGAACAGCCATGCAGATCTGCTCTCCAATCTCAACACCAGCACCTCTTCTGTCCTCATCCTCCTTGACCTTTCCTCTGCTTTCGACACGGTCAATCACATCATCCTGATCATCTGAATCTGTGTTAACCTGGGCATTACAGACCAGACACTGGAGTGGCTGACCTCTTTCCTCCTGGACTGACTGTCCCAGGTCCAACATGGGTCCTTTCTCTTCACCACCTCTCTCGCCACATGTAGTGTTCCCCTGGGATCTAACCTCTCACCCTGGCTCTTCAATCTCTATGTGGCCCCTCTCGCCCACCTAATCTCGACCTTCTGCTCTAACATTTAGTCTTATGTGAATGACACGCAGCTGTCTTTACAGCACTCTACAGCCATCCCTCCTCTCTCATACTGTCCGGACTATCTATCCACGATTCAGGATTGGGGAGCCTCCAAAGATCTCTGCCTTAACACCAGTAAGACGGAGCTCTGAAACCAAAGAACTTTATTGTTTCATTTTGTTATTACCTAAAAGGGACTTTGTGAATTTATGTGTGAATCAAAAGCCTTATAATTGTGAATGTGTTTAACAAAAAGGTTTTGAAATAATTGTATACTTTGATTAAAAAAAACAATGGAGGGTTTTCTTACTTTTCTAATGTTGTTAAGTTTTGTATTAAGAAACTGATCTCACTGACATTGCTTGGACTTAAGAATTGTCAAATCTTGTGAATTGAATCAATAGTGTAAAATGCAACTGTCTGGTAAATCACCCAGATGAACCTCCCTGTACCTTAGCACTTTAAAAAACCCTAAAAATAGAAATTATATCCACATTGAAATTTGGAATAGTAAGCAGTGAGATTCTCATTAGACCTCACGTGCCTGCGACACAAATGAGATTTTGGGATTGTATTCCCTTTGGAGTGCACTAAGGGTTGGCAGGTAGAAATACATGCCTTTTCTTCCTAACCATTATCACTTCCCCAGGGGACAGTGCCTACCCTCTGAGCACCTACATGATGACGCCAATTCGGAACCCCACCACACCACAGGAGGTAAGATACAACACAGCCCATATTGCAACCCGGGGTAGAGTGGAGCACACATTTGGAGTGCTCAAGTCACATTTTCACTCCCTTGACCGCTCTGGTGGGCAGCTGCTATATGCGTGCCCAGTAGTGCGCAGGATCATAGTGGCAGCATGTGTACTGCACAACGTTGCAACCAGACGGGGCGTGCTAGTGGACATGGTGGTGCCCTCACATTTCCAACCACATGCACGGCTGCTGCGCATGGGAGTTGAAAGGGCACATGGTGAGGCACCCATACCCAGATTGTGGCAAATTACTTCCCTTAAAATCACACCCCTGCAGAGTGCACACAGGCCTGGCACATACCAGCTGACAATCAATGATGATGACAAAAGGGAGAGTGAACTGTCACAACCATACCAGCCTGAGATTGTTCACCTAGAAGTGTTACATAGTGTGCATCCCTACCTACATAAAAAAAAACAATGCTGTGTCACAAAAAGACACTCATTCATGCAGCAGGAATGACCACCCCCTAGCAAAATACCACATCAAAATAGCCCCATGTCACCCAACCCCTCCCCATCTCAGCGACCCAAAACACCATGCCATGGCATGCAGTGTGAAAGCTACCAAATGAATGCACAACACATGACACAAGTGTCACAAAGTGCACTGTCCATAATGTAAACAGGCCACAGACAATATGCACTCAGCAATCAATAGGAAACAGCAAACATGAAGAAATACTTACAAGCAACACAAAACATCAGTTCAGGATGAAACCGTGTCAATATATGAAGTAGTGCAAGTCTCATAACCTGACTAAGGCAGCACATCGACCCCTTACAACTGCAGAGTGGTGCTTTCAGGCAAATGTCTCAGTGTACTGCATACAACATGAACTGCATCTGCGAAGGAGATGGCCTTGTGAAGACATGAACCTACATGTAAATAAGGAGAAAGACATGGATGCACAAGCACATATCAATACACCATGCAATGTAGAATCCAACAACAATCCACACTAGGGATGTACACACAGTTTTGACTACAGACTGCCCACACAACTCATGGGAGCCTAATGTCACTGTGTAAATTACTGTCACTTCGTCACACCCTTTGCAAGCCCATGGAAAGGGGAAGCAGGAGGGGTGTGTGTGTCAGGAAACCAAACATCTAACCCAAAGACAGGACAAGCCTGCATGTGCCCAGCTGGAATACACAGTGGATGCCCAAGGGAGCCACACAAAGCAACACACTGTAAAAATAAATGTATATACAAAAAATAATTGCCATGTGTGGACCGGGGAGGGGGGTCACCCAGGAGGTTTGAGGTACAGGGTGCACCCCAACACCCACATGCGTGTATGTTGAGAAAATAAAAAATACCTCCATGGGCTCATGGCCTGCACATCTGCTACTACATCAGGAGGTGGCCGTGATATGGGAGGCAGCCCACGCAAAGCCCTGGTATGGTCCTCCATGGCAGCAAGCATGCGGGTCTGGAAGGTTTGGTTCTGCAGGATGATGGTACGGAGATCCCAATGCAGCACTTCACGGGTTGCCCGCATTTCTGCCTGCATGGCCTCGCGTGCTGCATGGATCACCGCACGGGTTGCCTGGAACTCAGCTAAGAGTGAACGTGTGAGCTGCTCCAGCTGCTGTTCTGACCTAAAATTCTGGGAAGCCTCAAGTTCACCCAGAGTATCTCTGAGGAACCCGTTTTCTAACCTCAGGGCTTACCTGCGGGCCTGTGACTCTACAGATATGGCTTCGCACAGAGCCTCCAGTCCAGCCTGTCAGTTCCTGTTGGACGCCAACATGTCCTCCCTCTGTGAGTAGCAAATGGCGTGTTGCCTGCTGCTGGAGCTCCATCTGCCTTTCAGGGGAGAGAATGGAAGTGGCCATTGCCTGAGCCATCATTTCACACGATGCTCCCTGTTGTGCTGCAATACTGTACATGGAGTTTTCCCACACTGTATTGCCTGGTGGCGCACAGCCACCGTGTTGACAGGCACCACACCTGTTTGGGGCAAGGCGATCTGCACCTTGCTATGCTGGCACTGCCTGAGGCTGCAGGACTGCATTCCTCCTTTGATCTGCTGGCCCAGGAACAGGAGCAAATATTGTGGAGTGTGGCCCTGCATCCATAACCGCCAAAGGCGGACTTACCAACACTGAAATCCCCATAGAGGGGTCTACCCCCGGTGCAGGTGGGTTGGACAGAACAGCATCCCTGCCAGAAACCCTAACCTGCGACGGCACATATGTCTCACTGTCCGATTCAGCACCTGAATCATAGAGGTCTGCGGAGGTGTACCCAGAGACACCCCTGGACAGCATGGTTTATAGGACAAATGGGTTTTCACCCACCACCACCCCACGTCCTCCAGTGGTGCCCGGTTGTGGCTGTGATTTCTCTTGGGTCTGCACCATCTCCTCCTCAACAGCATCAAGTGTCTCATCACCTGCATAAACATGAAAGATAACAAATGGAAACAGGCATGAGTACCATAGCACACACATAGGCCTGACGAGGCAGAGATCCAGTACATAAATAACACATGTTCCACATGACTATAACCATGGCATGCTTGCACTGTCAATGAGTTGGAAAGGGAGGCAAGAAGCAGACACTGAGGACTCCTAGATGTAAAAGCAACACACGTGCTGCATGCTGGATAGCACTGGCATCACACATTAGCCTTTGAGTGGCATGTTCAATACACATACATGACACATGCCAGCACACATATGGCATGTAGCATAGCCATGGTACATTTGACAAGTACAGCCATATGGTAGGAAATAAGTACTGTCACCCATCCATGTGAGATGGACATCATGAGATACAACATGCAAAATAGTGTGACAAAATACACATCTGACACACGCTGCTGCAGATTCAGGGTTCAATTATACAGTGATGGCAGACAGATTGATACATCAATGGTTGGTCACTTCAACATGACAGAAGACAACAGTCATGTTCAACATTCAAACAAGGCCCAAAAATGATTGTGTGCAGGCCATTACTCAATCAGCCTGAATGTTTAAATCATTCCCATAACAAGGTAATAAATGTGGGCCATTGTGGGGTGTAATCTATGACAGAAGCATGTCACATTTGTGGCAGTAGGGCAGAAAAATGCGTCATAAAAATGGCAAGAATTGACACAATCAGGCTGAATGAACAGGAAAACATTTTGAACAATGTTGTTGCAAGATGACAGTTGAAGGGCAACTGCAGTAATCTGGTGCAAATTGGCTACTGTGGTCAGAAGGGATACTGTCATACCCAAGCCCAAGGCTGGGGAATGGTTTGGAGGAACCACATGGGTGACCCATACTAGTCATGACTACACACCCTAACCTGGCACTCAATCAGAACACATCACCCAAGCAACATACACATGGATTACACACACATGCATGGGCACTCACTGGACAATGCTTCAAGATCTGGTAGGTCTCCCACGCCTCAGATCTGTTCCTCTGTGACGAAGGTTCACTCGACAGACTCATGTTCAGTGAGTTGGTCGTCCTCTGGTGGAGACCCACCACCAGTCACCAGAGTAGAGGGATGATTGGAAGCCAGCTTGTTCTTTGCGTTTCAGGTCTTTCCACCGCTTGTAGCAATCATCAGCTGTGCGCCTCACTAATTTAAGGGCACTAATGTGGTTGCGATGGTCTGCCAGTGGGCCCTACGTTGAGCAGGCGTAGTTTTGCACCCTGCAGTCACCACCATTTCTTTGCTATGTGCCAACACATAGGCCACAAGTGCATCTAGTTCGGCGTCATTGAAGCTAGGCTTCCTTGACGTGCCGGAGTGTGTGACCGTGTCTGGGGTCCCTGCCTGTAGTGCAAGACACCCTTCTTCTTCTTGGAAGGTGGTGCGGATCCTGAGTGGCTTACGCCGCTCTGGTTGGTAGGGGCAGAAGCGCAGTTGGACTGGGTACTGTAAGTTTGCGAAGGCACAATGACCAAAGGTCTCGGTGCAGGCATTGGCTGCAGGGTGATGTTGGCAGGACCAATGTCGGTGTGATGACATTGCTGCCCCAGATCCACGTGGCCTGGTGACAGCAACTTTCACCACCACACGTGGCTTAGACTTGGTGACCTGGAAGTCAGCCTGGGAGTCATCCTGTGCCGGTTCAGTTGACAATATGGACCGGTTTAACAAGGGCTAAGCTGGGATGGTGTTAGCTACATTTCCCACAACCATTTGGGGGGGCATAGGTGGCCCCAATTGGTCCTCCACACACTGCCCGCTTGGGCCACCCTGCACATCCTGGCCACGTCCCCTACCGCACCCACCTTTTGGCGGTCGGCCACCTTTGCCTCCCTTACTGCTTGGTCACCTCCCAACCATGGCACTGATGTTGTGCGTATGGGAGTTGCAGTTAACAATTGTCCTGGGCAATTGGGGTGAATGGGGTAGGGTACTAGATGGTATTCGTACGAAATTGGGGTGAAAGGGGTAGCTTACTAGACGGTATTCATACCCTAGTGCTCTAGCAAGGCTGTCTGTGACCCCTGGGGGAAGATGACGGGTCACGCAACGCACAGGCACCCCGAAAACAATATCAAATGTGCACGCAACCCCTGGTAGACCACGTGTGTGGAAAAATGAACCCGCACTACGCTGTGGCACCTGGAAACACAAAAATAAGCGTACGTGTGATACACGCAGCCTACAATGACCTTCGAAGGGTTATGCAACACATGGGGGCAACCACAGTTGGAAAATACGTGCGCGACTCACCGTCTAACTTGAAAAAGAACGTGAAAAAGACGCACATGTGCGCGTTGGCAACACCCCGCCAAAAGTAGAAATGAACGCAGTCTGAGGAAACAGGGAGTACCAACTGGAACCGCTGTGAAGTAATTGTGTGTGAACCGACAAGTACAAGAATCAACTGCTTGCTCACCACAAATAGCACGTCAGAGAAAATGGTGTCATACGTGTGCCTTTTGAGCCATCCCACACATGCAACGTCACTTACGGGCGTATGCGCTAAGGCCCTTTCCTCCAATAGCACGCTGATGTGCAGTTTTCTCACATGCTGATTCAGTATGCACCCGTGTTGTGGGAAACGCCCGTGCGTGTAACGTCACAGACGTGCTTACGCGCAGACTAACCTTCGGATGGTCATGGTGTTGTATGTGTATGGATGGTGCTGGCTGCTGCAACATTCCTGTTCATTTGCGCGTGTGTGTCGCTTGAAATGATATGTGTGTTGGGGAGTGTGATGCCATGTGTGAAGTTTGAGACTGCCACTCATCTGCAACTGTCATGTGTGTATCAGACCATTGTACAGTGCCCTGATGCCTGTGTTCTGTCTCTCCCTGTCTGCAGCATCAACTGATGAAGAGGGCGGAGATGGTGCTGTGGAGCACACAGGCAGGGATACCACCGCCAGCCAGAGAGGCAAGGCCCAGCTCCCCTCCCGGGTTGCCATCTCGTCAGGGAGTGAGGAGTCTGGTGCGGCCTCCGTGGCTGCAGCTGCCAGGGGTAGGTCCAAGAGGCAGAGGTCAGAGGTGGACTCCTCGGCAGCAGAAGGGGCAGCTGTGACCCCACAGGGCCTTACAGAAGAAGATGGCACGGAGTCATCCAGGTTGGTGGTGCATTTGGTTGAGGAGGAGGCCCTGGAAGACACACACACAGGGCCTGGAGGGGGGATTCCACTGGTGCCAGTGGTTCAGTCCAGGGGCAGGGACAGGAGGCAGCACAGGCCACCGCAGAGGTGCCTGTCGGTAATCCTGTTCCCGATCCTGTGACTGCATCATCCTGAACCAGCAGGGATGCCTTCGTCCAGACCCGTTTTCAGGGAGGGGATAGCCACACAGCAACTGGCCTTCAACCTACGGGTGGGGTCACCAGTGCTGGGTTCCTCCGTGTGCTGGAGCTTCTGCCAACACCTCCTCAAATGAACACCCTATGCGCCGGTCGTCCTCTGTGCCATCTTCCTGCCCAAGTGTCACCCGGGCACCCTGTGGAGCTGTCACTGACCCAGCGGCCAGGCTGGTGGAGGACACATCCCTGCCACAGTCGGGAGTCGGAGGTCCAGCAGGGGTGGCCACCCCAACAACTGGACCACAGCAGGAGGATGACATGCAGGCAGCAACAGGCAGGGCACATGCACGGCAGCAGCAGGCTGAAGGTGGGAGCGATGATGTCTCGAGGCCAACAACATCAGAGGGGCAGGCATCGGCCGGAGGGCAGGAGGATGCTGGATTGGGAGTGTCTTCCATGTGGCATCGTTTGGGCCAGCAGATAAATGCAGAGCGGAGGCGGGCGGAAGAGGCACGGCTCACAATGGTCAGGGTGGAGAACTGCATGCGGAGGGCGCAGAGGCGGGCCGAGTGCCTGGAGGCAATTCGCAGGGAGTTGGAGTTGAACATGGCATCATCCATGCGAAACCTCGGGGCCATGGAAGAGGCCCACCTCCAGAACATAGACAAGGAGTTTGATGATGCCCTGGCCCGGGAAATCGAAAAGTGAGCCGTCGGACTAGCCCGCTGCCATTGTATGTAGTTTGTAGTGTTAGATTTCATTTTCGTTTTGCTTAATTTTGGGGTGATTGAACTATGGCCCACACCTTTGTATATAGTTATTTCCTAGGTCGTGTTTTTGACCCTGGATGAAATCGTTGTACATAGTTGAACAGTGGATTTATGAGAGAATTTAATTTTTTTACTCAGCATGGATCAATGGATTTTACAATTTGCGTTTCCTTTGGATATGCTTTGGTGGACCAAGAGTTTGGCCAAATTTTCTTTTGGATTACTTTGGATTGGTTCTTCATATTTTTTTTAATTCTGTTTTGGACATGCATTTCATTTCATGTTTGAAATATTTTTCATGCTTTCATTTAATTTCATTCATTTTGTTCATACTACATTTTGATTTATTACTTCCATGTGTGGTAATCGCTCATTGGGTTACTGCATGTCAAAATGTGGATTTACACAATCACTGTGAGGGACATATATTGATGTACATAGTTGACTTCTGATTTGTGTAATGAAATAGGCATTTCAGTGTGGGGTGGATTGAGGACTTGATTGCCTCTCAAAACTGGCGTGGCGTGCTGTGGGATTTTGGTGAACATGAGGCCCATGATTGTGCATCTTTATGAGGTGTTGGGGGGGACATGAGTCGGGGCCTGCTGACAGGTGCCCGTAAATGCTGGGTGGGTGGGGGTGTAGGGAGACATGAGTCAGGGCCTGCTGACAGGTGCCCGTCAATGCTGGGTGGGCAGGGGTGCAGGGGGACATGAGTCGGGGCCTGCTGGCAGTTGCCCATCCATGCTGGGTGGGTGGGGGTGCAGGGGGACATGAGTCGGGCCTGCTGGCAGGTGCCCGTCAATGCTGGGTGGGTGGAGGTACAGGGGGACATGAGTCGGGGCCTGCTGGCAGGTGCCCATCAATGCTGGGTTGGTGGGGGTGCAGGGGGACATGAGTCAGGGCCTGCTGACAGGTGCCCGTCAATGCTGGTTGTGTGGGGGTGCAGGGGGACATGAGTCGGGGCCTGCTGGCAGGTGCCCGTCAATGCTGGGTGTGTGGGAGTGCAGGGGGACATGAGTCGGGCCTGTTGGCAGGTGCCCGTCAATGCTGGGTGGATGGGGGTGCAGAGGGACATGAGTCGGGCCTGCTGGCAGGTGCCCGTCAATGCTGGGTGGGTGGAGGTACAGGGGGACATGAGTCGGGGCCTGCTGGCAGGTGCCCATCAATACTGGGTTGGTGAGGGTGCAGGGGGACATGAGTCAGGGCCTGCTGACAGGTGCCCGTCAATGCTGGTTGTGTGGGGGTGCAGGGGGACATGAGTCGGGGCCTGCTGGCAGGTGCCGGTCAATGCTGGGTGGGTGGGAGTGCAGGGGGACATGAGTCGGGCCTGCTGGCAGGTGCCCGTCAATGCTGGGTGGGTGGGGGTGCAGGAGGACATGAGTCAGAGCCTGCTGGCAGGTGCCCCTCAATGCTGGGTCGGTGGGGGTGCAGGGGGACATTAGTCTGGGCCTGCTGGCAGGTGCCCATCAATGCTGGGTGGGTGGGGGTGCAGGGGGACATGAGTTGGAGAATGCTGGCAGGTGCCCGTCAATGCTGTGTGGGTGGGCGTGCAGGGGGACATGAGTCAGGGCCTGCTGGCAGGTGCCCGTCAATGTTGGGTGGGTCGGGGTGCAGGGGGACATGAGTTGGTGATCACTAGTGCAAGGTGACATGTGAGCTGGTTGGGGGCCATGCCCATGGTGGATGGGCTGCCTGCAGGACATGACTAGGTGTGCTGGGTAGTCCCCTGTGGTGTGGTCTGCCTGCATCGGCTGGGGAGGGGGTAGAGAGCACACCTGGGAGGATCCACACTGCCAATTCACATGTGAAACTCCCCGCAAACCCCACTGGATACACGTACCCTGCTCTGCAATCGAAATCACGTGTGAAACTCCCCACGCACCCCAGAAATACACGTAGCACGCTTGCCCAAGGCCTATCACGTGTGAAACTCCCCGCGCACCCCACTGGATATATGTACCCTGCTCTGCAAGTGAAATCGCGTGTGAAACTCCCCGCGCACCCCAGAAATACACGTACCCCGCTTGCCCAAGGCCTATCGCATGTGAAACTCCCTGCGCTCCCCACTGGATACATGTACCCCGCTCTGCAAGCGGAATCACGTGTGAAACTCCCCGCACACCCCAGAAATACATGCACCCCGCTCACCCAAGGCCTATCGCGTGTGAAACTCCACGCGCACCCCACTGGATACACGTACCCCGCTCTGCAAGCGGAATCATGTGTGAAACTCCCCGTGCACCACAGAAATACACCTACCCCGCTTGCCCAAGGCCTATCACATGTGAGAATCCCCGCGCACCGCACTGGATACACGTACCCAGCTCTGCAAGCGATATCACATGTGAAAGTACCCGCGCACCCCTCAGAATACATGTTCCCTGCTCTGCAAGCGGAATCGCGTGTGAAACTTCCCGCACCCCAGACATACACGTACCCCGGTAGCCCAAGGCCTATTGCGTGTGAGACTCCCCGCGCACCCCACTGGATACACGTACCCCGCTCTGCAAGCAAAATTGCGTGTGAAAGTACCCGCGCACGCCAGGAATACACGTACCCCGCTCAGACTGCGAAATTGCGTGTGAAAGTACCTGCGCACCCCAGGAATACTCATTCCCCGCTGGCGCGATTGCAGTGTTGCAGCCCTTTTAGCTGGTCCAGGGTTAGCGTGGCCCTGTGCACTGCATTGGGGATTTCAATGGTTTTTCCTTGAGCAAGGGGCATTCTTGGGAGTGTAACTGGCGCTGCGGGATGTTCGCTGCACCAGCGCTCAAAATGGCTTGGCAATTCCATGAATACGCGGTGTGCCAGAATGCTGTATAGTGCACACGGCTGGCACACGCTCCCTCTCTGCGCTGCTCGCGTGCACTGCCTCTGCGCTGAAATCTATGAATTACCCCGTAAGTCCACAAGAAACAGTTGTGCTTGTCAACTTCAGGGTTCCTTGGAAACTGGAAAACATCTATTTAGAGAGTATGATTTTGGGTGCCTTTTATGTGTTTGTTTATGAGAGTTTTGAAAGCAATTATGATTCTATAAAATCTGATGACTTCTGTAATTATTGTTTAAGCTCTCATTTTGTATCGGCACATATCGCACTCAAAAGGGTCTGGGTGCAAATAGGAAAGTTAATAGGTATTGTAGTAAAATTGCCTAGATGCTGGACAGCAATAGCTTTTGTGACTGTTGGGCTAACTATATAAATAGGCTTATTTGTCCTGTTTAACACATGTATTTGCACATATATTAGCTGAGCATTGATTGTGTTTACTTGTGCATTGATTATTTGCACACATTCAGTATCTGTGCAATGATACCCTTAATTGCACTTGTGTATTTGCGTATTTGCACATAGTACCAGAGTTGTACCTGCGTAGTATGAATTGTGTACTTTTACTAATATTATTATTGATCTCTGTTTATTGATCTCTGCTATATGGCTAATCAACTGAATTCTAAAAAGATCCAATGATGATTGTTGACAATGAGGAACACTATTTTACTCCTATGGTTGTAATGTCTATTTTTATGACAATGATGATTTTAGGATTTGATAAGTGGTTTAGAAATATGTATTGAAGAGCCTGTGGTAGTGGCCCTGTAGTTATGGTTAAGTTGCTCAAATCATAAGAAGAGCACTTATTGTGTGGCGCATAACTTTTCCCCCCTGGATGAATAATTGTGAAACTTTGCAGAAAAAGATACATGGCCCCCTCAGAATGATTCTGCAAAGCTTGGTGCAGTTTCGTCCAGGTGGTGCAAAGATATAAGGGGGTGCCAACATTCATGGAAATCCTCATAGATGCAATGGAAAAATATATTTTGCTGTGCCCGCAACCCAAATCCCTGGATGGATTTTCACCAAATTCGCGCCAGCAGCAGTGGATTTGTCTCAAAAGTGAGATTTTGTAAATTTGGTGTAAATCTGTCCAGTATATTTTTAACAATGTTGCCAAAAAGTTGGTCAACAATAATGTGCGATATCTGGTTCCTGTCCATGGACTCACTTCCCTATTTGGGGTCAGCGGACATGTCTGGTCCAATCAGGGGTCAGCATCATGTCCACAGCGTGAGGTGCATCATACTTTTTTTAATGGTCGCAATGTTGGAGCCGCGGACAGCCACTGGTTTTCAGGGGGGGCGGTGGGAAAAACATCTGGAAAATACATTTGGGGTTATTTGGTGGCCGAAAGAGGGCCTGGAAAGGGGGGAAGTGGACTAAATTTGACACAGAGCTGTTTTTATAGGTGACAAAAGGGTTTGCAGATTCCGCTAAGTCCAGAGTCAATTTTGGTGTCCGTGAACATCATTTGGATGGCAGGGCGTTCTGGGTGAGTTTTGTTATTTGAAGGTGTATTGTACATATTTGTCATATGTTTTCATTATATTGTGGCCAGTGGCTAGACTCTTGGGAACCTGGAATCTGGCTACTGCCCATGCACACTATAGTAATACATGTTAAGTAATTACAGATACTGTGGGGGAGTATACAATATGTGTAATATGGTGGAATTACATAATTGAATTGCATATGGTATTTATGTTTGTAGTACAATTGAGGATAGTGCTCCTTGATGTCTTCTCCTCCTTTTACATGGCCAACCATTGTATCCTCATTAAATGGTTACATGATACCTTTAGTATCATGGACCGGGCACTAGACTAGCTTACCTTCTTTCCTCACTAACAGCATTTCCCATCTGCAACTGCCGCATTTGTATTTCACCACTGTCTACCTGCATAGTTCTATCCTATGATTATGGCTCATCACTTTTTTTATCCCTGATTGTTTGACTGCCATCGAGGAATTGTGTGTAGCTAACACTCTCTATCTCATTGCCAGTAAGATAGAGATCTTTTTTATTGTGACAGTTGTGCCCTGTTTGTCTCCTACCCTCTGGCCACCATCTCCTCTACTCTCACCATCCTTTAAGGCCAGAAATCTTGGGTTCATCTTTAAGTTCTCTTTCTCCTTTAGTCCTTACATTTTGGATCTTGTAAAAAAAGCCCTCTTTCATCTTCATTGTTCCGTTGCTCACATTCACCGAAAGCTCAATGTCTCTAGAGCCCTGGTCATCTGTAGGCTGGACGATAGCAACTGCCTCTTCCTTAAGCTGCCCCTTTGCTGTCTACGCCCACTTCAGCTAATCTAAAATAGGGATGTAAGACATTAATCCCTGGCCTCAAATCCAGGAATTGCATTGCTAGAGTCCTAAAATGTGTACCTTGTCTCCTGGTGGTTACAAGGATGCAATTCAAGATCCTCTGTATCATTGACAAGGCTTTCATAGGCCTGGGACTACAACAGCTCCAACTTTGTCTCCTTAAATACTGTTTCACCTCTAAAATCCCACCTCAAGATAGAAGCAATAGCCACAAGTGATCCCAACAGCCTCGATATTTAAGAAAATAATTAATTGACACATAGTATCCAAACAGAAATACTGCTTTGGCAAATATGTGTGTCTGCAAAACAACCTTCAAAGATAATGTTATGCCAGATGAGAAAACTGGCAAATATTCAGTCTCAACTTCTGAAGGGAACCTGGTCAAACTTTCCAGGCCCAGCCTAATTTATCATGTAAAATCTTCCATTACAACTCCACAGCATGGAGAACTTTATTACATGGCCCTAGTGCAACTATTCAAACCTTGGAGAAAAGAGGGAGGATTTTTAGCTGTAAAACACATGTATATTTTTAACAATACAAACAAATGTTCGACATTGAATGCCAACAAGAGGAAGAAACTGAAATTCTACTATATAAAGACACTCCTGAAGGCAGTCACGCTTATTTTACATGAATCCAAGAACAACTTGGAGAACCACTCCTTCAAAATTAAACAGTAATAGCCATGAATAAGGTAGAAAACACCATTTATCAATCTGAACAATCTGGAGATTTGTCAGTGCTCAAATCACAGCTAAATGATCCACAACTCAACATTTACCTAGAAGTCACTGGAGAAATTTAACATGGACTAAAACATGAAACTAAAACTTGTACCTCTAAAAATTATAAACCTCTGCTCTTGTATGTAAGTGTTTAAGTTGGCACTGGCATACATATCTTAAATAATCAGGAAATGTCTACAAGAGTTTACAGATAACAACCTTTCAGCTGTTGTAACAGCATCCACACGTCTAGCTGCCTATAACATAGGAGGTGTAACTTGACACCGACTACCTCTCCTCCCTATACAACACAAACACTATTTTAAAAACTACAAACAGTCAGTAGAAGCTGGTATTGGAGTATGCAGAATTCTGCAGCAAATGAAAGGTCTATATCTTGAAGTAAGCGTGGTTTCCAATCTCATGCTTGCTTTAATTAATCTTAGAAAGCAAGAAGTCCTAAACAACTGACTACGAGGAACTGTTTGGAGGAAAAACATTATTGTTTTTTCAGATATCTCCTACAGATAACACCAGTAAAAGGCCAACCTGTATTCAAAAGATTTGGAAAGAAAGAATGCATTGATACACTTGACAGCATTGGTATTGTAAATCTCTAGCAGAATTTTTGCTATGGAGAATTGACTCAAAACATGTGTCACTCTGCAGAACCAACCTATGCTAACATTTTAAAAGGCATTCAAACTTGTCTGCTTACTAAAGATGCAAAATCCACCTTAAAAACTGGAGTGATTCAAAAGCTGTATGGATAAAACACATTTGACCCTGATGTCATGGAACAATTAAATCACCAAAATACAGACTGCATGTGCTCAATACCATCACTTGCAAGCTGTAGCCAATTCAATGATACAATGTTGAAAAAAGACATGCAACCCATATTGGATATCAGCTCAAGAAATGAACTATAAGTGCCTGGCATGACACTCCCTATGAACATGCAGCAGCATGACTAAATAGCTTAGAAAAATATATCTCCAACACAGCTGGATTAGAAAAATTAACCCTGTGTCTAAACTGCAGAGTCATTCTAAAACATAACCTTGACGTAGTACATGGTTTAGTCAATAACACAATTGGTACAGTTGTTGATTTACATACATATCCATACAACAACATTCAGTTTGTCAACATCCACCCTGACTAACTTACAGAATTTAAAAGAATAGGCCACGCAATAGCATGTTTCCTTTTTTTCAAAGACATGTATGTATGCAGAGGAATTCTCTTGTTGTCTTGCATATGCTGTCACTATTAAGTAGTTGCAAAGGTATACATCTAGACTGCGAACTAATCAAAATAGGAAGCACAGTCTTCAAAGAAGGGATGAGTTATGTAGCATGTTTGCATCTCTGTACACGTGATCGTCTATTCCTAGTTAACTTTGATGCAAACCAAGTCAATGCTGACATTCCTTGAATCCAAGAATACAATGGTATGAGTTCCTTTCATCGCCATTTTTTTAACAGCATTTTTTGAAATATATAGGGGATGGGTAGAGGGATATACGTTTTCTGGGTGTTTCAGGGCTAGATTCTAAATTGGTGGGAAGTGGGCACCCCCCAAAATACAAACAGAAATTGATGAGTTTTTGCAGCAAAAAACCTGCAGCAAAAAATGGTGCGAAATAAAAACGGGTGATGGAATGACATGGAACCGAATACAACAGGCTACGTGCACTGTACACCCACCACTTAGACAAAGCAAAACTTTTAAAAAGGTAAATAATAAAAAAGAAGCTGCACCTGATCTCCCTAAAATACCACCGAATAAAACAAAGAACAACTACATCTCATTCAATTTATTCAGGCAGAAATCTCTCTGGTCGATCAAAACACACAGAGACAAATATCTGTGGTCCAAAAACAACTGATAGAACTAAAACTCTCTGGTCTGTTTAAATTCAGCAAAACAACTGGACTAAATTGCTATGCAAATGTATCAATCAATTTTCTCTCCCAAATGCCACTACAGTGTCTCATGTATAAGGCAAGAATGGGGATACTATGCAGTTATGGTAAATTGCCATAAACACACAGGAAGATCCACAAGGATTCCTAATGTACTTACTGCAAGTACTAGAAACAAAACAAAAAATCCCAATATATGAAATCTTCCAGATTTCATAAACATGGAACCATACACGCACTCTCTGTAACAATGTTTCACAATAGCACACCCCTAACAAACGGTCTGTGTATGTATACATACCAAATTGTATATCCAGTCAATTTCACCAGCTTCTAGAGAATGCAATGCTTGGCATATTATGTTCTTTTTGCAATTCAGACAATTGCTCCAGAATACAAATAGATTCACACTGCCAGTATGTGATACTAATGTTTTTAAGGCACAATGCAGATGGTACCAAAAATAAATGCAAGCTCACTAGCTTTACACATGAATTATCGCTTTGCAAGAAAAGCTTCACAACAGTAGGCATAATGTGCCCCACTGGTGCCACAACCACTTCAGGCCATCCTACATATGTCAAAAAAGAAGTGGTTGGTTTGAATGTAACAACAATTCTGCTACTCAAAAACATAGTATACCAGTAAATCTAACACATGCATACCTAATATTCTTGAAACACAAATGCAGTCATTAAAGTGCAGCACAATACACAGTTAGAATAAGACAATGGATATCTAACTACTTCAAGCATACCCTTCATTACAATACACTTCAAACATACCATCACACTTATGCTTACATAATACATCCATAGTGCTACAGTACTACTTTTTAAAGTCTAATACAGTTAGAATATGCCAGCAGGTTTCTACCACTTTAAACCTATCTTCATTACAATGCACTTCAAACATGCCAATACACAGTTATACTTACATAGCACATCCATAATAGTACTACAGTACTACAATACAGTTAGAATATGCCAACGGGTATCTAACTACTTCACACAAATATATTTTCTTACAATGACACTTTAAAATCATGTAAATGCATGAAGGTGTATCTGTATACAATGGGTTTGTTTCAATACACCATCAATTTTTCCCCAATGACCCAATGATTACTACATGTTAATACAACAACAGTGTACCACACACAAATGTTGTAAGAAACATAGTATATACAATTTACTATTTATGATGATCACAAAAGTAAATGTATATGTACAACTGTAAGTAATAAAAAATGTCAAAGTATGTTGTTTAACAAAGTATGTTTTTTTTTCCTTTACAGAGAAACAATCACAAATTGCAGCCGTCTTACCATATTAAAGTAATTATCCTCACCCAGTATCAATTATCTCAGCATTTTACTGTAGCCATAAAGACTAAGGAGAATTTATTATATGTTTTGCAAGTTTCTACTATTCTACATTACAGCCTTCTATTAATATTCAACTAACCATCCATGCCCACTATCAATTTCTATCATCATATCACTATAGCCATAATCACTGACAACTATCTAGTATAGCCAGGCAGTGTGCACAATTTTAGTATGATTATAAACACTATATACATTTCAATAATATCCTTCTACCATATTACAAATATTGTATACTCCACCTAGAGCAGCCATAATTACTATATACATTTAACTGTGTCCATTACTGTGTCCATGGCCAGTGTCCATATCATAAATACACACATTACACCTTCAAAACTTGTCTCACCCCATTTGCTTTTACTTTTGTCCGCCAAAACTATAGCCGTTGTCACAACTATACAACCATGTCACCAAAAATGTACACAGTAAGCATTGTCAAAACTTTACTCTTCAACACATACAACTATACTTTTTAGCTATTGTATAACCACTTCAGCAACAACTGAAAAATATATGTTTATTCCAAACATACACATATTAATCACACTCACTACTTTCATAAAATATGTTTAAATCTACCAAAACAAAGAACCCCTCCCAGTTCCAATGATGTCCGTGGACACATGTCCATGTCTGCAACACAGGAAATGGCCACGGACAGTAAAATTGACCGTGGCCTCAGCGGCACCAAGTTAGCATTCTTTCACCTATAAATACGGCGCCATCTTTTTCCACTTGGCCACCCTTCCTAAACGCTCTTTCAGCTACAAAAATACCCCAAATATATTTCCAACAGTTTTTTCTTGCTGAGCAGTCCACGGACAAGATCTATGCTCCGCAGATCCAATATGGCGTCAAAAATGTTGACACAGCTCACATTCTTCAATAACCTATCAGCGTGCGTGATTGTTGTGTGTGGTAGTGGGGCTTCGTTTAGGCCCACTCATATATCCAGCACAATGTAAATCACTTGCTTGTACAATAATCGGGGATGCTTCCATTTGCTTGCATGTGCACTAGCAGTTTCATGGCAGTGGCAGAGGCAAGGTTATTGTGTGAGACACTTGGCTTTCATTTGGTGTACCCTTGACTCCATCTTTGGACTAAGCCTCACTGCGATAATACGAAAAGGCTTCTCTGCACTCATGGACCCCACCTTTTCTCACTGTGCTCGAAAGCTTTGCAGCTCCGATCCCACAGATACACCAATGTAACATCTCACTCTTCCTCTGAGAGCATTGTCCCATGTGTGAACCGGTTCAAACCATGCCCTGCAGCTCATCCATCTCCACAAACCTGCCCGTGCCCTCTTACCCCCGCTGTGGAACATTACTGCCACTACAACCCTGTGTCCCTGCAAGGTATTCTCTTGATGTACCAGACATATGACCCCACTGTGAATCCCACCCCAGTGTGCCCCCCACCTAACACCAAGCCTCTGTCACAGTATATTGCACCCTAGAACTAACAAATGTCAGAATGTCTTATAGCCTCTTTGATGCATCTAGACCCACCCCACAGCCAATGTTATCTTACTGACCAGGATCCTAAACCCAGTACTTCACATAAGTCCCAATGAATAATGCTGTGATTATATATGCACGATTTATAGATCTATGATGATGTGCTCAAAGGAACAGTAGTGACTATTATTTAGTGCATGTCTAATGGTAGTATCTCATGTTAGCATAGTTAGGGCTTGCCTTACCACACCGCGACCTGACCCTCACCCCTCCTGGATGCTGGCAGCCGGACCACGTGATGTTCACCCTCCTGCCAACTGGGCAAACAATCCGGAAGTAGCGGCGCCTACACCGACATATGTGCCTTCACCTTCCAGCCAATCCTGCACTGTTGTAGTACCCTATGTTAGTTGTGTCATGTATGACACTGTTTTCCTTTATAATTCTTTGTAGGTGTGGTGTATGCCCGAGCGCTCTTGGGCAGCAGAGTTCTCTGGATGCCAATTTTACATAAACAAAACTTAACTCTCGCAGCCTGTTCTCTTAATCTCATTCCCCATTGGGGTGTGTCTCATTTATTGGTATTGCAGGTGTTAGACGGGAGTGACCCTATACATTTGGTGACCCCTGCAACGTGATTGGAACAGGTGCCCAGAGGCCCCGGGATGCCCCCAGCAAAACCATTGCCTCCACGGTTGACCAGTTCGCACACAAACAAAAGGTTCCATGGGTTCCCGTTTTCCAAATACCCAACTAAAACTGCTCGCCAAGGCAGGTCATGGCTTGGTTGGGGTGCAGAACAGATTTTGGAAAGACCGTTAACGGTGGCTCTCAGACCACCCTACTGAACACGTGAGTACTGGTTGCAAGACTTTTAAGAGAGGAAGGAAAAATTGGGAAAACGGTATAACAAAGCAAAAGAGATAAAATAGGGGAAGGTAAAAACAGTAACTGAGGGTATATTTAGGGTCTGTGTGAATGTGACTGAAGCTTTTTCTTATCTATCCTTTATATGGCCATTAGGTTGTTGTGGAAATAGAGATAAAAACAGTATGAGATCCTAGCTCCGAAGGCAGGTAGAAGGCGGCGCCCCATAGCATTGTCTCGACCAGTGCAGGGAACAAGTGGAAATAAAGAGAAAAAGTAGGAGTCTCATATATTTAGTAGACTTGAGTAGTAATTTAGATTATTCTTTTTCCGTGTGAGCAGAATCTTTGGATGGAGAGGTAGCTTAAGGGGGCTCAGAGGTGGGGAGTGGCTGAGAAAATAAGAGTGAGGGACAGTAAACTAAAGTAATTGAAAAGATGGTGTAAAAAGAGAATGGGAGTACATGCTACATGTTCAATGTGCTAAAGTTTTTCGTCAATGTTTTTATGTTGGTTTGTCAGTAAGTACATATGTATCTGTGCGCACACCAAAATATGGCCTGATGAGAAACATTGGTAAATAGTTTGTGATTTGCATTGATAAATACGTTGCAATTTTTGCAAAAGGTATGAGCAAAAAAGATTGTGATATTGTTTGATATTGATGTTGAAACAAGATTGAACAAGGGTGTTAAAGGAAAGAGGTCACTCGGTAATTGACATTGTGTAATTATATCCTGAGAAAAAAAAGTGAACATAAGTAAGAGCAAGAAATACGGTATTATGGGAGGGTCTACACCATTAGCACATATCTGTCAACACCTTCCTTTGTATAGTGATAAAATACAATATCATGATCAGTGGGTGGTGGAAATAAAAGGTGCGGGTGCATCGCCTATATGGCCGGAAGGAGGGTCCTTTGAGAAACGTGTATTGGATCTAGAGTCGACACATCTGCTAGCAAAATACAGGGGAAAGCAATTGCAAAAATAGAAGGGAGGTACTAGATTTATCGCGAATGTTCGAAGAGGTAGCGCCTAGCGGCGAGGTAAGTAAAGACACAGTAACCGAGAAAGAGAAGGACCCGGAGGGAAGAGAGGGTGCTGCAGGGGGAGAAAGCTCCATAAAAATGAAAGAGAATGATCTCACTAGAATGTATCCATTATTGACAAGGTCTGCATTGGGTTACAGTGAGCCCCAGTATGTGCCAGCATCCACCACATTACCAGCTCCAGCAGCAACGGCTGCCACAGCCCCGCCACCATATGAAACAGGAGGGTTATATGGGCCAACTAGTGCCCCTCCAGTGAACTTAGCACGGCTAACAGGAGACTTAGATAGACAGCTCGCACATGCACAGATGGAAATAACACAATTAAGAGCTTTTTGCAATAGGGGTCAGATGTTTCCAGGAGGAGGGGAAGTACCACCATTGACAGCTGCTTACCTCACCCCTCGAACAAGTGTCACAGGGGAATGTATACCTCCCCCAACCGCCACCGGCGTCAATAGCAAAAGGACAGGAGCAAGAGTGGCAATCAGGAGAGTTCCTGTTCCATCTAAATGGCAAACCTGTAAGAATTATAAGACCTACAACCCCAGACAGACAAAGAGGGGAGGGACAAGGAGAAAGAAAGTCAGAAGGGGAGATAGAGGAAGCATGGAGTGACCTAGAAGAATAAGAGGTGGCAGCAGTGGGGTATCCACTGCCATTCTGATTTGACCAAGAAGATGAAAGAGCCGTGCCAAGATGGCAAGTGAGGTTAAGGCAAAGGGTAGGGAACATGCTGGTAAGTAAAACAAAGAAGGGAACGGTAAGTAAGAAAGGAGCTAAGCAAAACTACAGATGCCACTGATACACAAGGGAGCAGGAAGGCCACAATACATCCCATGGGCACAGATGGACAAAAATAATCTATTGAAACTTCGCCCTCCACTTTCGGGTGGGGCAGGGAAGTGGATACATGCATTTGAGAAAAACACAGCAGGAGTGCCCTTAGCCATAGGGGATGTATAAAGTTTACTGGTATCCACATTGGGTGACCAAGCAGACAATCCCAATTTACACCTAGTGATGCAATGCAGTATGGGAGAGGATGAGGAGCCTACACAATTTATCCTTTGGGTGCTAGACCTGTGGAGATCTGAAACGGGCACAGCATGGGGCCAATCCACTGCGTTTTTTTACATCATAATCAAAAAAGGACTCTGCAAGGAAGTACAGAAGGCCTTGGATAAAAAAGCTGGGATAGAAGCCAAAGGCTGGACAGAGATTCAGAGCATAATTATGCACCATTGTAGGAGGATCAAAGAAAGAGAAAAATAGATAGCTCAGAGGAGGTTGGCAGATGAAGCAAAGCTAGTACAAAATAAATTAGTGAAGGTCGCAGCAATGTCTACTGACACACAGGGGGAAGGAGAGGAGGGGTTAAGGAATATATCAGCAAGGATGGCCGCAACGTGGGCTGCAAATGGACAGGAGCAATGGGACAGAGAGGAGCAGTATGGAGGGCCCCCGTGGCAAGGAAGACCCGCAAGAGGACGAGGTAGGTACCGAGGACCGAGAGGGGTTGTTGGAGTAATGGGAAATTGAGGATTTGGAGGGCCAGGGATGAGGGGAGGACCACAAGTGTCATGTTGGAATTGTGGGAGGTGGGGACATTTTTTGAGAGAATGCAGAATGCGACCAATGGGCTATTACCAAGGGCAGCCCCCAATGGGAATCGAGAAGCAGTACAGTCACCCACACCCAGGCAGTCCATATGGGTTACCTGTGGGAGAGAATGGGCAGAACGAACAAAACTATAATGAGCCACAGCAGCGGGATCCACAAATGCAACAAAGACAACAACCACAGCAGAGAGGTATGCAGAAACAATTGGCAAGACAGAACACTATGGGTAATGCCAACATTAGCATTTTTGCAACATCTGCAAATGGTGCACCGGCGTCTTTTCGCGGTGCCGTAGTATTAGGGGATAATGTATTCTCTGTTCCAGGAATGGAGACATATGCAGATTAGGACAGCCCACAGAAAGCAATTGCGTGTCCAGTCCTGTCCACCACCCTACGTGCAGAAGAGGAACCACTAGTGGAGGCGGAGATAGGCAACAAACTTTTCATCTTTATGGTGGACTCGGGAGCTGAAAAATCGTGTCTCATGGAAGGCCGGTTCCCGCTTTCAGGAAAAAATTTGGAAACACAAGGGTTCTCTGGGGCTATTTTAAAAGTTCCTTACACAAAGAATCTTGACATAAAGGTGGGAGGAAAAACGGTGCATGCACCTCTACTATATCAAGAAAACTCGCCAATAAATTTGTTGGGAAGAGACCTCTTGAGTAAATTGAACATGACCATTTCATTTACTGAGTGAGGGATAGTGTGTTCCACGCCAGGAGTGTGCCCGGTACGGGCAATGCTGATGATTAGCACCATGACCAACGAAATTGCGGTAAGAAGGGTGCCCATAGACATGGATATGTTCATATATGGGATCAGGGTAGTCGCCAGAGTGGTACCAGAGAAGACTAGAAAGGAATGCAAGGTGCCCTCAGATTTGTCATCCTCCCAATTGTAAACACAGATTTTGTACCAGGCATCATTTTGTCTATAGACCTAGAAGGGAGACAGGTTTTAAGTAATCACATTGCGGTAATAGGACTGGACACTAATGGATGCGAATGGAGAAAAGTATTATGCATAGACCAAAATATAATGTTGCACGATTTAACTGATGAGGAATTGTTCATTGACAATGAGAGTGATGGGGAAATAATAATGGAGACAAGTGTGCCATGTGACATCATGATCCAACACAGGGAAATACACAACCCCCTCATGGCCGGTGTAAATGTGCCACCCACCATATTTGAAGAAGACATGGAAAAGGTCCTGCCAGAAATAATAGTGCCATCCACTTCACCATGCAACACAGCAATTTTTCCTATCAAGAAAGCAAGCGGTGGGGCGTGGAGGATGACCCAGGACCTACGTCCACTCAATGACGTCATACAGAAGGAGTTCTCATTAGTACCTAACCCAGCATCCATTTTGTGTAGCATACCCAAAGATGCCACCTGCTTCACAGTAGTGGATTTTAAAAACGCCTTTTTCTCGATACCACTTGACCCAGGCTGTCAGTACTTCACAGCGTTCACACTAGGGGTGAACAGATATGAACATTGTAGGTTGCCCCAGGAATATTGAGAAAGCCCAAGCATTTTCAGTCGAATCGTGCATGAATATCTTGGCAACATTGATGTAGAGAGCATGATAATACAGTATGTGGACGATCTACTCCTCTGTAGTGAAAATGAAGAATAGTGCAAGACCAATTCGATCACATTACTAAATTTACTAGCTACAAAAGGATATAAGGTGGACAAGGGGAAGCTGCAATATTGCTGAGCAGAAGTGCTCTATTTAGGACAGATGATTTCAAAAGATGGCAAGAGAATTTTACCAGATAGTACAGCAGCAATACGCCACCTGACAATACCAAAGACAGTGAAAGACATGCAGAAATTTCTCAGCATCTGCAATTACTGCCGTGCCTAGATTCTTGATTATGCAGCATACACATGCCCACTGTTACAGGCCCCGAAGGAAGCACTAAAGAATAATGTACTGCTAAAATGGACAGACGAGATGATGACACAATATTTCAAATTATGAGACCTTATTGCACACACACCAGTTCTAGCAAACCCTGACTATGATCGGGAGTTTTACCTGTTTTCCCACTGCAATGGCATTTTAATGACTGCAGTATTGACCCAGAAAACATCATTAGGCCACAATCCATTGGCCTACTATAGTGGTGCATTAGATCCAGTGATGCAAGGCCAGTTCGCATGCGAACAAGCTCTCTCTGCAGCAGCATTCGCAATAGAAAAAAGCACCACCTTTGTGATGGGATGCTCAGTGACACTATACGCAGAACACTCACTCTTTGCAATCTTAGAACGTTCCAAATCTACATTAACAACACAGAGGGCAACAGCTTATGAGCTTATAATATCCAGCCCAAACGTTCATGTGGTGAGATGCAAGACAGTAAACGCAGCTATATTCATTACTAAACCATGTACAGTTGAGGATATACAGGAACATGATTGTGCAACATATGAGGAAGATGATATGCCCAAGGAAAGCGAAAATGCATTACCGGAGGGGGAAATACATTTCATAGATAGTTCAGCATCAATAGACAGCGAGACAAGAGAAAAGCATGTAGGGGTGGTGGTTGTAAGAATGGAAGAAGAAGTGTATGAGATTATTGTGCAGAAACTCCTCCCCTCTCATTATTTGTCTCAAGTATCAGAACTAGCTGCGCTAATTGAAGCACTGCACACAGCAAAAGGATGTGCAATAACGATATACTCTGACTGAGCATATGCCACCACGACAGTGCATTCAGGGTTGTCACGATGGTGATGAAGAGGGTTTTGGAGGGCAGATGGTTCACCAGTACAATATGCAGCCCTACTAAACAAACTGATAGAAGCACTAGCAGAACCATCAGTGGTAGCAGTGGTGAATTGCCAAGCACATACCAACAACACGGGCGCTATCTCATTGGGAAATGCAGCGGCCGATGCCGCAGCGAAAGATGCTGCATATTTCAATATTCCGCAAGCAATCAAGTGCATTGTCAAACCATCCAGTACCGATACACAAGAGGAGGGATACAGCCATACACCAATCAACCAAATAATAGAGCTCCAAAAACATCCACCGACCGAAGAACAAGAGTTGTGGGGAAAGAGAGGCTTTAAACAGTCCCCGACAGATCACATATGGAGACAGGAGCTAACAGGAAAGGTGCTAATGCTAGTGGAGTTACTAGAAATAGCATTTCAACAAATACACTTTCCGACACATGTAGCTAAACAACACATTGCAGCTGAGATACAGGAACATTGGTTTGTTCCAAATCTGCAGGAACACTTGTCAAAATTCACAATAGAATGCACAACGTGTCAGACATACAGTTCAGGAATGACACTAAGGATGTTTTGTGGAAGACTACCGCATCCAGTGGGTCCTTTTAGAGAGCTCCACATTGGCTACACGGATATGGGAGAAAGATGTAACAGAGCAAGATATCTAATTGTAATAGTGTGTCTATTCTCAAGGTGGGTTGAAGCTGGACCATGCCACCACCTGGACACAAAGTGTGATGCAAAGTTCCTGGTGCAGGAGGTTTTCTCAAGGTGGGGGATATCTGACATAGTAAGATCAGACATCGGCACTCATTTTGTTAACAATCTATTTAAAGAGGTGACTATCCTACTGGGGGTTAAGCACAAATTATGTTCAACTTATCACCCAATGGCTAATGGTGTGGTAGAAAAATGGCCTGTTCAAAAGTAAACTATCAAAGCTGTGTAATACTCTTAAGAACAATTAGTTGTATTGCTTGCCCCTAGCATTGTTCCAACTCAGCTCAGAACGCAACCAAGCAAAGATCATTATGTGAGCCTGCACAAAATAGTGACGGGTCGGCGCATCCATACACCACTTTCTCCAGTGAGGGGAGCATCAGACGCTCACAGAGATGCCACAGTGCTGGGGGATGAATTTAAGGAATACCTCCCCCACCTGACACGTCCAGTGCGCAGTTTAGTGAGACAGATCATGCCACCCTTCATACAAATGCTGAGACAGATACTACTTTGCCAGCACAGGACAGCCCAAAGGGTCAATTAATGCCAGGTGAAAATGTGTACGTGCAAGGTTTTGTGCAGAGATCGAACTCTCCATGATTTCATGGACCTTATGAGGTCATCTATTGCATACTCACAGCTTTGAAGTTAAAGGGATTGAAATATTGGGTGCATCTGTCAGATGTGAGAAGAGCATGTGATAGTGCAATCCCTCAAAGCGAACACAATTCCAGCAATGAAGGGACAAGGTTTACAGAAAATAAGTGGCAAGATGAGACAAGCAGAAGCATTATGAGGCTTAACTGAAGAGAACTTTCAATGGGTTAAAGAAACATGTATTCCAGCCTGGTCCCTTCACATTGAAAAGCTGCACTTGAGAAATCCATCAAAATCCAGAGAGAAATACTGCACAAACTTTGTTTTCACGGCAAAGGGAAGGTGCAGATGGGGTTCAACAAACAATGCAACAAAACAATCCCAGATATGAAAAGGGGTACAGCAGCACTCCTAGACGTATATTGAGTGTGCAGCAAACAAGCTTACCTGAATTTACCAGCATCATGGAAGGGCACATGCATCCTGGCCACCCTGCACTCAGCGCTAATGGTAATCCCAGAAAGCCATATCCAAAGGGGGAGAGGTTTGTTTGCCATATCGACAGCAGGGCACTCGACTGACAAATCAGGCAGCATCAGATACGGCTGACACATCAGCAGCACAAAACCAGTAACAACAGAGACTTCCACATATGACATTTTGTCTGAAAATGAGCTACAAGACAGAGTGTCCCGCAAAAAGAAGTCAAACTATATCTCCAGCGAGTCATCCAACCTTCTCGCCGAGATTCCTGCAAGATATAAATTATTCAATTCAGCAGAAACTTTCTTCGCCTCCCTCTTAATGCCAGGACTTCAAGCACAAACAAATGCCAAATGGGAGCTGATCCAACTGGCCAACGACACTGAAGAAGGGTTCCATGTGATTAAGGTGGAACTTCGCGTCTTGCGCCCAATGACAATGCAGAACCGGTATGTCCTGGACATTCTTACAGCAATGGACAGTAGTGTTTGCTGGAAAATTGGGAGCGCATGCTGTACATTCCTACCTTCTGAAGATGCGGATAATGGAACTCTCTCCCACATCATCTCTGCAGTACACAGCCTGGGGAGAGAATGCAGAAGGAAGGAGGAATAGAGCCAAGCAACTGGTTCGATAACATGTTCAATTGGATACCGTCCTGGTTCACTACCATGATGAAGATTTTTGTTCCAGTTGTCGTTTTAATTTTACTACTGAGCCAGAGACAATTGCAACAAATACACCAATGTACCATCTCACTCTTCCTCTGAGATCATTGTCCCATGTGTGAACCAGTTCAAACCATGCCCTGTAGCTCATCCATCTCCACAAACCTGCCCGTGCCCTCTTATCCCCAATGTGGAAAATGACTGCCACTACAACCCTGTGTCCCTGCAAGGTATTCCTCCCCCACTAACACCAAGCCTCTGTCGCAGTATTTTGCACCCTTGAACTATCAAATGTCAGAATGTCTTATAGCCTCTTTGATGCATCTGGACCCACCCCACAGCCAATATTATCTTACTGACCAGGATCCTAAGCCTGGTACTTCACATAAGTCCCAATGAATAATGATGTGATTATATATGCACAATTTAAAGATCTATGATGATGTGCTCAAAGGAACAGTAGTGACTAGTATTTAGTGCATGTCTCATGGTAGTATCTTACGTTAGCATAGTTAGGGCTTGCCCTACCACACCGCAACCTGACCATCACTCCACTTGGATGCTCGCAGCCGGACCACGTGATGTTCACCCTCTCGCCAACTGGCAACCAATCCGGAAGAAGCAGTGTCTACACTGACATATGTGCCTTCACCTTCCATCCCATCCAGCACTTTTGTAGTACCTTATGTTAGCTGCGTCATTTATGACACTGTTTCCTTTATAATTCTTTGTAAGTGTGTTGTGTGCCACAGCGCTCTTGGGCAGCATAGTTCTCTGGATGCCACTTTTACATGAACAAAATGTAACTCTTGCAGCCTGTTCTCTTAGTCTCATTCCCCATTGGTGTGTGTCACATTTATTATTATTGCACGTGTTAGACGGGGAGTGAGTCTATACAGTTGTCCATGAACGTTATGAGGCTGCCTGATTGGCCCAGTGCCGTCCGCAAGCAACCCAAATCAGGAAATGAGTCTGGTGACCAGACGCAGATATCACTTATTTTTTTTAAACCTACATTTTGTCATTTTTCTTTAAAACAAGTGGGTGGATTTACACCAAATTTACAAAAGCACACTTTCGGGACCAAACCGCCACTCATGGTGCAAGTTTGGTGCAAATCCATCAACTGGTTTGGGGTGTAGGCAAGAGCAATTTCGTTTTTCCATTATGCTTGTGAGCATTTCAAAAGTTTTGAGACTCACCCAATAACTTTACGCTTCAATAATAAAGCTGCACCAAAGGAGTTGATTTGCTTTTTTGGGAAACTTTGGTGAAGCTTTGTCAAACATCACAAAAGTTAAAAGCTGTCAAAAAACTTCCAGTGGGTTAAACAACTTAACCATAACTACAGGGCCATATTTATGGTTAAGTTGCACAACTAACAGAAATAGCACTTTTTGAGAAGCTTATAACTTTCCCCGCCACATGAATCCTCAAAAACTTTGCAAAAGAAGAATATGGCCCCCTCAGAATGATTTTGCAAAGATTTGTGTGCTTTCGTCCAGGGAGGAATCTTGTTTAGAAATCCTTATAGACACAATGGAAAAATGTTTTGTTTGCGTCCACAGTCCAAGCCTCTGGATGGATTTTTACCACATATGCTTTTGTAAATAGTGTGTTAATCCATCCAGTAGTTTTTTAAAACATTGCCAAAAAGTAGGTCACCTTTTTATTTATATCTTGGTCTGGGCCGCAGACTCATTTGCTGATTTGTGCCCGTGGACGCCTCTGGACTAATTAGGGACATTAGAATCACCAGTTGGTTTGATGTTCAAAAATGTGAGGTGTGTCCGATTTTTTGAAATGTTCACCATTTTGGGTCTGAAGACAGCTGCTTGAGTCCCCAGATTCCATGGTTAGGGAAAAGTGTGGGAAACACATTTGTGGTTATTTGGTGGCCGAAAGCGGGCCTGGAAAGGATTGGGGAGTGGAATTAAGTTGATATGGAGCTGTTTATATAGGTGAAACATAGTTTTTTAAATTGTTTTATTTGTGCCTATAGTTATACAACCTTTGCCCATACACAAATATGGTCACATCATATCTCATAAGTTAAATCAACAGTATTCTTAGAATATAAAAAGAATCATTAAATAATTATCATTAGATAACAAGATTTAGCATCACTATCACAGAACATTTATCAAGCAGTACAGTCAACCGTTATTTCAGCATTAGATCAATCCATCCTTAATCTGGTTCCATATGTCGAAAGCAGCTGCTGTACCCACAAGGGAATTGACAACATATATGGTGCTCCGAGACTGGTCCGAAGTAAAATTCCAGCATTCCCTCTAACCTTTTTTGTAGAAATTAACCAGTGTGCAACAATTGGTGAGGACATGTCTCACCATTTCAATTTCCCTTTTACATATTTTACGAATCCGATCTTCTCTTGGAATCCTGGCTCCAGCCCCCATATTGCTAAGTACAGATAGGAGTTTGAGTCTCATATATACAGTGAAACATATAAGGGGGGAATGGTAGTTGATTAGATAGTTATGTGGTAGATCTTTGAAACCACCCTGTTTCTCTTATCTCTTATCTTATCTTATCTCTTGTACTTAGATTTCCCAAACAGATTTCATAAAGACTGGATTCTGTCATGTTGCATAATGTTTTTGACAGGACCAGAGAGATGGAACTCAAGGAGACTGCTTGGAAGTTGCAGTACCCCAATAGCGAAAAAATGATTACCAATGATACGGTCTAAGTATGCAAAACAAAGTACTTTGTGAGCACCTTGTCTGGTGTATCATGGCAACCTTCAACAGCTGATTGCTTGTTGCCTCTGAAAATGTTATATTGGCCCAAAGTCTACATGCCGCCATTTTCCAATAGGCAATTAGTGATGGCACCTCAAGTTGTAGCCTGATTGCCTCAACCTGCATAGCACAAGGTAGACCAAGTAGCGAATGTAATATTTTACATTCAAGAGGTGTCAGCCATTTAATGCTGTCTTCAGGATACACCTCTAGTAAATATAGGATAGCTGGAACAATTGCAATCTTGTAGACGCAAATCTATGCTTCGATTGACCCTCCACTTCTTCCAGGATTTAGATTTGATGCTGCTAAATAGAGGTTTGCAAGACCGGTCATTAGATAGCTGAATTCCTAAATATGTGTACATGCCAATCCACTAAATTCACACTTCGCCCACGCACCAAACAAGGGTGTTGTTCTTTTGGGCTGGCTTTCCAAATATAAGGATCTTGGTTTTGGATGGGTTGATTACCAGCTCATTGTCATTGGCATATTGATATAGTCTGGCTAATGAACCTTGTAGTCCAATCAGGGTTCTGGAAAGTATTGCTGTGTCGGCCGCATGAGTAAGACAATGCAGGGGGTATGGATCATAAATAGGAAGATGAAACATGGGTTTGCAGGTGCCACAGAGTCCACAGACATCGCCACTGACCACAAACAGTGTGGTGAAAAAAGTATGGGAAACACATTTGGGGTTATTTGGTGGCTGAAAGAAGTTCTGTAAAGGGTGGGGGAGTGGAATAAATTTGACATGGAGCTGTTTTTATATGTGAAAAAAGGTGTGCAGGTGCCGCTGAGTCTGCGTTCTATTTTAGTGTCTGCTGACATCATTTGGATTGCAGGGGGTTCAGGATGAGATGTATTGTACGTACCTGTTATATGGTTTAATTTGATTGTGGTGGTTGTGGCCAGTGACAAGATTCTTGGGGGGCATGGCCATAGACCATACCCCAAGAATCTGGCCACTGGCAACACACGGTATATTCATATGTTTATAGTAAGTATAGGTACTGTAGGGGGAGTTTACCATATTTGTAATATTGTGTAATGATATAATTGAAGTGTTTATGGTATTTATGAATGTAGTAAATTGGTGGCATATGGAATATGTATTTGTTTCTCTGTGAAGATAAAAAATAGGATAATACTTGGTATGGTTACTTAGCTGCATACATTAATAATTCTGGAATCTCTGGTTCTTTTTCTGTAAAAAAAATATAATTTGTTAAGCAGGATCGTTTAAAAGCTTTATTTGCATACCATTTTACATATACATTTACTTTGTGACCCTCATAAACAGTACATTCTATGTAATGTGTTTGGTACATCATTAGTGAGTCGTTGTGTTGACATGAAATAAACATTGGGTCATTGGGAAAATAATCGATAGAGGATTACAAAAAAATGACTTTAAGTATGTGTGTGTAAGTGTGATAGTATGTTTGAAGTGTGTTGTAATTAAGGGAATATTATAACTATATTGGAATTTACAAGAGGTATTACAGTAAGAATAACTGTGATGTATACTTAGCGTGTATTGCAACAAAGCTTATTTTAGAAGTAGTTAGACACCTGTTGGCATATTGTCACTGTCTTGGCGTTTAAATGTACTATTGTAGTATTGTGCATGTCGTTAGATCCCGTTGGTGTATTCTAACTGTTTATTGTACTACAGTTTATTGACAAAATTTTGGTTGAAGGAATGTTAAGTAGGCATTTATTAGATTTGCTGGTAACCTATGTTTTGGAGTAACAGAGGTGTCATTACTTTTAAACCAACCACTTATTTTCACATGTGCAGTATATTAGGCTAAAGTGGTTGTAGCACCAGAGTGGTAGATTATGCCCACTGTTGTGAATGTTTTCCTGCCAAGAGATACTTGGCTGTTTGTGAAACTAGTAAGCTTACAATTGTTTTGGTGCAATCTGCATTGTACCATAAAAGCATTAGTATTACATATTGACCATGTGAGTTTATTTATATGTTGAAATGATTGTCTGAATTACAAAAAGTGCATACTATGCTATGATTTATATTCTGCCAAAGCTGGTGAAATGGAATGAATTTAGAATTTGGTATGGATACCAACACACAACGTTCATTATGGATGTGGTCTTGTGAAATATGGTTGCAAAGAGTGCATGTATGTTTCTAGGAGTATGAAATCTGGAAGATTTCATTCATAGTGATGTTTTTGGTTTCCAGTACATGTAGTAAGTACATTTGGTATTCTTGTGGATCTTCCTGTGTGTATATGGTTAATTTCCCCATGCCTGTACAAATTCTTGCCGTCTACCTGAGACAGTTTAGGTGTGGTCAGGATTATTTGTGACATTTCTATGAAGGATGAGCATTTACAGACACAACTGGTTTGAGATTTTTAAAGTAATGTTGTCAACAATTGGAGAAGATTGATTGCTACATTTGCTGTGCCCCTCCATCCTTGGATGGGCCTCCAGTTGTTCTTTGAGAAGAGACATTTGTCTCTTGTCTTATGATGATGTGCAGTTCATTTTGTACTAGATAGTTGTGTGGTTTTGTTTTTTGATGGAGCAGCGAATGGTCTTCATCTCTTTAGCGGTATTGTTGGAAGATCTGTTATAGCCTCTGTTTGTGTTTGTTTTCCTTTTAAAGGTTTTCTTTTTTGAGGGACATCACACATATCTAGATGGGGGTATACAGTGCATGTAGCCTTTTGTAGGCTTTTTTATTAGAGGATGCAACGAAGCTCACAGTTGACTTTCCTTAACTAGGAATAGACCATTGAGAGTATGCAGAGAGTATGCAGATGCAAAAGTGCTACGTTACTCATAACTTCTTTAAAGATTGTGCTGCTAATTTCAAACAAGCTATGATCTAGGGTTAGAACTTGCGATTTGTCAATAGTTAAAGCATATGCAAGACATGAGTAGGTACATGTCTTTGAAAAGAGGGAAACATGTTATTGTGCAGCCTATTTTTTAAGTTCTGCAAGTTTGTCAAAGCTGATGCTGACAAACTGAATGTTGTTGTTTTGTGAATTTGTTTGGAAGCCAACAACTGTTCCAATTGCTCTTTTGACTAAATATTGTTCTACATCAAGGTTTCATTGTAGAATTACTAGGCACCGAGTTAATACTTTTTCTAATACAGCTGTGTTGCATTTCCTAAGAAGTTGTGCAAGTCAACCCATGCGTATTCTGAAAAACGTAAAGTAACAAACCATGTGGGTGTGCATAGGTTAATTAGCATACAATCTACATGAGTGTGATGTCAGAACCAGTATTTGTTTGTACCACACATATTTGCCAAGAGATTTGTGATTCTTAACTGCAAAACCTCACCTTGGTCTTTATCTTTGAAGCAGTTGGTTAGTGTACATATTTGAAAAATTAAGCCAGTTTTTAATGTGTGTGCATTTATATAAAATAGAGTTGCTAGTTCACTTTTGAACAGGAGGTGAAAAAAGTATTCTACATTTTGTCTGTATCTGGGGTCTTCTGAATACATTCATAAAGAACGATATTCTGATGCAGTAATTTGTATGGATATTCATTCATATCTTTCTCCTGTTCCTATAGGAAAGAGTTGAGGTAAAGAACACTGTTCTCCCATATGTTCATTTGGGGATCCTTTGGCTTCACACATTTAATATGTTTGTAATACATTTATTTAGATGTTTTTGGAGTGTAATGGTTGAATTGTATACTGTTCTAAAAATGTTGGCAGCAGTAACAGGATCTACATGTTCAAATTGGCCAGTTGGTGGTGAATCTTAAATTATTTGGGTGATTTCTCTTAAGTTTTCCTCTATGTTTATATATTTGTAGCATTGATTGTTTTCTTTGAGATATTGTAAGGCTTGTCTAACTTTGTTTAAGTCGACTAGTTGTTGCCACATTCTTTTGTCTTTTTACACCATTAACTAGTATAGTCAAGGATTGATCTATTGGCCATTGTACTCCTAGAGTGTCTAGATGTTCTTTAAGATCTAATGGCACACATACTACTTTGCCACAAATGCCTTTTAGTAACTCAGATGTAGGCAATTTAGGTGGTTTCCACTGAAGGTGTATTGTAGCTTGAAATGGGTGTGTTTGGATTATAATGCTCTCATACAAGTTACATTGATGGGGAGCTTTTGTTAGTGGGAATATTTCTAAGTTATTAGTTATAGCCCGTGATGACATTTGGTTATTTTCAAGATCTGTATTGCAGTGCGTGCAAACTATTGAGGAGTCAATACATTTTATTTGTATTTATTCTCTCTTGTTAGATATAAAGCTAATTGCAACTATTGGGATTCCTCTATGTTGTAGGCCATATCTACAGTTGTTGTGCTCTTTTTATAAAATGTTCATCAACAACAGACACCTACTTGGTCTGATATTTCAACAGGTGTGTTTTGAAACATAGCTATTTCTTTTTTGTATGTGTTTGGAGGTTGGTGTTTGTGCAGTTTTCCCTAATGTTTTCTGAAGTTAATGAATTTTCGAAGTCAACTTCAGTTCCAAAATATTTACTTTGGGTATGCCCTATTTCTCGAAGGAGTCTTTGGCTGTTCCAAGTAGGAGAATGTTATTTAAATTTTGGAGTTCTAGAGCAGGACTTTTTGCATAGTACAGTCTTTGCACAAGATGTCTTTTAGCACAATGGTGTATTGCTAACATATTGATTTTGTGGAAGGTGCATTTGAAAGCAGTTCCTGAAATGCAGGATAATTAATGTCCTTGCAGTCTAGTGTGGCTGCACACTAGGCAGGAGTCAATGATTTGAAAAGTTTTCATTCTACTTTTGTCTTCAGGTTTCACATAGTGATTGAGGAATTGTGGTAAAGATTTGAAGGATTGTTGGTGTACCTTACATATTGAGCAGCATATCTATTTGTACACTGGACGGTTTGTTTGGACAAAAGGAACATTTGGTAGAATATTTGTTGGGTTTGTTTGTCAATAAGGGTTTCTATTGCCACACTTTTGTCTACTACCATTTCATACCCTCAGCCATTAGTGTCTATAGCAATTGTTTTTTGTGTTCTTTCTTACAAGTCTCTTCATTGAAATATGGTTCTGTGCTGGTTATGTGAATGCAATCAACTTCATTGAAGTTTGAAAAGGTATCTATATTGACATTATGCATGTTTAAAAGTGCTTTTTGTAATGCATTGATTGATTTAGTTAGTGGTTTAATTTTGTTTATAATCAATATAAACAACGTTCTCTTTAGTAGAAATGTGCTGTCATTTAGAGCTTTGAGGATTAGTCTTCTGCAGTAGTTTTTAAGGGTAGATTGTGACTTGTTAGCTCTCTTTATAAGATTGTGAAGAACTCCATGGTAGAACATGTTTTGTAAAATTAATGTTTTGGAATGCTTTACAATGGCTATGTTAACATTGGTAGATATAGTGCTAGGTTCATTAGTAGGTCTACCTTTGTTTGTACATTTTTTTTTTTTTACTTTTAGTTTTTGCAAGAGGGACCTGCCTTTTTTATTGGTGGCTGGTTTAGTTTTGCTATGATATGATATTTTATTTGTATCACACCCATACACAAGTGTTTCAGAGCACAACAAGGCAAGGGAGGGGAAACGAGGGAGGACAAAAAACAATCTTACTAGGCCCAGTGACATTGAGAGCTTGCACCTGAAGTGGAGAAGGAAGTGCAGTGGTCAGTGAAGGTACTAGCTATTTTGCTTCACTGTTTTCAATACATTGTTTTAGAGGTGGATGACTATATGGCTTGCTTTTGTTCTTATCTGCTCTATTTATTTTTGTTTTGTATTGAATTGCATTTTAGTAGGCCTGTTGTTCTTTCTGTTGGGAAAAAGAAAGTTTGCGAATGAAAGTTGTGGAATGTATATGTATGTATTGTTCATGAGTGTTTGGGTGTGACTGTAGAGATTAATAGATTAATAGAGATTAATAGATTGCTTTGTGATTGTGTAGTGGGATGATAGGTATGGTTGGGAAAGTTGGAAGTGTAAGAGTCTGTAAATGTGTGATGGGCTTTGGCTAGTGAGTAAAGGAGTGGTGGTGTGATTGAATAACTAGTGACATTATGATATTTTGAGGAAAACAGTGGGTGTTATAAAGGTGGTGTTTAGATTGGAATAGAAAGAGTGTGAATGGACCAATATAAAAGTTGCATGTACTGCCAACATATTAAACTTCTACACACCAAGTGCCATTTAAAAATGTTGTACACATTATTTTTAGTCAGCTTTTTCTTTCTTTTAGGAAAAAGTTACACAGTGCTGGTACAAATGCACAAATGCACTCTTTAACTTTCATAAAAACACCCCTAAAAAGAAACATTTTAAACGCAAAGCATTCTAAGTAACTGCCACTTGATGTGAGCAGGTGCTGAATGCTGTAATACATGACATTTGCTAGAGTGGTTAAAAAAAGAGAATATGCTTATTGAGAAGCTTATTACAAAGTAAGTAGCAGCAAACCTGTACATATATTTATGAAAGTGTTAAAAAAAATGCTTTTCAAAATATAAGTATACCTGTACTATGGGCCTCATTATAAGTTTGCTGGTCCATTAACAATGGTACCGGTAAACTTGCCGGTACCATTGCTAATGGATTGGCAAACTACGAGGTCTGCAAGCAGGTGCCTTTACGCCCACCAGGTCTGACCTTGCGGGCAGTCCAGAACCCGCGAGCAGACCATGTCGGATGCTACAGCACCATTTAGCAATGGTGCCGGTGCATCTGACCTCCCTATTCCTTTTAAGTCTAATGGGACTCAAATGGGAATGGGGAGTAACCTTTTTTCCCGGCACCTGGGAATGGGCAATTACCGGGACCACCAGGGCTGTAATGACCCGGTAATTGCCAATTCCCGTGCACCAGAAAAGAAATTACTGCGGCGCCAGCAGTGCCAGTTTTACCGGCACGGCTACCGCCAGAGCCATAATGCAGCCATATGTCTTGTTAGGTGTAGATATTGTTGAATCTGCAAATAGACATCTGGGAGAGTTTCACAGTAGTTGTTGATGCAGATGTCTGTGAGTAGCATGAGATATGCACTTTTAGAGTTCAAGAGTGCATGTGAAGTTTTCAATTTAGGTGACAGGGTTAGGAATGTGATTGTTGGATGGATGTGTGACTGTTTGAAAGCAGCCAAAAAAGGATATTTATAAACATTAGGGTAAAAAGCGTATACAGGCTGCCCTGTGCTCCCGTCTCTGCAGACACTGTGGTAGTTCACGGACACCGCACGTGCCATACAGTTATTTTAAAGATGCCTGGCATGGAAAGGGGACTGCAGAGACCGTTGACAGTCGCGGATGTCCACGGACAATGGGACATCAGATAATCAGGTCTTGTGGGTATGGTGTACTGGAAGACTGGGTAGCAAGAGTTGTCTTTGTTGTGTACAGTGAGGGTGGCTATGGCTAAGGCTTTGAGGAAGCAGAGTGTTTGGTTTGCGGGTGATTCTTGTCTCCACAGGTTAAAGGTGTATTCTGAGAATTGTTGTTTGTCTGAGAATCTTGGAATAGAGGAATTTTAAGTTTCACGGTATGGAGTTTGAGGAATTAAGTGGGGGAACTCCTCCAGTTTTAAGAGAATATGGTTAACTTGAAGCATCATTTTAGTTCACTGTGGAGGCAACAGTTTAGGCTATGTTACCGGAATTGCATTGCAGTTTTCCATGAAGGATACATCTTCTGATACACAGAGCTCAGAGACAAATGTGGGTGCGTTCACATTTATTTTGTCAACAAATTGAGAAATCAAGGTGCAATGTAAACAAAGTTGTATGCTTTTTTGCAGGATGCTGGCATGACATATTTTCATTATGAAAACATCACATTTTATATTGTCACCATTTTTCGAAGAGGTGGAGTGCATCTGATTGATGTGGGTAATCAGAATGTTTAAAAAGGCATTGGAGCAGTTTCTGTGAACACATACAATATGGATTCAAGTATTCTTTAGTAGTAGAACTAAACAAAAAGGAAAAACAGAAAAAATAGAGGCACTTTTTGTGAAATTTAGAAAACATAATTAAGTTTAGTAGAACATGTGTTAGTTTAGTACATGAAACCAAATAATCAAAAAAACATATAAAAGCCAGAAAGAGAAAACAAAGGTTCTGTTAAGAGCAACCGCTGTTGAACGAAAAACAATTAACATTATTTTCATTTCCCCCACACCATCCCTGGACTAAACAGGCTACAAAGGGTCATGTGATTTATTTTTAAGTTCCATTTTTCAACTGTGAATGGTGGCTCCTAAAGGAACAATTTGTTTGTGATTTAGTATTTGTTTTGGCTTTTTTTGTTTTGTACAGGAGAGGCAAGGAAAGGTGGGGGAGGAAAGAGAGGGTAGGGAGGGACGAGGCACCAACCACAGAGACAAAGGGGCAGGTGGACAGGAGAAGATGTTGTGCGGGCCTTACATTTAATGTAGGTTGCAGTGTTTCTCGAGCTCTGTGAGCTCAAAAGAACTTTGAAAGTGTTCCCCCTGTAGATCAGTTTGTTGCGGTACATTCATAGTTCTGTGACCCTCAAAAGGTAAGTGTGACACGGTTCTGTATGGCCTGAGAGGCAGCCACTGGGACCCTCTGCCCACAGGAGTAGCCTGTGTGGTGGCACGAGCGGCCATAGAAGATGGGGTAGAGGCCATCAACTTGCTTCTTCGTGAGAAAGAAACTGTCTTTCCCAGACCGCTCGAGTGGTTGGATCTAGTTTGGCAGCACATGGAGGTGGTCACGTAGGAGTACAACCAGATAGCAACCGGTCAGATAGCACAGAGAGTAGAGCGCTCGCTTTGAACTGCTAACGCAGGTTCGAATCCCGGCAGGGCCAAACTCAGCCTTTCATCCTTCCGAGGTCGATAAATGAGCACCACACACTGTGGGAAAAAAGTAGCGCTCAGATGCCCGAGGGTTCGTAGCGCTATATAAATAACCAAAAACAAAAAACAAAACAAACAAAACAAACCAGGTTTACCATGACTGAGTATGACCCCACACTCAGTGTATCTCACCTTGTCTGCCCGATCCATCGGTACACCCTCAACAGTAGTAAAACAACACCACACATGACTCACTCCAGCACTGGAGGAAGGCACTTCCTCAACCTCATCTTGCTCTTCCTCCTCTTTATCTTCTGGACATCCACACATGTTCCCTTTTCCCCGGACCTCCAGGTTGTTGTGGTGGTGGTGGAAAGGAGTAGGGATGGCCATAGCAGAGCCCATTGATGCAGGTTTCAAGATTTGCAAAGTGATCTAGAAATTAGGCGCTCTCTCCTGGTCTGCCAGATTTAGAATGACTAAAAGTAAGGGGTGGGTCCCTCCAGAAGAACTGTTGCGGGCTGCGTGACTATCCGCAGACTACAGAGTAAAAAACTGTCACTGGAATATTATAAAAAGTTGTCAGATCAACTAAGAATGGGACTATGAGGTCTGGAATGGGAATCTTTCAGCTTGAAACATCCTGGATTGGCCAAAAATCCAGTTTAAAACTGTCTGCAGTGATGGACACTTTCTGCGGACTTGCTGTCATGCTGCATGGGTGCGGTCATATGATGATGTCCCTAAGGTCCACGGTGACAGTGCTTGTCTGCAGATTCCTATTGGGCAGGAGAAGCTGTGCACATGCTCATGGATGTCCGCAAACAGGCGTGCTGTTGCCGACTAATTAAATGTGGATCATGCCAGACCAGACATGCTCGGTCATGTCGCAATGTCCGCGGACATCCTATTGCATAAACAGATACCTGAACATCCTTATAGTCTGCAGACTATTCATTGGGGTTTTAAAAAAATGATGTCAGAACAATTTACAAGCTATTTATTGTATAACAAATACATTCATTTATGAAAGGGACGGGGTATTGGAATGAGAAACAAAAATGGTAGAATTTGGAATTTCTATACAATGATCATCAGGGGAGTGAGGGGTGTTATCTTTGATGTTGTGGATGTTAGTCTTAGCAGTGCACAGTGGAGGTACGAGTTATAGATGCTTAGCTTACCATAACTGGTGAATTTCTGGGGGGGTTTGGTTTTACTTGCAACCATAATGTCCTTTTAACAAAGTTGTTGCACTGAATTTCATAGGTTTTTATTACTGCAACTTAACCATTATGTGACTTTAACAACCTTTTTTCACTGAATTTAATTCCTAATATCATAATTACCCTAAATATAGCAGCATGTGTGGCTGATCTACAAAGTTTCACCTTAAAAATGTGTAATTTTCCAACTTCTAGCAACATTTGGAACACTTCTATGAACTTTCTGCAACTTTTTGCACTCTTTTATATTCGCCGGTCATCTCAGACTTTCCGGACAGTGCCACATAACCATGCACACATTCAGTGTGATGACAAGTTTGTGAATGAGTCTGTGCTTCCTGGACAGTTAAAAACTGCATTTTCAGATCCAAGCTGAAAATGTACCCTAGCACAGCTCCTAGAGTTATTCTTACTTATTTTCCATCTGCAATACAGGAGAGAACACATGCTTGGAAGAATATTATCACAACTGCTATTTAACTTCAGAAATGGCATCATCCATGGCCATTCCTCCTCTCCAGCATCACCAACACCACCACCAGCTGGAGGGCTTAGACAACGGAAAAAGTGCACTGATGTAGAAAAGATTCAAGAGGACCAGGAAGATGAGATAGAGGAAATGCCTACCTCCAGCAGCCAGAGAGTATCATGGGTGTGGTGGTTCTTTACCAACATTGGGAGTGTACCGAAGGCTAAGGTTACCAAGGTGAAATGCACTGAGTCATGGGCAACCTGGGCAGTACTCCTACGGGACCACCTCCAAAAGCTGCCACACCAAATCCAGCCACGGTATGCTCTGAGAAGGCTGTTCCTTTCTCTGGAAGTAGTAGGGTGTCTTCCTCTATCTCATCTTCCTTAACCAATACTGCCACCACACAGGCTACTTCTGTGGGGCACAAACTCCCACAGGCTACCTTGTAAGCCATAAAAGAGGCCGTTGATTCATATCATTCCAACACAACAGTACTCTGTGTGTACTGCAACACACCATGCTGCATAAGGGAGCAGTTTCAAAGTACTTTTGAGGCTGTAATCAAGGCGCCTAAGAAACGCTGCCCCTACCTTAGATTTAACACATGCCCAATATCTTCCCCTGTCCACCAGCCCCTACATATCTGTGGTTGATGCCACGTCCCTTATTTCCCTCCCCACTTCACTTCCTCGACTATCCTGCAAAATAGAAAAAAAAAAAACACCAAAAAGGTTTCTTTAAAAAAGAAAAATAGACTCCATCTAATTTTCAGCGAAGTATTTAGACTCAAAAAGATTCTCCATCATTCCCATTAGCATTCTCTACCATGCTAATAAAAATAATGGACGATTGTATACTAGATAAAAAGAAAAAAGCACAGAAACAATTTTCTCTCCCGAATACTTTTCTCTAGCATACAATAAGTACCAAAATCCATAGACTTTCATGACTATCCAAGGTCTCTGCAGTTCTCTCTCCAGGCCATGCATCATTAAAGAACCTGGATTGCACATGCAGACCATCGCACAAGACAGCCCTTCTTTCCTTATTACTGTTACGTTTGTAACACTCCTTCATTGCCTGCTTTCAGTCACACATCTATCCACCAATCATTTCAGAAAACGTTACACAAAGCCCTATAAACATATTAACCTTCCACACACCAACTGCCACTTAAGAATGTTCTAGAAATCCTTTTCATGTGCATTTCTGTTGCTTATCCAAATACATTGTACACACTGCTGTAATAAATGCGCATATGAATTGTGCAGTAAGAGACGTGCATGAATGGAATGGAGAGTAGGGATTGCCAAGTGCTGCTAGGAGCCCTGAAGGAAGTTGCCAAGGTGGCAGGACACTTGCAAACTGCTGGGGCAGAGGAGTCCCAAGGGTAGGGTACACATCTGCCAGACGGGAGATGCGCAAGGGCAGTGTTGAAGGTGGTCAAGAGGGTGTACTGGTGTCGACTAGATAAAGGACTCGGAACCTGTCAGGTTCATGAGAGACCAGGTCACCAGTTTCAGTGGAAGTGGTATGAGTTGTCAGGGAAGGGCTTAATTAAAAAAGGAAGAGGAAAGCAGAGCTTTAAGAATTTTCTAGGGTTTAAGGAAGTTCAGCTAAGTACAAGAGAAGCAGGAAGGCTATCCCAAAGAGAGGCACCAGCCAAAGAGAGATGCATGTCTCCCACTCTCTGTTTCAAAGGCGTTTGAAAAGCAGAGAATGGAGTTAGAGTCGAGGACTCTAGCGGGGCACTATTTAGGGAGACAAATGTGTAGTTATTGTAGTCCCAGGCCCAGAAAAGTCTTGTGAGCCAATGTACACATTTTAGGGCTTGGCATGAGGCCGAGGGTAAGTCTTGCAGACCTATTCTAGTATAGCCGAAGTGGTCACAGACATAGGGGAGGTTAAGGAAGAAAGAGGCTGTTGCAGTAGTCCAGCCTACAGAGGACAAGGGATCTATAGATGTTGAGCTTCTGGTGTAAGATGAGGAATGATAGAATACCTATAAAGAGGTGAAGCTGAAAGTGTGCTTGCTTTACAAGCTCCTAAATGGAAGGAGAAAAGTAGAGAGAGGAATTAATAATGATCCCATGGTGTTTGGCCTCACAGGATGGTGAGAGTAGAGGACCCAAAGAGGGAAGCCAGAGGGTAGGAGTAGAACAGGGCACAGGTTTCACAAAAATAAAGATCTCCTCCTTGCTTGCATTGAGACATAGATTCTTAGCCGCACTCAATTCCTCAATGGTGGTCAAACTATCAGGGCACAGGTTTCACAATAATAAAGATCTCCACCTTACTTGCATTGAGACATAGATTGTTAGCCGCTCTCAATTCCTCAATGGTGGTCAAACAATCAGGGATTAAAACGAGGAGAAGGAATTAGTTGAGGGAAGTTTAAGGAATGCTGTGTCATTAAAATAAAGCAGGAAACTAAAAAAGAAGAAGGACATCAGGTGAGCCAGAGGCACAAAATAGATATCGAAGAGCCACAATCATAGGATAGAAACCTATGGTACTTTGTAGGTGGAATCTGAGTTGGTGGAGTAGGAATGGCCCAGTTGCTGCTAGGAAGGGTGGTTAGTGAAGAAAACAGGTCACCCATTCCAGTGCCCCGTACATGATGCAAAATGTATCATGTAACCATTTAGTAAGGATAGAATGGTTGACAGTGTAAAAGGTAGAGGAGACATAAAGGAGCACTATCCTCAATTGTCCTATGTGAGAAACCTGAAGGCGTCTCACTGACTAGGCACCAGAGAACTGTCATCAAGGTGGCCAGGACACGGCCATCACTATTGGATCTAGTTCCTGGGGTGGACTATTCAGGGAGGATCACATGGATGAGGGGTTCTCAGGGACTGGAAGTGGGACACCGAAGGGTGAGACACGCTATCCCCTTCTTTATGACACCTTTTCCCTATCCTGCCTGGTAAGATACTTAGAAACACCACTCACAGCGACAACTACAAATGACAAATACTGGAACCATTTAACTTACATGTCTCAACTCAAGGATCAGGTGGAGTCATGCAATTACCTACAACTATACAAACATGACTACCCCTTCCCTTCTCCATAGGGATACAAGGCCGAGCACAAGAGCACAGACTGAGCAAGGCTGAATGCACGAGCAAGCAGCTATTCCAGAATGGTAGTTCAAATGGAGGAGAAAGGCAGCGAGATGTGAAAGGATGTTAAGGATGGAGTTGCCCTTGCCCTTTTCAAACCAGGCCTACATAGCCTCTGAAGAATGATACGTAAGACCCAGAATCGCGGCTAGTAGCTGGTGCGACAAATGTCTGCAGTACATGGCACCCTCCTGCACTGATTGCCACGGCAGGGAGGCGTGTTGGGCATTGAGGCACCATCCCTGACTTGAGCGGCAAAAGTAACAGAGTGAGTTCAAAACAGCCGATGAGTCAGAAGCCCCTGATAGTTCACCAGCTTGTGTTAGGCTCAAGGTTGCAGTAGGAACAGTAAGAAGATAAAGTAGACAAGAGGCCTGTTATGAAAAAACTTGGTACCAGAGTCAGAGTGGTCTGGCGCCACATCGGTGCTCAGTTGGAGGTCTCTGGCTGGTATCCCCTTTTCTGAACAAATAGATTGTGTTGAACATTGAAAGCAAAATAAACCACAAGTACCAAGAGGCCATAGGGAAGACCGGTGTAAAATGTTATGGTGGTCATACAAGGGTCAAGTCAAATCCCATGTACAATCAAAAGTCCTTGACACATTGCAAAATATTGGCTATTGTGGAAGAGGCGTTTGCACACGACTGAGGGTAATTTTTTGCAAACTGAACATGATAGGAAGCCTGCACCTGCCGTAGGCTAACAGAGTTTTCCGGCGAGACGATATTGCCCTTCAGAAGTCTGTTTAAAGTTGGCAAAGTATTATGAAGGTCTGAGCCCAGTTGAGGGGGACATTGTGCAACTGTTTAAAAAGACATTAAGACTTACAATGATTGTAGCAGAAAAGAAAAGCTAAACAAAGTGAACAGTGTTCCTGTGGCAAATGTTCCTGTGGTAAATGTGAACCCGACTGAGGGATGCCTGCAAAATCATAGTGATGATAGTATTATGAGAAGACTGACTGGCAGCAAGGAGAAAGCATCACTGGGGCTTCAGAGAAAGCCTGACTGGGGGCTGGAAAACAGGGGAGGAGAATCCTGCATAGTGTTAAAACACCTATAAACATTGTGATGACAAGTTTGAACCCAACTGAGTGATATTCACAGTGAGTGGTTAGTCTGAACCCAATTGAGGGAGGATGCAGATTGAGAATGGATCGTAGCCTGGCTGAGGTGAATCCAGGTGAAGACAGGTATTAAGCCCACGCGTCCTCGTCCTGTAGAAGACCAGGAGTGTGCTGTGCTCGAGACTAATGCCTTTTCCCTTGATAAAAACATGGGTAAGGGAGACCCCGGCTATAACATCCTGATTTATCATTTTGTGAAAGCGTCTTCATTTTCTTGCAAACGTTATCCCACACTCTTTTGTAGCATAGTTGTAAGGATTGGCAATCATTTTTCTTTTAGTATAGGCCCTTTTTATTTGACTACACATCTCTAGGACTACATGATTATTATTATTTGATGGTCATAGCTTGCTCCCATCTTAGAGTTAGGTGTAGCTTAGGCGTTTATCTTATCCATTTGACAGTTTAAATAACACCCTTGAACTGTGATCACTTGTGTCTGTCTTACTTTGATTCCATGCCTTCCTTATACCTACCATCATAAATATCATATATAGTTCAACTATATAATTTCATCATATTAGAAATACTGTATACACCCCTATAATACCTATAATTACTATACAGATATTAATTTACTATGTGTTTCCAGTGGGCAGATTGTCGATCTGGCCACTGGCCCCAAACACCGCAATATAATTAAACAATATAACAAGTACATATAATACACCTTCAAATAACAAGTCTCACGCAGACCCGCCTGCCATCCAAAAGATGTCAGTGGACACTAAAATTGACGGAAAACTTGGCAGAACCTGCGCATCTTTTTTACACCTATAAAAACAGCTCCATGTCCACTTTATTCCACTCCCTCACCCTTTCCAGCTTCTCTTTTGGCCACCAAATAACCCCAAATGGGTTTTCCAGACGTTTTCTCGCCGCAATATCCACTGACAATGGCAGCTGTGCGCGGTTCCAACATGCTGCACCTCACATTTTTCACCATCCAATCAGTGGGTGCGTATGATGTCTGCGGACAGGACTCTGATACCTGATTGGCCCAGACGAGTCAGTGAACCCCGAATCAGAAAGTGAGTACCTGGAGTGGACCCAGATATCATTAATTTTGTTTTTGGGTATTTTTTAAAAACTACGGGACAGATTTACATAAAATATACCAATGGACGCTTATGGGACCAAGCCGCTGCTCCTAGCATAAATTTGGTGAAAACATGTCCAGTGGTTTGGGCTATAGGCACAAGCAAAATACATGTTATCCATTGCAGCTATGAGGATTTGCATATATTTTGGGACCCGCTATAACTTTGGCCCCCTGGACAAAACCGCATCAAATGTCCCAAAATTGTTCTGAGGGGGCTACATACTTTTTTTTGCAAAGTTTGTTGAGTGTTCGTCTGGGGAGCAAAGTTATAAGCTGCCCAAAAAGTACTCTTTCTATGAGTTGAGCAACTTAATCAAGACTACAGGGGTACTACCACAGACCCTCAAAAATCTATATATGACACAGCCTGCAGTAGTTATGATTAAGTTGCTCAACTCATAGAAACAACACTTTGACCAATCCTGGTGCATTTTTAAAAATCTTTATAGACACAGTAAAAAAAAAAAAACCCTGACCAGCCTGGTCCCAAAAGCGTGCTTTTGAAAATTTGGTGTAAATCTGTCCAGTAATTTTTAAAAACAATTGCAAAATAGTAGGTGCAAACGATTAGTCATATCTGGGTCCAGTATGTGGACTCACTTCCTGATTCGGAGTCCGCCAACACTCCTGGGCCAATCAGGGGGTGGCTTGATGTCCACAGACGTCAAAGACATCACACTTAATGCATTCAAAATGGGCAGACAGAGCTTTTGGTACCATTCATACAGTTTTAAATAACTGCCACACTCATGATTCGCTTTGAGTGCTTGAGGTAAGCAATTCCTCTATCTCATCTTCCAGGTCCCATTGATCGGCCTCCACATCATCATGCCTGTTCCCCTGTCCAGGTCCTCCAGCTGGTGGTGGTGGTATTGGTGGTGTTAGTGGCCCCTGGGGAAGAGGGATTGCCATGACTGATGCCATTATTGAAGTTAAAAGGTAATGTGCAAATAATCTTCCAAGCTGTACAAGGGTAGATTTTCAACTCAAAATTCCTTGCAGTTTAAAATGTTTGTGAACCGCAGGAACATTTGTGAATACGCCATCGCACAGCTCGCATGTGCTGGGCCACCTGAGGGTCTGTGATGTCGTCAGAAGTTCACATTCATCAGTGAGTAAAAAACAGTGTAGAAAGTTGTAGAAAGTTGATAGAACTGTTAAGTATGAGGCTGGGACGTGGGGAATGGCACAGTATTCCCTGTTGGAAAATGCAGTATAGAAAAGTCTGCGAATCATGGGACCTGCAAACATTTCAACACGCCGCACATGTGCAGTTATGTGATGTTGTCTGCGATGACATGATGATTTCCGGGGACATCTGTGACATCAGGCACAGGGTGCATATGCAGGTGTGTCCGCATGACACCGGACAGGGCTCTACATCCGCGAATGTCATCCATTGGGAGACAGAACTCCGAACATTTGTATAGTTCGTGGACTTCCAATTGGGATTCATTTTTATACAAAAATAAATAAAAAAGAATGATATACAAGATATTTATAATATAACTCATGTCGGAAATGGCTGATTGTGTGATTTCCTTACGTTCATTCAGTGCAGCTTGACGCATGTGTTGGAAGACGCTGCTGGTGCCTTTCCTCTAGCTTTTTGACGTTTCAGAGTTTGTGGCGTGTTGCTGACTGTCCCATTTCTCATTTCTTTGATCCAACCTCAGGCAGAGATGTTGGGATGAGATTTGTCATCCTAGAAGCTTTTGATGAGAGTTGTCCTGAAAGCTGCCCCATTGTACGGCCCTCTGTGCCTGCACCCCGGTCTGTGTCTGCTTTGCCATGGCAGTGAGCCAGTCTGATCGGTGATTGATCTGGCAGTGCAAACTTTCTAGTGTGGATTTAGAGAGCAGGTAAACTCATAGGTTATTTGTCCTAGGTGCTTGTTGGTGCTTTTAGGTGCTTGTTGGATCTGCTCACCTTTTTCTCAATTCCCACTCACATTTTGTCTGTGTAATTTGTTCACCAAAAAGTTCACCACCTTGCCTTTAACATGACAGCCAGGCACCATGGTCTTATTACTTTTTGGTCTCTTGCACCAGCAAAAGGCAGTGCCGGTGACGAAAAGAGGGGTAGTGGACTGCTTGGTGTTGGATGAGACTTGCTAGTGGTGGCTAGCCGCAGGAAAAGTAAGTCAAGGAGAACTGTGGCTGCCCTTGGGGAACAGTTTTTAGAAAAGTGGTTTTGCTAAAGTAGTCTGTCTGTGGTCCATATGTGTTCGGAGGGACAAGTAGAGCAATAATAGACTGTTCTGCCGTTCTTGGAGAAGTGCACTCATACCCACAAGGTGAGCACAATCTGTGTGACAATGTTTTACCAGGGTAAATGAGAATGACTCTTATAGATGGTATACAGAACTGGGGTTTGGGGGATGAAATTAAATGTGGCCAGTGATAAACCGAACACCTACGAAATTCCAAGGGAATTAAATGGAGGGCTGCTAGGGCAGTCAAGATGAGGGCTGATGCCCAGTACTGGACAGCAGCTGTAGAGGGGGAATTGAGACTAATTAATAAGGATTATCGGTTCTGGTTAAAAAATGATGAGGCCATTATTGTCAGGACCTATTGGGAACAGGTTGTTCATGTCTTCAAAAAAGCATGACACTGGTGCTATCTGCAAAATGCTGGCCACAGCTAAGGTTGAGAGAGAAAAAAACAATAAACCCAGTTTCTGGTGCAGTCTGCAGTGCTCATATAAGATTTACATTCTAAGAGTGACCCAGGTAGTGCTCAGTCAGCCAAGGTCAGATGCACTGAGTGCAAAGTTTTACCCATTCATGGAAAACCTGATCTGTACTGCTATGGGACCAACTCATGCGCCCCCACACCAGATCCAACCACCTGTGTGCTCTGAAAAAGGCTGCACCTTTTTCAGGGAAAAGCAGGCTGCTGGCCTCTACCCCATTTTCCTCAACAGCTCCTGTCACCACACGGTCTATTCCTGTGGGGCAGAGGATCCCAGCGGCCACCTCGCAGGCCATAGAGAATGCTCTTGATCCTCAATTCTCAAAGATTACAGTACTATATTTGTACTGTGACACACCAATCTGTAGAAGGATCAGTTTAAGTTTCGTAGTGCTTTCGAGGCCTTAAATTTAAGGCACGCCCAACATCTTCCTCTGTCCACCTGCCCCTCCATCGCTGTGGTTGGTGATCATTTCCTTCCTTCCCTCTCCCACCTTACCTCTCCTGAAAAAAACAAAAAAAGCCAAAAAAAGTATATCACAAAACACAAAAAAGAGCCACCTTTCACAGTTAAAAAATAGGACAAAAAAATAAAAACAGGCTCCTTTTCTGCCTGCATAGTCCACAGACAAAATTCCAGGGATTGGGTGAGAGAATTAAAATTATTTAAATTGTTTTTCATTCAAAAATTGTGGCTAGTAAAAGAACCTTTTTTCTGTTTTTGGCTTTTTTATATATCACATGGATGCAGTAGCGTCCATGTAGTTATGGTTAAGTTGGTGTTTCCATAGGAAGAGCATTTTTTGGACGGCTTATAACTTCGCTCCCTCTGGACGAACCCACACCAAACTTTGCAAAAAGTATATGGCCCACTCTGAATTTTTTTCCAAAGTTTGGAGAGGTTTGGTCTAGGGGGGGCAAAGTTATAGGGGGGGTCCAAAAACCTGTGTTTTTTCCCATAGACATAATGGGAAAAAACTTTGCGCACGCCTACAGCCCAAACAGCTGGACGAATTTACACTAAATTTGTGGCAGGAGCGGGGGCTTGGTCCTGAAAGCGTGCTTTTGCAAATTTGGTGTAAATCCGTCCAGTAGTTTTATTTTAAAATTACCAAAATGTAAGCCAAAAACATTAGTGATATCTCTGTACGCACGGACTTCCCGGGTTCGCTCCGCGGACAGCGCCCCAATTGGCCGAGCGGCTTGCGTGATGTCCGCGGGCATGCGACGTGTTCGCTTATTGGACGTTGTGGGGCGTGGAGCACATCAGATTTTCTGTGGTGCCCGCCATCTTGCATTCACCATCGACCGCGGACAGCGCGGTGAAACCTGGATTAAAAATTGTATTTAGTGGAGTGTGTTGGTGTGTAAGAATGTTGGGGAGGGTGGGGGAGTATGAGATAGGTTCAATGTTCTGTTTTTTTTATGTGCTAGACGCTTTTGTTGTGTTCGATTTGTCTGCGGACAACACGGCTGTTCTGAAATTTTGTAAATAAACTAAATGGTGGGGTGTTCTGAGGACGGAGTATGTGTCCGTTTTGTTCGCAAGCAAGCTAAAATTGAGCTAAGAACACTCGCAGTGTCCTTAAATGTTCGTACATAAACAAAATGGGGGAGTCCTGAGGACGCTGTCCGTATTGTACTCTGGCAAGTTGAATGTGTTCTAAGAACACTCGCGATCTCCCGAAATGTTTGCAATTAAACAAAATGGGGGTGTTCTGAGAACGCTGTTCGTATTGTTCATTGTCAGGTTGAAAGTGTTCTAAGAACCCTTCTTATGTCCGCTGATAGTACAATTTCCTATGGGCCTTACCCAACTTTTTGTCCACTAAAGAAACGATAAATCACGCTGCTGTGCGCCGACATTGTGTGTTAATCCTATCTCTTGCGCCATCGACCTGGATGACCTGCTTTTGCGACACTAAATCATATGTGCCACCCCTAAGCCTGACATTATCAAAGCTTTCATATTCCCCGCATCTCTCCGTGACGTTACAGGGTGCGCAGCCAAACGCGCTCAGTCGTCTCCAGTCCTACGCGACTTTACACAGAACCCATAAAACAACACACATCATCTCACAACAAAGCGCGCCACAATTCGGAATATGAAACTGTGATTTAAAAGCAAACAGCAAGATTGTACAGTTAGTAAAGTACATTTATTTGACATCAAATGTTTAGAGAATATTCAGTGATTTGCATTTGTCTTCGTTGTTGATCCGCAAAAGTTCATCTTGAGCCACGCGCTGTTCCTTTGCGGTACAGAGGGTGTTAGATCAGCTTACAACACAGTGTGCCACAATTCGGAATATGAAACTGTGATTTAAAAGTAAACAGCAAGATTGTACATTTGGTAAAGTACATTTATTTCACATCAAATGTTTAGAGAATATTCAGCGATTTGCATTTGTCTTTGCTGTCGATCAGCAAAAGTTCATCTTGAGCCACGCGCTGTTCCTTTGCGGTACACAGGCTGTTGGTTTATGACAAAAGAAGCAAATGTTCGCACTGATAATCGGAAGGCTGCTCCAACAATGAGGCATTAGGGTACACAAGCTGTTGGTTTATGATAAAAGAAGCAAATGTTTGCACTGATAATCAGAAGGCTGCTCCAACAACAAGGCATTAGACCACCATAATGGTTGGTATGTTGCTTCTAGCCGCTAGTACTGCGTAAGGGCATATTGGTCCTTGGCGATTGTCCCATAAAATGGTGAGGGTCATGAAGTTGCTTACATGGAGCTGCACCTGGCAGTTAAAGAAACCATCGGCTGGGGTCTGAAAATGGTGGCATTGACAATACGGAAGGACGTACCTGTTTTAAAAAACATAAATTAGTCTCACCAGCCGATTTTCATTAAAAATATTAATTTTATTTATTAGGGCGTGAAACTATTTGCTAGTGAGGATAGTGCAACAGAGTATGTTAACTTATTCCCATTAACCCGCACTCTGTCCACTGACTTTTTCAGAGCCCTCTAAGCGACAGGGAGCATTTTGGCGGTGATAGTGCGCAGTAGAAAACACTATGCCACATTGAACGAACAAGTACAACTTAACCGGGCTTTAACGCCATGCTATTGTTATTATATTCCGGTATAAAATAATCTAAAAGGTTACTTACATTATATTGGCATTTTCCATTGTTTAAGCGTAGTGCAGTCCCAAAATATGACTCTGTCTGTGCCAACAATCTTTCTCATAGTGATATAATATATAAAAGTGGTTTTGTTTCAGAAATGTCATCCTTATTGTGTCTTACGTTTTTGCAACACTCCTTCAAAAGAAGTCTTTTAGCACGATCCCTGTCTGTCAAGGTAAAAAAACAATAGAACCTTATAGTGCGAGCCATGGGCCTCTCTGGCACGCGAGCTGAAAATGGAAGCAGCTGACCTTCACTGTAAACGACCATAAATTCTTAGTTTGCAACATTCTGTGTACAGCCATCTCTGAGAAATTGCTTTTTACACTCCATCTTTGTATACTGTTTGCGTGCTAATAAAAAAACTTTGTTAACGGGACATTATGGTTCCAAGTAAAACCGAAAAACCCCTGAAATTTGCCAGTTATGGTAAGCTAAGCAACCATAACTCGCGCCACCACCTTGCACAGCTAAGACTAACACCCACGACATCAAAGATGACATCACAAATGTCATTGATGACATCACTGATGACATCACATGTGTATGTACTTTTCATGAAATATGTGTAAAAGGATTCTTATTATAATGTTGCGAAAAAAGTGTCAAGGATCATTGCAATAAATATCTTACGCTAATTAGTGCTTTGAACGATGCACTGATATAAATAGCATTCTATCATGGGGTTCTATCTAGTACACCAAGCTACTAATGCAAAAACATAGCATTGTGTGCAGCGTACAAGATGAAGGTATAATGTTCGTAATGTTAATATGTTGAATAATGAAATGATAATTGTTTTCTTAATAGATTTTTGTGTACTGTGAAATATGTAATAAGAAGCTAATATAACCCATGTATTACATAATTGCATTACTATAGAGAAAACACAAAGAGACAAGAACACATACCAATATACATATACATAGGGTAAATAACAGCTTTGAAACAGAGAAATCATCATTTATTTGCATGAAAATAATGCTGTCTTTAAAGCCTGTGCCTTCCCCTATGTATATGTTTCATATGATGTGACTGGACTCTAAGGGAATTACTACAAGAACCTACTTGTAGGATACGTCTCTAAATAAAATAACATTTTTAGTTTCTGACTGTTACTGAAGAAAACCATGTGGCCTAGATATGTCAGCAAAAGAAAAAAGAGTGAGCCAGAATAACACTTGCGGTGTCCTGACAAGTTCGTACATAAAGAAAATGGGGGTGTTCTGAGGACGTTGTCCGTATTGTTCACTGGCAAGTTGCATGTGTTATAAGAACACTCGCTGTGTCCTGAAATGTTCTAAAATAAACACAATGGGGGTGTTCTGAGGATGTTATCCGTATTGTGTGACTGCTTAGCTGTATGCAATGAGGGAATGGCACAGAGAGTGAAGTGGAAATGGTAGAAGGGCTGTCCAAGAGTTACGCATTCCGCGGACACCGCGGCTGTCCGTGGACAGGGCGTGCTACATCAGGGGTTTTCCAGCAAATCCAGCATGGAAAGAAGATTGTAGGGATCAGCTAATCAGATGTTGAGGTTGTGGATTTGTGTTGAAAGAGACTGTGTGTAGTGAAGATGGCAGAAGTGGAGAAAGTCAGGGTGTTTGTGCTTGGAGATATGTCTGTGCATGGTTTACAACAGTATGCTCAATGCAGGCATGTTGCAAAGAATTTTGATGTTAAAGGAGTGGAGGTGGTGTGGAGCACTGTGCCTGATTGCAATTTACAGGGAATTGTACAAGTTTGTGAAGATATGGGCAGGATGAACTGTCCGCATGTGGTAGTTTTGCACTGTGGTGCTTTCCATTTGGGCTATGTCAGTGCCACTACTTTGTTGGCAGATTTGGAACACTTGGTTCAAGCAGTAATGAAAATCCTTCCAAATGCCAAAGTAATTTTTTTCTGGATTACTACCTAGGGCAATGTGGGACAATAGTTCAGTTTTTTGTCCTCAGCAAAACAATGCTAGGTGTGTAATCAACCGAGGCATTTGTGCTTTCATGCTTGGAGCTGGTATGTTCTTCTGTAATAACGAGAATATTAATTCCAGTAATGCTGTTTATTTTAAAGAAGATGGCATTTCCTTATCTTTAATGAGAAATGCCATGCTGTTTTGGAATGTAAGGGTTGCTTTGGAGAAGGTTATGTGAAGATTTTAGGAGTAAAGTAAGAAAAAAAAATAAATAACAGGTGTCTGTCAAGCATCTGCAAAAACCCCCCAAAAAACGGCTCTTTTCAGAGCCAACATCAAAGGGGAAATGGGGCACACTATTTAAATTTACATTCACCACGCTCAGATTTTCGATATGTCCGCGGACATGGCGGTAGTCTGCATACATTGAAATCACTAGCAAGGGGTTCAGTATGTTCTATGTTACATGTATTTAAAGTCAGGGATATTATGGTTAAGTTGTGCTACTAAAAACCTATGAAATTCAGTAAAAAAACTTGGTTAACGGGACATTATGGTGAAGTTGCACTACTAAAAACCTATGAAATTCAGTGAAAAAATGTCATAGGTTTTTAGTAGCGCAACTTAACCATAACGTCCCGTTAACAAAGTTTTTTTACTGAATATATATATATATATATATATATATATATATATATATATATATATATATATATATACATTTTTATTTTTTTTTGGTTTTATATACTCAACTAACAATTATTATACTGAACTTAATTATTTGTTCTAACTTTCATTAAAAGTGCTTCTAATTTCTGTTTGGGTTTTTCCTTTTGTATACTTAAACTACTAAAGCATACTTGAATCCATAGTCTATATGTTCACAAAAACTGTTTCAATGCATTTTGACCATTTTCAAGAAAAATCAGATTGCCTACACCAGTAAGATGCACTCCATCACTTTGAAACATTTTTGACAATATCAAATTTAATATTTTCACTATGCAAAGGTGCCATCCCAACATCCCGCAAAAGAAACCAACAAATACAACGTATTCACATTACGCCTTGCTTTCTCAATTTGTGGGTAAAATACATTAAATCATAAATACATTTGCCTCTGAGTTATCAGTGAAAAAATATTTTTTTTATGTGGAAACAGTTCCACCAACTTTCTAAATGCATTCTTCGTTGCAACCTGTAATGAAATAGAAGTAAAATAGCCTGAACTGTTGCATCCACAGTGAACTACAATGATGTCCAGATGCTTCAGGTTAGCCATATACTGAAGAATTGGAGTATTTCCGCCCACTTCATGTCTCAAACTCCATACCATGAAACTTGAATTTTCTCAAATCCAAGATTGTCAGAGAATCCTCAGTGCTTAGAAACACCTTCAGCCAATGGATCCTGGAGTCTCTCACAATCCAGACAGTATGCTTCCTCAAAGCCATACCCATAGCATATTTACTGCACACAACAAAGATAACTCTTGCTATCCAGTCTTCCTGCATACCACACACCACATCCAGGAAACCTGACTGGCTGACCCCCTGATGTCCACAGACATCCACCACTTTCTACAGTCTCTGCAGTCCCCTTTCCATGCCAGGCATCCTTAAAAGACCCAGATTTTCACATGCAGTGTGCAAGAACTACCACAGTAAGCGCAGACACTGTACTAAGCTGCTCTTTTACCCTTTCCAAGTTCATGTTTGTAACACTCCCACATTGGCTGCTTTCAAACAGTCACACATCCATCCACCAATAACATAAAGAAACTCTACACCTAACCCTGTCATCTCAGTTCAACACTTCAGATGTACACTGAAACTCTGAGATTACATATATCTTGTTCATCACAGCCACCTGCATCAAGATTTCTATTTGCAGATTGGACAACATCTGCATCTAACAAGACATTGAACAGCTATGCTTATATTTTTTAAAGTATTTTTTTTAACACTTTTACAAATGTATATCTCCAGGGTTCATGCCACTTACACTAATACGCTTCTCAGTTAGCATATTCTCTTTTTTAACCAGTCTAGCAAATGCAACATATTGCAGTGGCAGTTACTTACAATGATGTGCGTTTAAAAATGTTTCTTTTTAGCAACATTTTAAAAAATTGAAAAAATACATACGTGCATTTACAGCAGCACTACGTGTAACCTTTTTTTAATGAAAGGAATAGCAGACAGAAAAAATGTGTCAACCATTAGTAAGTGGCACTTGGTGTGTGCCAGTTAAATATTTTGGCAGTACATGCTTACTTGCCAACATGATAATCAGGTCTTGGTTTCTTTCTTTGCATTATATAACTTGTAATACCACTTCTCCCATTACACAACTCAGACTTCAGGTCACAGAATGCCAACAAAAATATCTAGACCTGGGCTGCGAGATTCAAAAGTGTCACATTTATATTAAATGAGAAATGGAAAATGCTCCATGTTTACATATATTTCTTATTAGAAGCACTTTTACAAAAGTTAAGGAAAGCATATATACATTTACAAGAGCACTGTGTGTAACTTCTTTGAAAAACAAAGAACAATCAGATGCAAAACATGTGTGCAACATTTTAAGTGCTGTTAGTGTATCAAAGTTTAATATCTTGACAGTCCATGCATCCTTGCTAACATGGCCGATTCCAATCTGTAGGTGGTTATCCATTCCTACTTTTTTTTATGTATTCTTGCATTTATAGTCCTCATTTTCTAATTTGAAAAGTCCAAACACAACTCCCAGAATACAAAGAAAAATAAAACTTCATAAGCACATACTTATTGCAATGGATAATGTTGGCAAGTATGCATGTACTACCAGCATATTAACCTTCTACACACTGACTGCTACTTAAAAATGTGCTACAAACCTTTTACATCAGCTTTTTCTTTTACAAAAAAGTTACACAGTGATGCTACTAATGCGCATCTGCCTTTTTTAACTCTTATATACATGCTTCTCAAAACATTTTTAAAGAATCAGCATTTTCCATTTTTCATTCCATATAAATCTCACTTTCTTCAACCTCAGTAATTACATCCCTTACACTGACACCATTCTCTTCCTGCCCACACATATGTGTATACAACCAAAGTATCTATATACAGCACTTCAACTAACATATTCAGAGGCCGATTCATGGAATAATTAGCGCGGCGCAAGTGGGCAAAAACGTGCGATTCGCAGTGGAATAGCGAAAATCGCAGTGAACGTGCGAAAATCGCACGAAAAGCAGCGCACGTCGATTCATGGAAGGCCGTGCGCGAGAAAACCAGCGGATGTGCGAAAAAAAAGTGCGCGGCGCACTTTGGCGCACGTTGGCGCACAGGCCATCTAACAGCGTGCGCCAGGTCACAGCGAAAATCGCACAGGCCACAGCGAAATTCGCACATAGCGCGGCGCACGCAATAAAAGTAGGCGGAACACGGGCGTAACACTCGGAATGGGGAACAACTAGCCAAAACGTGGGCGTCACGGGGGAAGTACAGGGCACAAGTGCGCGGAACGCCCACACGCTCGCCTACAACACGTATTCATGGAATAGAATAGGGGAAAAAAGCGCACGCTCAAACCAGCGCACAGGCACAAACACGACCGCCACAAGAAAGGAGGCGGTAGCGTCTCTGCGGCTGTAAGAAATGTGCGCCAAAAGGTGCGCCAACAAATAGCACCTATATACTGCCATGATGAATGTCCCATACTGTGGCCCTCCAGGAAAAATGACGTGCAAAGGGGTACCCACAAACACGGACACCCGCTGACAAAAAATACGTGTTACAGGGGTTCGCGTGAAGTTCCTCACGCGATCGGGCCTGGGGGAGCGGGCTACGTGTATTACAGGGGTTCGCGTGAAGTTCCTCACGCGATCGGGCCTGGGGGAGCGGGCTACGTGTATTTCAGGGGTTCGCGTGAAGTTCCACACGCGATCGGGCATGGGGGAGCGGGCTACGTGTATTACAGGGGTTCGCGTGAAGTTCCACACGCGATCGGGCCTGGGGGAGCGGGCTACGTGTATTACAGGGGTTCGCGTGAAGTTCCTCACGCGATCGGGCCTGGGGGAGCGTGCTACGTGTATTTCAGGGGTTCGCGTGAAGTTTCACACGCGAATAGCCTGGGCGCGTGAATTTGAGGGGTTCGCGTGAAGTTCCACACGCGATCGGGCCTGGGGGAGCGGGCTACGTGTATTACAGGGGTTCGCGTGAAGTTCCACACGCGATCGGGCCTGGGGGAGCGGGCTACGTGTATTACAGGGGTTCGCGTGAAGTTCCTCACGCGATCGGGCCTGGGGGAGCGTGCTACGTGTATTTCAGGGGTTCGCGTGAAGTTTCACACGCGAATAGCCTGGGCGCGTGAATTTGAGGGGTTCGCGTGAAGTTCCACACGCGATCGGGCCTGGGGGAGCGGGCTACGTGTATTACAGGGGTTCGCGTGAAGTTCCTCACGCGATCGGGCCTGGGGGAGCGTGCTACGTGTATTTCAGGGGTTCGCGTGAAGTTTCACACGCGAATAGCCTGGGCGCGTGAATTTGAGGGGTGCGCGGGAAGTTCCTCACGCGATCGGGCCTGGGGGAGCGGGCTACGTGTATTACAGGGGTTCGCGGGAAGTTCCACACGCGAATAGCCTGGGCGCGTGTATTTCAGGGGTTCGCGGGAAGTTCCACATGCGAATAGCCTGGGCGCGTGTATTTCAGGGGTGCGCGGGAAGTTCCACACGCGAATAGGCTGGGCGCGTGTATTTCAGGGGTGCGCGGGAAGTTCCACACGCGAATAGCCTGGGCGCGTGTATTTCAGGGGTTCGCGGGAAGTTCCACACGCGAATAGCCTGGGCGCGTGAATTTGAGGGGTGCGCGGGAAGTTCCACACGCGAATAGCCTGGGCCCGTGTATTTCAGGGGTGCGCGGGGAGTTCCACACGCGAATAGCCTGGGCCCGGGTATTTCAGGGGTGCGCGGGAAGTTCCACACGCGAATAGCCTGGGCGCGTGTATTTCAGGGGTGCGCGGGAAGTTTTACACGCGAATAGCCTGGGCGCGTGTATTTCAGGGGTGCGCGGGAAGTTTTACACGCGAATAGCCTGGGCGCGTGTATTTCAGGGGTGCGCGGGAAGTTCCACACGCGAATAGGCTGGACGCGTGTATTTCAGGGGTGCGCGGGAAGTTCCACACGCGAATAGCCTGGGCGCGTGTATTTCAGGGGTTCGCGGGAAGTTCCACACGCGAATAGCCTGGGCGCGTGAATTTGAGGGGTGCGCGGGAAGTTCCACACGCGAATAGCCTGGGCCCGTGTATTTCAGGGGTGCGCGGGGAGTTCCACACGCGAATAGCCTGGGCCCGGGTATTTCAGGGGTGCGCGGGAAGTTCCACACGCGAATAGCCTGGGCGCGTGTATTTCAGGGGTGCACGGGAAGTTTTACACGCGAATAGCCTGGGCGCGTGTATTTCAGGGGTGCGCGGGAAGTTTTACACGCGAATAGCCTGGGCGCGTGTATTTCAGGGGTGCGCGGGAAGTTTAACACGCGATTTCTGCACGGTACGTGTATTTCAGGGGTGCCGGGGAGTCCCACATGTGATTTGACAGTGTGGGTCCTCCCAGGTGTACCCTGTACACCCTCCACGGCCCCTGCAGGCAGCCCACACCACAGGGGACTACCCTGCATCCCTGGTCATGTCCCGCAGGCAGCCCACCCAACATGGGCATGCCCCCCAGCAAAGGCACATGTCTCCTTGAACTAATGAACACCAACACATGTCCCCTTGCACCCCCACCCCCCAGCACTGTGGGGCACATGCCAGCAGTCCCCCACCCATGTCCAACTCATGTCCCCCACCACCCCCACCCCCCAGCACTGTGGGGCACCTGCCAGTAGGCCCCCACCCATGTCCAACTCATGTCTCCCACCACCCCCACCCCCCAGCCACCAGGGTCACCCTCCACCAGGGCCCCACTCATGTCTCCCACCACCCCCACCCCCCAGCAGTGCAGGGTCACCCTCCACCAGGGCCCCACTCATGTCTCCCACCACCCCCACCCCCCAGCACTGTGGGGCACCTGCCAGCAGGCCCCCACCCATGTCCAACTCATGTCCCCCACCACCCCACCCCCCAGCACTGTGGGGCACCTGCCAGTAGGCCCCCACCCATGTCCAACTCATGTCTCCCACCACCCCCACACCCCAGCAATGTGGGGCACCTGCCAGCAGGCCCCCACCCATGTTCAACTCATGTCTCCCACCACCCCCACACCCCAGCACTGTGGGGCACCTGCCAGCAGGCCCCCACCCATGTCCAACTCATGTCTCCCACCACCCCCACCCCCCAGCCACCAGGGTCACCCTCCACCAGGGCCCCACTCATGTCTCCCACCACCCCCACCCCCCAGCAGTGCAGGGTCACCCTCCACCAGGCCCCCACTCATGTCTACCACCACCCCCACCCCCCAGCCACCAGGGTCACCCTCCACCAGGCCCCCACTCATGTCCCCTATCACCCCCACCCCCCAGCCACCAGGGTCACCCTCCACCAGGCCCCCACTCATGTCTCCCATCACCCCCACACCCCAGCAGTGCAGGGTCACCCTCCACCAGGCCCCCACTCATGTCTCCCACCACCCCCACCCCCCAGCAGTGCAGGCTCAACCTCCACCAGGCCCCCACTCATGTCCCCCTGCACCCCCACCCCCCTGCCACCATGTGCAGCCCCCACCAGGTCCTCACAATCCCCAATCATGTGCGTAATGGTCAGCCTCCACAGCCAAAAAGACCTACCAAGTAACCCATTCACCCACATGGAAATGGAAATCACATGTTACACCCCCAATGTACATGAAGCAAATGAACCCATGTCCGTCACACACATATTTTCAAATTGAATGGGAAAACACACAACATGACATGCATGAAACCAAGGAGATGAAACCACACAGTGAACAATGGAAAAAAAAATGTATTGAAAAAAATACAAATGCCAAAGAAAGAAAACTAACTACAATTTAAATGTGAAAAAATAAGCTGCATGTCCGCATAAAAACACAAAACTAGAAAATCAAATCAAAAAAAATGTCCAAAGTGAAATGTAAAAAGTCTCCATGCAACAAAGAACTATGTACAAAAATAACAAGGGTCCATCATCACAACTGAACTAAGGAAACCTCCTAAAAAACTTACCTAAATATCAACTATATACAAAAAGTGGAGCAGTGTCCGTCGACTCCAAATAATAATAAGAACGAAAGGAAACCTAAAACTAAAGAACTATATACAAAGGCGGCGGGCAAGTCCAGCGGCTCACTCTGTGGTGTTCCGGGCCAGGGCATCATCGAACTCCTGTTCGATGTCCCGGAGGCGGTCCAGTTCCATGGCCCCGAGGGTCCGCAGGGACGACGCCGTGTCCTCCTCCAACCCCCTGCGGATTGCCTCGAGGCACTCGGCCCGCCTCAGGGCCCTCTCCGCCCTGACCATTGTGAGCCGCGCCTCTTCCGCCCGCCGCCGCTCCGCACCTATGGCGTGGCACAACCGCTGCCACACGGAAGACACTCTCTGTCCTGGGTCCTCCTGCCCTCCGGCCGATGCCTGCCCCTCCGATGTCGAAGGCCCCGAGCCTTCATGGCTCCCACCATCTTGCTGCTGCTGCTGCTCTGCCTCTGCCCGTGCACTGCCTCCTGCTGCCTGCACATCCTCCGCCGGCTGGGGTGCACCTGTTGATGTGGCCACCCCTGCTGGACGTCCGACTCCCGACTGTGGCAGGGATGCCTCCTCCACCAGCCTGGCCGCACTGTCAGAGGCAGCTCCACAGGGCACCCAGGTGACTGATGGGTGGGAAGATGGCACAGAGGACGACTGGCGCGTAGGGGGTCCAGTTGAGGAGGGGGTCGGAGCAAGCCCCATCAGACAGCGGAATCCGGTCTGGGTGACCTGTCCCAGCAGGCTGACGTGGTCAACGAGCCATTCGAGATGACGTGCAGTCTCTCCATGAAAAGACTGCAGGTCACCTCGCATGGCCCGTTGACGCAACGCCACACCAGCCAGGACAGGCTCAACCCGGTCCCGGATGGCCACGTCCGCAGGCAGAGGAAGGCCAGTTGACGTCAGCTCATCCCCTGCCTGAAAACGGGTCTGGACGTAGGCATCCCTGCTGGTGCAAGATGATGCAGGGACAGGATCGGGGACAGGATTGCACACAGGCACCTCCGCGGCCGCCTGTGCTGCCTCCTGTCCCTGGTCCTGGACTGCACCACTAGCACCAGTGGGATCCCCACCTCCAGACCCCGTCTCTGGTGCTTGCGCGGCCCCCTCCTCCACCAAACCCCCCACCAACCTGGATGACTCTGTGCCATCTTCCCCTGTTGGGCCCTGTGGGGTCCCAGCTGCCCCTTCTGCTGCCGAGGAGTCCAACTGCAACCTCCGCCTCTTGGACCTCCCCCCGGCAGCTGCGGCCTGGGACGCGGCACCGGACTCCTCACTCCCCGACGAGATGACAACACGGGAGGGGAGCCGGGCCTTGCGTCTCCGGCTGGCGGTCGGATCCCCGCCGCTGTGCTCCACAGCACCTTCTCCGCCCTCTTCATCAGTTGACGCTGCAGACAGGGAGAAACAAAACACAGGCATCAGGGCACTGTACAATGGACACATACACGCATGACAGTTGCACATGAGTGGCATTGGCAAACCTCAGACATGTCATCACAATCCCCAACACACATGTCATTGCAACTGGCACACATGAGCCATACCACAGCCATATCGCAACTGCCACCACCATCCCTACACATACAACAGCATCAGCAGCCAAAGGGGAGCCATACATCACATGCAACACAGGAAGTGCAACACACATGTACACACACCACCACACTTGCATGCATGTCTACACCTCTGCCAAGTGTCGCACTGTTCAGACGGGCATCCATGTCACATCTGCCAATCAGGCTTCCACATACCGCTGTCACATGCATCCATGTAGCATCACTGTTGCACCTTTGACAAATACACACACATGCACATGTACACAGTGCTCATACATGCAGCCGAAAACAACATACATGCCTGACATCACGGACATGTCTACTTACATACACATTCATCCAAACATGTGTGCACGCACAACTGCATTTGCCATGCAAGCCCACACACACAAGCACCATCCATGTCTCACACATTACAGCCCTCGCATGTGTCAGCCCCACGGCCCTGTACACCCCCACCCATACTCCACCCCATACAAACAGATGTGCAACCGGCACAATGGGGAATGATCACCACACGCCCTGCTCACAACCAGGATGCATGTACACTCACCGCTCGACTCCAGACGGCTCTGCTTCTCTAGGACCTGGACGTGGAGCGCTGGGGATATGCGTTCCAGGACCCCCATCTGTTCTTCCGACAAGTGGCCCCGGCGCCCCTTGGCATCCGCTGCCTTCAAGAGGCGCCGGGCCTTGTTCAGGGTCCTGGACCTGAAGTCCTCCCAGCGCTTCCTGACATGTTGTAAGTCCCGGACTGCCACCCCCTCCGCGTTGATGGCAGTCACGATGTCTGTCCAGATCCGAGTCCGTCCTTCCTTGTCGGCGCGGGAACTTCCAAAGAGGGCATCATACTGCCCCAGGACTTGCTCCACCAGGACACCAACTTCGGTGGCACTGAAGCTGGTGCCCCTCTGCCTCTCTGGCCGGGGGTTGTCAGTGGTCACAGATGGTGTTAGCCCCGACATGACAACCCCAGAGGCAGGAGTGGGTGGGCAACTGGGTCCTGGGGCTGGGCTGTGGAGCGATGGGATTCCAGTCGGGAGTCTTCTGTTCCAGCAGGGGTGGTCACAGCAACAGCACCCCTGGCTGATGTGCAGGCAGCAAATGGCAGTGCACGTGGGCAGCAGGCAGTCAGGCAGCAGCAGATAGCAGGTGGGAGCGTGCTCGGGGCTCTGGGGGGCAGTAATTCGGCCTTCTGGGCAGGAGCGTGGTCTCCCGTGTGCTCACGCGTGGCCAGCTTGGTACGGAGTGAATTGGCACGTGAAAATCCTGCACGTCAGCGTGAAAACCGAGGAAAGGCCCTAAGCGCGTAAGCGCGTCAGCACGCATACGCGATTCCATTGGACCAAAGGCCCTCAGCGCGTAAGCGCGTCTGTGACGTGACCCGCACGGGTGTTTCCCACACTGCACGTGATGACAGAGCACACGTGGAAAGACTGCACGTCAGAGTCTCATCGCGTGTAATTGGACAAAAGTGCGTGTACACGCGATTGGCCTATGTACGTGTATATGAGGTGTGCGCGGACACTTACACACGCAAGCACGTCAGCGCACCTGTATCCCGGTGTACGGCCATTTCCACCAATCACACGCGATGAGACTCTGACGTGCAGTCTTTCCACGTGTGCTCTGTCATCACGTGCAGTGTGGGAAACACCCGTGCGGGTCACGTCACAGACGCGCTTACGCGCTGAGGGCCTTTGGTCCAATGGAATCGCGTATGCGTGCTGACGCGCTTACGCGCTTAGGGCCTTTCCTCGGTTTTCACGCTGACGTGCAGGATTTTCACGTGCCAATTCACTCCGTACCAAGCTGGCCACGCGTGAGCACACGGGAGACCACGCTCCTGCCCAGAAGGCCGAATTACTGCCCCCCAGAGCCCCGAGCACGCTCCCACCTGCTATCTGCTGCTGCCTGCCTGCCTGCTGCCCACGTGCACTGCCATTTGCTGCCTGCACATCAGCCAGGGGTGCTGTTGCTGTGACCACCCCTGCTGGAACAGAAGACTCCCGACTGGAATCCCATCGCTCCACAGCCCAGCCCCAGGACCCAGTTGCCCACCCACTCCTGCCTCTGGGGTTGTCATGTCGGGGCTAACACCATCTGTGACCACTGACAACCCCCGGCCAGAGAGGCAGAGGGGCACCAGCTTCAGTGCCACCGAAGTTGGTGTCCTGGTGGAGCAAGTCCTGGGGCAGTATGATGCCCTCTTTGGAAGTTCCCGCGCCGACAAGAAAGGACGGACTCGGATCTGGACAGACATCGTGACTGCCATCAACGCGGAGGGGGTGGCAGTCCGGGACTTACAACATGTCAGGAAGCGCTGGGAGGACTTCAGGTCCAGGACCCTGAACAAGGCCCGGCGCCTCTTGAAGGCAGCGGATGCCAAGGGGCGCCGGGGCCACTTGTCGGAAGAACAGATGGGGGTCCTGGAACGCATATCCCCAGCGCTCCACGTCCAGGTCCTAGAGAAGCAGAGCCGTCTGGAGTCGAGCGGTGAGTGTACATGCATCCTGGTTGTGAGCAGGGCGTGTGGTGATCATTCCCCATTGTGCCGGTTGCACATCTGTTTGTATGGGGTGGAGTATGGGTGGGGGTGTACAGGGCCGTGGGGCTGACACATGCGAGGGCTGTAATGTGTGAGACATGGATGGTGCTTGTGTGTGTGGGCTTGCATGGCAAATGCAGTTGTGCGTGCACACATGTTTGGATGAATGTGTATGTAAGTAGACATGTCCGTGATGTCAGGCATGTATGTTGTTTTCGGCTGCATGTATGAGCACTGTGTACATGTGCATGTGTGTGTATTTGTCAAAGGTGCAACAGTGATGCTACATGGATGCATGTGACAGCGGTATGTGGAAGCCTGATTGGCAGATGTGACATGGATGCCCGTCTGAACAGTGCGACACTTGGCAGAGGTGTAGACATGCATGCAAGTGTGGTGGTGTGTGTACATGTGTGTTGCACTTCCTGTGTTGCATGTGATGTATGGCTCCCCTTTGGCTGCTGATGCTGTTGTATGTGTAGGGATGGTGGTGGCAGTTGCGATATGGCTGTGGTATGGCTCATGTGTGCCAGTTGCAATGACATGTGTGTTGGGGATTGTGATGACATGTCTGAGGTTTGCCAATGCCACTCATGTGCAACTGTCATGCGTGTATGTGTCCATTGTACAGTGCCCTGATGCCTGTGTTTTGTTTCTCCCTGTCTGCAGCGTCAACTGATGAAGAGGGCGGAGAAGGTGCTGTGGAGCACAGCGGCGGGGATCCGACCGCCAGCCGGAGACGCAAGGCCCGGCTCCCCTCCCGTGTTGTCATCTCGTCGGGGAGTGAGGAGTCCGGTGCCGCGTCCCAGGCCGCAGCTGCCGGGGGGAGGTCCAAGAGGCGGAGGTTGCAGTTGGACTCCTCGGCAGCAGAAGGGGCAGCTGGGACCCCACAGGGCCCAACAGGGGAAGATGGCACAGAGTCATCCAGGTTGGTGGGGGGTTTGGTGGAGGAGGGGGCCGCGCAAGCACCAGAGACGGGGTCTGGAGGTGGGGATCCCACTGGTGCTAGTGGTGCAGTCCAGGACCAGGGACAGGAGGCAGCACAGGCGGCCGCGGAGGTGCCTGTGTGCAATCCTGTCCCCGATCCTGTCCCTGCATCATCTTGCACCAGCAGGGATGCCTACGTCCAGACCTGTTTTCAGGCAGGGGATGAGCTGACGTCAACTGGCCTTCCTCTGCCTGCGGACGTGGCTATCCAGGTCCGGGTTGAGCCTGTCCTGGCTGGTGTGGCGTTGTGTCAACGGGCCATGCGAGGTGACCTGCAGTCTTTTCATGGAGAGACTGCACGTCATCTCGAATGGCTCGTTGACCACGTCAGCCTGCTGGGACAGGTCACCCAGACCGGATTCCTCCGTCTGATGGGGCTTGTTCCGACCCCCTCCTCAACTGGACCCCCTACGCGCCAGTCGTCCTCTGTGCCATCTTCCCACCCATCAGTCACCTGGGTGCCCTGTGGAGCTGCCTCTGACAGTGCGGCCAGGCTGGTGGAGGAGGCATCCCTGCCACAGTCGGGAGTCGGACGTCCAGCAGGGGTGGCCACATCAACAACTGCACCCCAGCCGGCGGAGGATGTGCAGGCAGCAGGAGGCAGTGCACGGGCAGAGGCAGAGCAGCAGCAGCAGCAAGATGGTGGGAGCCATGAAGGCTCGGGGCCTTCGACATCGGAGGGGCAGGCAACGGCCGGAGGGCAGGAGGACCCAGGACAGAGAGTGTCTTCCGTGTGGCAGCGGTTGTGCCACGCCATAGGTGCGGAGCGGCGGCGGGCGGAAGAGGCGCGGCTCACAATGGTCAGGGCGGAGAACTCCATGCGGAGGGCCCTGAGGCGGGCCGAGTGCCTCGAGGCAATCCGCAGGGGGTTGGAGGAGGACACGGCGTCGTCCCTGCGGACCCTCGGGGCCATGGAACTGGACCGCCTCCGGGACATCGAACAGGAGTTCGATGATGCCCTGGCCCGGAACACCACAGAGTGAGCCGCTGGACTTGCCCGCCGCCTTTGTATATAGTTCTTTAGTTTTAGGTTTCCTTTGTTTTTTCTTATGATTTGGAGTCGACGGACACTGCTCCACTTTTTGTATATAGTTGATATTTAGGTAGGTTTTTTAGGAGGTTTCCTTAGTTCTGTTGTGATGATGGACCCTTTTTATTTTTGTACATAGTTCTTTGTTGCACGGAGAGTTTTGGCATTTCACTTTGGACAAAATTTTTTGGATTAGATTTTCTAGTTTTGTGTTTTTATGCGGACATGCAGCTTCTTTTTTCACATTTACATTGTAGTTAGTTTTCTTTCTTTAGCATTCGTATTTTTTTCTAATACATTTTTTTTTACATTGTTCACTGTGTGGTTTCATCTCATTGGTTTCATGCATGTCATGTTGTGTGTTTTCCCATTCAATTGGAAAATATGTGTGTGACGGACATGGGTTCATTTGCTTCATGAACATTGGGGGTGTAACATGTGATTTCCATTTCCATGTGGGTGAATGGGTTACTTGGTAGGGCTTTTTGGCTGTGGAGGCTGACCATTACGCACATTGTGAGGACCTGGTGGGGGCTGCACATGGTGGCAGGGGGGTGGGGGTGGTGGGAGACATGAGTGGGGGCCTGGTGGAGGGTGCCCCTGCACTGCTGGGGGGTGGGGGTGGTGGGAGACATGAGTGGGGCCCTGGTGGAGGGTGCCCCTGCACTGCTGGGGGGTGGGGGTGGTGGGAGACATGAGTGGGGCCCTGGTGGAGGGTGACCCTGGTGGCTGGGGGGTGGGGGTGGTGGGAGACATGAGTTGGACATGGGTGGGGGCCTGCTGGCAGGTGCCCCACAGTGCTGGGGGGTGGGGGTGGTGGGAGACATGAGTGGGGCCCTGGTGGAGGGTGACCCTGGTGGCTGGGGGGTGGGGGTGGTGGGAGACATGAGTTGGACATGGGTGGGGGCCTGCTGGCAGGTGCCCCACAGTGCTGGGGGATGGGGGTGGTGGGAGACATGAGTGGGGCCCTGGTGGAGGGTGACCCTGGTGGCTGGGGGGTGGGGGTGGTGGGAGACATGAGTTGGACATGGGTGGGGGCCTGCTGGCAGGTGCCCCACAGTGCTGGGGGGTGGGGGTGGTGGGAGACATGAGTTGGACATGGGTGGGGGCCTACTGGCAGGTGCCCCACAGTGCTGGGGGGTGGGGGTGGTGGGAGACATGAGTTGGACATGGGTGGGGGCCTGCTGGCAGGTGCCCCACAGTGCTGGGGGGTGGGGGTGGTGGGAGACATGAGTGGGGGCCTGGTGGAGGCTGCCCCTGCACTGCTGGGGGTTGGGGGTGGTGGGAGACATGAGTGGGGGCCTGGTGGAGGCTGCCCCTGCACTGCTGGGGGGTGGGGGTGGTGGGAGACATGAGTGGGGGCCTGGTGGAGGGTGCCCCTGCACTGCTGGGGGGTGGGGGTGGTGGGAGACATGAGTGGGGGCCTGGTGGAGGGTGCCCCTGCACTGCTGGGGGGTGGGGGTGGTGGGAGACATGAGTGGGGGCCTGGTGGAGGGTGACCCTGGTGGCTGGGGGGTGGGGGTGGTGGGAGACATGAGTGGGGGCCTGGTGGAGGCTGCCCCTGCACTGCTGGGGGGTGGGGGTGGTGGGAGACATGAGTGGGGGCCTGGTGGAGGCTGCCCCTGCACTGCTGGGGGGTGGGGGTGGTGGGAGACATGAGTGGGGGCCTGGTGGAGGGTGCCCCTGCACTGCTGGGGGGTGGGGGTGGTGGGAGACATGAGTGGGGGCCTGGTGGAGGGTGACCCTGGTGGCTGGGGGGTGGGGGTGGTGGGAGACATGAGTGGGGGCCTGGTGGAGGGTGCCCCTGCACTGCTGGGGGGTGGGGGTGCAGGGGGACATGAGCAGGTGTGCAGGGTAGTCCCCTGTTTTGTGGGCTGCCTGCAGGGGCTGTGGAGGGTGTACAGGGAACACCTGTGAGGACCCACCCAGCCTGATTGCGTGTGATAATTCCCGCACACCCCTGTAATACACGTACCAAGCCAAATCGCGTGTGATAATTCCCACGCACCCCTGTAATACACGTACCTGGCCAAATCGCATGTGAAACTTCCCGCGTACCCCTGTAATACACGTACCCTGGCCAATCGCGTGTTAAACTTCCCGCGTACCCCTGTAATACACGTACCCTGGCTAATCGCGTGTATGACTTCACGTGTACCCCTGTAATACACTTACCCTGGCTAATCGCGTGTATGACTTCACGTGTACCCCTGATATGCACGTTACCCGCTTTGCATTCCTTGTTTGGCTGCCCTGTAAACTGGTCCAGGGTTAGCGCAGCCCTTTGCGATGATTTAGCGATTTTGCTGGCTTTTCCTTGCGCGAGGGCGTTCTTGGGGGCGTTACTGGCGCTGCTGCAGGGTCGCTGCGATACTCTGCGCCACGGCTGGTTTGGGAGCATGAAATCCATGAATACGCTGTGCGCGGAAATCGGTTCAATCGCACGCGGACACTCTGCGCCAGCCGATTGCGACACTTTTCTGCGAAATTCTATGAATTACCCTGTCAGTACTCTTCTTTCAGAACCTCTACAATAAGACACCAAACACTGCTGCAACAACAATCTGCCATTGCAGTATCACTAGGCCACAGTTTCATATTTTTTAAAAACACTGCAACATATTACAAATACATTACACCACACACACTCACCGAACATCTATTAAAATCAGCAGCACACAAATAACCTAGATATACACCTTTTTCTCACAGCCATTTGTGCCCTGTTACTTCTAATGTGCCAAACAGCACTACGCATACGTCAATTGATTTAACAACATAGTTACCACACTTTTGTACACCGCTCATAGCACAATTGTATTAATTATTTTTCTACAATATTCCTCCTACCTTCATAAATCACAACCTTGGTTACTAAAAGTATTCACCATTACCACATATAACCACTAATGTTCTTTTATGATTACAGGACAGAAGGAGATTGCCAAATAAAGCAGCTACGGAAAAAAAGAACACTCTTCACATCCTACAAAGTAAGTAAATAAATATAACCTGTATATTTGTCAAATTCTAACAATGTACTTTCACTATATATTAGCCTAGTGTAATTATTTTCGAATAAACACCATCTATTTCACTCTCACTAATTATACTGCAACATTCACACTCTTTCTATTCCATTTAAACATCACCATTACAACAACCACTATTTTTTCTCAAAACATCATATTGTCCCTACTTATTCAATCAGACCAGCACTCCATTACTCACTAACCTAAGCCAAACACACCTACACACACTCTTACTCTTATCAACTTCCCAGCTACACCTATCATCTCACTAAACAAACACACAGCATACTTTTCAACTCTGCTGGATCACTTGGTAAACTGTTAAACTGTTGAACAGTTGCTACGACTGAGCGTGTTGGTGCCATGCTGCAGAAATATCCTTGGGAGGACGGTTTATGTTGTAACACCAAACCACCTTGGCCCCTTTAAGGACAATAGGTAACTGTGTGCTTCTTTCTTTGACTGTGTGTGTTTTTGTTTTTTCCTTTGGAATCCAATGGAAACAGATTCCTTAAGTGCCTTATTTGTTTCTACCCTTAGGTGTTCCTTTGGATGGTGTCACTCCCCCGACCTCCACAAATGCCCACAACCCAGTGCACCCATGCACGCACGCACGATCAAGTAGAGAAAAGTACTGTTTACTGTTCACGGTGCGCGGCGCAAGCGGGGACGCAGGGTTACAAATCAATTTCATTTGTAGGCTTGGTGGTGGAAAATCCTTTAGGACTTAACTCCAGGGCATGTGTCAGTGGTAAGTCCTTTTTCACAACAAAAGTAAAAAGATATTGGTGAAAAACTATAAATTATAATCCCCCCTACTATTGCTGTGAGAAAAGAATGGTCCATGATTCTCCGGGCTCAGAAAGACGGCATGCCTGTAAGAAGCCCAGTATGCAATTAGAAAGACCTGCTGGTAATGAAAAATAGGTTGTCTTCTCTTGCTTGTTCTACCCCTAGACGGGGTCTGACTGGCAATAGAACGATGGGGAATGCTGATATCCGGCAATTTTGCAATGGCTCTTTTTCTGCCTTTAGAGCCAAAGCAGTTAAATTGGATACTGAGCCTCCAGAAACGGTAGAGCTTGATCTGACCCCTACGGAACCCCGCACAGGTAGTGCCTTAGAGCCTACTGAAGGCGAGTGTACTGTTCCTTCTAGTGTTGTAGAAGACAAGCTCCTCCCAATAGATCAGTCCTTCACAGATACTGGCATTTTGAAATCTTTGTCTAACTTTTGTCCGATATGTAAGGTATCTGAAGTAAATCAACAAGTAAAAACGGATATGGTGATTATTGATCTAGAACCAAATGATTCAATGTTTTCTAACAGCCTGATGTCGGAAAACCTCTCAAGCTCCCCTGTAATGTTTTCAGACAGTGAACAAAGTTGTGAGGAATCCTTCTGTAGAAATGTGCCCCCCTCTCCAATTAATATGCTGCCACCCCTATACATGTACTAATGCTTAATCATAGCACAAACATATCTCTCCTCTGCCATCAAGGGGAGAAGAATATGTTGAACATAACCTTGCAATCAATGAATGTAGCAATGCATGCTCTTTTTAAAATGTTGAAAATATGTGAGCGTAAATTAATTATTCTGGATGAGAAATTGGGAAAAACTCCCCCATGGCTAATTGAGAGAGAGAGCTTTGTTAGCAACAGCAAAGTCAATGACAAAAAGAGCCAGGTTGGTGCATTTTTGGCAGCTCCCAAACAGAAACATCCATGGGGTCTCCTCAGTCTTGTAATAATTGTATTTCTAAAAAATCAAGAGAGGACACCATGCCCGTGCTGCCCTGCATTCCAAAGATTATTTATGACAAGTCTATGGCGTCAACAAACCGCTTAGAAGGGAATCCTGAATTATCTGGGCAAAGTACTACAAAACTGAATGGTAAAAAAGTACAAACTAAACCTCAGGTGCTAGATCCCCCTGTGGTAAAGAATAAAAAGAAATTAAAAGAAATGCCGAAATAACTCCCAAAAAACCAACTGGCGCCTAAGAGTGCTGGCAAGGCATCAGTTAAACACTTTTTACAAACCATTTCCTTGCCTAAACGAAATACTCAAATAACCTTGCAAGCAATTAAAGAAAAATATCATCAATTAGCACACTCTAAAAGGAATAACATTCTTAAATTTGTGCCAGTACAGGCAATGGAATATCCCCCTCTTGATGAATTAATGGAAGTATTGAATGTTGAGAATGTTGAAGAGTCGAATGAGTGAGGTCAGGAGCTACAGGGCACTCAAGAAGGCCCCAGCCAAGCCTTACAGAAAAAGGGGGGAGGTGATGCTCAACTAATGGCACAAAGAGTTGAAATTAGGAAAGCAGTGAATGCATACATGTTAGAGGCTCGCAATCCTACCATTGTTCCACCCCATACGTCTGATATAGATGGGAAGATGGTGGGCTCTTTACAGGCAAAGCACACTATTGCCAATGAAAAAGTGCTAGGTGAAAAATCTGTGCACGAAAGATGCAGTGAAGGTGAAGGTGTTGTGAGCAAATCTTTCTGCACAGAAGGTGAAAAGCAGTGGTTAAGGCTAACCAGTTGATCTCCAACATTAGTTTGTCAAAAGGGATTGAAAGAAATGTAAGGAAACCCAATAGAAAACTCCCTGCACCCTACTCCCTGGTGATAGTTTGTTCCCCCCCCCATTACACAATATGATTTGAATAGGAGAGCGGTGATGGCTATATTCGCTGAAATTCCGCAACTGGAGGACATTGTCTCCTAGGGTTTTGCACAGGTTGAATTCACAACGAAGGGGCACCTAAACTCAGTAAGGGTTTGGTTAAATCTAGAGTTGCACAAAACCTAATTTTGTTGAATAAAGGAAAGTTGTCCAGACTGGGGTTTGCACTAAGTCTGGAGACAACAGGAATAACTGATCAACCACTGAAAAATTAGTGTTTAAGATCTGAGGTGCTGCCCTCTGCTCACGCTAAAATTGTTATGAAAAGTAACCCAAACAATGCTATGTGTGTGTGCTGCAATCACCATAATCAGAAGTAACAAAGAATCGACCAAATATCCCTTGTGAACTGGAACATGAGAGGGTTTAAGCACCTTATTAATAATGACCAAAGCCAGCTGAATAAATGGGACATAGTACTCTTACAAGAGACGTGGCTGTCAGAGCCTCCACTCTGGGAGAACCACGAAATCCACATAAATGTTGAACTTAAACCAAATAGCGGATGACCAAACTCTAGCCTGCTAACAGCATTAGAAATGGGTAGAGGGATGATCTCGCAATTTTGGGCTGCACCGAATAAGTATATGCTTTTGGTAAAAGTAATGTTTCAAAAAGACGAAGTTGCTGTCTTCACCATATACTGGAACCCGATTGCCATGTCAGAAGACACATTTTCCCTTGATTTAAATGATCTACTAGATCGGTTTATGGAAGATCTAAAGATTAATGCACTGATTTTAGTGGGCGATTTAAATTTGGGGTGTTTTGATATCCCGGAAACTAAAAACAAGGCTAGATACTTGAGATGGGATTCCCTAACTAAAGCAAGAGGGTTGTTCATACTTAACAGAGCTTTACCTCTGGACATCCCCCCAGTTGAGACATGGCATAAGGGCGATAGTAAGTCGATCATCGACTATATATATGTAAACAGAATACCATGGCCTTTAATGACAACGTTTTCTGTAATAAAAACAAATGCAAGCAACCATAACATGTTGACAACTGAATGGTGAATGAGTCGTCCAGAATGCAACAAATTAAATTTTATGCGCGGTATCATTGTGGTGAATACAGGGGGGAATCGCCTCTGATGGTCAGAGTGTGAGTTAGAACAATTGGATAGTAAGCTGGGCTTTATGTTTAAGATGCTTGACACACAGCCTGGTAAGTCGAAACATGTGTATACTGACTTTATCCAAGCTATACAACAACAAAGCCATAAAGTAAAATCCAAGCGTGTCCATTTACACCATTTTGACCCAGCAATTAAGGATCAGAAATCTCAACTTAGAGCTGACCTCAGGCAAATAAGAAATTAACAGACTCCTCTGTGTCAACAAATAACAAATACTCTCAGAACGCGTTACAGGAATTGGCTGAAGACCCACCAAGTTATCATGTATCATGAGGATGGCGTTAATATGCTAAAAACGCTGGCTAGTAAGAACATTGCCAGAATATGGACTATGATAAACCAATCTGTTACTACCCCCCAGCTAGTAATGCAATCAACGACTGTCCCGGTACATTGGTGGGGTGAACACTTTAGCAAGCTTTATGCTCTTGTAAAGGGAGATGCACCACCTCACCAGTTGAAGTCACTCCCCATCTTTTTCCTTGATTTTGAAGGGGTGGATATTCTAGAGCTCATTAGATCTTCAAGTAATTCTAAAGACAGTGGGCCTGAAGGGCTGTCCAATTATCAGTTAAAAAAAAATCCTGAGATTTGGACCTTGATATTGTTCAAAATCTTTTAAATGGTGAACATCTCACAGTCCTTACCTGAGACCTGGACTCAAGCAATTATAGTACCAATATATAAAAAGGGGGAGAGAGTGTTGACAACTAGCTACAGACCCATCTCCCTTTTAGACATCCCTGGGAAATTATTTTGCAAAATGTTTCTCAAACAGTTGCAGGCTTGGGTGAAGACTAAATGGCTGATTGATCCATTCCAATCGGGATTTATGTCCGAGTTGGGTACTATCCCGAATATTATCTCGTTAAATATGATCCAAGATCAGCAGGCAAAGCAGAACCAGTCTCTATATTTGGGGTTTATAGATTTTCGAGGCGCGTTCGATTGCATAGATAGGAACATGCTAAATACGACATTGAAGAAGTATGATTGCCCTGACACCTTCTCGCACTGATAATTCTTCTCCACTCAAATACGTCGGTGAGAGTTAGGATTACCCTTGATGGAAAGCTACCAACTCTAATTAAAATGCAGAGGGGACTAAAACAAGGGTGCCCTCTGGCGGCCTTCCTATTTAACTTCTTTATTTTGGATCTAGGACTCAAATTTAACAAATGTATGGGAGACCCGCCTACGCTAGGTGACCAAAAGATCCCTTACCTGCTTTACGCGGATGATCTGGTGCTATTGTCCCAAATGCCATAAGGCTTTCAAAATATGCTGACAAATTTGGGCCTCTATGTACAAGTAAATAACCTAGAAATTAACATTGACTAGACCCAAATATTATGATGTGAAAAGAAGCAGTGTGCCCTGAGTAAAAAGTATTCCTGGAAAGTCCAGGAGGAAGATGTGCAGAAAGTGTCCCAATACAAATATTTGGGGGTGCTAATTAGCAATATAAAAAGTAGACAGCCAGAAGAAGAGGTAAGGAAGAACAAAGTACAATAGCTTACTTCTCAATCTTGATTGCTGATTGGAAAGTACAGGAAGTTCGCTATGAAACACATCGTTTTATTTTATAAAATGAGGGTACTCCCGATTGTGCTATGTGGCATTGACGGTTTTCTCCCTAAAGATAGGTGTATTGGGACCGGTTGGAATCAAGTTACTGGAAACAGATCTTAAACCTACCCAGTACTGTCCCAATTGCAATTCTGCGTTACAAATTTGGTTTCACCTCCATGTATGCTAAGGTAACTTGGAAACAGTGTGCACTACTCCGCAAGTGCCTACTGGAACAAATATTGCGGGTAAGAGCCCATTATTTGTTGAAATCTTCGAACATCTTTGCTACTAAATGGAGAAAGCATGTATTCATCAAATTGGCTAATGCTGATATAATGGTTGAGCTATTGCTATCAAATCCAGATAGAGCAAAAATGAAAATATACTTAGCTGATTGGGCTGAGAACATGTCAAGATGCTCTCAATACAAAGATTTTGATATTTTTTTGTTTGGGGTTAAACAATATGGTTTAATGTCAGGGTATCTGACAAAGGTGAGAATGGGGTACTTAAGATTTAGATTAAACCTATGGTACACAAGAGAATTTCTCTACAAAAGGAAAAAGTTGCTAAAAGAACAAAACTATTGCAGATACTGTACTGTGCTACAACAAAGGGAGACCCTGCAGCAGCTGCTAGTGGAATGCGAAGCCCTCTGTAATGTACAAGCTAGATGTTTCGCAAATATTTTAGTAACACAGTGGCCCTCATTCCAAGGTTGCCGCAAGTCATGGCGCTATTAGCGCCATGACTAGCGCCAATACTGGTACCGCGCCGACGTGGGTTTATGGGGACTTACCAGTCCATTCCGCCCTTTACGGGACTGGTAAGTCCCCATTTCAAAAGCCATTCCCCATTCCCATTTGAGCCCCCATAGGGCTCAATGGGAAGGAGGAAGGCGACAATAACGGTACTGCAAATTGCGGTACCGTTATTGACCCCGGTATCCCTTTGCGGGTCCCGTCCTTAACGCCTGCTAAAACCAGGCAATAACGAAAGGACCTGCAAAGGGACCTCTGGATAGGGCGCAAAGGGATTACCGGCACCAGTGTCATTACCGGTGATCGGTATCCCTTTGCGCCCGGGTCGTAATGATGCCCAGAGAGTAATGGAGAGTAATGAAAGGTGGCATTCATTGCTCTCTAGTACTCGTCCAAGAATTCAGCTGGCTATAGTTCCGTTTTTGCAAATTGCGCTCCCTGGCCTAGAGGCGCAAAAGGAGTAATGTATTATTTACAAAGGTAATTGGGTAATTGACCAGCTGTGATAGGCAAGGCATGACCCACTGTGTAATTATTGTAGTAAAATGAATTAATGTGATTGATCTGCATGTAGGTTATGAAATGTGATTGGTTATGCGATATGTATATAAATTGTAAGAATGTATTACGTTTGCCTTTGTAAAATTGTAAGTATATGTACATGTTTGAATATTTGAAAAGTTGTTAAGACAACTAGAACAAATAAAAGAATTATACTTTTCAACTCTAGAATCACGGCCACACACCCATCCTCAATACATGGACATACATTCCAAAACTTTCAAACCCTAATATTTTTTCCCAACAGACAGAAAACAATGCCTACTAAAAAGTAACTGAGTAGAAAACAAAGAAAACGTAGAGCAGATAAGACATAAGACTAAATACAAGATATATAGCCATGCACTGCTTAAACATTTTTTTGAAAACATTAAAACAAAACAGCTAATAACCTCGCTCCAAACAGAAACCAGCAACCACTAAAAAAGTATGAACCCTCTTCCAAAAAAATTTAAAGTGAAAAAAGATATACAAACAAAAGCAGACCTACTAATAAACCTAGCACTATATCTACCAATGTTAATGAAGCCACAGTAAAGCATTCCAAAAAAATAATTTTAAATTAAATGTTCCACCATAGAGTTCTTCACAATCTTATAAAGACAGCTGGAAAGTCACAATCTACCCGTAAAAAGACTGCAGAAGATCAATAATCAAAATGCTAATTGACAGAGCATTCTACTAAAGAGAAAGTTGTTTATATTGATTTTAAACAGAATGAAACCACTAATGAAATTAATCAATACATTACAAAAAGTACTTCCAAAAATGCGCAATGTCAATATAGATACTTTTTCAAACATATTTGAAGGTAAATAGGTTCACACAACCAGCACAGAACCATATTTCAACAAAGAGGCTTATAAACAAGAACACAACCCAAGTGCCATAGACAGTAATTCCTGAGGGTATGAAATGGTAGGAGACAGCATTGTGGCTAAAAAAGAACCCTTATAGAAAAAACATCCCCAACAAACTTTCAACCAAATATTCCTTTCATCCGAATATGCCGTCCAGTGTATAATTGGAAATGCAGCTCAATGTGTAATATACACCAACAATCCTTTAAATCTTTATGATGATTCCTCAATCACTATGTGAAATACTAAATGACAACACTGAAATGAAAACTTTACAAACCATGGACTCTTGTCCAGTGCACAGCCAAACTGGACTTCAAGTACATTCATTAGTCTTCATTTTAGGAACTGCTTGCAAAAGCACCTTCCACCACATCAAAATGTTAGCAACACACCATTTGATTATACCGATCTTCTCCATAGACTATACTATCCAAAAAGTTCTGCTCTAGAAATGCAAAATTTAAATAACATTATCCTACATGGAACAGCCAAAGAATCATTCGACAAATAGAGCACCTCCAAAGTACATACTTAGAAACTGAAGTTGACTTAGAAAATTCAGTAACTTCAGAAAACATTAGCAGAAACCTCACAAACACCAACTTCCTAACAAACAAATACAAAAAAGAAATAACTATGTTTCAAAACACATTGGCCTACAAAATAGAGGGCAATGAGGAATCCCAATGGTTCCAATTAGTTTTACATCTAACAGCAGAAAATAAATACAAAATAACTGACCCCTCAATAGTTTGCACGTACTGCAATACAAAGCTTGACCAAATGCCATCACATGCTATCTCTAATAACTAAGAAATATTCCCACTTCCAAAAGCTCTCCAACTTTACTTCTATGAGGGTATTATAATCCAAACAGTACAGCTATTTCAAGCTATAATACGCCTTCAACCAAAAACAGCCAAATTGCCTCCATCTGAGTTATTGAAAGTCATCCACCCCAAAGTAGTATATTTGCCATTAGATCTTTAAACATGTAGAAACTCTAGCAGTACAATGGCCAATAGGTCAATCTTTGATGGCACTATTTAGTGGTGTACCAACAAAAGACAAATATAATTTGGCAAAAACTAGTCAACTTAAAAAAAAATTGGACAAGCCCTACAATATCTAAAAGAAAACAATGAATATTAGAAAGATATAAACATAGAGGAAAGCTTAAGAAAAATCACCCAAATAATTTGCCAGAAACTGACCAATTTGAATGTGTAGATCCTGTTACTGCAGCCAACATTTTAGACAAGTATACATTGCACCCAATACACTGCAAAGACACCATTGAAGATGCATTAGGAACATATCAAATGCATCAAGCCAAAGGATACTCAATGGGCATATGGGGGAAAAAAAGTGTAGAAGCATGCTCTTTTCCTCTACTGTTTTCTACAGGAAAAGGAGGAAGAAATGATAAAAGATCCATACACAATAGTGCATCAGAATATTGCTCTTTACAAATATATTCTGAAGACCCCAGATTTAGACAAAATGTAGAATACATTTCTCACCTCCTATTAGAATGTGAAGTAGAAACTCTATGTTATGGAGTTGCACACACATTAAAACAGGCTATATATAATTTGTTAAACATGTCCGCTACCAAACTGCTTCAAAAGATAACAGACAAAGATGAAGTTTTATAGTCAAGTATCTCAAATCTCTTGGCAAAAATGTGTGGTACAAAAGAATGCTTTTTCTGATGTCACACTGATGTACAATTAATTCTAAGGAACTTAGGCAAACCTACACAGTTTGTTATTGTAACACTTTAACTACCATGGGCTTCCTACCCCCAGTGCCAATGCCTTTTTTGGTGATTTTGGTGTGTCGCCATTCAATGCCTTGTAACTTCTTTGTTACATGAGATATCTTGGCCAAATTTGGCCCCTGTTTTTCCCATATGTAGGTGGTCATAACTCTACCCAGGAATCCTAGGTTGCTGTAAGGGGATGAGAGAAAATAACCAAAAATGGCGAAAATATTGGGTTTTTCAAAAGATGCCAATAAAATGATGCACAAAGAAGCCTGTGGTGTTTTCCTTGTAAGAGCTAGGAACAAATGGTTTGCTGTGATGAATTCCCCAATTTCCTGGCTTTCATAGACAGGTTGAGTGGAAAGGAAAAAAAAATATTTTGATGTGCTTTTCAACCGTTTTGTGAGAGGTAGGTGATTTTGGACATTTTTACCAATTGCACATGCATGGACGGAATGGAAGAAAAGGGTATGATTGCCGAATTGGACGACAGAAAGGCATACATTTCTGAAAAGTAGACAAAATTCCAAGTTTAGGAAGGGTGATTTGCACAGGTCAGGCAACAACTAGGTAGGGAAAAATTACATAGTTTAGGGAAAAAGCGGGAACATGACAAAAAAAAAAAGGTATGTGGTGGACATGGTTGTCCTGGTACGGCAATGGCTTCTATGAATTTGAGAAAAATAAGCTCTGCTATATTCCCTTGACTCTTGCAGTTAGGAAATTACACATTTTATGTCGTGTTTCACAAAACAAGCAATACCACAAGCCAAAAACTGAGCCATGGCACACAGGACTGAACAGGCGTACTTAGCATGTGTAAATCAGGAAAACCAATGTGGTGAGGAATGGCAAGAATACATTTTTTGAAAGAGCACAGGCAGACCTTTTCAAGGGTAGGTAACTTGTGCAGGTTACAAAAGTGTATGGTGCCTAAAGCAGTGACTAAATGTAGGGCACATTTCAGAAATGAAAGGTTTGTGTGACAAAGGGCACCAGCAAAAGGGTCAAAATGTTTTTGGAATCACGCAAACACAACAAATGTCATACATTCACACAGGTGTCCCAACAAAAATGGTAAAGTCCAAAAGGTGGCAAAAAACCCCCAATTTCCGTACATTTCACTCGGCTCACCCACAGAAAAACGCTGCCAACAGCACATGGCCTGCCTTCCCGTGTTCCCACAGGTGTCCAGACGAAAATGGAACCTCACATGTCTGGGTGCAGCTACCTGGGCACCAAGGGGAAAGCCGAAAACACAGCAAACCCCAAGTCTTTTCGGGCAGCAGAATGTGTGGAATTATGCTCAAGTGCACACCATCCATATTGATATGGGCCTAGGGTGTACAAGCCACCAAGGAAAACAGGGAACCCCATGCATTTCCGAAAAGAAGACACCTGTGGGAATCCACAGAGGTTGGACTTGCGCAAATCTGCCCAGAATGTATTACCCAGAAACCCCAGCAAAGTTTGAAATGTGCCAAAAAAAAACACAATTTCCGCACATTTCACTTGGCTCATCCACCGTTAAACACCACCAACAACAAATGGCCTACCTTCCCGCGTTCCTACAGGTGTTCCAGTGAAATAGTATCTCACATGTGTGGGTGAAGCTACCTGGATGCCAACGGGAAAGCCGAAAACACGGCTAACTCCTAGTCTTTTTGGACAGCAGAATTTGTGGAATTCTGTTCAAGTGCACACCATACAGATATGGGCATAGGGTGTCCAAGTCACCAAGAAAAACAGGGAACCCAATGCATTTCCGAAAAGAGGACACCTGTGGGAATCCGCCGAGGTCTGACTTGCGCAAATCAGTACAGAATGTATTACCCAGAAATCCCAGCAAAAAAATGCCCGCACATTTCACTCAGATCACCCTCTGATACACGCCACCAACAACACATGGCCTACCTTCCAGCATCCCCACAGGCGTCTCAACGAAAACGGTACCTGGGTGCAGCTACCTGGGCTCCAAGGGGAAAGCCGAAAACACAGCTATCCCCAAGGCTTTTTGGACAGCAGAATTTGTGGAATTCTGCTGAAGTGCATGCCATACAGATTTGGGCCTAGGGTGTCCAAGCCACCAAGAAAAACAGAGAACCCTATGCATTTCCGAAAAGAGGACATCCGTGGGAATCTGCAGAGGTCTGACTTGTGGAAATCGGCCCAGAATGTATTACCCAGAAACTCCAGCAAAGTCTGAAATGTGGCAAAAAAAAATAATTCCGCACATTTCACTCAGATCACCCTCCGATACACGCCACCAACAACACATGGCCTACCTTCCCGCGTTCCCACATTTGTACCATTGAAATCGGTACCTCACCTGCGTGGGTGCAGCTACCTGGGCACCAAGTGGAAAGGCAAAAACGTGGCTAACCCCAAGTTTTTTCAGACAGCAGAATTTGTGCAATTCTGCTGAAGCGCATACCATACAGATATGGGCATAGGGTGTCCAAGCCACCAAGAAAAACAGGGAACCCAATGCATTTCCGAAAAGAGGACACCCATGGGAATCCGCAGAGGTCTGACTTGCGTAAATCGGCCTAGAATATATTACCCAGAAATACTGGCAAAGTCTAAAATGTGCCAAAAAAACCCCCACAATTCCACACACTTCACTCAGATCGCCCACCAAAACATGCCACAAACAACACTAGACGTACCTTCCCGTGTTCCCACAGGTGTCCCGACGAAAGCAGGACCTCACATGTGTGGGTGCAGCTACCTGGGCGCCAAGGGGAAAGCTGAAAATGCTGCTAACCCCAAGTCTTTTCGTACAGCAGAATTTGTGGAATTCTGTTGAAGCGCACACCATACAGATATGGGCCTAGAGTGTCCAAGCCAGCAAAGAAAACAGGGAACCCCAAGAATTTTCAAAAAGAGGACACCCGTGGGAATCCACAGAAGCGTGACTTGTGCAAATCGGCCCAGAATGTATTACCCAGAATTCATCGCGAAGTCCGAAATGTGGTGAAAAAAAACAATTTCTGCATATTTCTCTCGGCTCACCACCCTAAACACGCCACCAACAACACATGGCCTACCTTCCAGCATCCCCACAGGCGTCTCAACGAAAACGGTACCTGGGTGCAGCTACCTGGGCTCCAAGGGGAAAGCCGAAAACACAGCTAACCCCAAGTCTTTTTGGACAGCAGAATTTGTGGAATTCTCCTGAAGTGCATGCCATACAGATTTGGGCCTAGGGTGTCCAAGCCACCAAGAAAAACAGAGAACCCTATGCATTTCCGAAAAGAGGACATCCGTGGGAATCTGCAGAGGTCTGACTTGTGGAAATTGGCCCAGAATGTATTACTCAGATATCCTCGCAAAGTCCAAAATGTGCCAAAAAAAACACAATTCCCGCACATTTTACTCGGCTCACGCACCCAAACATGCCGCCAACACATGGCCCCATTACCACAGGTGTACCGAAAAAAACAGTACCTCACATGTTTGGATGCACCTACCTGGGCGCAAATACAGAAGCCCAAAACACAGGCAACCCCAAGTCTTTTCGCACACCAGAATTGCAGGATTTTGACTCATGCACAAACCATACAGATTTGGGCTTAGGGTATCCAAGCCACCAAGGAAAACTGGGATCTGCATGCGTTTGCAAAAAGAGGACACCCACCGGAATGGACAAAGGTCTGACTTGCACAAAGCAGCCCAGAATTTATTACTCAGAACACCAGATTGTGGGTAATAAAAACTGGGGGGATTTGCGCAAGGCAGACCTCTGCGGATTCCCATGGGTGTCCTCTTTACGGAAATGCATGGTGTTCCCTGTTTTCCCTGGTGGCTTGGACACCCTAAGCCCAAATCTGTTTGGTGAGGGTATGCGCAGAATCCCTGAAATTATGCTATGCTGAAAGACTTGATGTTAGCCGTGTTTTATGCTTTCCCCTTTGCACCCAGGAAGGTGCACCGACACATATCAGGTACTGTTTCTGTCAGGACACCTGTGGGAACATGGGTCAGTAGGCCATGTGTTGTTGGCGGCGTATTTTGGTGGGTGAGCCGAGTGAAATATGTGCAAATTGTGTTTTGTCCTCCCAAATGTGGACTTTGCTGGGGATTCTGGTTAATAAATTACAGGCCGATTTGCACAAGTCAGGCCGCTGGATTCCCAAGGGTGTCATCTTTTCAGAAATGCATGGGGTTCCCAGTTTTCATTGGTGGCTTGGATACCCTAGGCCCATATCTGTATGGTGTGCGCTTCAGAAAAAATCCAGAAATTCAACTGTCCGAAAAGACTTGGGATTAGCCATGTTTTAGGCTTTCCCCTTTGCGCTTGGGTAGGTGCACTGCACCCACATATGTGAGGTACCATTTCCATTGGACTCATGTGGGGACGCGGGAAGGTAGGCCATGTGTTTTTGGGGCATTCTTCGGTGGGTGGCCAGAGTGAAATGTCTGAGAATTGTGTTTATTTCCAGCCAATTCCAGAGACATTTCCCTCTGTCCACTCACCGAAAAACGTCGGCAACAACAGATGTCATACCTTCCCGCGTTTCCACAGGTGTCCCGATGAAAACGGTACCTCACATGTGTGGGTGCACCTCCCTGGGCACAAAAGGAAAAGGATAGCCCACTGGTAACGCCAAGCCTTTTGGAACAGCACATTTTGTTCATGTAGGCAACCTACAGATTTGGGCCTAGGGTATCGAAGTCAGCAAGAAAAACAGGGAACCCCATGCATTTCTCAAAAGAGGACACCCGTGGGAATCCACAGAGGACTGCCTTGCGAGAATTGCACCACAATGTATTACCCACAATCCCCGGCAAAGTCCAAAATTTTTTGAAAAAACATAACTTTCAGAGACTTCACTCTGGCCACCAACCAAAGCACACCACCAATGACACATGTCTTACCTTCCCGCATTCTCACAGGTCTCCCGATGAAAAAGGTACCTCACATGTATGGGTGCACCTACTTGGATGCAAAAGGAAAAAGGATGAACCACTTGTCGCCCCCAAAGGGTTTGGGGAGACAACCTACATATTTGCACCTAGGGTGTCGAAGCCAGCAAGGAAAACAGGGAACCCAATGCATTTCCCAAAAGAGGACACCCGTGGGAATCCACAGAGGTCTGACTTGTGCAAATTGCCCCAGAATGTATTACCAAGAACCCCCGGTAAAGTCCAAATTTGGGGGGAAAAAACACAATTTCTGCACATTTTACTCTGGTCACCCACCGAAACACACTGCCAACAACACATGGCCTACCGTAGTGCATTCCCACAGGTGTCCTGACATAAACGGTGCCTAACATGTGTGGGTGCACCTACCGGTAAGCAAAGGGTGAAGCTGAAAAATCACGGGTAACCCAACTCTTTTCACACAGCAGAATTGCAGGATTTTGACTCATGTGCACACCATACAGATTTGGGCCTAGGTTGTCCAAGCCACCAAGGAAAACTGGGAACCCCATGCATTTCTGAAAAGAAGACACCTGTGGGAATACACAGAAATCTGATTTGCGCAAATTGGACCAGAATGTATTGCACGGAACCCCTGGAAAAACTCCAAATTTGGAGGGAAAAAACACAATTTCTGCATATTTTACTTGACTCACTCACTGAAACACGCACCAAAAACACATGGCCTACCGTCCCGCATTCCCACAGGTGTCCCGACAAAAACGGTATGTCGCATATGTGGGTGCACCTACCTGGGCACCAAGGCAGAAGCTGAAAACACGGGTAACCCCAAATCTTTTTGTACAGCTGTATTGCAGGATTTTGACTCGTGCACACCACACAGATTTGGGCCTAGGGTGTCCAAGCCACCAAGGAAAACTGGAAACCCCATGCATTTCTGAAAAGAAGACACCTTTGGTAATGCACAGAGGTCTGACTTGCGCGAAGCAGCTCAGAATGTATTACCCAGAACTGATGGCAAAGTCCAAATTTGGGGGAAAAACACAATTTCCACTTGTATCAGCCACCGAAACACGCCACCAACAACACATGGCCTACAGTCCCGCATTCCCACAGGTATCCCAACAAAAACGGTATGTCACATGTGTGGGTGCACCTACCTGGGCCTAAAGGCAGAAGCCAAAAACACAGGTAGCCCCAAGTCTTTTCGCACAGCAGAATTGAAGGATTTTGACTCATGTGCACACAATACAGATTTGGGCCTAGGGTGTCCAAGCCACCAAAGGAAAACTGGGAACCCCATGAATTTCCGAAAAGAGGACACCTGTGGGAATGCACAGAGGTCTGTCTTGCGTGAAGTGGCCCAGAATTTATTACCCAGAACCCCTGACAAATTGAAAATTGTGTTTTTTCCCCACCAAATATCACACTTTGTCGATGATTATGGATAATAAAAACTGGGGCAATTTGCACAAGACAGACCTCTGCAGATTCCCACGGGTGTCCTCTTTTCAGAAATCCACGGGGTTGCCTGTTTTCCTTGGTGGCTTGGAGACCCTAGGCCCAAATCTGTAAGGTGTGTGCATGCGCAGAATTCCTGAAATTATGCTGTGCCGAATAACTTGGGGTTAGTCATGTTTTAGGCTTTCCCCTTTGCACCCAGGTAGGTGCACCCACACATGTGCGGTACCTTTTTCATCGGGACACCTGTGGGAACGAGGTAAGGTAGGAAATGTGTCGTTGGCAGCGTGTTTTGGCGGGTGGCCAGAGTGATATGTCTGAAAATTGGTGTTTTTTCAACAAAGTTTGGACGTTACCGGGTTAATAGTAATCCCTTTTTGTGTTTTTCTCATAGGACCTTATTTTGTTCCCCTTTCTTTAAGATTTGGCTGGTGGCAGTGGTATCTACCCTTTTTTTCCTACCACGGTCTATGCAAATAGCCTTGGTACTGTTTAAGGCTAAGTTAGTAGTCTCGAACTTAAATCCGCTTGTCCCCATTTACTTTTATTTGGTTCCGGCTGGGTTTATTCACCATTTCCTTTTGTAAAGGTCTTTCTCGTGTTTTACTCTGTGTGCCAAACCAGGTTTTGTTCTTTTGCTTGTCATCCTTTTTTGGGCTTCTGTACAGAAGCCATCCTTTGGCGCCTGAATGTCTGAGGGGGACAGGATGTGAGGGAGAGGTTTGAGACTCCCTGCACAGGGTCTCCTTGGAGACCATTTTGCACTCTGTATGATTGGCTGTGGTGACTGTCCCACCAGGACAGCCACCCTGCTGCATGATTGACAGCCAGGCTGCGTGAATGGGGGAAAACTGCATAAAAAGCAGGTCTCTGGGTCGAGGAAGGCAGAGTCACCACTGGATGGAGAGAACCGAAGAGAAGCTGAAAGAAGAGGACCACTACAACAACTGAACTTCCCGGTGAAGCACTGCTGCGTGGCCAAATCTCCAAACTTCAATGACATAGAAGATCTGCAAGGAATCTTCTTCCCTTGAGCTGGTGGGACCCACCAGTTCACCAAACACCAAGCAAGGCCTCCCTCCCCTGGTCGAATTTGCTGTGCTGCAGTGCTGCAGTGAACCGGATAGCCAGGAGGACCGGACCCTGTTTGGTTTTTAAGGAGCGCACCTTTTATTCGTTGCTTTGTCCTGCTGCGTGTTTCTTCCTTGGACAGTGCAGAACCCCGAGTCTTCCTACTTCGTGTCAGTCCGACAGTCGCTTCAGGAACCATGAGCCTGCAGGATGTGCCAGGAACTTCTGCCTCAGTTACAGCTGTCTTCTTCATTTAAGGTACTGTTCTAACCCAGTTGTTTGTTCCGTCTGACTGTGGTGAAAGTGTTTGAAATCTTTCGCCAATCCGAGGGGTTGTCCTGCTCTACTCTTTTTTAAATAACTTTTCCTTCGACCAACTTCATTTCGAACACTTGGCACAGACTCAACCGTGAACTACTCTGAACCATTAACATTGTCCCAGGCCTATTGATTTGAATCCTCATTGTAGCAAGCCTTTTCTAGATTGCCCTGCCCACTTACTTGTTGGTGCTGCTTAATTTTCTATAACCTTGTCTGTCCCTCCCTTTTTAAATTGCTGGAGTGCCATTTTGCTCACACTTAATTTTGAGCCTAACTTGTCCAGAATTGAGTGTTGTGTAGTAGATTAAGAGTTTGATTTTTCTGCTGCTTTATTTAGTGAACTGTATTACAAATGAATGTGTAAATAAATGTATATTCTTTTACTCAGAAACCTTGAGTCAGTGTTTGCTTGAACCAAAGTAATTGCTGTCTTTTGTGTAACTATTGATACTGCTCACTTTACTCACTTTAATGTGTAGTACAGGCTTGTACCAAAGGTGAATTTGTACTGTCACGTGTAGTATAATTGTGTTTGGTGTCCCCAAATGGTACTGCTAATGATTCTGCCTAACAGGAAGACTACAGGCAATTAGGACCATAAGTGTAAGCACAATTTCAACTTTGGTACAAGCCCATACTACGCAGTAAAGTGGTAGTGATCGCTGAGCAGCCAGACTTATCTCAAGAGGTTAAGTGAGCAGTAGAACAAGTTACACAAAGGACCAACAAATACAGTGATTTAAATTATACACTTACTCACGGTTTCTTGGTAAAAGAATATACATGTATTTACTCAGTCAGAAAACCTTACACTAGCATAGGCAGCTCAATATCACACACTAATCAACCGGTAAGTAAATGAACAAGTTTAGCTCCAATAAAGTGGGAGCAAAATGGCACTTCAGATACTTAATAAATAGGTAAACAGACAAGGTTATAAGACTAGACAGCCCAAATACTTTCATAGGCAGGGCAAAAGGTTTCAGTTAAATACAACTAGCAATTCTTCTCAATAGGCCTTGGCCAAAGTCAATGGTTCAGAATCTTTTGTGTATGATAGCACAGTTCTGGTAGATAACGGTTAAGTCTTTGCCACAGAGATTAGAAGAATTCGGCTAGGTGAAAAGTTTGACGAATGTTAAGGGATGGACAAGCCTTCGTAGCTGAGGAAAGTTTCACGCACTTTCTCAATGACCGTGCTCCTGTTGGAGATCTGGATCCTGCAGACCATCCTGAGCTGCAGATTTTATTGCCAGAAGGTGGACCCTGTAGGGCAAACTTCATCAGAGGTCAAAGAGAGTGTACTACTCTTGAACGTCTTCGCCAACAGGCAGATTCCCAGCTGGATGGGAAAGAGCCAGGGAAGCCTTGGTTGTACTGGGAAGATTGCTTCTTTTACAGTGAACTAACTGTGTCTATCCCAGGGGACTACAGAACACGTGTAGTGCCTCTTGAAAGCAGACTCCAGTTCCTACAGTTAGCCCATGATATACCTTTGGCTGGTCACTTAAGTTTTAAGAAGACCAAGGAAAGGCTCTCTCTATATTTCTACTGGCCTGAGTTGGGGTCTGATGTAGATATGTTCTGTAGGAGCTGTCCCACTTGCCAAACCTCTGGCAAGAGTGGAGCCAAGAATGTGGCACCCTTGGTGCCTCTCCCATTGGTGGGAGTTCCTTTTGAGAGGGTAGGAATCAACATTGTTGGTGCCTTAGACCCTCCCACATCTTCAAGAAACAGGTTTATGCTGGATGTAGCAGACCATGCTACGGGGTATCCTGAAGCAATACCTATGAGAACTGTTACAGTTCCGACTGTTGCTAAGGCCCTACTTGATATTTTTACCAGGGTACATTTTCCTAAGGAAGTTTTCTCTGACAGGGGATCCAATGTTATGTCCCACTACATGCAGGCCATGTGGAAAAACTGTGGAGTAACTTACAAGTTCTCAACTGCATACCATCCTCAGACAAATGGATTGGTAGAGAGGTTTAACCACACAATGAAGAGCATGAAAAGTGCTTTAGAAGAACCCCTTAGAAGAAAGTGGGACCTCAGGAAGGAGTTGGATTTAGTCTCTTTGAACTTCTTTATGGCCATCCGGTTAGAGGCCCCTTGGCCCTGATTAAGGAGGGGTTGGAGAGTGCTCCTTCCCCCAAGGCAGTGAGAGGCATTGACTATGTGATAGGTCTCCGGAGGTTAATATCACACATGATGGCAGACGCATCAGACAACTTGAAAGCCTATCAGGCTCTGGTAAAGCATTGGCATGACCAGAAGGCCAACATGGTTGAGTTTACTCAAGACCAGCTAGTTGTAGTTATGGTACCTACAAGGCAGAGGGCCTTACAGGACAAATGGATGGGACCCTTCAAGGTTGTGGATAAACTTGAATAGGTCAACTATCTGGTGGACTTAGACAATCCTAAGGAGGCTCCCAGAGTCATTCACACCAACCGTCTAAAAGCTTTATGTCTTAAGACCAGAAGTGGGAGCTTTGCTTCTAGCTTCAGCTCAAGAGGAGGAGGAGAGTGAACCTCTACCTGACCTACTCAGACGCCCGCCTTTAGATTTGAAAATAGAAGTCAATCTCTCTTCTAATTTAACACCTGAACAAAAGGAGGAGTGGAAGTTTCTGTTAAATTAGTTTGGCTCCCTGTTTTCACCATCACCAGGCTTGACCCCTTGGGGCCAGCCTGATATTCACACTGGTGACTACCTGTTAAAAGGAGAGGTTACAGGATGTCAGATCATGTAAGATCCCACATAAAGGAGGAGGTCAACAAGATGCTTCATCACAGGTAATAGAGCCATCTACAAGTCCCTCGTCTAGTCTAGTTGTACTGGTGTCAAAGGCAGGATCCAAGGAGTTGAGATTCTGTGTGGACTATAGAGCTCTCAATGCAGTCACCAAGACCGATGCCCACCCTTTACCAAGACCAGATGAACTGGTGGATAAACTTGGTTCAGCCAAGTACCTCAGTACATTTGATCTCTCTTAAGGCTATTGGCAAATAGCACTGACAGACCATGCCAACGAGAAACCTGCATTCTCAACCCCGGCAGAACTCTACCAATTTAAGGTAATGCCTTTTGGACTAAAGAATGCACCTGTTACATTCCAAAGGATGGTTAACCAGGTTCTGAATGGGATGGAAGCCTTCTCCATGGCATACGTGGATGACATTTCAGTGTTCAGCCCTATTTGGAAAGAACAAGTTGACCACTTAAGATATGTTTTGCAGGCTCTTGAGCAGGCCCATCTGACCATAAAAGCAATTAAATGCCAGATTGGTCAGAATACAGTGGTTTACCTTGGACATGAGGTAGGAGGAGGTGAAATCAGGCCATTGCCTAGCAAAGTACAAGCTGTACAAAACTCACACCAGAGTGCATTTAGGTCTCCTAGGAGACTAAGAATAGGGAGACAACCAGCTGACCAATCATGCCATAGTGCATTGAGGTCTCCTAGGAGAATAAGCACAGGGAGTTTCGGGCACCTCCCTCACATCCTGTCTACCCCAGACACTCAGGCGCCAGAGGAGGGCTTCAGCACTGAAGCCCACCAGACGCCAATGAACAAAGGAACCAAACCTGATTGGCATGCAGAGACAAACATAAGAAGGACCTTTCCTAAAAGAAATGGGGAAAAACGTTGACCGGAGTCTGTTGTTACAGATAGGTCAGGGGCGCCATGTTGGAAAACATAGGTGACCCGATTTATAGCTACCGTTGTTCGCGATTGGGAAAAATGATGGTGGTTTCATCTAAACCACTGCCACCAGCCATTTATATTAGGAAAGGGTAACATTTGACTGTTGCATTAGTGTTTTGACTCAGGGGAAGGTAGGCAACTCCTCCAGCACTTTATGGGAAGATAGGATGTGCTGGGTCTGTAAATTTAAAGAGACTAGTAAAGTCAATTTAACTTTACATGCTCTGGGAGACAGTAGTCAGTCCCAGAGAAGGTGTTTAAACACTGGGAAGTCTGAAAGACATCCCGGTGCCACTGCACTGAAGATGCTGTGTGACACACAGAAAAGGATGATGCCTATGGGGTTGTCTTAAAACTCCATAATCAAAGAACACAAACGTAAAACACACATCAAAATACATGGAAGAGTGCGTAAAAGGTAAAAAAGAGGTAAAAAATCTAATCCTAGAAATCCAGCAAAGTTTCCTGGGGTCTCAAAAGGTGAGGGAAATGAGCACATTCATGAGAATTCTCACTAAGACAACAACTGTCCAGCTGTTGTAACAGCTCCCGAAGGTTTAGCTGCCTACAACATAGGAGATGTAACTTTACACCGACTACTGCTCCCCCCCATAAAAAACCAAAATCACATGGAATACTATATATTATCACAAGAAAGTACTACTGATACTTGAAGTAAGCATGGTTTCCAAACTCACAAACAATTCTGTAATGCAAACTGCAAAATTAGAAATGTACATCTCTGGCAACATTTTCACTACAGAGAACTAACTCAAAACATGTGTCAGTCTGCAGAACTCACCTATGCTAACATTTTAACAAAGCATTAGAACTTGTCTGCTTACTAAAAAATGCAAAATCTATCTAAAATAGTAGACACATCTGCTCCTGATGTCATGGAACAATTCACAAAATATAAAATCATGTCTTCATTGCCAACCCTTGCAAGCTGTAGTCAATTCAATGAGACAATATTAAAAAAGGAATGCAACCCATAATGTATATAAACTCCACAAACTAGAAGTGCACGGCATGACACTCCCTATGTGTCAACAAGCATGAATAAATAGCTTAGAAAAATGTATCTCCAAGACATCTGGATTAGAAAAAGTATTATCTCTGTCTCTAAACTGCAGAGTAATTCTAAAACATAACATTGACGTAGAACAAGGTTTAGTCAATGGAGTACTTGGTACAGTTGTTGGCTTCCAAACATATCCACACGATAACACCATTCAATTTGTCAACATCGACTTTGACCAACTTGCAGAAGGCAAAAGAACCGCCTGCACAATAGCATGTTTCCTTCTTTTCAAAGACACGTATGTAGGCAGAGAACAATTCTCACTATCTCTTGCATATGCTGTCACTATTCACAAATCACAAGGTCTAACCCTAGATCAAGCATTGATTGACATTGGCAGCACAGTCTTTAAAGAAGGTATAAGTTACATGGCACTTTCATGCCTGTGTTTACTCAATGGTCGATACCAAGTAAACTTTGATGCAAACACAGTCAATGCTGACATTCCTTGCATCCTATAATACATTGATTGACATTGGTAGCACAGTCTTTAAAGAAGGTAAGAGTTATGTGGCACTTTCATGCCTGTGTACCCTCAACTGTCTATTTCTAGTTAACTTTGATACAAACTCAGCCAATGTTGACATGCCTTGCATCCTATAATAGAACAGGCTACGTGCACTATACTCCCTCCACCTAGATATGTACCCTGTACCTCAAAAAGGGAAGCCTTTAAAAAGAGAACTAATACAAACATTATCTATAACAGATATCCAAAGAATACCGCTAAAGAAACAACACACAACTCCACTTGCATCAAAACATAAAACCATAAAACTGTCTAGTACAAAGTCAACTGCACTTTCATCAGAAAATGAAGACACAAATGCCTCTTCTCCAGACAAATCTGTAGGCCCATCAAACGGTCCACAAACAGAACTCTCTGGTCCATTTAAATTCAGCAACACAACTGGAGTGCATTGTTATGCTAATGCGAAATCAATCTGTTTTTTCAATTGTTCACAACATTTAATTAAACGGCTGGGACCAGTTTTGTTTGCCAATGCTCGTCCTTCATAGAAATGCCACAAATAATCCTGAGAACACTTACAGTGTCTCAGGTATAGGGCACACATTGGAGTACTGTGCAGGAATGGTAATATGTACTATAAAGACAAAGGAAGATCCACAAGGATTCCTAATGTACTTACTAAAAGTATTAGAAACCAAAAACATCCCTAAACATGAAATCTTGCAGATTTCATACTCGTGGAAATATACATGCACTGTCTGCAACCATGTTTCACAAGAGCACATTTCTAATGAGTGATTTGTGTAAGTATCCATACCAAATTCTGAATCCATTGCATTTCACCAACTTCTCCAGAACGCAAATCATGGCATATTATGTCCTTTTTGCAATTCAGACAATTGTTTCACCATACAAATGAATTCACATAACCAATATGTCACAATGATGCTTCTAAGGTACAATGCATATTGTACCAAACATAACTGTAAACTTACAGGCTTCACACACGGCCAAATATCTCTTGGAAAGAATACCTTCATAACAGTATAGATAATATAGCACACTGGTGCCACAACCACTTCCGGATACTATACTGCACTTGTCAAAAATAGAAGTGGATGGTTTAAAATGTAATGACACCTCTGAACATAGGTCACCAGCAAATCTAACAAATGCCTACTTTATATTCCATCAGCCCAAATGTAGTCACTAAACTGTACCATAATTAACAGTTAGAATATGCCAACATTTATCTAACTGCATCCATAATACTAAAATAGTATTTTTGAAAGTCAATAAAGTTAGAATACGCCAACAAGTGTCTAACTACTGAAAAAATACCCTGAATTACAAAACACTTCAAATACACCATAACAATTCTTATACAACAAAATATCTTTTAAACACTAATGTATTTAGAATACAATACCAGGTATGTAACTATTTTATGCATTCCCTTAATCACAACATACTTCAAACAAACATATGAAAAACAAGGGAGGGGCGGGGAATCTCTCTACCAGCACGAACACAGCCCAATGACCTGTACTTGGGTGAATAACCCCTGGGAGAGACTCTACCAAGTCTTTAGCTCACTGTCCCTTTCACAGAGAAGAAATGTCCCTGAATCCAGACGTGGACCCTTTTCTCACTGTTCTTAGTGAGGCACAGCTTCACCTAATTGATGATGCCCAACCAGGCTTAAACACGTGTATGGGCTTGCTGTGGTACTCTTGTTCAGAGGAGAATTGCCTAGCATTTCAGTGCTGGACTTCCCCTGGGCAGGACAAAGACTGAAATCCAGGGAAATTTCTTCTCTGTGAAAAGAACAGTGAGCTAAAGACTTGGTTGAGACTCTCCCGGGGGCCGTCCACCCAAGAACAAGTCAATGGGCTGTGTTTGTGCTGGTAGAGAGTTTCCCAGACCCCCTTCTGCTTTGCATACCAAGTAACTTTGGTTCTCACCCTAAGTTACCAGGGGAATCCAGATGTGGACCCCTTGCTCACTGCTCTTATAGAGGCACAGCTTCACCTCACTGATGATGCCCAACTAGGCTGAAACACGTGGATGGGGTTGCTGTGGTACTCTTGTTCAGAGGAGAATTTCCTAGCAATTCGGTGCTGCGGTGCCCCTGTTCAGAACAAAGACTGATATACTGGGAAATGTATTCTCTATGAAAAGAACAGTGAGCTAAAGACGTGGTCGAGACTCTCCCAGGGGCCATCCACCCAAGAACAAGGCAATCGACTGTGTTTGTGCTGGTAGAGAGTTTCCCAGACCCCCCTCTGTTTTGCATACCAAGTAACTTTGGGCCTCACCCTAAGTTACCAGGGGAATCCAGAAGTGGACCCCTTGCTCACTGCTCTTAGAGAGGCACAGCTTCACCTCACTGATGATGCCCAACTAGGCTGAAACACGTGTATGGGGTTGCTGTGGTACTCTTGTTCAGAGGAGAATTGCCTAGCAATTCGGTGCTGCACTGCCCCTGTTCAGAACAAAGACAGATATCCGTGAGGACCTGCTCTTGAACCTTGACTCCAACACTCCGTGTGTTCTCATTCTGCTCGATCTCTCTTCTGCCTTTGACACTGTCAACCATGCCATCCTGCTCAACCATCTCCGTGATAACCTGGGTATCACTGGTCAGGCTCTGGCGTGGCTGACCTCTTTCCTTTCCAATCGACCCTCCCAGGTCCAACTTGGGTCCTTCCTCTCTGACATCTTTTTCTCCACCTGTGGCATTGCCCAGGGATCTAATCTCTCTCCCTGGCTGTTCAACCAGTATCTGGCACTCCTTGCCCACCGCATCGCTGCCCTCTGCCCCAACTTTCAGTGCTATGCGGACGATACCCAGCTCATTTTCAGGCTACCCTCGGCCTCCTCCTCTCCCTCCCTCATCTCTGACTGTCTGTCTGCTATCCAGGAATGGTGTGCTGCCAATGACCTCTGCCTTAATGCTAGTAAGACTGAGATCCTACTCATTGGCACACCCACTCCCTCCTTCGCTGCAGCTCTCTGGCCGGCCTCTCTTGGCCCTCTTCCTGCTCCTACCTGCAAGGCAAAAAACCTCGGGGTCATCTTCGACTCCACACTCTCCTTCTCTCCTCATATATCTGACGTCTCTAAGAAGTCACATTACCAGCTGCACCGCCTCAGAGGTATTCTTCCCTTCCTCTCCTTCCCCCAGAAGCTCACTGTCTCCCGAGCCCTGGTTCTCTCGAAGCTGGACTACTGTAACAGCCTCTATCTTAATCTGCCTGCCTCCACTCTCCGCCCTCTGCAACTCATCCAGAACAGAACTGCGAGACTTGTCCTTGGCCTCAAGCCCAGGGACCGTATCTCTCCAGGACTGAATTCTCTACACTGGCTCCCAGTGGCTGCGAGGATTAAGTTCAAAACCCTCTGCATTGTCCACAAGGCCTTCTGGGGCCTGGGGCCTAAATACCTTCAACTCTCTCTTCCTAAATATCTTCCTCTCTCCCAGGGGCCATCCACCCAAGAACAAGTCAATGAGCTGTGTTTGTGCTGGTAGAGAGTTTCCCAGACCCCCCTCTGTTTTTCAAACAAACATACTATCACATTTACACTCACATGATTGTAATTGTAATCATTTTTTTAAAATCCAATATGTATTTTTTTCCCAATGAAGCAATGATTATATAATGTCAATACAACAGCAGTATGTCATACACTAATGTTGTACCAAACAATATACTGTTTATGACAGTCCAAAAAAGTAAATGTAAATGAAAAACTGTATACAACAAAAGCTTTCAAACTATCCTGTATACTGTTTTTTTCCCACAGAAAATTAACCATATTTCCAGCTTCATAACGCTATGTAACTAAGTAACCATACCAAGTACAATCACATACATATTCTATAAGCACTGTCATCAAATGTACTACAATCATAAGTACCATATACAGTTCAATTATATCATTCCAGGACATTACAAATAATGTATACTCCACCTACATTACCTATAATTGCTATACACATTACTACTGTGGTGATTCTGGCCATACTCCTACTACATTACCTATAATTACTATATACACATATTACTACTGTGGTGACGGTGGCCATGCCCCCCAGAATCTGAAAATTGGCCACAACCACCACAATCCACTTAACCATACACCATTAACTAATAAAACTCACTCAGAGCCGCCTGCAATTGGAATGATGTCCACAGACACCAAAATTGACCGCAGATTCTACAGCATCCACAAGCCTTTATTTCCACCTATGGAAACAGCTCCATATGATATTTATTCCACTCCCCTACCCTTTCCATGCCCTCTTTCAGGCATCAAATAACCCCAAATGTTTTTCCCAAGCAGTTCATTCATGGCACTGTCTGCGGACTATCACCCAGAAAAATCATCTTTATTCCACTCCCCCACCCTTCCCAGCCCCTCTTTCAACCACCAAATAACCCAAAATGTGTTTTCAAGACTTTTTCCCCACTGCAATGTCCGCGGTCAGCCACGACCATCTGCAGATACAACATGGCAGGCATTTCAGAAAATATGACGCAACTCATGCTTTTCACCATCCAATCAGTAGGCGCGCCCGATGTCTGCGCACATTACACTGTTGCCCTAGACCAATTGGAGGCCCGTCCATGGACTGAACAGGGAAGTAAGTCTGCGTACCAAACCCAGATATCACTAATTTGTTTGACCGACTTTTTAGCTAATTAAAAAAAAAACACTGGATGGATTTACACCAAATTTACAAAAGCACGTTTTTGTGACCAAGCCACCGCTTCTGCTGCAAATTTGGTGAAAATCTGTCCAGTGGTTTGGGCTGTAGGTGTTCGCCACTTTTTTATTTCTTTTGGATCTGTTGGTAAAAACACACATTTTAGTTGCCCCACTATTACTTTTCCCTCCTAGACGAAACTTCACCAAACCTTGAAGAATCCATCTGACTGGGCCATATACTTTGTTTGCCATGTTTGGTAAGGCTTCATGCAGGAGATCAAAGTTATAAACCACCCAAAAAGTGCTTTTGCTATGGGTTGTGCAACTTAACCATAACTACACAGCCATTACCACATGCGTTGTAATATTACAGGGCGTGTGGTAACGGCCATGTATGCTTATGTGTGCATTACAGGGTTGGTGAAAAGCAGTTTTTGGATGGCTTATAACTTTGGCGCCACTCAATGAAACTGCATGAAATTCCGGGATTCCATTCTAGATCTGATTCTGAATGGTTTTGAAAAGTGTGGTGCTTTTATGTCAAGAGGAAACAAAATTAGATGGGGTTCTCAAAATATTGCAAAGGATTATAAATGTGGTGCCATTTGACAAATCTGCACAAATGTTTTCAATTTTTATTTAGATCTAGATATAAATGTTTCTCCAAAGTTTGATGGTATTTTGTCAAGAGGGGGCTAAATTAGAGGAGGGAACTCAACATTTTTAAATGGCTTATAACTTTGTTGCTCTTTGATGAATGTGGGAAAATGTTTTCAGAACAATTAGAGACCCAACCTTCACTGTTTGTGCACAGTCTGAATGGATTTTATGAAGTGGGGGCTAAGTTATATGACCATTGTGTGTATGTACATATTTGCAACTTTTGAAAAATAAAACATGGGCAGATTTCCAGCAAACTCATTTAAGGAGCATTGGCAAGGTCCTGAAAAGCATGGGTTTGAAAATGTGTCAGTGTTTTATTTTTTTACAAGTGAAATAATGTAGGTACCAAAATAGTGATATACATTTGGTTACTGAGGTATAGCCTGTGGCCATGGGCAAAGGCCAGATTTCCCAGGTCATGACCTGGTAAGGTCATGACCCAGAAAATCTGGCTACTGGCCATGACCATGAGGGACTGGCTATTTGGTAAAGTGTTTTGAAATTGGAATAGGTTTGAAAGGGAAAGAAAATGTGCTTGTGGTAAAATGGTCATAGGGTTCTCTCTTCGCCTTCCGCAGTCTGCCATGGAAAGGGAAAAGGGGCTCTGTACAGTGCCCCAACTTCCCTTTCCATGGTAGCCATCTACAGTGGGAAGCTGCGCGTGTCCCGGTGTAGGAAGAACAATCCTTCTTTAGCACCCTGGTTTACCGCTTTGGCAACCTGAGGTGCTAGTGCCCTTCATATCTCATTGCGGGGGCTGGAACAGGGGACAACGTTCCAGAGCCTTCGTCATTCGCCCACGCTTTGCTTGGACCGATAACTTGGGCTGGCAGGCCATTATTCCCTGTTCCAGTTCCTGTAACGGCAGATAAATGCCACATTATTGCCCTTAGCATAACAGAAAATGCTATTGGAAATGTTGGTAAATCTTATTCGAGTCTAGTACTTTACTGATTTGTGATGTTATCTTTCCTGTCCTGGGTTTTAGACTTAGCAGTGCATGGTGGTGGCGCAAGTTATGGTTGCTTTGCTTACCATAATTGGCACATTTCTGCGGGGGGTTTCACTTTTACTTGTAACCGTAATGTCCCTTTAACAAAGTTTTTCACTGAATTTTGTGGATTTTTACCAGTGCACCCTAAGTAGCTACAACTTCCTAATATCATATTTACTTCCGATATAGCAGCATGTTTGGCCGATGTAGAACGTTTGACCTTAAAACTGTGTCATTCCCCACTTTCTGCCAACATTTTTTACACTTCTGCAAACATTTTGCAATTTTTTCCACTGGTTTTTGTGTTCACTGATGTTCGCGAATCTCTGACGTCATTGCAGACTTTTGGACATTGTCACCTGACCGCGCGCCCTCTCCCGGCATAACAACACATTCCCGAACGTGTCCGCATTTCACAAACCGGTCTGTGCTTCATGAACAATTCTAAACTTTATTTCTGTGCTGATTTAAGAAGTTTCAAGCTGAAAATGTACCCTTACACAGCTCCTAGACCTAATTATACTGATTATTCATTTGAAATTAAGGACATAATGTTAGCAGAAATGTTAAAAAATGGCATTATCTATTTCCATCCGTTCCCCCCAGGAGCCACCACCAGCACCACCACCATCATCTGCAGAACAGTAGATGCGGAATCATGCAGAAAACAATCAAGAATTCCAGGAAGATGAAGTAGAGGAAATGCTGCATCTAGCACCCAGCGAGAATCATTGGTTTGGCACTTCTCTACCACCATTGGCTTTGTACCAAAAGCTAAGGCTACCAAGGTGAAATTCAGTGAGTGCAATGTTGTACTCAGTCACAGACAACCTGGCCAGTACTCCTACTGGACCACCACACTAAACCCAACCACCGAAATGCTCTGAGAAAGGCTGTTCCTTTATCAGGAAGTAGTAGGCTGTCTTCCTCTACCTCATCCTCCTCAACCAATACTACCACGACACAGGCTACTACTGTGGGTCAGAAAATCCCAACAGCTACATTGCAAGCCATAAAATAAGCTGACGATCTATATCTTTCCAAGACAACAGTACTTTGTGTATACTACAACACACCACTCTGCAGGGGGGAGCAGTTACGAAGTGTTTTCAAGGCTATAATGAAGGAGCATGAGAACCACTGTCACTACCCTAAAATGAATGCATATCCAACATCCTCCCCTGTCCACCTGCCCCTCTATACCTATGGTTAGTGTCCCTTCCCTCATTTCACTTCCTCACCTTACTTCCTAACCTCTCCTGCAAAAAAAAATTAAACAAGAATAAAACCAAAAAGCAAAAAAATGTTCTTGTAGTAACCACCTTTCACAGTTTAAAAATGGAAGTAAAAAATAAGTTTATAGAGTCTATCTGCTTTAAATTTTTCAGTAAATTAGTTAGAGTCAATAAGATTCTCCAGAAATACCATTTTCATGTTATACTATGCTAATTGATATAATGGACAATTGTATAATAGAGAAAAAGAAAAAAGCACAGAAACTATTTTCTGTCCAAAATACTTTTCACTAGCATATAATACAGACCATGATTCATGGCCCTTCATGACTATCTATGGTCTCTGCTGTCACCTCTCTAGGAAATGCATTATTAAAAAATCTGGATTGCATGTGACAGCCCTTCTACCCTTGTTACTGTTATGTTTGTAGCACTCCCTCATTGCCTGCTTTGAAACAGTTGAACATATATCAACCAATCAGTTAAAAGAAACTCTGTATATAACCCTATATACATGTTAAACTTCCACACACAAACTGCAATTTAAAAATATTCTACAAATCTTTTGCATATTCATTTCACTTGCTTATCCCAAAGAATTGTTCACACTGCTGCTATATGCATTGTGTACTAAAAGTAGTGTGTTAATGGAAAGAGGAGTAGGCATTAACAAGTGCTTATACAAGCCCAGAAAGAAAGTGCCAAAACATGCCAAACTGGGAGGCCACTAGCTACCTGCTTGTGCAGAGGAGTCCAAGGGTGTGGAACACATCTGCCAGAAGGTAGAACCGCAAGGGCAGTGCTGACGGGGAGGGGGTGTATTGGTGTTAACTAGATATAGGGCCTGCAACCTGTGAGGTTCATAAGGGAACACGTCACCAGTCTTAGTGGCAGTGGTATGAGTTAGCAGGGAAGGTAATAAGTAAAATAGGAACACAAAATCAGAGTTTTCAGAAGTTTCCATAAGTTCATAAAGTCCAGCTGAAGTATACGAGGAGCAGGAAGGCTGTTCCAAGGACAGGCACTGGCAGACGGTAGACACATGCCCCCACTCTCTGTTTTAAAAAGCATTTGACAAGCAGAGTATTGGAGTTACAGCAGCGGAGGGCGCTAGCAGTACAGTATTTCAGGGTACAAACTTGGACATATTGCAGTCCTTGCAATTAGCAGGAGCCAATGTACACGTTTTAGAGCTGCATAGATATGATCCATGGGCTTGAGGCCGAGGATAAGGCTTGCAGCCCTATTCTGGATTAGCCTAGGTGGCATGTGCAACAAAGGGGGGAGGTTAAGGAAGAGGCTGTTGCAGCACTCCAGCCTACTCAGTACCCAGGCTCTAATGGCATTCAGCTTCTGGGGGAAGGTGAGGAATGGACAATGCCTGTAAGGAGGTCTCGCTGAAAGCATGGCTTTCTTTACAAGCTCCAAAGTATAAGGAGTAAAGGAGAAAGAAGATTTAAAGATAACCCAAAGGATTTTGGCCTCACAGGATGGTGAGAGTAGAGGGCCCAAAGACAGTGGCCAACAAGTAGGAGAAAAACAGAGACAGGTGTCACAGAAAGAAATATCTCCTTAAGGGCATTGAGACACAGATTTTTAGCCACGCACAATGCTTCAATGGCGGTGGGACAGTTACAGATAAAAACAAGAACAACAAATGAGTACAGGGAAGTATAAGGAACCTTGTGTGTGATTAACATAACAATGGAAATGAGAAAAAAGAAAGATATCAGGTGAGCAAGAGGGACGAAATAGGTATGGAAGATCCACTTTCATAGGATAAAACCCTGGGGTACTCTGCAAGTACACATTGAGGTAGTTGAGTACAAACAGTATCACTCCACCATACTATAAATACAGTAAACTCCCATTGTATTACCTATAATTACTAGACACATATTACTATTGTGTTTGTAGCCAGTGGCCAGATTCTTGTGGCTATGACCTACGGCTATGACACCAAGAATCAGCCCACTGGCCATAACCATATAACAAGGTATGCATAATATACCTTCAAATAACAAAACTCGTTCTAAACTCCCTAAAATCCACATAATGTCAGCGGACACCAAAACTGACTGCCAGCCATGTCCCCAAGAATCTGGCCACTGGCCAAAACCACTATGATAGAATTAAACCATATAACAAGTACGGATAATACACCTTCAAAGAACAAAACTTGCCCTAAACTCCCTGCAATCCAAATGATGTTAATGGACACCAAAACTGACCATGTACTCAGCGGCACCTGCACAACATTACTTCACCTAGTCAAACAGCTCCATATCATATTTATTCCACTCCCCTACCCTTCCCACACCCTCTTTCAGGCACCAAATAACCCCAAATGTGTTTCCCAGACTTTTTCCCCGCTGCGCTATGCGCAGACAGAGGCTGATGTCCGCGGATCCACCATGGCAACCGATGAAAAAGATATGACGTACCTCATGCTTCTCTCCATCCAATCAATGCGCGCTAACAATGTCCGTGGACGTCATGCCGGGCCCTGATTGGTCCAGGGGGGTTTCTGCCTACCGATTATTGAATCAGCAGACTGGACCCAGCTATCACTCATATTTTCGAGCTACTGGATGGATTTACACCAAGTTTACAAAAGCACAATTTCAGGAGCAAGCCTCACTACTGCTGCAAATTTGGTGAAAAATCGTCCAGCGGTTTGGGCTGTAGGTGTGAGAATGAAATGTTTCCATTGCATCTATGAGGATTTCCACACATTTTGGGATCCCCTATGACTTTACCCACCTTGACAAAACCATACCAAAATTTGCAGAATCAGTCCGATGGGGACATACACTTTTTTTGCAACCTTTTGTAAGAATTCGTCTGGGGGGGCGAAGTAATAAGTCGCCCAAAACATGTTCTTTCTATGAGTTGAGCAACTAAAGCATAACTACACGTCTGCTACCACAGGTGGTGTAATTATAGGGCAGCGTTTACCACCCTATAGTAAAGAAGACTTGGACTGCTATAGGAACCTCGAAAAATTCTATTGTTAATACATTTTGACTTGTGTGACGTATTTGAATGAAATTCTGAAGTTGATTAGGGATGCATAGGCCCATTCAGACTTAAAAGTTTCATAAAGATTTGTTAAACTATAAACACGTTATTAAGTGGGGAAAAAGAATCCAAAGTTGCGGCCTACTTCCCATTCATTTTCCCATAGACAAATAAGGTATATTTTTACAAGGTCCAAAACAATTTGGGCATGAATCATTTAAAAGAGGCCTTTTTGTAGTTTGGGTTATTCCATGCAAGAATGTTTTCAATATTTGACACAGAAGGAGGTTCCGCCTTCTGAAAAATAGATAACTATATCTTGTTTTTTTTCAAATCCGAGATCGCTGCAGCAGTAGCTGAGGATATTGGAAAATGAAACGCCAGGAAAAAACCATTTGTGGGTCAAAAAACATAAACATGTCTTCAGTCTAGATGTTTGGGGGGGTTGCTAGAGTGCACCAGGTGAAATTTGGGAGTTGGAGGTGGTCGAGGGACTGAGTTTGCAACACAAAGCTTTTCTGTATCCTCGGTTATAGTCACGAATAACCAACATCTGAAAACAAACTGTGTCACAGAAACAGCGTGTTTTGTGGGGGGAAAGGGAGAGGGCAGGGGAGGTGAGGAGGCCTTCTGTGGAGTGGGCAAAGCTGGCCCAGATGTGGAGGGCACTTGGTGAGGGACTGGGGGGCAAAAAAGCATTTCCTACTTCCGGCTGTTTTTCCAATGGTCAGAGCTACAAAAACTACAGATAAACATGGCTAACTGTGATCCATACTTAAAATGACTACAGAGACCTGACGGTGTCGGTATTTCTGTACCCATGGCTATAGGTACAGTGATGTTGGGGTGAAAAATTACTGGATATGGCCAAGTGACACGATAGCCATCCAGGTCTCCATCCATGCAGTAACTGGGACCTACCCTGCTTAACTTCAAAGTGAGGAAGGGGACAGACCCCTCAGGCCATGTTGCCTAATAAATGAGCCTGAGTTACAAGATCCTTTAGAGCAACATGGCCTGAGGGGGCAGATGCCTCTTCCCTGCTTTGAAACTAAGAAGGGTCAGCCACAGTTACTGCATGGATGGGCCACAGTCCCCAGTCCCGGATGTCACATGTTTTCTTAGTTTTAAATAACTCCCAATACACTCTGAAAACACACAGAATTTGCATTATATTGTTTTAAACCATGCTACTGTCAGTCCTTGAAAGTTTAGCACACAGAGACAATTTCTTTGCCTTTTGCTGAATTGCATTATTGTATTTGTAGTCTTCCAGAAAAGAATGGAGGAATAATGCCACAATTGCACACTTTTATAGTTGTATTAGGATTGATATAATTGAGTGACACGATGGTATGTGTAGTTTGTGGAGAGAGTTTTTGTTACAGACTGAAAAGTGCAACATCTGCAACATCTGCACACCAACTGTATTCCATCCTGTATTCCATCCTTCTCTAAACCCCCCAACCTCCGCCATCCTCAGTACCCAAAACATCCACCATACTTCACCCCACTTTATTCTCTCCCATTTTGCCTAATCTTGACTTCCCCACCTACTAACCCTACTTACACATGTTTACCATTATCATATCCACACCATGTCTTTCCATATCCACACTTTACCCACACCCTAACTACCCTTACCAGGCCTACCCCACCCTGTTTATCCCTACCCACCCATTTTGCATACATATATTCATATATAAATATATATTTTTAAAACAATGTAACACCCACTACTATGTAACAAACGATGTGATTAAGCAAACCGCACACAAGGTTAATCGCAGCAACAAATGAAGGGCGTAACCGCATCTATAACAGTACCAATCACTATGCATTATGCACAGGTGTGCTAATCTATATTGGTACATGTAACTGCAGCTATATAAAGGCCAATGGTGCACCGTGTATTTTGGCAGATTGCATAGCCGGGGCTACCTGACATTTTGATCGAAACTGTGTCACAGTAAAATGAAAGGTGTTATAATGGGAATAGGAAAGGATAGAGGAGGTGATGAGGCCATCAGGAGATTGGGGGAGCTGGCAGAGATGTTGGGGTCCCCTTGTGAAGGCTTGGGAGTGCAATAAAACATTTTGTTTTCACCGTTTTTCCAGGTAGCCACAGCTACATAACAAATAACCTGACTGGTTGTTGCTATACCTGCAGCCAGGCACACCTTGGCACGATAACGTATCGTGGTAGTTGATTGGTGTTCTTGTACATGGTGCCATGTGAAAAGCTGTGGGTATTAAGCCATACATTTCTGTTTAATAATCACATTTTGTGGATGTTATGACCACTCAATTTACATGTATTTGTGAGGCCATGTCCTAACAGGTACTCTTGTCAACTTTTGAAGGATGGTAATGTATGTTTTTGAGTTGGTAAAGAATGTGTTTTTCTGAGGCTACAAGAGGTTGTTTATAGCCATAGGGTGAATAGCCGCAGAAGTAAACATATTGTTGGGAAACAACGATTTTGGATGTGTTTCGATGTTTGCCATTGGGTGGTTTTACTGTTGTAATTGTGTATTTGCCTCTTAAATGTGTTGGACATTTTATTACTTTGCTTATCATCATCTACTTATTCTGGTATTGATTTTGAAAAGCATAAAAGCCAGCATTTTGTACACATTTCTCATTCTGATTGCAGAACTCACAATGTGCACATGCTGAGTATGTGGCTGATGTGAAAGTAAGGGTCAGTAAATATTTACATATTTAAAGGGGACATTGCAGTGTTTTGTGTGTCAGCTATATTAACCACTGTTATCAGGTGGCATCTATTGCCACTATTTTCCACCTGCGTTCATTAAGTGGCAGTTAATTGTACTGTAACAGTGTTTAGAAAGTGCATTCTTCTTAATTTCCCAGAATTTAGAAAACATGTTAGTGCTGCTCATAAACCCATCCATTGTCAGTGTTTTACTGAGTTGCTCTTAAATATAGGCAAATATTTTATTTTCCACAAAGTCAATAAAGAAACAAATAAAGACAGCAATCATTAAAAACCAATTATAAATAGCAATGATGTACAAACAGAAAATGTTGAAAATAAAATGAATAGATGATGCACTCAGATATCTCAATTTCAAAATCAAGTTTCTGAACTCTAATTATGGTAACAATGACCCCGATCATTGCCAGAGCACTCTCATAATAAATGTTTTGGTGAAATTTCTATCTTTAATTCCAATCATCATACTACTCAGATTCCAGTTTCTTGAAATGCATAATTATAAATGTAATCTGTATATGTTAGTCCCACAAATCATTGTCTCTGTCACTATATAATGTAAATGGCCCTCATTACGACCCTGGCGGAAAGGGGTTTACGCCGGCGTAAAGCATGGCGTACCTTTCCGCCTGACTACGAGTTCCCGTAGCGCCATGGTGATTTTTACGCCTGCTTTTTGCAGGCGGAAAAATCCATGGCGCTACGGGACTTGTTGTTAATTACGCCACCGTAATTTACGGTGGCGTAATTAACGCCTTCCCCACTCCCATTATACCCTATGGGGCAAAAATGGGAATGGGGAAGGGTAAATGGGGATTGGGGACTTACCGCCCCGCCAAGGTCGGAATGGGGCGGTAAGTCCGCCAACCACCATGGCGGAGTTGGCAGCTTAGCGCCATGGACCATGGTGCAAATTGCACCATGGTTCTCCGCCAGGGTCGTAATGAGGGCCAATAAAACATATGGGGCCTCATTACGACCCTAGTGGTATGGGGTGAACGGCGCCATAAAAGGTGCCGGCGCCGTTCACTCCGTTCATGGAGCTTTAAGCTCCATGGCTGCCACCAAACCGGGCTCCTTTACTGGGTTCCCTGAATGGGGAATAACGGGCCATTCCGAGTTCGGAGGGCCCGGTAATTCCTCCCTCTGGGAACCCGGACACAGACCTTCCCCATTCCCATTTGAGCCCCCATAGGGCTCAAAGGGAATGGGAGAGGGATCTAACAACGGGCCGATTAAGACTGGCCCGTTGTTAGCTCCCTCTTCCCCTCGCGGCACCCAGTAACGACTCCTGGTTTTACCAGGCGTCCTTACCGGGTCCCACTAGGGGACCTTGTAATCATGTGGAATGGTGTTAACAGGCCCACCCATGTCTGGGTGGGGATGCCACACTATGCATGCAACACATCATAGTTCATGTAGTAGTACTCAGATGTTGTGCGTGCCCACAGACGTCCCAGGACATCATCATGTGCAGCGCAATGACGTGTCTGTATTTGATGTTTGTGCTTCATGGAAATCTTTAAGTTTAATTTTTGGCAAGTCTAGGGACTTTAAAGGTCACACGTTGCCCTTGCACACCTCGTAGCACCATTGAATGTGATTCTTTAAATATTTTACATGTTTTTATGAACATTTTCCTCTACCTGAAGTCCCCATCGCATAACATATTCGCGGACGTTTCTGGCGAATTGTCACGTGATTGCCCCCATGTGATGTGATGATGTGTCTGCGGTCTGTTTGCGCTTCATAGACATCTTTAATTTCAAATTGCAGTCATTCTAGGGACGTTTAAAGGAAAATGCTGCCCTCCCACAGCTCCTAGCACCACTCCTCCTTTATTCCTAAACTTTTTACAACTTTTCATGGCGTTATTTTGGTCCCAAATTTCCAGACAGGATGGTAGTCCATGGACATTTCCTCCAAAGAGACCCACCCATTTCTGTTAGTAATTCTCAATCTGACACTCCAGCAGAGAGGACCTCTTTTTCTGAGATCAGAACAGACATTCATGCAGACTGGCATCTGCAATGGCCATCCCTCCTCCTCCACCCCAGGGGCCTCCACCACCACCTGGAGGATCTGGACAGGGGAACTGGGGACCTGCAGCAGAAAACATGCAGGAGGAAGACAAAGAAGAGGTAGTGGAGGAAGTGCCTAATACGAAGGGTGGTGTAAGGAACTCATGGTGTAAACAGTAAAGATAGACAAACATGATCACAGTGAAAAGGTGTTAATTAAACTGTATGTGTAGGTTGGAAAAATGACTAATCTAAATCTACATCTAAGATGGGAGCAAGCTATGACCATCAAATAATAATGAGGCAATCCTTTTTGTCAAATAAAAGGTCCCATACTAAAAAAAAAACATTTTCCAATCCTTACCACTAAATACAAAAATAGGTTGGATAAGGTTCAAAAGAAAGAAAGAAGTGTTCACAAATGATAAAACAGGATTTGGAAGCCAGGGGTCTCCCTTCCGACATTCAAGCTTTCCCAGCATGAGACAACAGTTCTGTTCTCAGCTATCAGGACCTTCAGTGGTAACGTCTCTTTTCTACAAAAAGTCTCTTGCCTCCGCCGACCTGGTTTGTTCAAAATAATAAACAAAAAGTTCCTTTCCACATGTGTGCTGGGTGATGACTTTTCACCCCTGGGTCTCCCTCTTCTGGGCTAAAACCCCTCACAAATATCAGCCTCCCTCTGTAGAGTTCACAGCAGCTTTTTTGAACAATCTCACCTGTGACCTTCATATGTCATAATGTCTTTTTAAACAGTACACTGCGGACACCCCCTCTCCCGGGTTTACTCTTGACAACACACTGTTCATTGGGACTTTAGGCTTCATAAAGTTATATCAGCATCCCTCAGTTGGGTTAACTTTTTCCAATTCTTTGCCAATTACACAGTTCTTTCTCTTGAATTCACTATGAGGGATTGATTTTCCTTAGCCTTCCAATTGCAAGCAGGTCAAAGACTTTCGACTGTACAGGGGGTTTTGCTAGACCCCTGTATGACCACTTTGACCTTTGCCTCGTGGCTCTCTCATGGCATTCTGATATCTGTAGTTTCCACAAATGCAGGATCAACCAGAGTGTCTCGATTGAGCACCCACGAGGTGCCGCACCCCCCCTGCAGCTGGTTGGTTTTCCCTTAATGTTCACAGTTCTTTTCACTTTTGTTAATGTCCCACTTTGAGTGTTTTATGTAACACAGTTCAGTTTCTTATCTGTTCTTCAATGGACTCACTGGCTGTGATGAACCACTTGGCCTTTCTTGTATCTGGATGGAATCAAGATGGAATCTCTCTCTGTCCTGCTTATCAGCATAGGCATTCTCTGTGTACCGTTGACATCTGCTGCAACAAATTCTGCCTATTGTTTGCGTTCTTATGATTCCTTCCACGGTGGCTGTGTGGGTCGGGGTCAGAAAGGGGAGGGTTGCTACTCTCCTTGTACCCTGCAATTCACGCCGCCTTTCTCCTTCTGTTGAACTGCTGTGTTTGGATAGCTGTGTCGTTGTGCCATCTGTCTTGCTCATAGTGTGCTCTCATGCTCCACCTTTAATCTCTGTGGGGAAGGGAAAGGGCTGTCAGGTGTGTGTGATTCTTGTCTGGACTTTGCCTGACCCTTGTGCTGGCACATGTCAGGTAAGTGGCTCTGGTGTTAGTTCATCATCTTTCGTGGTGTGCAAAAGTGTTTGTGTTGGAAAAGGAAGGAATAGTGTTTGAGTAGCCTATGTGGAAGGATGGGGAAAAGGTGTTAAAAGAAGGGAGATACTACATCTCATCCATCATTGTCCGGCTTCCACCCCCCGAGGACCCCCCATCCAGGTGATCCTCCCTCACTGGTCCACCCTCAGGAACTGGATCCAATAGCGATGGCCGTGTCGTGGCCACCTGGATGGCAGATCCCCAGGAAATAGTCAGGGAGACACCTTCAGGTTTCTCACGGTGGGCAGAAGAAGTCATGGCTGTGGTTGTTTTTCACAACCATTGGAGGAGTACCAAAGGCTCAGGCTGCCCATATAAGCTGCACTGTGTGCAAACTTTAACTCAGTCACTGCCAAATGGGGCAGTAATCCTTTGGTACTACCTGGTACTACCTCCATGTGCCAACACACCCGCACCTTCCACCCCGCGGCCCTGATAAAGGAGTTTCCCTACTCAGAAAGTAGAATTACTTCGGCCACCACACCCTCCTCGACCACTCTTGTCACTACTTGGGACACCACTTTGGGATAAAGGGATCCTCCTGCTGTCGCAACTGCAATGCTGGAAGCTGTTGACCCATATCTTGTGCGGTCAACAGTACTTTGTATCCACTGTGACACAATCATCTTCGAGAGAGGGAATCCAACACACCTTCGAGGTGGCTATGAAGGCACATGAAAATGATTGCCCCCTACTTTCGTTTATTTGCATCCTTATATCTTACTTTGCCCAGCTGTCCCTCCCTTATGGTGGTTGCTGCCCCTTCTCTCCCTCCATACCTCCATCCCTCTCTAGTTTGCTCTCTTTTCCCTGTGCAAAAAGAAAAGAATACAAAACAAAAAAGGTTATTCATGGAACCACCTTTCAAAGTTTAATAGTAGAATCAGAACAAAATAATCCTTTAGACTCCATCTTCTTTAAAGTTATACTTAAAGTCATAAAACACTCTATGAACAACTAACATTTTCATAAGTATTACATGTTATGCTAATGACATTTGTAGACAATTTACATTGCAAAGCAAAGGTGACAGTAATTCATTTCTGTCCAACCCCATTTCTCTGTCATACAAAATGTTAACATAAAGTGTAATATGCGTGGAAAGCATTTAGCTATTATTTATGGCGTTCACACTTCCCACACATATTACGCTACCATCAAAAATTAGTCACCTCCCTTTTCCACAGCCATATAGTTCACAGATAGTTTTACTCTCTCCAGAATTTGGGATTTAAACTCAATGTAATATTTTTGTTCTACAATGGTGGCTCTTAAAAGAACCTTTTTGTATTTAGTTTTGCTTTTTTTTGGTTTTATGTTCTATACTAACAAATAGTGTACTGTACTTATTTGCTTTTGATAACTTTTTGTGTTTTTGGTTTTAATGGACTACACCTACTAACAGATATTACACTATATGCTACACTATATATTTCATGTGCTCACTTTCATTTTTTTTACAAAAACTGTTTTCAAAGTACTCTGCACATTTGAAAGAAAAATATGCTGTTAAATGTACTTCATCTCATTGTGGAAAGATGCCATTCCTACATTGTGTAAAAAAAAAACACATACAGCTTTATTAACATTCCGCCTGGCTTGTTCAATTTGTGGATAAAACAAGTTTTATCCTTTCCACATTTGCCTTAGAGTAATCAGTGAAAAAATAATATTTGAAGATGGAAACAGTTCTATTAGTCTTTTTAACGTGTCCTTCATGGCAAACTGCAATGATACTCCAGTCATAAACCCCAAACTGTTGCCTCCACAATGCATTATTTTATTGTCAGGATGTTTAAACCAAAGCATATTTTCACACCATGGTAACAATGCCACCCAGTTTAATCTGTAAACTCCATATCAGGAGACTTTTACTTCTTCAAATCCATGATTAGCAGCGATGCTTCTTCATAGCCATAGCCATCTTGCCACCACTTCACACATGAAATGAATCACTTGCTAACCTGTGCTCCTGTATACTTCATATCCTCCTCCACATCCACAAAACCTTATTGGCTAAAACCCTGGTGTCCATGTATGTTTGCGACAGTATGTGGTCTCTGCAGTACTCTTTTCATGCAGGGCATTCTTAAATGACCTGGATGACACGTGCGGGTCAGCTGACTGTTGCAGACATCCATGGACACTGTTCTACAGGGCAGTCCTTCTACCCGTGGTACTTTTATGTTTGTAACATTCCCTCATTGGCTACTTTCAAAAAGTCACACATCCATCCACCAATCAAATCCAAAAATTCTACATGTAACCCTGCCACCTCAGTTCAACACTTCAGATGTGCATTTCAACTCTCAGAGTGCATGTTCCTATCATTCATGTATTTGCAAATTCAAAAATATCTATGTCTAACAAGACATAGTACAGCTATGCTTATATTTTGAAAAGTAATACTGTTATACAAATATATACAGAGTTGCTACCACTTACCCTGTAATAAGCATCTCAATAGCATATTATCTTTTTGAACCACTGCTATCAAATGGCATGCATTGTAAAATAATGCATGTGTTTACATTACGTGACAGCTGCCTACATGTACTGCCAACGCATTGGATTACCTCACACCAAGTGCCACTTAACAGTGTTCTACACATCGATTGCAACTGAATTTCCCTTACATGTAGGAACAAGATACAAACAGTGCAGTCCTAAATGCACATATGCATTTTTTATTTTTATTTTTTTATTTTCAAGAAAATGCATCTAAAACAAAACATTTCCTTACATGTAAATATCATATTTTACAACCTTTGCCATCACATCCCTTATAATGACACCATTCTGCACCTGCCTTCATATATGTAGATAACTACAATGTATATATGAATGTTTACCATTTCTAAAAATCCCCATTATAAACATGGAAACCTAAAATGCATCACTTGTCCTTACACAAAAAAGACTAGTCTTTTGCAACAACTACTACATCAAACGATATACTAACTACATACACTGCTGCAACTACAAGGTTCCACTGTATTACCACTAGGCCACAGTTTTCCCTAATCTTTATAAATACTGCAACACATTAGAAATCCATTGCACCATGACAAGTGCACTTTCCATATCACAAGCACCAGGACAACATTTGAAGTACTCCAAAAAGATACATTGTTCTTGCATTTTTGCATCAAGGCAAACTTTGTTGTACATTTAATAGCAATCTATATTAGCCATAATGCAAATTTTCCCGTGCTGTAAAAATACACTAAAAATGCATCCTTTTCTCATTATGCCAATTTTTACCCTGTTGCTTATCATTTGCCACACTGCACTTGTCATAGTGCAATAATTCCAACAACGCAGTTAACATACTTCAGCACTCCACACATATTCAATCTTTTTTTCCAATAGCTCCAACTACCTTAATAAATAACAACCGGTGCTACTGAAACGACTTCACCATTACCACATATACCTACTAACTTTCTTTTACAATTACAGGAAAAAAAGAAGATTGACAAAACAAAGCTACTGGACAAAGAAAACTCTTCCCATCCTACAAGTATATTAATATATCATGCATATCTCTTATTGAAATGATGCACTTTCACTATATATTAGCCCAAATCATTCTTTTCTACTCAACAATATTGTATTTCACTCTTTCTCATTCTTTTGTAGAGCCCTACTCTCCAAATTCTAGTGGATCTATCGACATACTCAGTGGAGGAAGGGACTCAAGTGCCATCCACTCCTTCGAACGGGGTCGATCGACCACTTAGTTCTCTGTCCAGGACTTGCCCATCTACACCATTTTATACTTTGTCAGAGAAAAGTCACAAAAGATCTCATCCGAAAAGGTGGAACCAACCTCCAATATCTGACAACGCTTTAACTTGGGCCAGTGTATTATAGTGGAACAAACACTCATGATCTCAACCTCGGGCCTTTTCTGACTTTCCTGCCTAATTCTATCAATTCTGGAGAGACAAAGGTGGTCCCTAGTAAGACCCCGAACAGTGACTCCCTCTTAACACAGTCAAGAATACGATCAAAAAAGAGTCCTTTGGGACGAATGGTGGGTAAGACGAAAAATCCACAGCAAAATAGCAGCAGGTCATTTGTGATAAGAACTCAAAACCAAAAAAAAACACTCTCTCAAACTTCAAAGAACCCTGCATAAGGATGATGATTTATTCCTCTGCCAAAGAACAGTGTCATCCACAGACCTGAGGATCAATGAGTTTGGAGATGAGCAGCATACAGACTCTGTCTATATTCACATCACCTCTCTGGTGGTAAACGGTATGCTGATTGATGTGCCAGAAAGTCTTTTGATGTTGGGCTTCGACCGAACACAATTAAAGGATTCGGAATCTGAGATCTCACAAGTGTCACAGCACTCCCCTCCAAGGATAGAGCCTAATATCAAAGGGTCAGAATACAGTGAGCCAACTCAAGTAGTATGGTTTGCAAAACCGCTACAAACTACCCGGATCAGCTACAGACGGGCTGAGTTCCCGGTAGGCTTATGCCCAAAGCTGAGTGTTACCATCCAGCTGGAATTATCTTTTTTCGACAAGTTAGCAGTAGCATTCTGTTGTCTGCTGCCCCGATGGTGAGAAGTAAAACATTGGATTGTTCTTGGCTGCTGAGAGCTCTTATACTCCATGACAAACTCTAGCCATCCAAGCTGCTTCAAGTGTTACCAAATGAGACCCCACAGAATTCTAGAGATACTTTATGGACCAGCCAACAATAAATGGTATCCTGGAGTACACAAGGATTTATTCATCTCACTTAACCTAGTGAGGTATATCTCACAGACTAAAATCTATTGTGTCTACAAGAAACTTGGCTTTGTGAGACTCCCACCCTCAATGGTTTTCCAATATCATTGAGCATAGCCATCAAAGGAAAAAAAAGGACGTCCATCTTCTGGTCTCCTAACTGGCAGTAAATCTAGCAGGTCATTGAATTTCACAGAGCCCGTTTCATCCAGTGTTATGTTGCAGGAACTTCTTTTCGGCAGGAAGGTCGCTGACAAGTTACAGGGTTTAGGGAAGCCAGCTAAATTGGTAATAATCAACGTTTACTGTAACCCTGTTTTAACATCCAATGAGTCATGTATTGACCATATCTCTGACCAGATCTACGATACATATAGAAATGAGCAGACACAATATGTGGTCATATGTGGTGACCTAAATACATCATGAATGATAAGCGACTATCAGCACGAGATTCGGTCAATGGAAACACCCGATCTATTAGAGGTGCTATGTGGGGATTTCATATGGCTTCCACGGACATGCATATCCTGAATGGCAATATCATGGGGGACATACCAACTCAGGTAACATAATAGAGGGGGATCACTCTTCAGTAATAGATTACATTTTTTTCTTCAGAAATGGTCTCCCCCTAGTTACGCCATTCAAAGAGGTCAAAACAGAAAACAGTGGCCATCACATGCTATTCATGGAGTGTACAGCATTTACATCTAACATCTGGCAAAGGATGTCTGTTGCGGTATTCGTCTGTAACGGAGGATCTTGATTAACATTACTAAATAACAGCATTAGGAAAATTAAAGTGGACTTTGGCCAGGCTGGCCCCACAGTGAAATATACACCACTCCTTGAACTTCACCGCACTGAGTCCAGTAAGAAGGCTCAGCGGCCCCTAAGATGTCTACATGCATTCAATGCGGCACTGGTGAACCGAAGAAAACCTGTCAGGAAGCTCTCAAGGGTGTCAAAAAAATCAAATCTCCTCACAGACTTAGAAAATGTTGCATTGAAAAAAGAAAGTATAAAAACGGGCTCCAGTCCATCAGACTGACAATGTACCAGAACGATTCTGAGACAATGCTCAGGGCACTCATAGGTAAAAAAAACGAGGGCCTTCTGTCACTGGTAAAATCAATGGGATATACACCAAGTGAAGTACAGACAAACCCTATAAGTGAGATCGGATGGATCCAACATTTCAAGAAATTATATGCTGAGGAAGCAAACAATGAATCAACACGTTTGTCTGCTCACAGGTTGGATCTTTAGGTTTTCTTGAGTGATGTCAATGACATACAAAAGTGTATCAACAAACTGAACAGCTTGCGAGGCCCGGTCCCAAACGGTTTATCTAATTTCATGCTGAAAGAACACTCATAGGAGTGGGCGAGATTCATATGCAATCTACTTGTCCAAGTTACCACAGCCCATCAAATTCCAAGCTCCTGGAGGAAGGTGAAAGAGGTCCCAATCTTCCAAAAAGGTGAGTGGGAGAACCCTAAGAACTACTGACCCATCGCCATCCTGGATGTAATTGGGAAACTTTACGGCTTGATAATTTTGACCAATTTCATAACTAGGGTACACGCTCAGGCTGCATTGACCCCTTTTCAAACGGGTTTCATTAAGGGCATTGGGACATCAGTCAATATCTTACTACTCAATATGCTCAAGGGCCGTCTATGAGATGGGAAGCCCAAGATCTTTATGGCCTTTCTAGACCTGGACCAGGCTTTTGACCAGGTCAACCGGCATGAATTATGGAGGAGCTTGAAGCGAGAACTGACCTGAGGCTTTGCTGGACCCAGCAATAGCTATGAACTCTTGTACAACATTGAGAGTCTGTCTGTACCAGTCTGGACTCTTATCTAATGAAATCTCAACATTTAAGGAAGTTAAACAGGGCTGTCCACGGCTCCAGCCTTGTGTAATTTTTTTCTGACACAATCTGATCCTTCAGTAAGAGCATTTCCTCTGTTGGTGGGGGGAGTCCAGTTACCTCGACTCTAAGCGGATAATGTGGTCTATGCGGAAACTGAATGTCTTGCCCAACTACTTAAAACAATTTCCTAACAGAATGTTTAGGGATACATTTTTGAGCGCTCGTATAAACCTTCTTGCAAACAATGAGATTCGGGTGATTCATGACTTAACCCAAGAGAATAATGTTTTTGCAAAGATGACTGCCGTTGAAACTTTAAAGCATCTCATCCGCATTTGTCCAGCCCTCACAGACGCACTAACTAAACAAGTATGGTGGAGTATTTTAATAGGAGAAAATAAGACTCGACATGTGATCGCAGTAGTTACATTTTTAGCTAATCTGTTTTAAGGGAAAAAATTGAAGGTTTAATTAAAAGCCCAGGAAGGAACTGGATTGGATACTTTTGTATTCCTTTTTTTTTCATTGCTAAAAAAGTGTATTCAATTAAATCCAAATTAAAATTAAAATAACAAAAATAAGATATATGGGCCGAATCACCACCATGTGTATGTTATCATTATTGAGGATCATTCCTCCCAAATACATATCTTTAGATAAGATTTACTTATTGTGCTAGACACTTTTGGCTGAACAGATTTGTTGTTTTCAGATCTGTGCATGGGAGCATGCTGGGTGGGTGGATAGGTGGAAGAGTGTGTGAGTAGTTAGGTAGGCGGGTGGATACATGAATGGGTGAGTACATGTATGAGTAGGTGTGTGGATGGATGTGTACATTCGTGAGAAAGTGCATCGTTAGTGAGAGGAGTAGTGTTTGAGATGGTAAGTGGCTGAGACCGTGAAGAGATGGGCGTGCACGTTAGAAGATGGATGAGTGAGATGGTGGGTGGGTGAGTGAAAGAGTGGGTAGGTGACTCAGAGCATGGATGAGTGTGTATGAGCAAGTGGCCATATGCATGAGGGGGTGAAGAGTGGGTGTATGAGGACACCGGCACTTCCATCGATTTTTGATCGGCTCGATTGTTGAGTGGAATTGTGATTGTATGTGTGGCAAAAATACGCCTAAAATTAGGCAGGAATACTGAATTTCTGAAACCAGACCAGGCACACTGGCATTTGCGGTTCAAACTTTCTGCCTACAGGGAACTGCTGCAACAATGGCATTGAAAACTCCACTCACAGAGAGGAGCAGCATGGTAGACGATAGAGCAGGTTTCAGTTGCACACACAATAAAATGCATAGAGAGCATACGTTCAAAATTCAGTCCTGCACGCAAAAGTAACTCACTGACAGCTGGAGAGCAATTCCGTTTATGCACTCAAATGCTTAACGTAATTGTTGAAAGCAAACGTATGCAGTCTCCTTATAAACAAGAGGGTTAAGGGAGTCATCGAAAATATAGTACGCTTTCATATCTGACAAGTTGTGTTTAAATAATGGTTTATTTGATCATTTGGAACATGTAAAAGATTCATGGGTGAAAAAGTAAAAATGTATAAATCCAGTCTATTTCTAAGTTGTAGATTATTGTCAATAATTTGGAAACATGTGAATCGTTTACTTAAATGTCGTCACTATCGTGACACTTTGGTGAAACACTGGCATGAAAGCAAACCTGAGCAACAGATGAGCGAATTCACGAACGTGTTTTTGAAGAGCTTCACGAGATGAATTGCCATTACAATTATTATTTGCACTGGAGCATGAAATGGTAGCTGGTTATTTTGCAATCGTATTACAGAAGTTACCAAAGGTCATAGTATAGTATGTGCATTGGAAGAGAAGAGGTAAAGAATGACCGAATGGAATGCCACACAGACACATTCCCAATGGCTTAGAAATGATAGTTCAAACATTTCCATGCACTACTTTTTGTTTTCATCAACCCACTGCACTTGACATTTTCCTACAGGGCTGGACAAAGGAAATATACTTAGGGGGTAAATCATGGAATCAAGCGCAGAAGTGGTGCACGTGGCTGGCGCACAGAGAGAGCGTGCGCCAGCCATGTGCACCAAAACCCGTTTTGACGCACCGCGTATTCATGGATTTAAACATCTATAACCAGCTGTGGCGCAGTGTGGTGCAGCAACCCTGCAGCAGTGCTAGTTACGCCCCCAACCCTGCCCCGTGTGCCAAAAACATCCGCACAAATCCCCTCCATGGCACAAAGGCCAGTGTACCAGCATAAAGCCCCCTCAACAACGAAATTGAGCTAAAAATGCCACTCAGCCCTCATACAACAACTAAATTGCGTGTAAAACTCCTTGCGCACCCCTCGGAATACGCGTAACCCGCTCACGCCAGTCCAATCACATGTGAAACTCCTTGTGCACCCCTACGAATATGCGTACCCCACTCGCGCCAGCTCAATCGCTTGTAAAACCCCCTGCGCACCCCCTGGAATACACGTACCCCACTCGTGCCAGCTCAATCGTGTGTAAACTCCCCGCGCACCCCGTGGAATACGCGTAACCCCCTCGCGCCAGCTGAATCGCATGTAAACTCCTGTAGCCCACACACGCCAGCCCAATCGCGTGTAAAACTCCCTGTGCACCACTCGGCATACGCGTACCTGCTGACAGAGCCCAACCACGTGCAAAACTCCTCGCGCACCCCTACGAATACGCGCACTCTGCTCACGCCAGCCCAATCGCATGTAAAATTCCCCACGTACCCCACGGAATACGCGTAGTCTGCTCGTGCCAGCCCAATCACATGTAAACTTCTGTACCCCGCTCGCGCTAGGTCAATCGCATGTAAAACTTCCTGTGCAACCCTTGGAATATGCGTACCTTGCTCACGCCAGCCCAATTGCATGGAAACTCCTATACCCCGCTCGCGCTAGGCCAATCGCATGTAAAACTCCCTGCGCACCCCTCGGAATATGCATTGCCTGGTCACGCAAGCCCAATCGCATGTAAACTCCTGTATCCTGCTCGCGCCAGCCCAATCGTGTGTATAACTCCCTGTGTACCACTCGGAACATGTGTACCCCACTTGCTACAGCCCAATCGTGTGTCAAACTCCTTGCGCACCCATACAAATACACGTACCCCACTTGCGCCAGGTAAATAGCGTGGAAAAAGTCCCATCTGTGGTGTGGGCTGGCTGCGGGGCATGGTCAGGGTGGATGGGTTGCTTGCAGGGCATGGGAAGGGTGGATGGTCTGACTGTGGGGCATGGTCAGGGTGGATGGGCTGCCTGCAGGGCATCGTCAGGGTGATCTGTTGCCTGCAGGGCATGGGGAGGGTGGATGGGCTGGCTGCTGGGCATGTCCAGGGGTGATGGGCTGGCTGCGGGCATGGTCAAGGTGGATGGGCTGCCTGCAGGGTATGGGGAGGGTGGATGGGCTCCCTGCAGGGCATCGTCAAGGTGGATGGGCTGCCTGCTGGGAATGTCCAGGGGCAATGGGCTGGCTGCGGGGCATGGTCAGGGTTGCATGGGCTGCCTGCAGGGCATGGGGAGGGTGGATGGGCTGGCTGGGGGCATGGTCTGGGTGGATGGGCTGCCTGTTGGGCATGTCCAGGGGTGATGGGCTGCCTGTGGGGCATGTCCAGTGGTGATGGGATGGCTGTGGGGCATGGTAGGGTGGATGGGCTGCCTGCAGGGCATGGGGAGGGTGAATGGGCTGGCTGGCGGGCATGGTCTGCGTGGATGGGCCACCTGCGGGACATGTCCAGGGGTGATGGGCTGCCTGCGGGGCATGGTCAGCGTGGATGGGCTGCCTGCAGGGCATGGGGAGTGTGGATGGGCTGCTATGGGGCATGGGGAGGGTGAATGGGTTGGCTGTGGGCCATGGGGAGGGTGGATGGGCTGCCTGCGGGTCATGTCCAGGGGTGATGGGCTGCCTGCGGTGCATGTCTGGGGGTGATGGGCTGGCTGCGGGGCATGGTCAGAGTGGATGGGCTGCCTGCAGGGCATGGGGAGGGTGGATGGGTTGGCTGGGGGGTATGGTCTGGTTGAATGGTCTGCCTGCTGGGCATGTCCAAGGGTGATGGGCTGCCTGCGGGGCATGTCCTGGAGTGATGAGCTGGCTTTGGGGCATGGTCAGATTGGATGGGCTGACTGCGGAGCATGGGGAGAGTAGATGGGCTGGCTGAGGGACATGGTCTGGGTGGATGGGCTGCCTTCTGGGCATGTCCAGGGGTGATAGGCTGCCTGTGGGGCATGTCCAGGGGTGATGGGCTAGCTGTGGGTCATGGACAGGGCTGTAGGGTGGTCCCCTGTGGTGAAGGCTGCCTGCAGGTCATGGACAGGGGTGTAGGGTGGACCCCTGTGGTGTGGGCTGGCTGCAGGGGGTGCATGTGGCTCCTCACCACACTGCTGCGCAAATCTGGGGGTATGTGAGGGAGCTTCCCACGTGAATTCGCTGGCGCGAGCGGGTTACATGTATTCCAGGGTACACGAGTGAGAATTACACGCGATTTCGCTGGCGTGCGGAGGGTACGTGTATTCCGGGCTACGCGAGTGCGCTTTACATGTGATTTTGCTGGTGGGAGCGGGGTACCTGTATTCCGGGGTACGCAAGTAAGAATTACAAGCGATTTTGCTGGCTCGAGCAGGGTACCTGTATTCCGGGGTACGCAAGTAAGAATTACATGCAATTTTGCTGGCGTGAGCAGGGTACGTGTATTCCGGTGTATGCAAGTGTGTTTTACTCGTGATTTCGCTGGCAGGAGCGGGGTACATGTTTTCCGCTGTACGCGAGTGAGAATTAAATGTGATTTTGCTGGCAGGAGCAGGGTACGTGTATTCTGGGGTACACGAGTGAGAATTACACACAATTTCGCTGGCTCGAGCAGGGTACGTGTATTCCGGTGTACGCGAGTGAGAATTACATGTGATTTTGCTGGCAGGAGCAGGGTACGTGTATTCTGGGGTACGCGAGTGAGAATTACACACAATTTCGCTGGCTCGAGCAGGGTACATGTATTCCGGGGTACACGAGTGAGAATTACACGTGATTTCGCTGCCGCGAGCAGGGTACGTGTATTCTGGGGTACGAAAGTGTGCTTTACATGTGATTTTGCTGGCAGGAGTGGGGTACTTCTATTACGGGGTACGCGTTTGAGAATTACACACAATTTCGTTGGTGCGAGCAGGGTACGTGTATTCCGGTGTACGCGAGTGATAATTACATGTGATTTTGCTGGCAGGAGCAGGGTATGTGTATTCTGGGGTACGCGAGTGAGAATTACACACGATTTCGCTGGCTCGAGCAGGGTACGTGTATTCCGGTGTATGCGAGTGAGAATTACAAGCGATTTCACTGGCTCGAGCAAGGTACGTGTATTCTGGTGTGCGCGAGTGAGAATTACATGTGATTTTGCTGGCAGGAGCAGGGTACGTGTATTCTGGGGTACGCGAGTGAGAATTACACACAATTTCGCTGGCTCGAGCAGGGTACGTGTATTCCGGGGTACGCGAGTGAGAATTAAACGTGATTTCTCTGGCGCGAGCAGGGTACGTGTATTCTGGGGTATGCAAGTGTGCTTTACATGTGATTTTGCTGGCAGGAGCGGGGTACTTCTATTACGGGGTACGCGTTTGAGAATTACACACAATTTCGCTGGTGCGAGCAGGGTACATGTATTCCGGGGTACGCAAGTGAGAATTACACGCAATTTGGGAGTGTTTGCCCTCCTGGGTATAAATGCCCCAAGGCAGCCCACACCACGGGCCCCATGCTAGACCCCTGGTCATGCCCTGCAGCCAGCCAATCACCCCTGACCATGCCCTGCAGGCAGCCCATCCACCCTGACCATGCCCTGAGGCAGCCGACATGGCACCATGCACTTGTGAGCCCCAACACAAGCCCCCCCACCAGTGACGGGCACCTGCCAGCAGGCCCTGACACAGGTTCCTCCACCTCGACTCATGTCCCTCCAACACGACTCATGTCCCCCCACCAGTGATGGGCACCTGCCAGCAGGCCCCGCCTCATGTTCCACCACCCCGACTCATGTCCCTCCACCCCGACTCATGTCCCCCCACCAGTGACGTGCACCTGCCAGCAGGCCCTGACTCATGTCCCCCCCACCAGTGACGGGCGCCTGCCAGCAGGCCCCGACACATGTCCCTCCACCCTACCCCCATTGACGGCAAACTGCCAGCAGGCCTCGACTCATGTCCCTCCACTACGACTCATGTCCCTCCACCCCGACTCATGTCCCCCCACCAGTGATGGGCACCTGCCAGCAGGCTCTGACTCATGTCCCTCCGCCTGACTCAGGTCCCTCTACCCCGACTCATGTCCCCCCCACCAGTGACGGGCACCTGCCAGCAGGCCCTGACACATGTCCCTCCACCCCACCACCATTGACGGCAATCTGCCAGCAGGCCCTGACTCATGTCCCTCCACCCCGACTCATGTCCCTCCACCTGACTCATGTCCCCCCCACCAGTGACGGGCACCTGCTAGCAGGCCCGACTCATGTCCCCCCAAACACCACATCATAACAATACAGACCCATGGCCCTAATGCCAACCCAAATCCCACCCCTTCTCCCCCCCAGTACAAACACACAACCATCCACTGCACCCACTCCCTAGTAAATTACCTATGCCATGAGAGTCTGAAAAGAACCAGTATGCCCATGAATAAATGTCCTACAGAGCCACACAGTGGCAACACATGACTGAGCCAATGCTCATAGAGACATGCACGAAACTAATGAGAGTAGATCACACCAAAAATGAAGATTCATGATATGTATTGAAAATAAAACAAAATGACAAAATAAAAACCACACATGCAAATGAAGAAATTATGAATGCAATATGAAAAAGAAAGTAAAATCCAAGGAAAAATGAAAATCCAAGACAGAAAAATGAAAAGTGGTCCATCGTCAAAGACCGTAGAAATAAATCCAAAACTGAAAAGCATAAAAAACCATTTCTTCATGGTATGACGTAAAAAAGAAAGTATGCACATGTCTGGAAATATTTAAAATGAAAGTCTGAAGGGTCCATGATCCCAAAACAAAATTAAACCTACAAAAAACCCTATCTAAAACACAACTATATACAAAAAGTTGAGCAAAGTCCATGGACTCCAAATCATAAAAAAAAAATGAAACCTAAACCTAAATAACTATATACAAAGGTGGCGGACTAGTCAGACGGCTCACTTTTTGATGTGCTGGGCCAGGGCATCATCGAACTCCATGTCGATGTTCCAGAGGCGGGCCTGTTCCCTGGCCTCGAGGTCTCGCACAGATGCAGCCATGGCATCTTCCAACTCCCTGCGAGATGCCTCGAGGCACTCAGCCCGCCTCAAAGCCTGGTGCATGGAGTTCTCGCCCTGACCATTGTGAGCCGTGTCCTCTCCACCCACCGCTGCTCTGCATCTATTTGCTGGCCCAACCGCTGCCACACAGAAGACATTCCCAATCCTGGGTCCTTCTGCCCGCTGGCCGATGCCTACCCACACGATGTTGATGGCCCCAAGCCATGATGGCTCCCACGCTAAGCCTGCTACTGCTTCCAATGCAACTGCCTCTGGCAGCACAATGGCATCCAGGCTGATGGAATCCTCTGGTGCCACCGTGCACGTGCCCTGATTGTTGATGCCTGCACATCCTCCATTTGCTGGGGTCCATTTGGTGGGGTGGCCACCCCTGCTTGACCTCCGACTCCTGACTGTGGCAGGTATGTGTCCTCTACCAGCCTGGCCGCTGGCTCAGGGGCAGCTCCACAGGGGGCCCAGGTGATACTTGGGCAGGGAGTTTGGCACAGAGGACGGCTGGTGCAAAGGGGATTCAGTTGAGGAGGGGGGTCACAAGAATATCCAGCACACGGAGGAATCCAGTGCCGATGACCTGTCCTAGTAGTGCGATGCGCCCAAACAGGTATTCGAAATGACATGCATTGTCCTGACGAGAACCATGCATGTCTTCCCGAATACCACGTTGGCGCAATGCCACACCAGCTAGGACAGGTTCAATCCGGTCACGTCCGCAGGGAGAGGAAGGCCAGTTGTTGTTTGCGCATCTCCTCCCTGAAAACGGGTCTGGACAGAGGTATCCCTGCTGGTGCCGGATGATGCAGTTACAGGATCGGGGACAGGATTACACACAGGCACCACTGCAGTGGCCTGTGCTGCCTCCTGTCCCTGCTCCTGGACTGCACCACTAGCACCAGTGGAATCCCCCCTTCCAGGTCCCATGCATGAGGCTGTCATGGCCTCCTCCTCAACCAAACCCCCCACCAACCTGGATGACTCTGTGCCATCTTCCTCTGTAGCCATGGACGCAACATAAGACTCCTCACTCCAGGAAGATATCAGTACCTTGGAGGGAAGCAGGGCCTTGCGTCTCCGGCTCGCGGTGGGATCCCTGCTGCTGTGCTCCACAGCACTGACTCAGCCCTCTTTATAGGTCGACGCTGCAGACAGGGAGAGATAGAACACAGGCATCAGGGCACTGTACAATATTCTGATACACAAATGATAGTTGCACATGAGTGGCAGTGTCAAACTTCACAGATGGCATCACAGTCCCCAACACTCATATCATTTGAACCCACAAACATGCACAAATAAACTGGTATTGTGCAAAAGGCATCAGCATACATACCCATGCAACTGCATGAACAACCAAATGTTGGAATGATGTCACAAACAGCATGGGGAGTGCCGATCACACAAGCCACCTGACACACATGCATCATACATCTCCACCACCTGTCACAGTGCAATCATTGACAACTAAGTCAAATCTGTCAATCAGGTACCCACATGTCTGGGTCACATGCATCCATGGAGTATCACAGTCGCACACATATCAAACACACACATGCACATGCATGCCGTGCATGTACATGAAGGTGGAACCAGCATCCATGTATTACACCCCAACCATGCATGACATAGTACATACACAGAAATGCTAACATGTGTGCATCTCCACATGCAGTTGGTCATCATGCATTGGAACACATACATCATTGATTTGTATCACACATGACTGTACTCACATGCAGCACGGGCATGTCCCTGCACACACAACATCCATACATGGGCCATGTCAGACATATGTCCAAGCTGCACACTCCTGCCACACCTCAACATGCACTGTGTGGAATGGGATAGCCCAGACACTCACCACTTGTCTCCAGACGGGTCTGCTCTCCAGAACCTGGTGGTGAAGCACTGGGTTGATGCATTCCAGGACCCTTATCTGGTCGATGGAAAGTTGGACCCGGTGCCCCCCTGTATCCGATGTACACAAGAGGTGCCAGGCCTTCCTGAGGGTCCTGGATCTGAAGTCCTCCCAGTGCTTCTGGACTTGTTTGAAGTCACAGTTTGCCACCCCCTCCACGTTAATGGCAACCATGATGTCCAACCAGGTCCTCTTCCGTCTATCCTTGTCGGCGCATGGTCGTCTAAAGAGGGCATCATAATGCCCCAGGACTTGCTCCACCAGGATGCCAACTTCTCTGGCTGAGAAGCTGACAGCCCTCTGCCTCTCTGGCTAGGGGTTGCCAGTTGTCTCAGATGGTGTTTGCCCCGAAATGGCAATCCCCGAGGCAGGTGTGGGTGGGCAACTGGGTCCTGGGGCTGGGCTGTGAAGTGATGGAACAGCAGTCGGGAGTCTTCGGTTCCAGCAGGGGTGGTTGTAAAAACTGGACCCCTGCAGATGGCTGATGTGCAGGCACAAAATAGCAGGGCACGTGGCCAGCAGGCAGGTAGGCAGCAGCAGATGGCTCGTTGGAGGCTTCTCGGTGCTCTGTGGGGGCAGGAAAATGTCGTTCTGGGCAGGAGCATGGTCTTCCGTGTGTTGTCGCATGGCCAGCTTGATACATAGTGAATCCGCGCGTGAATAAACATTTATTAATTTGGGGAAAGGGCCTAAGCGCATAAGTGACGTAATGCCCACATGTGTTTTGCTCAGCATGAGTGCATAGTGAATCCGCACGTGCAAACACAGCACGCCTGCGTGTGAATGCGTGTAATTCGAAGAAAGGGCCTAAGCACGTAAGTGACGTGATGCGCGCAGGTGTTTCCCACGGCATGGGTTAAATTTGAGCGTGGGCCAGCAGTTCGCTGTACGTGCTTTTCGTGGAGACCGACGCGACTTCTTTTTGTTTCACGTGCCATCACTTCACAGCGGATCGAGGACGAACCTCTTCCGGGTTCTTGCCTATGCATGTTGTTCTTTCCCACGCTAGTCAGACAGTGAGTCGTGCACGCTATTTTTCCCACTGCAGGTCCCCCTGTGTATCACATACCCATTTCCGAGGTCATAGTAGCCTGTGTCTCCGTGCGTATGCATTTTTTGTGTCCCTGTGTGCCGCTGTGTACTGCGGGAGGTTAATTTCACACATGTTGACTACCAGTTATTGCGTGCATGGTTTTATTGCAGATTTCGGGCACCTGAGGTTTGCATGACCGTCATTTTCTCACTGGGGTCACATACATCTTTGCAGGCATACATGGGTGCTGTTTACATCGAGTACCCCACCCCCTTCACCCCAATTTCCCAGGCCAATTGTCGTGTACACCTCCCATTGGCACTGGTACATCCGTGCCATGGTTGAGAGGCCACGAAAGGTGAGGGACGCCTCACTTGGGCGTCCTCCACATGGTGAGCATGGTCAGGGATGGGGCTGGGGTGACCAGGGAGTAGGGGGAGTACAGGGTAGCCATAGTGGCTGTACCGGAGGAAGAGGCTGGGGTGCGCCACTTCGGCAGGATATTCTGCCACGTGTAGGTGCAGTCATGCCACCACCCCCTGTGGCTCCGGGAGATGCAGCTCTTGCATCTGATACTGGCACCTGTGTGACCCAGCAGTCAGTTTCATCTACTGCCACGGGCCCAACGGTAGTGGTAGCTGCAGGTGCAGCTGTGGTGACCACCACCCAGGCTCTGGGGCAGCCAGTGCTTGATGCGTTGGCACTTGAGGACTCCCAGGCTGAATTCCAGGTGGTCAGGAGGCACAAGCAATGTGTGTGCAGGGATGCTCTGACCGATGCACATGGCCCTGGGGCAGCGTTGTCATCTGCTGCCCCGAGCAGCCGGGTGTTGGCAACTGCATAGGCAGATGCAGCCAACACCACCCCGGCTGTGAGTCTGCCAGCCAGGACAGTCTCGGTCACAGACCTTGGCACATCAGCTGTTGCTGTGCTGGGTCCAGTCAAGAGCACCCAGCAGCCACTGACGGAAGTCAGGGCTTACGTCCTAGTTCCACCTGCCACTCCCTTGGTACAGTCCACCAGCGCCACTGCTCCTACTGATCAGGACGGCATTTGTCAGTCAAGGCCCGTACCACTGCCCAAGAGGAGGAAGGTTGCACCTGCGCAAGAGGCTGGGACCCCAGACACGGCTCTGGCCTCCAGCACGTCAAGGAAGAAGCCTTTCAGCAAGCAGGAACTGCACTTCCTTGTGGGCTATGTGTCAGAAGACAAACACAATATACTAGTGGGCCCAAATTGTCAAACTACGCCTGCCCAGCTTTGGGCACACTGGAAGCATGTTGCGGATAGTGTTAGTGCATTCGGATATGAGATGCACACAGCTCAGGACTGCAAAAAGCGTTGGGATGACCTCTGACGCTGTGCTAAGCAAAAGCGTGCCTCCAATTATGCCATGACTCGGGTGACGGGCAGTGGGCCACCACCTGAGGAGGAAGAACTCACTCCGCACGAGGTGATCGCTGCAGAGTTCATCCCGGCACAATTGATCGAAGGAATGGAGAGATACAGGATTATGATACCTCATCAGGTTTGTGTTGTTGCGTGTTTGTCCAGCCCATGTGTGGTTTGCTTGTGTGATGTGTTGTGCTTGACTGCCACTACATGCTATGTGTACATGGTTCTCATGTGTGAGTCATGCAGTGCTTCACTGATGCATGCCTTTTCTGATGCATGTTGGACATGTGAAGCAGACAGGGACTGTCCTCATCATCACACATGCACCCTACTCACATGCTAGTCACCCGCCTGCTTCTCTTGTCCATGTTCCAGCTAACTGACCTGTCTGTTGTGTCTTTCCACTAAGCACTCGGACTATGTCAGTGCATTTGTGTTCAGCCTGCATGCAAGCACTCCACACGGGCATGCTTCCTTGCCCCTCTGCCCCACTGCTCCTCTATTTCACCATGGTACTGGTGGGTAACATGTTGGACTACTGCAATGGGCTGTTCCACACTCCTGTGTACATGCACACTTGACCCTGCGAAACTGCCACACACATACTGTGGAGTACATCCTTTGTCGTTGATGCACAGTGTCTCACTCAGACTGTGCAGGTGGCAGATGCTCCCCGGGGACATGAGTGGCCATTCATGCTCCATGTGCATTACATGCATGCCCCTATGTGTCCTTGGCAGGATGGCATTGTAGTACATGTCCAGGATTACATACGTATCATGGAATTTGTTCATCCATTCCACGCTCATTCTGGCTCAGTCCTACATCATGCACATGTTTAGGGTGTCATTGTCTGTGTGGGGCACAGGCCACCCCCTGTAGGCACCCTGACTCTGTTCAACTGGTGAAGTGCCTTCTGCATGAATAGGCATATTACTGAGACTTCCTCATGTGCCCTGCTTACTGTCCCGTTCTCATCTGCTGTGGTGTCAGTTGACTGAGATGATGCAATTGACACTAGCCAACACTGTTCTCTGGTCAACCTTCCATTGCCATGCAATGCCTCCCTGCATTTTCACTAAGGGGCGGTGAACTTGAGGCATGCAACCTAGTGCATGCACATTGCACATGATGGCTGATCTTGCCCTTACAATGTGTCATGTTTAGTGAGTGACAGCAAAACATACTTGTTGATGTAGATTGTTGGTAACGTACACATGTTCTGCACTGCACCCACCCACTTCTGAGCCATGTTACACCATTCTACATGCCTACTCACTGCTGCAATGTCAAGGTGACCTGGCATGTATGTTCAGATATTCATCCCTTCATTGTCATGCAATGCACTGGCAAAGTTGATTGCTCAATCTGTGGGCTATACCAACTGGTATAGGCCGCAGATTGATTATAGGCTGCAAATCGGGTTGATATTACAGTGGAGCAGCCTGCACGTGTGTATGTGTACACTTTCACATACATCAAAGCAAGCAGCGTTGACGGTGCTTGCTTTGCTGTATAGGATGCTGTTCATATACACCATATGGGTGTATATGAACATAGGTGTAATTGAACACTTTCACATATACATAGGCAAGCAGCTTCAACTTTGTGTAGGGCAACATTGCAGCTACTTTCTTGTGTGTGTGTGAAAGTGTTTATTCATACATGTGTTCTCAGCAGCATTTTTGTTGAATGACTAATATGTTGTTATTTAACGTAAATGCTGCTGAGATTTCAGCATTGCGCCCATTATGTTCAACTGGCACAATCCTGAAGGTGCACTGTCGTGCAGTACATGTACGCCCAGGCCCACTTAGCAAATCTGGTGGAGCCTGGGCGTGGTGATTTGACACACTGAATATTTTTTTTTGGCACATTCAATGCACAATGTGCTGGGTCAGGCCTGAGGGGTGTTCTGGAGGCTTTATGGACCGGCAGCTTGGACCGTAATGGGTGTTATGGTCCCTCATGCCTCGTTGCTGGCCCTCGCTTTGCTCGGGACATTCACTATGTCTTCAGGGCCCATGACGCCCAGTAAGGGCCGAGCTGCAGATGGATGAAGCTATATTGGTGAAGATGATTTAGTGATGCATGTGTACATGCATATTACGTGTGTCATGGTGTTTTTTGATTAATTTGCAGCTGTGGCCATTTGGCTGTTCAGACATGCTTATGCTATGTGCCATCTCTTTGTTGGCATCTGTCATTTCTGCCTGTGATATGTGCCTGCAAGAGGTGGTGTGTGATGGAGGTGATATACAACATTCAGTACATGTGTAGGATTCGCAATGTACACACATCCATTTCTACGTTTGGGATGCCATTGCATATCAATGCCACTGGATGCATGCCAGAATTTCAATGTGTGTGACATGTCTGCTTCATGTGTTAGCTGTCAATGTAATGGTTGCTATTACATCATAAACCCACCACAAGTGGTGATCGTGGGGTGGCAGACCATGAGAACCCACTTGTGCTCCACACCACCGTGTCCAGGGCTGGCAATCAGTCAAGCTTGGATGATCACCCTGAACACAATGTTGAGTTGGATGCGTGTCATGTCCATTTGTCTCCGGTGAATGATCCTGATGTGGACGATCATCTGCCCGTGACACCTGCACTGAGGGGCCAGGCAGTGTTGGAACGTCCGCCTGTGGTGATTCTTGATGCACGGTCACACTCCACACAAGTTGCTGATGTGCCTGGGGTATCATGTCAATGGACGGATGTAGTCCTACAGCCATGGGTGGTGCCAATCCAGCAAGGAACACAGCTCCTTGGATCCCGCAGGTGTCATGTCCTGCAACACGGTGGCCGTGCGCCACCAGGGAATACTGAGTTAGAGCAATCCATGTATACCAGTTCAGAGCAACATGGGGCAGCTATTGATAAGATAGCTCAAGGCATGGAACATGTGGCCCAATCCGTGCTCCCCCCCTGCTAGGCAGGTGGAGCTCCAGCAGCAGGCAGCGCAGTCCATGGGACGCTAACTCAGGTTGGGCATGGCAGCTTCAGACAGGGCACCGTGGGCTGAAATGGTGTCTCCGCACCAAGCACTTGCTGCTCACACAGGGGCACACAGGGAGGCCCTGAGGGATGACCATCAATCCCTCAGTTCTACTCTGGGTGTACTCAACATGTCCCAGAGGTAGCGGTCAGAGGAGAGGTTACAACAGCTTGGGAACACCATCTCGGCTGAGCTACGTGCATGCCGGCAGGTACTCATGATGTCATGTGAGGCCATGCAGCCAGAACTCTGTGTTACACGTGCTACCTTACAAGAAGAAGCACGTGTATCGCGTGAGGTGCTGAATGCTGACCTACGTGTCAATGCCACATAGGACCAGGTTTACCAGACCCCCATAATTGCTGCCATCGAGGGGCTAGCTGCGCATAGGCATTGCCAGGCAACTGTGCCACGTCCAGCTTCTGATTTCCATCCAGAGGGTGACTTGGACGACGACTTATCTTCCACACAGGTCAGGCCATGCAGGCTTTGAGCCCATGGAGTTTTTTTTTTTAAATCTCAGCATCATCGAATTTGGATGTTGAGGTGCACCCTGTACCTCCCCCCTCCTGAGTGCCCCCTGGGTCGTATATGGACATTTTATTTTTTAATAATATTGTTTGTCTATTGTACATTCTTGTGACAGTGTGGTGCTTTATGGATTTTCAAAGCATCCGCTGTGTGTTCCAGCTGGGCCCATACAGGCTTGTCTCATGTATGTGTTTGTGGCTTAGGGTCCAGACCCATATGCCACTCCTGCTTCCCCTTTCCATGGGCTTGCAAGGATGGTTCGGTGTGACATCAATTTACACAAGGGCATTGGACTTTCGTCATATCTGTGGCCAGTCTGCTGCTGTACTACTTGTGTTTACACCCCTAGTGGGGATTATGGATGTTTTCTCCACGGCATGTCTGCAATCAATTTTGGTGAGTACATATTTTAATTGTGCATTTATTGAAGTTGATTGTGATGTTTTTTTTTTCATTTCTTGCCTGTGTACGTGCTTGATGCACTTCATGCTGTAGACGGCAGCCTGCACCCTCTAGCTGTCAAAGCCACACTGATGGCGGGAGGGGGCCAGGTGATGACAATGTCAAGTTGATACATGTTAGTTTCAGCCCCTGGGTATTGTGGCAAAGGTGGAAGCATTAGGAATGTGATCCAAGAACCACAACTCACGGTCCAGTCCTCACAGGGATGTCTGCCTAGACTACATCTCTGCTCCGTTCCATTTGGATGGCACGTTGTATCTGTCTTCCCTCTTGGACTTTGCTGCTGTGTGACGGTGCAGTTTTCCTACTGGACTACAGCTCTATTACTCACTTTTAACACTCTGGTGCCGTAAGTCCCTGTTTTTCTTCTTGCTACTATCCTTGTTGGAGAACTGTCCACCCATCTCTCGGGCAGTTATTTCCCCATACTTGTACACTTCCTCGGTTTGCCTCGGTACACTTCTGTACCACAGCATCTCTCTCTCTCGCTCCTCCTATCTTTCATCTATTCCATCCATTCCTTTATGTTGACTTTGGCCTTTTACCAAAGCTATTCAACTGTTCCGGCTCTTAACTTGCTGTCAGCTGTTTCCGGCAATCTCGCATTCACTATGCCTTTCCAGACTTGTGCTGTCTCTGCCTTTCTCCATTCACGATATATAAGATTGATTGGGTTTCAGCTCAACCATCCAGTTGTGCCAGCCTCCTTGGTTATTTTCTACTCAAGTTTCAGTTCTACCCATCAGTTGTGGCATCCTCATTGATTATTGTGTACTGAAATTCCTACCCATCCTGTTGAACCATTGTACAACTGTGCAACCTTGGAAGTTATTCTATCATTCAGCTTGGAGATGTACTTGGCCATATTCTACGACTTCAAGTCATCTACTGGAGACTCTTCCAGGGTTTTTTGGTGCCTAGAGACTTTTTCCCTGGTTTGGGGTTTGGCTCCTTGGAGTTCTCTTTGATTTGGTATTTTTACTGGTCGAGGTGGCCTCTGATGGGGCTAGACCCTATTTATACAAAAGGAAGAACAAGGAAAACAAGGGGAAAGGTGATCCTGAAGCCAGGTAGACTAGAAGGAAAAAGCCGATGGACCCCAGACACAGTTCTTCTGAAGGTCTAGGTGATGAGGGAATGAGGGAGGTGCTTTTGTTGTCAGACAGTACACTTGGGTTACAGTGATTGTCACTGTCTGACATTGTCAATGTGGGGTACTATGTACATGATGTGTTCTGCTGGTCAATAAATGTTCCTGTGTTGGATTTACTTTTCAGGAGTCATGGGATTGGTGTGGTTTGCCACACTGGGGTGTCCACATGGGCAATGTTCACATATGATGTGTACAGGACACTGAGGGTCACTTCATTTCACATGCATGTATTGAGTGCATGTCCCTACTGAAACACTCACTTACACAATGCACCACTACACATACAACCAGCCATCCATTCCCACACATGCACACAGATTGCCTTCTCTGCCATGATGTGTCCTTGCAGCGCATGACCACTTACCATTTTCAGATTGTGTACATGCGTCACTGGGTAATTTTAGTTGCTTGTCATTTTTTAATATGATAATCAAGGTGTATCCCCAACATAATGGATGCTCACTGTGCTGTGTGCTGAGCAGTGTGTTGCGGTGGGCACACAAAGCACACGTTTTTGGGATTTGCCAATTTGGATTGGCCAATATGCATGCCAACAGGCATTCAGTCTTTTGTTGATGGTACCGCTGGTGACATGCATTTGTGTATGACTTTGTATGTGTGTGAGGTTGTTGGTCAGTCATTTCATCTGATTCCATGTCAGGTGTGATTTTCTCAGGCCTGTTTCCATTTATCATGTGGCACTTTGTGACTAATTTGTCATGTGTTGTGCATTTGGTTTGCTCTTTTGCTGCTGCATGCCATGTCATGGTGTGGCCGACGAGGGTGATGGGGGTTGGGAGGGTTTGGGTGACATACCAGTGATTTTCATGGCCTGTTTCCAGGGGAGTGGTGTGATATGCACCTTGCATGTGTTCCATTAGTCACACCGGATTGGTTATGTTTAAGTAGCTAGGGATGCAAACAATGTAGCACTTCCATGGAAACATGCTCAGGGTGGTAAGATTGTGACAGCTGACTGTCTCTTTTTCATCATTGATTGCCACCTGGTATGTGCCAGGCCTGTGTGCACTCCGCAGGGGTGGGAGTTTATGTGAACAATTTGGCAACAAGCTGGGTCTGGGCTGCCTCGCCACATGCCCTTTCCCCTCCCATGAGCAGTGCCTTTGCCTGTGGTTGGGGATGTGGGGGCACCACCATGTTCACCGGTTCGCCCCGCTGTGTTGCAACATTGTGCAGGACACATGCTGCCACAATGATCCTGCACACTACTGGAGGTGCATATAGTAGCTGGCCGCCGTAGCGGTCAAGGGAGCTGAAGCGTGACTTGAGCACACCGAATGTGCTCTCCACTATGCCCCTGTTTGCAATATGGGCTGCATTGTATCTTACCTGGGGTGGTGTGGTGGGATTCCGTATGGGCGTCATCATGTGGATGCTCAGAGGATAGGCACTGTCCCTTGGGGAAGTGATGATGGTTGCCATTAGTTGGGTTTGTGTATTTGTCTGTGTGTGATATGCATGCATGTGCACAGACATTTGTACTCACCAATGAGCCATGTGTCACCATGCTTCCCAGCTTCCAGGTCCCGGCTCAGGGTGGATATTCTGTATATGAAACTGTCATGGGTAGACACAGAATAGTTTGCATAGACAAAGGTGATGATTCCATGGGCATTGCATACAGCTTGTACGTTGATGGAATGCCAGTGCTTGCGGTTGCAGTAAATGTTCTCAGTGGCCTTAGGTGGACGTAGGGCCACATGGGTGCAATCTATGGCACTGAGCACTTTGGGGAACTGTGCCACCCTGTAAAGGTCCTGGCCCACGGCCTGCCTTTCTGCAGGTGTTCTGGGCATGTATATCTGCCTTCAGACTGAGGAGAGCGCAGTCATGATTGCCAATACCTGGTGTAGGCAGCGTGACTGTGTTGGCTGTGAGACGCCACCAAATATGGGAGTTGTCCGCTGAAATGACCCAGTGGACAAAAAATGCAGGACATTGAGCCCCTTTTCCAGGGGGCTCAGTGCTTGGGAGCACACGGTGGGTGATGTGAGGTCATCCTCCTACTCAGTGACCAGGTCTAGGATGATATGAGGTGGAAACCTATACTTGCCATATACCTCGTCATCAGGCATCCCAAAAAGGCTGGTCATGGGCAAAAATATGGGGACCTGGCTATTCGCCACCTCCCACGATGTCCCACGATCACTGCTGCGAGAAATGGGACATTCATCGTAGTTGTATATACGTGTTTGTTGTTTGTGCGCCCTTTTGTACTGCGCGGGGCCGCTTCCGCCTGCCTTTGTGTGGCGGACGTGTTTACGTCTGTGTGTGTCCTTTGGTGTGCGTGGGTTACCCATATTCGATTCCATGAATATGTGTTGATTGCGCGGGTGTGGGCATTCCATGTATTTCCCAGCAGTACTTCCCCAGTTACGCCCTCATTTTCAAGCGTTGTTCCCAATTACGCATGTTCCGCCCCCTTTTTGGTGTGTGCGCTACACGTTGTGCGCTTTTGCTGTGCGCGTTGTGCACGGCGGTCAGGATGTCGGAGTGACGTGTGCGCCTGTGTGCGCCACGCACGTTTTCGGTGCAGCTCCCTGGAAAAATGCACACAGAGACTTCCATGAAACACTTGCGTGCGATTCTCACGCGTGCGCTGGATTTTTCTGGCTTGCGCCACCGATTTCGGCGCACAATTATTCCATGAATCGGCCTCTTCATTTCAGATATCATGTCACACATAAAACGTGCATGTTTGCACGCAATTCACCAGTGATATTAACCATCATCATGATAGATGATTTCCTCAAAAACATTGGGAAATGATTACAATTAACTAGCTTCATTGTCGACTGGTCTGCTGACTTGACAGGTTCATCAGTGACAGGTGTGGTCGACATTTCGCTGTAACAAGAACAACCTGCCTCGATAATCCCAAAATCAAATACTAGCTGCCTACATAGTGAAGCCCCCTAAAATAATTTAAAGCATAACATAACATGTGGGTATTGAAGGGAGGAGAGGTAAAATGCAAAATGTACCACTCACAGTTTCACTTTGAAACTTTGAAACGGAAATGAGCGGGACTGGAGCAGCACTTCCAGGAGATGTGTATGAATTTGATCGATCAGAGAAAGTATCTCTAAAGCCATACCTAAAAAGAGCTTTGAGTTTATTTTCGATCAGATCTTGAACAGCAGAATTGTTGGTATATATAACAGTAGAAGATGTCTAACGGCTCTATTGTGAGCACGTCGATGTCACTGACAATTCCTGTCTTGCAGAACAGACCTGCACATTTCGTATGTGAGCATGTTTATTCACAACAAACACGTCTACTGCACCTGTGGCTGAGCGATCCAAGTCTACGGTGGAAGATTTAATGCGACGAAAGTCATAGCGTGCGTCTTTTAGAGCACATCACGAGCAGACCCCAGGGACGTTTTCACACTTCCATTCGATTTTTGTTACCTTTGAAGTGTCTGTTTGATGTTTCTTTGTGAGGCACCTTACGTGAGAGGAGTTTGTGCGTTTGAGATTCAGCATATTACGTTTCTTGGTGTCAAAGGCTGCAGCTGTTCACGTCAGTGTTTCTTTGCAGGTTCACTTTGTATTATTTTGAGAGACGTACAAACGAGTGTAAGAACTCACATCACCCACTATGTGCTCCCAAGCTCTGAGCCCCTTGCAAAAGATGCTCACTGCTCTGCCTTTTTTGGCCACTGGCTCATTCCAGACGACCACCACCATAGTAGGTGGCACCTCCCAGGCAACACAGTGCTGCCACTTACAATAGGTATTAGCAATCATAACAGTGGGCCTCATTACGACTTTGGCGGTAGCCATGCCACTATTGGTGGCATGGCTGCCGCCAAAATCGGGTCTGGGTTCCCAGAATGGGGAATTACCGGGCCATTCAGAGTTCGGAGGGTCCGGTAATTCCTCCCTCCGGAACCCAGGCCCAGACCTTCCCAATTCCCATCTGAGCTCCCATAGGGCTCAATGGGAATGGGAGAGGGTGCAAACAACAGGCCGATTACAAGTGGCCCGTTGTTTGCTCCCTCTTCCCCTCGTGGGACCCGGTAAGGACGCCTGGTTTGACCAGGCGTTACTTACCTGGTCCCGCAAGGGGAGCTTGTAATGAGGTGGAACGAGTTTAATGGGTCCGCCTCCTTTAGCGGAGCCCGTTAACCCGTTCCGCCTCAGTCGTAATGAGGCCCAGTATGTCCTTCTGTCCTCTGCCATATCTATATTATCAGAACAATGGACGAAAGGCAAGCAGTGCTCTGGGATTTTTATGGGGTGGCACACTTCCCAAAGGTGCTAGGTGCCATTGATTACAATCAAGTTGCTCTTCATCCACCTCAAGCAACCGAGCACATCTACCGCAATTGGAAACATTGGCACTCCATCAATGTTTAGGTTGTGTGTTATGCCAAGGGCATCATTAAAGAAGTGTATGCCAACTATCCTGGTAGCACACATGATATTTACATCTTCAGGATGTCCCCACTACACCAGGCCCTGGAAGCTGGGAATCATGGCAACACATGGCACATTGGTGAGTATGAATGGCCATGAACATGCATGCATGTTGCACACAGACCAATATGCACTGTCAGCAAATGACAATGACAACCATTCTCACCTTGTCAGGGGACAGTGCCTACCCTCTGAGCACATACATGATGATGCCCATACACAACCCCAACACACCTGCCCAGGTAAGGTACAACACTACCCATATTGCAACTCAGGACATTGTGAAGCGTACATTCGGAATGCTCAAGTCATGTTTCCGCTCCCTTGACCACACTGGTGGTGTGTTGCACCACAGTCTGCAAGATCATTGTGGCAGCTTGTGTCCTGCACAATGTTGGACCACGGCGTGGCATCCTGGTGGACATGGTGGTGGCACCCCATCCACATCCACAGGCACATCTCTTGCGTATGGGTGGGCAAAGGGCACATGGAGATGGAGAGGCTGCACGTACCCAACGTGCAAACTTTTTTAACCAGAAATCCTTCCCCTGTGGAGTGCACACGATCCCGCCAAATCCCAGGTGCCACTGAATGATGACAATGGGCCAATCCACTGTGCCCACAAAACCACCCTTTCAAAAGTGTCCTTGTGGAAGTTCAAATTTGTGTGAAAATACATTTCTTTTGTATTTCCAAAAGAAACACATTGAATAGGGAGGACACCACTACCACCACACCAACCATTTAATGAAATAACCGCTTTGGGACCAAAAACATCCCATATGAGTAACTAACATACCTGCCAAATGTGAGAGCAGCGATCAATTCCGAAACATCATCTCTGATCTGCAGGCCATACATGGCCTCAATAATTAACATGGGCAGATAATACAACAATCACAATGGCATATAGCTACACACATGTCCTAGAATGTGCATGATGTGCCCAAACATGTCCGTATTCCGGGGTGTAGAAAAGCAGTGTAGTATCAATCCACATGTTACTCAACATAACCACAATAATACCCATCCCAAAACAAAGAAAAAACTAACGAGAGGTCATTTACAATTGTGACAAATAGGATAAATTGCCACATCCAGACATGCAGCAACTAAAGTAGCCATTCCATAACAATCTAGATAAATGCACATTTTACCTGCCCGCTTGCAGTCAACAGTCAAATTTTATCCCATGAAATAGCCATCATTCCCAGATGAAAGGATCTGCACACAACAAACAAAATGAAACAGAGTGCAGCTAACACATCCATGCACCCAAAAACTCCAGACCCACGGGCACCCAGAACATATGCAGCAACACCTGCACACTGCATGCAATTCAAACATGCAAAACACACACACCGACAAACAACAACAACCCCCACACTGCCTGTGCCCTTGAATGACATCCAGCAATTGTGCATGTCACATATCACCATTCACAAGACGGTGGAACATACACAATGCACGCATCAGTAAACATGCTGCATGAACATGAGAAGACAGCACATATGCAGATAATTGAGCCCCCAAAAAACAAGGGACACCCCTGGAAGACTACCAATGACATGACAAGGTATGCCATCACCTGTGTGGCATTTAGACAGTGCACTGAAGACAGTCATTGGAGCCCATGATGCAAAGCACAAGAATGCAAGTACACAAATACTCACCTATTGTACTCAAGGCGGATCATGCTTGACGCAGAAATTCACAGAGGCCGATGTCTGACTGGAAGGCTGGCCACTGAGGCAACTGTCATGGAAGATATAAGCAGACAAGACAAAGCAATGTTATACTGCAAGAAAGGATAAATGAATGCTAAACGTAGGATGCAAATTAAAATTGCAAGGTCAAGGCAGACTTCATTATGACAACATACAATTGGTCCAATTGTGCATTCAAATGAATGCAGCAGTACTATGCACCCAGCTTCAGTCAACTAGAACCTGCAAACATCATGGTGCAGCATGCAAGGGACATGCATGTGAAAACAGCAACACTGCAAAACATAATGTGTTGGTACACAACATAGCATCCCAAAAATGTACATCAATGGGACCATGGTTGTGGCTTGTAACTGGGGCTGCACACCATAATCAGGGAACACTATGCAAGAGAGGCCAAATGTGCCATCAAACTATTACCCCACAAACATTACAAGGTATGACAAGTGTCACTCAGTACACATGGTCAAAGTGCAATGAGACACACAAGAGCACAACCATCAACATCTGTCACAGGCAACAAACAGCTGCCCCTGCCACCCACTCCCAACCACCCAGGAAAGGCCCACGCAGTTGGAACTCCCTCAGTTTGGAATATGAACCAGTGGCCCAACCAATCAATAAAAACAAAACCATGCCCAGACCTTTCACCAGAGCCACACCTGTGAAAGATGCACCCATGAAGCAGTACTGGTGTCCCACAAGACAAGTAAATCCAAAGTGATCACTCCGAGCCAATCACCACACACGCATCTGCAAATGCCCTTCACTTACCTCCACAGGGTACCCACCTGCCTTGCAAATGATGCAACCCATGGGGAGATGCATTCCCTAAATGCAATGACATGCATAGTAACAACAGAAAAAAACATGCACATCCATGACAATACATGAATGGATCCTGAAAATATGCAGTGAGTACCCACTGCAGACACACCACACAGTGCAAGAGGGTGACAGGACATAGATTGTGATCTGCTCATGAGTGCAGTGTACCACAACAGAGAGAGGGAGAGAGAGTGAGCGTGAGAGGGAAGACTAAGTTAAACACACATCAAGGAGTACACTGGCTGGATTGGAAATGGCCAATGACATGCACTACACCACAGTATGTGTAGGCATAGATGAGTTGACCGATGGAGGTAACATAGTGACATGAGAACCACTTAAATAACCATCCTGGCATGGTAGTATGCAAAGCACATATAAGTAAAGTTACACCTGCAGCAAACATGCGGACCAATGATGCATACTCAAAATGTAAGACAGTGCTCATGCTTACCCACTAAATGTGCCGGCATGGTTTGAATCCTGCATCACCTTCAGCAGGAACAGTGTCTCCAAATTTGTGACAGGAGGATCAGTGCCTGGTGGAGGGCATGGGAGCATGGATGTCAAAGGGTGCAGGGTGTCTCCCCTGGGACAGCAGTCACTGCCACATCACGGATTACTGAAACAACATGGGAAAAGACAGTAAAACAGGCATAGTGAAGTAGCATTCACACAGCACACATGTGCAAGGATACACGGAACCCATAGTTACCTGCAAATGCCATCCTGCGCACCACCATGCAAACATGAAAGTTGACCTTACTATGCATGCCTTCATGTCCACCACTGCAACCATCATGGCCTTGAGAGGTCAACTGTACAAGTCAATAAAAATAAAGAAAAACCTGGAAGTGCAACTCAAAAATAACATGCTAACAGGCCTGGGGTCAACAAAATTATCCAAAAAAATCAAAAATGTCCACCATGGACCGAGGGTGGGGTGGTCAACCCAGGAGGGAGGAGGAACAGGGTGCATGGCAATGTCCAAAAAAAATAAGATCATGGTCCACACGGCTATGTGGACCGGAAGGCATGTCTGTGCTGGCACCCCTATCCTGTGTTGAAGGTGGATGTGGTGCTGGAGGCTCACCACACAGTACTCTGGCCTGGTCCTCAGTGGCAGCTGCCTTCTGTGACACTGAAGAATGCACCAGAAGACTAAGGGTTTGGAGGTCACTATGCACAACCTCACGGGTTGAACAGAGTTCCTCTGAGATTGTCTGCCTCAATGATAACATCTCCTGGAGGACTAGTCTTCTGCTCGATGCCTCTTCTTCATGAATTGCATCTTTGTGGGCCAACAACTCATGGCTCCGTTCTGCCCTGTTCGCCTCCATGCACAGCCACTTTCCCCCTAACCGCTAACTCCCAGAACCCTTGGCTCTGTGGTACTGTGCTGCGGTGAGTGCATCCCGCACTCTGAATCTATATACAGTACCCAGAGTCAGTGTTAGTGTAAGGGGGGAAATGGGAAAGGGGAATAAAGCAGCTGGTAATATCACTGAAGCAGACCAGACGGGTGTAGCTTGTATAGCTTGTGCAGCCTGAGGGTACTAGACCTAGTAAGGAATGGCCTAGTGAGGCAGACAAGTGACAGTCTGCAGTATTCGAATTCCATGCTGTCTGAGCTGCTAATGTTTTCTCCTTGGCTGTGGATTTGTTGGGAGCTCTGCCTCCTTACTGAAGCTATCTACATAATCAATTATTCCTGTGAAGTAAGCCTAGAAGTGAGTCAGACAAGTAACAGTCTGCAGTCTGTGACCTGAGGGAGGCGAGCAACGTCAGCATCAGTGGACATATTGACTTCTCTCTTCCTGACTTGTTCTGCCACAGAAGTACATTGAAAGTACAACGGTGAGCCCAATAAGCTTTTTGCTTTGATTGCATTGAGATTCTCTTGCTGAGCCCCTTGTTGTCTTCATATCCATTGCTTGCCTTGGGAAGTCTTGCTGTCTGTCTCCTTGGAGGGGCAGAATAGTCGGTAATTGTCCATTTAAATACTGTGGCTAAGAGGACATACATTGCATTGCTTTAAGGTGATTGAACTTTGGAGTATAGTCCACCGCTTGGACTTCTCCTTATGTCTATGAGTGGGAATGTTGTCCTGCCTCTTTGCAAAGATGAGAGCAGGACTTTGAAGTAAAATTGTAACCTGGAGGTGCCGGTAAACACGCACACGTGCATAATTTCTGGGCATAAGGTAAAAAGCAAAAGTTACAGAATGGTAAATAATGCCTCGAAGGGAACAATCCTCCGGCTCAATAAAATGAAGCACCTGCAAGGCTAATAATGTCATTCTTTCCAGCATCATGGATTGAAGTCGTGGCTCAAATCAACAATATTGAGCCTGAGCCTACTGACATGCCGGGTCCTATTAATACTATAGAGGTGGAAGTCAGTTGTAATTTGGGTGATAGTCATAATAACTGCCTTCTGGATCTTTGTTATTCAGTGTAGGTGAGCCTGCTGATGGCAGGATGCCGAGATAACTCTGTAATAATAACTTGGAGGACCCATTGACATTGTTTAAAGACTCTATCCAAAAGGAAAGGGACCCTGTTGTCAGGGTATTGAATTCTCCTGACATGTACCCTGACTTGGATGCCTCTGTTCCCTTTGAACCGTAGGCCCTTTAAGAGAAGTGGCACTCTATGGGATGGATGGGGATGCATATCTTAGTCTCACACCAATATTCAAACCAACTCAGGAAGTTGGCAAAATATAACTGTTTTAGTTGCAATTGTCTAAACATGGAGTACAACAGGTGTCAACGGACAACCCACAACATAAATCTCTCAAAGATTCATAAGAAAAAAGACAGTTATATAGCAAAATCTCATCATACGTGACATCATACTACGTGGCAAAATAAGAAAACCTAAGTAGGATTGTGGTTGATCTACTAGAAACATCTAAGTATACTTTCTGTATATGGACCGGTTGTGATTGGGTCTCTACAGTTAGGTGGACAGCTATGCCCAACACTAGTGCAAGTCATCTTCCGTGTCATAAAAATACACAATGTTTCATTGGCTTTCATACTATAGGGCTCTTAGCTACATGGCCCTCTACAATTGTTTGGCACCCTTGTACCCTTCTGGAATATTCCACTTGCTAGCAGCACGCAAGCTGTTACCCCAGGTGCTGGAGGGTTGGACTGGACCACGCCCCCCCACCGAATTAGCCCAACATCCATCATCACTCCTGCTGTCGGCCATTCAATTACTCCTTTGAACTTGGCCTTGCAAAGGATCACTGGTCTCGGTGTAGCTTGCCCAAAGTCTATATTCATCTGAGCATGTGACAGGAGACTGTGCTTTGAGCTCCTTCTTTGTATTTAACACTATTAAATGAAGAAAACTTGGCACTTCTGGTGTTTTTTCATTACACCTCAACAGGAGCTTGTCTCGCTTCTCACGGTCATTGTATCTTCTCAAATAGATAACCTTTTTCTTGGCTGCTCCAACCCTTGACATTGGGCCAGACAAGCCTTCTCGAATCTTCCTTCAGCATCAGCTGTTTTATTGTACTGGTCCACAGTTTCAGCCCTTCTATTCATGGTGTCCAAGTTTGCGAAAATGTGTTGTGGAACATCCAGATTCTGTACACAGATACATATATATAAAAATATATAATTGGCGCCATCACCTGTAGCCAATTAACTAGGTATAGCCAGCCTTATAATTACTTAGTCTACTTGTGTTACAGCGTCTGTACAATTGTAAAACGGCTTTGCATTTTCTTTGGTGCTTTCAGCACGTGCAATCTTCATGTTGCTCATTAAATTTTGCTTGAATCTTTAATTCGCCATCAGATCCTATTAGGCCTATGAAGTCTTTTATTTATTTATTTATGTATTTATTTATAATTTATAAATCATGCCCACTGACCCGGAGGCTTAAGGGCACCAGCCAAACAAAACATAATCATTAAACATATACAAGGGGTACATAACCATAAGCCAAAGAGATCAACAGGATCAGAGGTCTAAGTGGAAGGGATTAATTAAACAGGAGGGTTTCCAGGCCCTTTCTGAATACTCTGATGGAAGTTTCTTCTCTTAATTTGATAGGCAGTCTATTTCAGGAGATAGTTGCTACCGCAAAGAAGGCTCTGACCTTTGCTTGAGCCAACCTACAGGCAGGAATGTTCAGCAGAGAGACCTTGTTAGATCTCAGGCCATATTTGCAGACTTTAGGTACCAACTCATCCTTGAAGTAACTTCGGCCGCCGTTGTTGAAGCAGTTAAATGAAATCACCAAAAGCCGGAAAAGGATTCTTTCCTTAACAGGAAGCCAATGTAAGGCCCTTCAAGCATCCGACATATGGTCCGATCTCCTACGATCCACCACGACCCTGACAGCATTATTTTGCAATACTTGTAGTCTGTTAATCTCGCAGTTAGGAAGCCCGGACAGAAGGCTGCTACATTATTCAATTCTTGAGCTTATAAGAGAATGTGCAAGGGTTTCCCGGCTAGTTATCGAGAGGAAGGATTGGGCATGAGCCATAAGTTTAATATGGTAAGCAGACGATGCCATAAGACTGCTAACTTGTGCTTTCATATTTAGGTTGCAGTCTAAATGGACCCCCAGTGTCTTACACTTTTTCTTGATCTCTATAGTTCAGCCATCAATTTGGAGTTGTGTATACTGTCCATTTACTTTATGAGTTTTTGCCTCAGTGCCTACGAGCATCAGCTCAGTTTTACTCATATTAAGTGCAAAACCATTAGCACACATCCAGTTTTGTATAAAATGGTAAATCCTGTTGATGTTTATTTAATCTACTAAGAAGACACCAATAAGGAGGATGACACATTGGGTGTCATCAGCGCAATTTGTGAATTCGATGCCATTAATATAAAAAAAATCCAGGAATGGGACAGTAAAAAGATTGTAGAATATAGGGGAGAGACATGCACCTTGCAGCACTCCTTGGGTCAATTCAACGGCATCAGCAATGTTGCTGCTTACTCTCCATTTGCATCCTTCCAGAAATGATTTGACCCAATAAGCTGCTGACGTTGTAAAACCCACTACCTCCTCCAACCTGGTGACCAAAGCTGTATGGTCCACCAGGTCGAAGGTGGCAGACAGGTCCAACAACATCAGCATGCTGATATTACCATGGTCCATATGTCAGAGAAGTCTGGAGTGTAAGTCCAGCATAGCAATCTCCGTCCCGTGTTTTTCTCTAAAACCAGATTGTCTCTGGTTCAGAATGTCAACAGACCTGAGCTGTGCAAGCACTTGAATGTATGTGACCCTGTCTAAGATTTTCAACAGGAATGGGGAGCTTAAGGGGTCACTGGGTGAAAGACTGGGTTTTTTCAGCAACGGTGTAACCCATGATTGCTTGATACAGGCTGGCACCGAACATTCTCCAAAGGAGGAATTTACAAACCTTCAGAGAGTAGGGATCACAGATTTTCATTGGCATCTATTCTGGGTGCATCATCTCTGCTTCATATGATGTCACCAGTCTTCTCTTTCATTCATCTTCACACTTCTTCCGGAACTTTCTTCATAAGACGGTCCTTTCTATGCAGGTACATCATAGAGGGTCTTCTCAATGAATACCTTGTTTCAAGGACTTTTCGCGGTATAATTACCATCATTGTCGTTGCGCATGCTTCAATTTCTGGTTTCCAACATATAGGCACAGGACTTTCAGTGGAGGCACTTGGCTCCTCCTCTAAACCTTCTCTACCCATTCTGTTCAAGCTGACTAGCTTACTGAGATCCAAACATGCCTGTCAACCCTCTAGTTTGCACTGAAGATTCTACTTAAACTCTGTGGTTGAAAAAGTGACAATCAGATGGGGGCGAATGAGGAGAGCTCTCCTCATTCGCCCAGTCCTTGCAGGCCTTCGTCTTTCCCTCCCCTCTGACCTCCCCCTCTGCCCTCCAAAATCGTGTAGTATAGTGGACAAATAAATGATAGCACAAAAGAAGTATGGGTCTGCCCGGCTGTTGTTGATAAAGCAGTAACAGGGGAGGAGATAGTGATCCTTTCAGGGGCTGTTGACTGTGGGGAGGGTTCAGAGTACTCACAGAGAGAAAAAAAACAGACTAAGAAGGCCACTCTGAAACAAATCTCTGCGACAAAAAAGGCTGGTACTGCCCCTTTGGACCCGGTCAACCAGGGGAAAAAATCCAAAAGAACGCAAAAAAAATGCGCTCATCAGAAATGAAGATTGGTTAAGAGATCTGACACCCTAACCAGCTGGCTATTGCCCAGCGACAAGTCAATTGATAGCAACGATTCGAATATTGACTCTGTGGGGTTGAAGTGGAAACTCCTGCTGCGAAAAGGCATGATGAAGGGAGGCAGAATGCCTGCTCAACCCCTGAAGGAATAAAGCGAGCTGTTGTTCTACGCCCACTTACTATGCTGGCTGTTATTACGGTTCAGCCAGGGGGAAAGACTGATTTGGATATATCTGCCTTTACTATCAAAAGAACTTGCCAATGGAAGAGAAATACGTGGGTCAACCGATTAGCACTTCTGAAAATGCTACATCAAATACCTTCTCTGAGAGTATTAGTTTCAGAAGACTTTACTTTTGTGTAGCTTCTCAAAAGCTCTAATGCAAACGTCTCCCGAATCCACTGCAGGGCGCTCTGTCTAAAAAAACAGCAACTGTATAAACTTGGCATCAAACTGGACCGCCCACCCTGCGCTCCCAATCCCATGGAGTAAAACCTCTCTCAACTACCTTTTACCAAAGCAGAAGTCAGAAGGTTGGCTGGAAGGAGAGGCACACATTAACAAAATACAGAGAGTGCTGCGATGGCTAGCAGCAGCACTTCCAGCAATAACCACTGAGGACCAATGAAGGATTTCTATCTCTTCCTGGAACACCAGGGGGTTTTCCAACTTGATGGGGACTGGAGCCTCAGTGAAAGTTTTAGCAGACAACCATATGCAGGAGACTTGGCTGTGGGAGTCCTATTTTTTTGATGACTATGAAATTAGGCAGGTTTTTGCCGAAAGAGGGAATCATGGGCAACCGTGTGGTGTCCCCCTGATTGGGGTTAGACAACCTGTGAAATTGCTTATAACTATCCCGACTGACTGCATGAATTATGTTCTGGTGGTAGAAGTAGCAGTCCCATTTGGAGATGCTGAATCCTCTTTATTGGTTGTCTGTCTTTATGACCCTCATGGGGGAACACAGACGGAATCATTCAGAAAGCCTTGGGTAATGTATTTGCCAGACGGATATGGGACAATAGGGGTGGCACCATCCTTATTGGGGGGGATTTTAACACTTGATGCAGATGCCCCCATAGCATTAATGTGGTAATGTTGCCAGCATTTCTAGAATGGTCTTTCCCAAGCAAAATGTTCAGGGTGACAAATGGCTGAATTTCTTAACTGACTGGAATCTATTTATGTTGAATGGACATTAAAGGGCGACATCCCAGGTCTGACTACGTGGAGGGTGGGTAGTAAGCAAGCCACGCTTGATTATTTCTTTGCCAATCCAGCCTTAATACAGTGTACCCTTCAAATGAGGGTACAGCCCATTGAGAGAAGTGATCACGCCATCTTAACCTTTGAGGTTGAAATTAATGCATCTGTAGATATTCACCCACTGTCTGGGAAGCTGCGGGCCAATCATGCCGGCAATAGTGTGAGCTGGTTGAGAGAAACATTCAGCATTTTAACAGTTTGTTCCACCCTGGCAAACATATGGCCCCTGTTGATTTGACAAACATGACGGTGGACAAAATTGATGGATGGTTCTCAACCATATTAGCAGCTGTGAATGATAGATCACCATGCGCAGTACTCCAGCCTGACAAAGGTCACTTTTATGACAAAAGGCTTAGAGATTATCCAAAAAGATAAATGAAATGGGAAATCTGCTAGGTAAATGAAATGGGAAATCTGCTAGGTAAAAAGTAAGACCTCTGCCAAAGTGCCTCTGAGCAATTTAAAATAATACAAAATAGCTATCGATGCTGGGTCAAATGGTGGTATTAATCTTTAAAACAGGAAGGATGGTGAAAGATGGCTGAGTGCTGTGCTTGGGTGATATGAGGAAGATATTGCAGGGATTGGTGAGTGCTAAAGGAAGTCTGGGTGAAATAGTTGTCAACCCTGTGAGCGGAGCTCAATTGACTGAACATGTTGAGACAACTTCTCTGAAACAGATCCATGTTGAGACAGGGAATTGGCAAGAGGGCCGCTTTAGGATCCACTGGCAATCCAACACCCTCAAAATTGAGAAGCTCAAATCATCTGAAGGTCCGGGACCTAATGGGCTGGCTGCAGTGGTGTTAAAAATGCTCCTGAGCACTGGGCCACAATGTTGGAAACTCTGTTTGGGAAGGTGATATGGGAAGGTAGGATCCCTGCCTCATGGCTGTCGGCAATTTTAATTCCAGTATATAAAAAAGGTGACCGGATGCTTGAGGTAGGGTAACTATCATGTTCTGGCCATTCTAGACATACCCGTAAAGCTGTTTGCTTCCTTCATATTGGATCGCCTACAGGCATGGTCAGATTCCAACAAGATCTTGGATCGCATCCAGATGGGCTTTCGCCCAGGCTCCTCTACAATTCATAATTTGAGGGACATGGATTTGTTAATTAAGGGTACAAGGATCAGGGGTGGCCCTGGCCTGTATGCACTCTTTGTGGACTTTACATTTGCTTTTGATCTGGTCCCCAGGGAGAGGCTTTGGACTAAACTCACAGCTAAGGGATGCCCACCAGTATTATTTGATATTGTAAAACCGATTTACACTGATAATACTGTGCGGGTCAGGTTGGACAATGAGGGGACACTGTCACCGCCCATGGTCTACAAAAGATATGTCAAACATGGGTGTGGATTAGCCCCTTTTATGTTTAACATGTACCTAGCAGATTTACCAGAATACCTTGAGAATTTAGATACTTGTCCATCTAGGTTCGGCTTGGTAGATGTTAAATATCTTTCTCATGCTGACTATTTGGTCCTTATGCATGGGACCTTCGCTGGTATGAGAAAGCTTGCAGAGGGACTTTGGAGTTATGCCACAGAGAACTTGTTAGTCATTAATAGGCACAAGACTCAGGTAATGTTATTAAGCTAAAAAAAAAAGTGGCTCGCCCTGCACTGTTGATTGAGGGGACTAGAATTGACTAAACTGAAATTTATAGGTACCTGGGGGTAGAGCTGGAGAGCACAAGGAATACCTTTTGTATGAAGCCACTAGAGGAAAGAAAGTAATCCAATTAAACACATTGATTGATGCTTGCAGTAAGAATTCTGGAGGGTAAAGCCTCAAAGGCATTGTGAGGCTGTAAATACAATGTATGGCCTAGAATCTCTTACCCAAACAGAAATGTATGGGGTTGCCAGAGCAGAGGCCCGTTTCTGGCGCCGAATATTGGAACTACCTGCCTGTGTCCTGATGGAGGTTATGCGTCTGGAACTAGACCTCTGCTCAATGGCTACCATGCTCTTGTTGAAACGCGGCCTACTATATCTAAGGCCTTAACTAACCCTCAGTGTACACTACTAAGATTGTTTTTTGTCTTGACTTGGAAAACAGAGATAATTCTGTGTTCATTGAGCCCATTCCAAATCTTTTTAGCTCAATGAACTGGTCGCCTGACTGAGAACTTGCTAATGGGAGCACCGGAAGGAGTTCAAGATAAAAATGCTGGATTGGGATAGGCAAAAATACCGTTTACATATTCAGAGTCTGAAATCATATGAGTTTACATCTCATGTGCTGTATACCCCAGGGAAAACGCAACACTACCTCATGCTACGCCCATCAAGAAACCTTTGCAGGTTCATATTGCTCCTCCGAATAAACGGACTGCCAGTATTAGCAAATACTGTGGCAGCTAAGAAATTGAAGCACACTGAAAGATTCTGCCATGCCTATAAAAATTACAGCTGTCCAGAAACTGGAAAGCACATTTTAATGGAGTGTCCTTCTATGACACCAGCAAATATGCTAAACCAGGGCGATTGTGTTCAGAACCTGACTTCGATCAGCAAGAGCACCTTTTGGCTCTGGTGCCTGAATACAGGTAATTGTCATGATTCCTGCCCCTCATGTCCCCAGCCCTCCAAGATGTCAGGCTGGAGCCAGGCCACGATCACCTACATGGCCCTCAAGGGCCTCTCCATCCCTCCAAAGACCCACTTGGAGTCAGACTTGGCGCTTGTTTCATCAGACTCACTCACTCCCATAGGATAACATTGGGGATTGGACTTGTAGTGCATTGATGGGGACAAGATGGATGCCCCCACATATTTCGGTTCCCAGAACTGCATGTGCAGTCTAGTCTTTTGGGTGTGGTTCGGCCCAGAGACACCTGGGATACCCAGAGACTATTTAAGCCACGCCCAGGCTGAGAAACATGCTTTGTGTTTTCTGCACCTGCAGCGTGACACTCGCCGTGTTCGGATCGGACTCCAGTAGACCTGCATCTTTCTTCTGCGCTCAGCTCCTGCAAGAACAAGAACACCCTTAGGAACAGCCTTACCTTGCGGCGCTTCTGCCCATCATTCATCGCTTCTTCTGTTCTGCGGGCATCTTCGGTGGTGTCATTCCCATCCCGGCACGCCGCTTCCTAAGGAAAAGAACAGAAAAAAGCCATTAGGAAGCATTCAGCAAATCTTCGCTTATTTTTAAAGACTGTACGAGCTTCAAACGCTCACCTGAATCCCAGCCGCTCTGGGGGAACTCTGTCTCCAGAACTTCTCATCCATCTGCAAGAGGGAAAAGACACTCCAGGTTAGCGTGGAAACATCTAGAGGCGCCGCATACCGCGCTTACTCATCGCATTTCTTCTTCATAACCGGCATCCACGCTGAAAACGTTGCAGCACCTAAAAGACACAGAAAAAGAACTCAGTTCAATACAAATACATAAGGGTCGCATCGTGCATCGCGCTCTCACTCACCTTCAGCGCTACTCATCTCAGCAGCAGGTCGCCATCCCCGGACACCGGCCATCATCTAAGGAAGGAAAGGAACTAAGAGAACTGTTCAAAAGACTCATTATACTTACCTGTCAGACTCTTGCCAGTGAAGTAACTAGGCAGCAACGAGCCCGCATCAATCAACGCGCCCCTGCGAAAGCAGGACGGAGAGCACACCTTCCAAGAAATCAAGGCCCAGTCTCCAGTCGAGTAGACTCCAGGGAAGGGTTTGAAGTCGTAAGAGGTCAGAACAGGCTGAGTGACGTCCCCGTGGATACCAGGTGAGCATTACATTAATAAGAGCTTGCAGTTGGCCCTCTATTGTGTCTGGTTGTCATTTGGACAGTTGATGTTGACATGCATAGAGCCCTAATTTTCATTGAGAATTGTCTGTCATCTGTGGGTTGAAGGGAAAATAATTGGGAATTTTTCCAAGTGAGGGAAATAGGGGAAACAAAATTTAAATTAAATTATAATTGAGTCTGAAGAGGGCTATAGGCATGGCAAAACCTGATGTCGGAGCTCTGAGGTTCCTGTTAGGAATCATCACTATGAGATTCTTTGATTTGTCAGATACTCTGTCACCCCTATTATAAAATTACTCTTTTAATGGACTGTAGGATAGCTATAGTTTTCAAGCTGTCAGAAATCCTGTGGAAACGTTGTCTGTCTGACTGCCCGCTTCCTCAAAACTTTGTTTGAAACTCTATTTTATGTGTTTTACGTACTGTATGTATATGCATGTATGGTATTGTAATCCTTTATTTTTGTATTTTTTTATTCAATCTGATTTTTGATTCTTGTATTCTCTTTATGTGTAAAGTTGTTGATTATAACACATTAAATTAAACCATAAAATAAAGAGGAGCGGACCCAAGACAGAACCTTGTGGAACACAAACAGTTAGAGGTGTGAGTTGAGAGGTACTGTTGCCCCAGGAGGCAGAGAATTGGCGAGGTGGAAGAGTGGATTCAATCCAGGCAAGGGATTGATTGCCAAAACCATGAAGAAAGAGAGTATTAAGAAGATCAAAGTGATCAACAGTGTAAAAGGCAGAAGATATGTCAAGGAGAATTAGGATAGATGATAGGATGGAGTGCTTAGCTGAGGCAATGAAGTTGGACACATACAGGAAAGCAGTTTCCTTGGAGTGAGAGGATCGGATCTCTGCTTGTAGTGGGTCTTGATTGTTATGGATGTCTAAGAAATTGGTATGATGGTTGAACACAACCCTTTCTATCATTTTAGAGTAGTGCGGAAGAAGAGACACAGGGCAAATGTTAGCCAGTAGGTTCAGAACAGCCCCTTGATTTTTTAGGAGAGGGGTGGCCGTGGCTGTTTTGAAAACAGAGAGAAAGCAAACAGAGGTGAAGGACAGGTTGAAGAGTTAAGTGAGGTGAGAGGCCACTGAAGAGCAAGAGGGTCTGATGGGGCATAAGAGGGGTTAGCCTTCATCGGTAGAGATAGCACTTCATCAGTACTATTGTGACTAAAGTGGGAGCTAGAGGCAGAGAATGATGTCAGAGTAGGAGAGTTGGGAGTGTGAGGAATGTTCGAAGAGAGTCTCTAATTTTGAAAACGTTTGCAGCTAAATATTCAGCTAGGTCATTAGCTGTGAGAGTGGAGTTGATCGTTTTGGGATGGAAGTTCAACATCCCAAATGTGAAAGAAAGTACAAGCTAAGGAAATCTCTCTACTATGCAACATGAACCACATTGAGGGCTAGGCAGAACAGTAGAAATAGGTTATGCTTAAAAGCAGTAGAAAGAGACACATGACACATGCTTTGAGTGGAAATAATAGCAAGACAAATGTATTACACAGCAGATACAGAAAAAGAAGGGAACACATATACATTTGTATTGATATGGTAAGGTGAAGCAGATGAAGTTTGTCCCATTCTAGAGTTGAAAATGCATTCTTTGCAGCAGCTCTTCAAAGTAGTTAGAAACATAGGCTGCAGAGAAGAAGTATTACACAGCAGTTACAGAAAAGGAAGGGAACACATATACATTTGTATTGATATGGTAAGGTGAACCAGATGAAGTTTGTGCCATTCTAGAGTTGAAAATGCATTCTTAGTAGCAGCTCTTCAAAGTAGTTAGAAACATAGGCTGCAGAGAAGCATGCACATATCCACTAGTCAAGCACAACCCATTCCAGCATGTCCCCGACATGGCAAGAGACAAGGTTAGATCGCATGAGAGAAGATGTAATGAGTATTCAATGACCATAGAGACACAGAGAGGTTTGACCAATGTACAAAACACAATATGGAATACATTAACCATGTTGATACCTTGTCAAATCAACTATGTTCATTAGAGATAGGACCACTCACTCTCACCCACACATAAGTGCACAGTTTAGCTGTGTCCATGGTCCCAATGCAAAGGGCTAAGAAGAACATACAATGAAGTCATGTAGTTCCATCATGGGAAAGGAAGAAGATGAAGAAAGAGGTGCAACATGTTTCCAATGAAAAGTCACAATATTAACTTATTAGTTAGTTGAACAGTCACAAAGCTGAGAACTCTCAGTTGGTGCCAACCATTGGGTCCCATGAGTATTACAAGAGGTATTCTTTTTGTTGCTACAATTGTGCTGGTAAAAGCGACCCACCCAGGAACACTCAAGGCAGAACAGCCAATGAACAACTGAGTCGTATGTTGCAAAATGTTAACATGTCTGTCATTCAAATAAAACTGAAGCCACTGGACAACCCCATTATTAGATCATTGTCAAGAGAAGCTCATTAGCATGGTCACAAGGAATGTGCTAGTCCAAAAGGCCTAGGCATTGTACATATTTCCTATATAGAGCAGCAGCTATCATCCAATCACTGATTTTAAATGTACATGTATCGTGAAACAAAGTATGACATGTGACATCATTTTTCCCTTCATAAACTGCCATTTAATGATGTATTTTCCAATGACTTTTGGATTATTCCTGGCCATGGCTATGTGTAATAAATCTCTGTTTTTCTTGCTTCTCGTGCACTTTATTGGCTGATTGGATTATTTTTGATATGATTTGTGATTCCATGCCCATCCAAGCGGCCAGGAACTCCACTGCTGCATTTTCCTGGCCAAGCAGTGCCTGCCTGTGGAGAGCAGAGACTGTGCACACCATGAGAAGGCCATCAAAGTCCAGGATTATCCAGAATCCAGAAGCTTGCCTGATTGCTGGAGGCTGTGTCTTTGAGGGGGTCCTTGGCAGAACATAGATAATTAGAGTGCACCTGATGCAAGAGCGAGCGGATGAGTGAGTATTGTAAGGATTGAAGAGTGTGAGAGAGGGTATTTGACATGGTGTATATAGTTTTAACTTTGAGTAAAAATAAAGAAAGGGGCTCCCACAGAGAGAAACAGTGACATCATAGTAATGATAGTAGTGGAAAGAAAAAAGAGGCGTTAAAGTGAAATGTCCAATAGAGCAGGGAGCACAGTGATTTTAATAACACAAGGGAAATCCGCAAGTGGCAAGGACTGTATCCCACTGTCACGAGGTAAGGGGCAGGAGGAGGAAAAATTAACAATGTGTTTATAAGTGGTCACTTATTGATTGTGCTGTATGAATTATAGATAGGAACATGCTGTTTGATTAGAGGTGAGAAATGTGTTGTGTGTGTGTGTGGAGAGTGGGGACAGAATTTGGGGTGGAGAGCGCTTTGTCGGAGGGAGATTTTTTGTTGGGGGCTGTTGATCAAAGGCGCACAGTGATTTGGTGTTTCCTTTTGTGTGTTTATTGATGTTAAACAGGGGTGCGCCAGGGGGAGACAGCCTCTGTAGACTTTTTGTTGGAAGTTATTTTTGTTGTAGTGATGGTTCGCTATTGGGCAATGCTGTGACTCTTTTCCTGTTGTACAAAATGTTTACACCGGACAGAATGGGGGATGCTAGCAGTTGGAGGCATGACAAGCATACTTGCCACTATAATAGGAGACAAAAAAAACACAATAAGGGAAGAAGCAGTCTACACAGGGGTCTGACTAGAGAGTGACATACACAATGGGGCTCCATTTAGTAACTGCTGATCCCATGTTTGGGACGCTTTGCAAAGAGCATACCCAGCCAAACCTGATCTCCGATCTATCATGGTGCTCACACTGAGAACCGATGAAGACAGAGGCTTATGCATCCATTAAATTCAGGAGATGTGGTGAGAAGAGATAGGGGAATCCTCAGATAAAAGTATACCAATATTGTATTATATGCTACGCAAAGGTCTTCCAACAGAGATACAGGCAGACATGGACAAAATAGTCGGCATCAAAGCAAAAAGATTGGGTGAGATACAAGCGCATATAGTGCATTATTGTAAATGGAAGCATGACAAAGAAAGGGATAAAGAGGATCAAGTGCAGCAAGCAGAAGCAAAGTTAGTGCAGAAGAAGTTAGCAAAGGTGCACATGGAAGGTGCAGTAGTTACGAGTGTCATAGATGGGTGACAGGAAAAGCAACTGCCACAATGGTAGACAGGAGACTCAAGGAATGACAGAAGGGACATGAGAGTGGTTCAGGGAAAGAGAGGTGACTCCCAGAGTGGACATAGAGGGGGATTGGGAGAAGTAAGAACAGGATTCAGAGGGTCGTGTTGGTCATGTGGGAAAATGGGACACAAGGCACAAGTTGTCGAAGTAGGCCTCCCATGTAGTACCATCCATGTGCCACGCCAAGCCTGTATTTTGCCTATGTCCCACCTTACAAGCGACCAGCATATGCTGCATATGCTCCAGGGTCCACACAAATACAACTTTTAGGTCCAGTGCTGATAACGGCCCTCACACAGGGGCAGCCCATACAGCGTAACCCCAAATGCCAGACAGAATGTCACACAGCAGGTGCCTTCCCAAGCCACCTCACCATCATGGGAACAGAATGCATTACCATGAAGGACGGTGACACCTTACACAGGAGCAAGTGTCCTGGGAGGCAATGTCTTTCTGCTTTCTGGGACAAACATGCCCTCACAATAGGACAGCCCACAATGAGTCCTGACATGTCCAGTCCTATCAGTCACCCTGGACTCAGAAAAGGAACCTAAAATGGGATGGAAGATAGGAGACAGGATATTCAACTTTATGGTGGATACCAGAGCCACCATGCCCTGTATAAAGGAAAAGAGGTTTCCTTTGACCAACAGAAGTATGGGCATGCAGGGATTTGCTGGGGCGTTTAACATGGTTCCATTCACACAAGATCATCCCATCACCATAGAGTCACAGGACATGTTAGTGTCAATATTATATAGTACAGATACACCTGTAAACCTATTGGGAAGTGATATCTTGATCAAATTGAATGTGATGATTTCATTCACAGACAAAGGGATAGTGTGCTCTAAAGCAGCCATGAACTACATCAGAGTAGTAACAGTAGTTCAAGCACTATGCAGCACCAATGTGATTCGAGCATTATCCATGCACAAACAAATGTCCATGTGCGCAGTGACAGTGCTGATAGTACAGCTTTCCGGTGTGGAAAGCATGGTATTCCGCTTGCCTGAAGAATTTCTATTTTGACCAGCTGTCCCACAAGAAAGAGCACCAGGAGCGATGTTTACCCTGCATATAGAAGCAGTGATCACCAGAAAAGATGCAATCATTTTAAAAGGCACAGATGAAGAAGGAATAGAATGGCGCATAGTATTATGCATGGTCACCACACTGCTATTAAGAAAAGTAACTGATGAACAACTATTTGCAGAATCTGAGCGGTAAATGCTGTTCAAGATTGTCATACTTTGTCACATCGCAATACAACGTCTAGAATTCACATCACGATTTTATGAGGAAATGGCAAGAGTGCACAGTCATCTATGGACCAACAATCCTCATTATGCAGGGATATTGAACAGCATTGGAGCAATGAGAATCAAACTCAAACTAGGTGCAATACTCCCTAGAGAGAAACGGTACCCATCATCCAGAAAGGCATATGAAGGAATAGATGACTCAATTACAGCACTGATTGAGCAGGGCATAACAGTATCATCCACCTACCCATTCAACACAGCTATCTACCCAGTGATAAAAACAAAAGTTTAATCATGGAGGTTCATACAAAGCCACTGCCCTTTAAACAGGTGGAGTATCCAATCTAGAATCAACATAATGCAGTATACCTGCTTAGTGCCATTACATTCAAATTCTCAGTATCTCATTGTGTTCACTTACCGCAGATATGACATGATATGATATGGCATTTGTAACGCGCCTATACACAAGTGTTTCAAGGCGCGACGAGGCAGGGAGGGGGGAACAAGGGGAAGACAGACAACAATCCTACTAGGCCAGGTGTCATTCAGATCGCGCAAGTGCAGGGGTAGGGGGAAGGGAGAAAGTGCAAGGGGAAGGGGAGGGGGGAAGTGCAGTACAAGGTAAGTAGAATAAAATAAAATAAATAAGTAAGAGGGCCAGCTGGTGGCAAGTGCAAGGTAAGTGCAGACAAGTGCTGGGAAGGGGGGGCTGTAGGGATACAGAGACAGTCCCGCAGTGCAGGGGTTGCCAGGGAGGCAGTGCAAGTGGAGAGTGGCTGGGCCCAGGACCGGGGTCGGTGAGAGTGGCCCAGTTGTAGATTCAGTGCAGTTTCAGCGAACAATTAGCAGGGGAGAGAGAAAGCAGAAGCAAAGAGGAAGGTTTTGAGGTGCTTCCGGAACCAGAGATGGTTCTCCTCAAGTTTCAGGGAGGCACGAAGGCTGTTCCAGAGGGAGGCCCCTGCCACGGAGAGAGATCTACCCCCAGCTCGTTGCTTCGAGAAGCGGCTGACCCTGAGGGAGTTGGAGACGGATGAGCGAAGGGCTTGGGAAGGAAGATATTTAGGAAGAGAGAGTTGAAGGTAGTTAGGCCCCAGGCCACAGAAGGCCTTGTGGACAATGCAGAGGGTTTTGAACTTTATCCTCGCAGCCACTGGGAGCCAGTGTAGAGATTTCAGTCCTGGAGAGATACGGTCCCTGGGCTTGAGGCCAAGGACAAGTCTTGCAGTTCTGTTCTGGATGAGTTGCAGAGGGCGGAGAGTTGAGGCAGGCAGATTAAGATAGAGGCTGTTACAGTAGTCCAGCTTAGGGAGAACCAGGGCTCGGGAGACAGTGAGCTTCTGGGGGAAGGAGAGGAAGGGAAGAATACCTCTGAGGAGGTGCAGCTGGTAGTGTGACTTCTTAGAGACGTCAGATATATGAGGAGAGAAGGAGAGTGTGGAGTCGAAGATAACCCCGAGGTTTTTTGCCTTGCATGTAGGAGCGGGAAGAGGGCCAAGAGAGGCCGGCCAGAGAGCTGCAGGGAAGGAGGGGGTGGGTATGCCGATGAGTAGAATCTCAGTCTTACTGGCATTAAGGCAGAGGTCATTGGCGGCACACCATTCCTGGATAGCAGACAGACAGTCAGAGGTGAGGGAAGGAGAGGAGGAGGCCGAGGGTAGCCTGAAAATGAGCTGGGTATTGTTGGCATAGCACTGAAAGTTGGGGCAGAGAGCGGCGATGCGGTGGGCAAGGAGTGCCAGATACTGGTTGAACAGCCAGGGGGAGAGATTTGATCCCTGGGGGACACCACAGGTGGAGAAAAAGATGTCAGAGAGGAAGGATCCCAGTTGGACCTGGGAGGGTCGATTGGAGAGGAAAGAGGTCAGCCACGCCAGAGCCTGACCAGTGATACCCAGGTTATGACGGAGACAGTTGAGCAGGATGGCATGGTTGACAGTGTCAAAGGCAGAAGAGAGATCGAGCAGGATGAGAACACACGGAATGTTGGAGTCGAGATTCAAGAGCAGGTCCTCACGGATGTTCAGGAGAGCAGTTTCCATGCTTCTGGCAGCTCTGAAGCCAGATTGATGGTCATGAAGACTTCCAACAGATTCAGCATGGAGGTTAAGCTGGGAGATGGCCAGTTTCTCCAGGAGCTTGCCCAGGAAGGGAGTGATGGAAATTGGGCGATAGTAAGCCGGGCAGGAGGGGTCAGAAGAGGGTTTCTTAAGAAGAGGGTGCACAAGGGAGTGCTTAAGGGGGGAAGGGAAGACTCCAGAGGCGAAGGAGTGGTTGCAGAAATCAGCCAGGGCCGGAGCCAGGGAATCCATGTGGTCCTTGATAGTTTTGGAGGAACAGGGGTGAACCTGTTTAGACGAGACTTTCATAGATCGGACTTGTCTGGAAACCTCGTCAGCAGAAAAAAGGGGAAAGGCAGAGAAGGAGGGAGGAGGGGTGGCTGCAGAAGGGCCAGAGGAAGAGCCGGGAAGAGAGAGAGGGAGGTGAAAGGAGGAGAGTGAGGACAGGATGTCCTGAGTTTTAGAGATGAAGTAAGAGGCCAGTGCCGTGCAGAGGGCCTGGGAGGGGACAGGAGAGGTAGAGACAGCAGCAGGGTTGGCAAGCTCCTTGCAGATTTTAAAGAGTTCGGCCGAGTTGTTAGATGCCGCAGAGATGCGGGCTTGGATAAGGGCTCTCTTCTTGATGAGAACGGAGAGACGGTATTGCCTTTGGAGCAGGCGGCAGGCCAGTTTGTCAGAGGATGAACATGAGGCACGCCATTTCCTCTCTGCCACCCTGCACTTGCGTTTAAGGGTGACGAGATCCGAGTCATACCAGGAGTTACATTTGGCTTTGGGCTTCAGGCGGATTCTCATGACAGGGGCAAGGATATCAAGAGTATCAGATATAGCAGAGTGGAGCATGGAGAGGGCTGTGTCAGGGTGGGAGTCAGCTGAAAGGGGAGGTGGGGGCGAGAAGGTGGCAGAGAAAGCCTCAACTGACACGCGCTTCATGGGTCGGATGACCGAGAAGGTGGGTGGCAGTGATGAGGGTGGCTTTTCCTGCGGGGTAGGGAGGGTGAGGTGGGAGGATAGGAGAAAGTGATCACTCCAGGAGAGGGGAGTGGAGAGAGGGACGCAGAGGGGAAGGTCGGAAGAGATCAGAGTATCAAGAGTGTGCCCTGCAGAATGAGTAGGTCCAGAAGGGAGAATAGAGAGTGAGAGAGAGTCGCAGAGATCACGAAAGAGTCCCGTGGGTGGACAGGAGGCAAGAAAGAGGAGTTGAGTGGTTGAGGACAGGAGTGAGGAGGAGAGGTCAGCCCACTCAGAGAGGAAGGAGGAGATTTGACCAGGTGGCCGATAGATAGCAGCCACGGTAAGGGAATGGCTAGGAGAGAGAGACGGCAGACAAGGCATTCAAAAGAGGAGTAGGTCTGTGTAGGAGTGACAGTGGCAGGAATCCACTCAGGGAAGATAAGGGCTACACCCCCCCCCTGCACGGTTGGGTCTGGGCACGGAGAGGATCTTGTAACCGTCAGGTAGGAGTGTGTCAAAGCTGGTGACAGAGCTGGCCGTGAACCATGTCTCAGTGAGACCGAAGATGTCAAGGTCCAGTTCCTCAAGCAGGTGACAGATATCAGAAGAATGCTTGATGGCAGAGCGAGAGTTAAGAGTGGCAATGTGGAGAAGGTTGCCATCCTTGAAGGACTTCCGGGGAGGGGTACAGATCAGAGGTACGCCCTGTGGAGGTGTAGAAGAGGGAGGTGAAGAAGGAGCATGAGAGGGGGCAGGGAGTGAGGGTAGAGGCAAGGTAGCCGAGGACAGAGGAGGGGGGACAGCAGGAGAGGAAAGGAAGTTGATGAGGCGTGGGAAGCGTCTATCAAAGAGGTGAAGGTTGGCCTGAGGACCTTGGACCAAGACGGTCCCATTAGTGTAGACATTAATGATGGCCTTAGAGGAGTGGAAGGAGGCCAAGAGGACATCCCAACGGGTGCCACCATTAATGGGAGAAGAGGAGAAAGGAGAGAGCACAGAGACCATATGGAGGGTCCATAGGTCAGGCGAAGGCACGAAAAAGAGGATGTCAGTAAGAGTTTCCTTGGAGCAGGCACTAGTGTAGGTGTCAGCGATAGGGAGGCCTGGGTTGGAGACCAGGATGTCCTTTTTAAACTTCTTCCTACCAGATTTAGTGAGGAGAGCAGGATAGTCAATAGAGAAGCAGTTAGAGAAGATAGGCGAGATAGAGAGCACCATGGAGTAGGAGGGAGTGGGGGGGAGACAGACGAAACGAGAGCACGCAGGCAGGAAGTGAGCGGCAAGCCCAAGTTTACCACATTTCAGAAACAGTGAGTGCGTATTAGGTACAGAGGCCACCTAAGTTTGAGAATCCTGCGAGGGGGGGAAAAAACCCTGGTTTACCACATTTCAGAAACAGTGATTGCGGATTAGGTACATAGGCCACCTAAGTTTGAGAATCCTGCAAGGGGGGGGAAACCCTGGTTTACCACAACTGAGGGACACAGTGAGGTGAAGACACCATGCGAACGAAGTGACCAGGAAAGATGGGGTGGGCTGGGAGAAGGTGGAGATAGAAGTACAGGCACCCGGCGTCCCCTGTGGACACCTGCAGACACACAGGGAGCCGAACCGTAGGAGCCGCCCTTTGCCTAAGGGGCCCTTAGCCGAGGGGGCTGCCGGGCAGGGGGCTGCCCATGAAGGGGATGGAAATAGGCAGAGGGAGGAGGGGAAGGGGAGGGGGGTGTGGGCGGGCAGGGAGGCGGGGAAGGGAGAGGAGGACCAGGAAGTGGGAGGGGGTAAGCAGCCACACAACGCGCTCAGAGCACAAATGCAAGAAAAAAAAAACACAATTTCAAACACAATGGACTCACGGAGGCCCGCAAGGGCCAGGCAGGCTTCCCTTAGCCTACAGATCCCTCAGGCTGCCGGCAACCACTCTCCCACGCTCGGATGAACAAAGAAGCGAGCGGGGGAGCAGCCGTCGAGCAAGCCAGAGGGAGGCAGACCAGTCAGCCAATCAGAGGGGGGGTGGGCGGGCAGGGAGGCGGGGAAGGGAGAGGAGGACCAGGAAGTGGGAGGGGGTAAGCAGCCACACAACGCGCTCAGAGCGCGAATGCAAGAAAAATAAAAACACAATTTCAAACACAATGGACTCACGGAGGCCCGCAAGGACCAGGCAGGCTTCCCTTAGCCTACAGATCCCTCAGGCTGCCGGCGACCGCTCTCCCACGCTCGGATGAACAAAAAAAAGGACAGCGGCAACAACACAACTGTTTAGCACAAAAGTACTGTGAATCCCGAGTGTATTCAATAGAGTCCTCCAGATGGACATAGGAAACATACAAATAACAAGGACAGTAATAAAGTATGCAGATGATATGCTAGTGTGCACCACCACAGAAGAACAGTGTAGGGAAGACAAAATATAGCGTCTAAACCCCTAGCAGATAAGGGGTAGAAAGTTGAAAAAGTGAAATTGCAGCATTGCCAAACAGAGATAGTGTACTTAAGGCAGTTACTATCCTCAGCATGGAGAGTAGTCCCAGAGAGAGCCACAGCAGTTTGCAACACACAGCAGCCCAGCACAGTCAAGGAGAAGCAACAGTTCCTAGGGCTGTGCAACTATCTCAGGACATGGATTTTTGATTACTCCACATATGTCATTCCCTTACTGCAAGCCCTAAAAGATGCACAAAAAGGAAGGGGACTCTTGAATGGACAGACAATATGAAAGAATGTTTTGAGGACCTCAAAATAGCAATCCATAATTCCACAGTGTTACCAATACCAGATTACAACAAACCATGCCATTTATTGTCACATTTGAATGGGCAGTTAATGACAGCAATTTTTACACAGCAATCATCCCTGAAACATAACCTCTTAGCATATTACGGTGGGCTTTTAGATCCAGTAATGCAGGGTAATTTCCCCGTGCAATCCGGCTCTGGCAGCCACTGCATTTGCAATTCAGAAATCTGCCACAATTACAGTGGGATGCCCAGTAAAAACATATGTTGAGCATGCAGTTTTCACCATTCTGGAAAGAAACAAGTCAACCCTCACCACACAGAGAACATTTGGGTATAAGACAATATTGTCTAACCCAGACAATACCATAATTTGATGCCAAGTTGTGAATCAGCCACCCTCATTGCCAAACCTCTTGAGTTACAAGATCAGGTACATAGCCATGCAGTGTATGAAGGAACTCCTGAAGAAATTAGCAGGTTCAGTGAGGAGGCATTCGACACAGGTGAAGTACTTTACATTGTTTGGTCAGCAATGTTAAATCAGGATAATGGTCAGACGCACACGGGAGCAGCAGTGGTAAGATATGTGAAAGGTCAGGAATAAGACTATCAGGCAATAATACAGAAGAGGTTACCCTCACACTATTCAGCACAAGCAACAGTACTCATAGCACTCTATAAAGCACTTGAAGCATCATCAGAGAATGGCATCACCATATTTACTGATTCAGCATATGTGATGTCATCAATACATTCAGGTCTCTAAAAGTGGAAGAGGAGAGGGTATAGAAAAATAGATGGATACCCAGTTCAGCATGCAGCATTATTATCCACACTAATAGATGGATTGAAATGTTCCCTCCATGTAGCAATTGTGAAGTGCACAGCGCACACAAAAGGAACAGATCCAATTTCACGTAAAAAACACCTGTCATGGCAGTGCAACAAGCTACCAGAATAGTACAACTCGATGTACGTCCATGGCACACATTATAAAGTTGCAGGAAAGAGCGCCAATGTAAGAGAAAGCATTATGGGTGAAACGAGGATGTTCATTATTCCCCACTGATAGGTCTGGAGACAGAAAGTCCCAGGAAAAGTAGTTATGCCCTTGGAGCTGTTACGCATTGCCTTGGAGCAGCTGCAATACCTAACACATGCACTCAAATGGTGGAAACAGAAAAATAATATGAGGCCGGGAAGCCCAAAAAGAAACACACCAACACAGGTTACAAAGAACATACAAGTGCTTTATTTAAAAGCTACAACAGTTACCAAAGTCAATTGACAAACGGATAGCTATTCGGCTCTCAGAGTAACGTAACGAACTTCAACGAAGGTTCGATGCATTAGTGAGAGAGACCGTACATTGGAATACTTGGGCTTTTTATACTCTTTATCCAGCCCTTGGCCAACCCCCTCGCGGGTTAACCATTCTGGGGATCGGGCTTATGGGTTCCTTGCCAGATCAATCGTCTAATATATGCATTTTGATTAGTTTCGCTGATATAGTTGTACAAGACATAGGTCAGCAATAGGACAAGGTCTCAGTTCGCGACCCCGACAAGTGGCCTGCAGGCATATTAATTATTCGTGCGTACGGAGGTCACAACAGCCAGAATCTTACTCAGAATGTCATTCGGCCTCCATTTTGATGTTCAGGGTGACTTCCACATTACAAGAGAACCTAAAATGGCGGCTTAATCCAAGATGGCGACTTACATTACTTTCTCTAAGGTCAAAACCTTGCCGCGGAGTTTATTTGCATATGATGTTTTAGACAACTTGGCGTAGGCCAATACACATACAATTGCTGCGATAGGAGGCATAATATTGTTTTGATTCCGAGAAAACAACACATGGCTGCTGACCTCAGTGAAGATTGGCTACTACCGAACCTAGTCAAGCAGGTGAATACATTTGTGGTCAATTGTACAACATGCCACATGTTCAATCTAGTCCATTCACTGAAGACATTGAAAGTGACATTACCCTGCCCTACTGCGCCTTTCAAGGAACTCCATGTTGTTTTCATTGGCATGGTAAACAGGTGCCGTAACTTCTGTTACATGATAGTAATTGTATTCCCATGTCCATGATGGACTGAAGCTGGTCAGTGTGTAGACGTGGATGCACAATCTGCAGCCAAATTGCTGATCAGGGAGGTATTTCCAAGGTATGGAATATATGATGACATGCGGTCCAACAATGGCCTTCAGTTTGCAATTGAGCTCTTTAATTAGATAACACAATTGCTCACGAGTTGAAAATAGTATAAGAATGAAATAATTGTATATAGGGATATATTGTATGTTATTCTCTCTCCTTGTTTTATTCTATGATGAAAATAATTAATACAGGGATTAGAAGTCGCAATAATAAAACTAAAACAGTGATTGTAACAGTGATTGTAACAGTGATTGTAACAGCAATTAAAGGTAACCTCGTGAACAAACATAGAAAAGAAGTTCAAATTGAGGAAGGTACAAATACCAATGTTAGATGACCATCATTCAGAAGCAGCCAATATTTGGTATGACATGATGCAAGAAATAGGCAGGACTCAATATCATGATTTTTGTTATGTATGCAGACTTATCTCGCATGCTGTTGGCACCCCCAGACTATTCCAACCTAATAAAGTCTAACATTAGAGGTGCAGTTCTTAGCACGCTTAGTACTCTATAAGACACAGGGGCAGTTCCAGGCACACACAGTACAGGCCAGACTGGAGACAGTAAATAAAGATGAATGCCCAAGGAAAGAAGGACAAGATTATATATGATGTGCTATCGGACCTCAGATGTACATAGACAGTGCAACATTTTGGAACAAAAAGTGGGTGAAAGGGCAATCAGTCTTCAAAGCAGAGGGACTGGTGGGGTATCCAGAAGAGGTCAGAAAAATGCAGATGAAAAGTGCAGACATTTTTGGGCTGCACATGTTGGTAGATTGACAAGCTTACAACATCATAATCAACCAGTTAAAGCATAGAGACTCACTCTATCTTCATTCTGTTTCAGGGGCAAAGGAAGCATACCTGTGGTTCAGAATGTGAACTTTAAACAAAAACTCACCATGCCAGTGTTACTTGACGGAACTGCCACCTTTTCCTCCCACCCCCGCTTATGCCCCGTGTCTCCCTCGTGTTACCCCTCACCCCCCGCTCATGTCCCATGTCTCCCTTGTGTTCCCCCCACCCCCCGCTCATGCCCCGTGTCTCCCTCGTGTTCTGCCCACCCCCACTCATGCCCTGTGTCTTCCTCGTGTACCCCCCAACCCCTGCTCATGCCCTGTGTCTACCTCATATTCCCCCCACCCCCCGCTCATGCCCCGTGTCTCCCTCATTTACCCTCCCATCCCCCGCTCATGTCCCGTGTGTCTCCTGTTGCCCCCCACCCCCTGCTCATGCCCCCTGTCTCCCTCATGTCCCCCCACCCCCCACTCATGCCCCGTGTCTCTCTCCTTTTCCCCCCCACCCCCCGCTCATGCTCCGTGTCTCCCCTGTTCCCACCACCTCCCCTTGCAGGGGGCACCAGAGGCAGTACCCGTCCTCCCCACATCCCGCTCCTCTGCCACGGCCCTGTTTATTTATTTATTTGTCTAATGCTTGTCGGGTCCACGGATCTGATTACTTTATTTATTTCTGCGCTTGCTGAGACTTTTTTTAGTGTTTGATCTGTCTGTGGACAGCGCGGGTGTCCGCGAAGCGTGCACCAGCACTCCTATAAACGGCCACACCCCAGAGCTCATCCTCATTGTGTTTCTGGCTATTTTACAGAACACAGTGCATTTTTGCTGCCAATTTTCCAGATTTATTTCTGAAACCTGATGGCATCCATGGCTCCACTACTGCCACCTGGTGCTACATCTGCCTCAGCACCACCCCCACCCCCTCCACCACCAACACCTCCCCAAAGGCCTGAAGAGGGGAACAGGAGTGAGGATGCAGAGGAGGATGAAGAGGATGAATAGGATGAGGTAGGGGAAGTCCCTACTACCAGCACTCTCCATGACTCTTGGGTGTGGCGGTTATTTAACATTCATGGTAACATACCCAAGTCGCGTGCGAACAAAGTCACCTGCAATGAGTGCAAAATGGTGCTCAGTCGCGGGAGACTTGGTTCGTACAGCTTTGGTACGACAACTATGAAGCTACACCTAAGGTCATTCCACGGTGAGGCCATTCGCAAGGTTGTACCTTGCAAGGAGCGTAGTAGCTTGAGATCCTCTACTACATCCTCCGTTTCCGATCCTGTCACCACAAGGAACACTCCTGTGGGAGAGCGTATCCCTCCAGCTGCCTCACAGGCCATTCGCAATGCTGATGACCCTTACCTTTTGAGGGTCACAGTTGTGTGTATGTACTGTGCCACAGTACTCTGCAGGGGGGAGAGACTTCGTAGTGCTTTTGAGACTACGGTCTCAGAGCACGAGAAGACCTGCCCACTACCTAAGTAAGGCCCACCCTATATCTTCCTCTCTCCACCTGCTCTTTCTTATCCCCTTGGTTGGTGTCCACCCCCTACCCTCCTTTCACCTGCTCTCCTAGTGTGTCATGTGTAAAAAAACAAAAAAATATAAAACAAAAATTAAAAAAAGGCTCTTTTCAGAGGTGCCTTTCACAGTTTAAAAATGTAAGTGTCAAATAAATGGAGCAGTGCCATTGCACTTTTTTCTGGGAGGAAGTGGTGGTCCGGAAAAGATCCTTTTGGTGGTGTTTGTTTGTGTTTGAAAAAATTGAAATGGTTAACACCTACTGCAAAATTGATCGCTGAAATTCCAAAAAAGGTTGCAATGCATTTTGTACAGTTCTCAGAAAAATGTGATTGCCAGCATAAGTAAGATGGACTCCACCTCTGCAAAAAATGTATGTGCTACGAAACATAATATTTTCATTGTGACAAGAGGACATGCCAATATCTCTTAGAAAGACACAAACAGCCTTATTGACATTGCACCTCGCTGTCTCCATTTGTGGACCAAATGAAGAAGAACAAAGCCACATTTGTCTCTGCGGAATCCGTGAAAGAATTACTTGAGAATTTGGAAACATGTCCATGACCTTCCCAAGTCCTTCTTTCATTGCAAATTGCAAAGAAATTCCAGACACATGTCCTAAACTATTAATTATCATTAAGTCTGGATGATGCTCTGTCTCCAAAGTAGCACAGAGTGGTAGCAAGTCCAACCACTTCATTCCACGTACTCCATGCCAGTGCACTTCCACATGTGGGAATCCAAGATCTATAGCTACTCCACAGCCTTCTGCATGCACCTTCAAATAATGTATCCACGATTCTCCCAAAATCCAAACAATCTGTTTTCTAAAACTCACAGCCATAGCTATCTGTTCTTCTCTCAGCAAAAAGAGTATCTGAGAAACTCTCTCCTGGCACAACACACCCACTAAACTTTACTGACCAATCCCTTTCTCTGCTCATTCTCATGACCTGCCTCCCCACCCCAAAATCCCTGGATGTAACATGCGATGTCCGCGGACTACCGCCATGTCCGCGGGCATATCGCAACATGGACAGTCCTTCTACCATTTTCATTTCACTTTCTGTGCCAGTCCCTCATTGGATATATCTAAGAAGTCACACGACCATGCACCAATCACATCCAAGACCTCTACATCTAACTGCATCATCATAGATCAGCACTTCAAATGTACTGTTAATCTCTCTGAGTACAAGTGTCATATCATTGGAAAGCACTTTCTACAAGAAATACTGTACAAGTCTCCAAGATTTCTACTTGCAGCTGCATGCATATGAACACAAACTACAGGTATGCATATTTTGTATATGGTACATGTACAATTCTTATAGATTCATATAGACAGATTAACTGACTTTTAGCTTCAATAACCTATAAAATGAGCTTACTGTCATTTTTTCCATCTCCTATAATGAACAGTCACTTTCAAAGCTATCTGCTATTTCATTTCTTTTTTACACACACATTTTCAAAGCATGTTGAAGTAACATATTTAAAGTACAACATAAAGAGTTAACGTACTCAAACAAAATTGCATGCACACAGTATGTTCAAATATCAAACAACAATACTTGTACAAAAACATAAAAAGTTATTTATGTATTTATTTATTTGTTTATATAGCGCACAAGCAGCCCATGGCATTGAGGCGCTGTTACTTGCAAGAGCGTAGCTACAGGAATAGTGACATTCAGTGGTACATTATGAATTCCACAAGGCATAGAACTGACATTTTGGTTGGTACAGTTAGGCATTACAATACAGCTTATGCATTAAGAACTGTTAGGGAGAATTCTCTGTTTAGGCTGAATTTCCTAACCTAGTGAGTCCCCCAGCAGCTTTGCTGGATTTCTGGGGTTTGTTTTTTCCATCCTGCCAAGAGTGTGACCCTTTTCCTCTCACTCTTGGACATGTATGTGTGGAATTCCTTTGAGGTGTCAATGTGTTCGATGGGCTATGGGGTCTTTTACTCCATAGGGTCTCATAAGTTTTTCTATGTGTGTCACTCTGCACCCTACGTGTCGTGACACGGGGGCGCCCTAGCAGGTCCCCCCACCATAGACTCCATACCCGGGGACTGACTACTGTCTCCCCGGGCATGTAAAGTCACCATTGGCTTTACTAGACCTAAATTTACTAACAGAACTAGTACCAACCATCTTATTGTGGACGTGCTAGTAGGGGTAATACGATTACTCCTGGATCTGTTACTCGAGGGGGCACTGTCCCGTCCCCCCTCGTCGAGTTTTGGCTGGTGGCAGTGGAAACTACTTGTTATGTTCGGCCCCGAGCATAACCCTATGGGATTCGTCCCATTGTTGAAGATTGATACTGTTTTTCGTTAATCTCCAACGTACCACCGATCTACTTATCTTAAATAAGTTTATCGAGTGGTATTTTCTGCCAGAACTCGGGTTGTAAAATGGCGTCTGTGTTTTTCTCTGTGACTCCGAAACCAAAGGTTGAGCCCTTTGTTCCACTTTTGGCGGGCCTCTGGACAGAGACCCGCGAAGGTGGCGCCATTCTGTCTGGGTTACCTCAGGGGTGTGGGAGGGGGTTTAGACACCCTGGACCGAGTTGCCTTGCCAACTCAGGTCGCACTCTGGAGTGATTGGCCCAGGTGGTGAGCCTTCCCGCTCACCACTTAGCATGTGTTGATTGACAAGCTAGGCTGAATGAATGGGGGACGTCTGCATAAAAGCAGGGCCTTTGAGACTGGATCTTCAGGAAGTCGCCACTGGACCTAAAGAATCCGACGAGGGTAACGCTGAGCCGACCTGCACGACAAAACCTCCGGTGGAGCCCTGCGGAATCGTCTCACAATCTCCCGACGACAGAAGAGATCTCCCTGCCGGAGAGGCTCTTTCCCTGGCTGGTGGGAACAACCAGTCTTCTTCTTCTTTGCGCTTTTTGGTCGCCCAGGACGCAGTGGTCGAATTGCCCGTGCAGAGCACCCGGCAACCGGATAGCCACTACTCCTGCATCGTGATCGAAAGGTGGTGCCTTGTGACGAAGCACTCCGCGGCTGGTTTCTTCCCTGGTGGTGCACCGGACATCTTCTCTTCGACGACGAGAGCATCTCTTCTCTTGGCCAAGACCCGTCGTGCATCCACCACCAGGAACAACTGCCCCCTGTCGGAGCGGTCTTCTCCCACAAGGTACCGTAAACCGCCTGGCTTCCCTTTTCGATCGGTTCGTGTGAGGTATCTGATTCCTCTCCGTTCCGTTGGGTTGCCTCCAAGCTTTATTCACTCTTTGTTCTGAACTGGTTCAACCTGTCGCTAAACAATTTGCTAAACAAGACTTGAGTGCATCATCCGTAGAGACTTTCCAGGACATCGTGCCTTGCCTCTCACCGAGTGGGCCTGGCCGCCGCACTGTATGATCTAGTGTGATTAATGCTTTCTTGCCTTGCATTTTTACCCGCTTCAGTACGAACCGTGTTGACTTCGTTACCTGCCTTTCTCTTCTCTCACTTCCGCACTAAAAATATTCGAGTGTCATCTGGGTTGGGGTATACACCTCTGTCTGAAAATAAGTGGTGCCGTAGAACCTAGAGTTGTCGATATAGTGTTTCGGGGGGTTGAGCTTTATTCCATCCTGCAGAGTAATTGTATTTTGATTTGTTTGCCGTGGTTCACTTTAGTACTTTTCGTAGACATTCTGTTATTAATAAATAACTTACTATCTTTATACTAAAGCCTGGTTGCGTGTTTACTCGTTTTGCTGCGAAGAATTACCCTATCTTGTATACTCCCTATACTGACCAACTTTTCTTGAGAGAAGTCTGACTGCTCAGCCACAGCTACCAATTGGATCTGTGTGGTACAGACTGCTACCAAGCGGGTTCATCGCAACACCTGTAGTCCTAAATCTTTTGCAGTGGTCCCAGAGGGAACTGCACAGGTTTCCGCCTAACACTGGTGTACAGCGGTGGGATTAGTATCGAGTATACAGTTTAGAGTGTTTTTCGACGCTGTAGGACGACTAACCACAAAACGTTACAAAAGCAACTTTCAAAAAACATGTCTACAATGGAAATGTACAGCCAAGAGTCTTTGTCGGATAAAAATACTGAGAGTCTGCGAGCTCTCTGTAGACAAGAGAATCTTCCTGTAAAAGGCAAGAAGTTAGAACTGATAGAGAGATTGCTGGCGAACCAAAGTCTGGGTACTGGTTCAGAGGAACCAAACTCTCCAGCAACTGTAGATAACAGTAATGGTGTTGATCTGAATCGTAATTCTGATGATAGCGATGAAGAGGCTGACGAGGACGGCGAGGCTAACGAAACTGTCTCACCTGTTCCTCTACCTGCCTTACCAACTGTGCCTACGGGGCCAATACCAGGTCCCACAAGTAACCCTGCTTATTTTGAACTTGAAAAAATGAAGCTCGAATTAGAATATAAACGGTTCTTGGCTCAATCTGAACGAAACCAAGAGCTCGAGTTCAGACGAATGAATGCCCAGGCTGAGCAGAAACAAGCTGAGTTAAGACTCAGGGAAATAGAGCTTAATCATGAGTTACAAATGAAAAAGTTGTCTATGGAAAATGCTTCTCTCTCCTCTGGTTCCTCTAGGAGCTCCAGTCCCAAAAGACCCCGGATGCCGAAGGAATTAGTGGGTATGTACGAACCGAGATTGGATGTGTTGGATTGGTTGAAACTGTTTGAATACAATCATGGGCTCCAGGACATCACCGGGAATGCGTTGCTTCCCTGGTTGTTCTCTAGGCTTCCTCCTGTTGCGACTGATGTGGTAATGGAATTGGGGGAGGTGGATAAGACGGATTACGAAAGTGTGAAACTAGCTTTGATAGCTAGATTCGGGAAGACCCCTTCCCAGTATCTTAAGAGGTTTAGAACCCTCAAAAAGCATGATGGTACCCCTTGGGCTACCTGGGTGAGTGAAGGGTTGAAAAACTTAGAGGGATGGATTAAGGGTTACAAAGTTGACACTTACGAGGGTATGCGAAATCTTTTTATGTTGGAGTCGATTTATGATGCCTGTTCTCCTGAGCTCAGACAGCACTTGGCTGATTCGAAGGAATTAGATTCCAGGGCTCTAGCTAAGGCTGCTGACTTGTGGGTTGCCAACAGGGCTACTCACAAGGATTCTGGGGTAACTCAGAAAAAGGACGAGGGAAAACAGCCTAAAAAAGACCCAAAGGAGAATTCGAATAACTCACATTCCAAAGAGGGCCCCAAACAAAACCAGAAGGGTAAGCCACCGGGAAAACCACAGCAGAATAGTGTGTCTTCTGGTGCCAAACCGGAAGGAGGTCAGAACAAGCCACCATTCCAGAAAGCATTCGGGAAATGCTTTGTTTGTGGCTCGACTGATCACGTGAAAGGAGATCCCAGATGTAAGGGTAAACCTTCAGGGGTCCAGCTTGTCTCCTTAGCCTTCGCTCCAGAGGAGGAAGTCCAAATGGCAAGTGGAAACTTTCTACTGCTAGCTGACGAACCCATTGGAGTCTCAGCCAGCGTTTCTTTAGTATCTCTGGGGTTGTGGGAACAACAGAATTTAGACGTCTATAATTTTATCCCCGATAATACTAAAGAGTATTATAAGGACAGTGTCCAGGTGAATGGTCAGGAGACGCCTGCCATTAGGGACACTGGGGCCAGCATAACTGTGGTGGATAAATCGTTTTTTCAGGCTGAGGATGTTGCTAAGGCACCCAAACGCCTCACCAAGTTAGCTGGAGGGCCTGTGCAGATGCTTCCCCAATTACCAGTTCTCATCCAGTGTAACGACATGACTGTAAAGATACCTGTCAGCATACAGAGTGAGGTACCAGGACGCGTACTGTTGGGAAACGATTTGAAAACTCTCGGAGTTGTATCGCATACTCCCAGACCTCCTAGTAAACGGTTACAGGAGCTAACCAGACCTGCAAGAGAGAGGACCCTGCGCGGTACTCTCGGGGAGATGATGAAGAAAGAAATCACTCTTGCTCCATTGGAAATGGCGGCCGCTGTCTCTAGGAACACAGAAGTCAAAGGGAAACCTAAAACTTCTAAACCGAAACCAACAGCCCACATTCCGATGCAGCCGACACGGACTTCCCCGCGGTTGTCCAATGTCACACCCGTAACTCCACCTCCAGCTGAGGCTGTGGGGGAAGTACAACCCTGTATGGTAGAATTAGACTCTGAAGAAGAGCTAATGGAAGGCCCGGAACTCATTGGAGATCTGGATCCTGTTGACCATCCTGAGCTGCAGTCGTTACTGGCAGAAGGTGGACCCAGCAGGGCAGACTTCAGTAAGGGACAGAGAGAATGTCCAACTCTGGAAGGTCTTCGCCGTCAGGCAGAAACTCAGGCTGAAGGGCAAGAGCCTGGGAAACATAGGTTGCACTGGGAAGATGGCCTCTTCTATAGTGAACCGACCGAGTCTGCACCTGGAGACTACAAACGCCTTGTAGTACCCCAAGAGAACAGACCACAGTTCTTGCAGTTAGCCCACGAGATTCCTTTGGCTGGTCACTTGAGTTTCAAGAAGACTAAGGAAAGGCTCTCACTCTACTTCTATTGGCCAAAAATGGGGGCCGAAGTAGAAAAGCACTGCAGAAGCTGCCATACCTGCCAGATCTCTGGTAAGGTTGGGTCCAAGAATGTGGCACCGTTAGTGCCTCTTCCCGTTGTGGGAGTCCCATTTGAGAGAGTAGGGATTGATATCGTTGGTCCCCTTGATCCTCCAACCTCCTCAGGCAACAGGTTTATACTTGTTGTAGTAGACCATGCTACTAGGTATCCTGAGGCAATTCCTATGAGGACTGTTACAGCTCCGGCTGTGGCTAAGGCCCTCCTTGGTATTTTTACTAGGGTCGGATTTCCTAAGGAAGTTATCTCTGACAGGGGGTCAAATTTTATGTCCCACTACATGAAAGCCATGTGGAAAACCTGCGGAGTAACTTACAAGTTCTCAACGGCTTACCACCCACAAACCAATGGGTTGGTAGAACGGTTCAACCGAACCATGAAGAGCATGATAGGTGCTCTATAAGAACCCCTTAAGCGTAAGTGGGACCTTCTATTGCCATGCCTTCTTTTTGCTTATAGAGAAGTCCCTCAGGAGGGAGTAGGCTACTCTCCCTTCGAACTGCTCTATGGTCATCCCGTCAGAGGTCCATTGGCCCGGATTAAGGAGGGGTTGGAGAGTGCTCCTTCCCCCAAGCCAGTCAGAGTGACTGACTACGTGATAGGTCTCCGGAGGAGAATGTCGCACCTGATGACAGAAGCAAGCGATAACTTGAAAGCTGGACAAGCATTGGTCAAGCACTGGCACGATCAAAAGGCTAACATGGTTGAGTTCGCTCAAAACCAGCTTGTTCTTGTTATGATCCCCACAAGGCAGAGGGCCTTGCAAGATAAATGGATGGGACCCTACCGAGTAGTGGGTAAGCTCGGTGAGGTTAACTATCTGGTGGACTTGGGCAACCCCAAGGAGGCTCCGACAGTCTTTCACACCAACCGACTTAAAGCGTATGTCTCACGACCTGACGTAGGAGCGTTGCTTCTAGCATCGGTCGAGGAAGAAGAAGAGAGTGAAGCTCTTCCAGATCTCCTCAGAGGCTACCCGTTAGATGAAAAAATTGAAGGAGTAAATCTCTCCTCCAATCTGACACCCGAGCAACAAGAAGAGTGCAAGTCTATGTTGAATCAGTTTGCCTCCCTGTTCTCGCTCTCACCAGGCTTGACCCCTTGGGGCCAACACGAGATACTCACTGGTGACTGTCTGCCTGTCAAAAGCAGAGGATATCGCATGTCAGAAAACGTAAGAACCCACATCAAAGGTGAGGTCAGCAAGATGCTTGATCTCGGGGTAATAGAGCCCTCTACTAGTCCATGGTCTAGCCCAGTTGTGTTAGTACCAAAGGCCGGATCTAAAGAACTTAGATTCTGCGTGGATTATAGAGCTCTTAACGCAGTCACCACGACTGATGCCCATCCTTTGCCAAGAACAGATGAGTTGGTGGATAAACTTGGCGCCGCCAAGTTCCTCAGCACATTTGACTTGACGTCAGGCTATTGGCAAATAGCCCTGACCAACCATGCCAAGGAGAAAACTGCATTTTCTACCCCCGTTGGTTTATACCAGTTTACGGTAATGCCTTTCGGACTAAAAAATGCACCTGCTACGTTTCAACGGATGGTAAACCAGGTTCTAACCGGGATGGAGGACTTCTGCATGGCATACTTGGATGACATAGCAGTGTTCAGCAATTCCTGGGACGAACATGTAACCCACCTGAGAGATGTTTTGCAGGCTCTTGGACGAGCCAATCTGACCATAAAGGCGAGTAAATGCCAAATTGGACAGAGTAAGGTAGTCTACCTTGGGCATGAGGTAGGCGGTGGGGAAATAAGGCCTTTGCTCAGTAAGATTGAAGCTGTGCAAAATTGGACAACACCGACTACTCAGACTCAGGTGAGAGCCTTCCTAGGCCTCACCGGGTATTACAGGAATTTCATAGAGAACTATGGGACCATAGCTTCTCCACTGAATGTCATCTCCTCGCCCAAATTCCCTAAAAAGGTTAAATGGAACGAGGAGTGCAATCAGGCGTTTGAAAACCTGAAAAAGGCTCTTTGCCAAGCCCCAGTACTCAGAGCTCCTGATTACCGCCAACACTTCATTGTGCAGACCGACGCTTCCAATGAAGGGGTAGGTGCCGTACTCAGTCAACTGGATGGGAAAGGTAGGGAGCACCCCGTTTGCTACATCAGCCGTAAGCTGAAGGATCCTGAAACAAGGTGGGCAACAATCGAAAGAGAATGCTTTGCTATCGTGTGGGCTCTGAAGAAGTTTAGGCCGTACTTGTATGGTTCTACTTTTGTTATTCAGACTGACCACCAACCCTTGAGATGGTTAATGCAAATGAAAGGGGAAAACCCAAAACTACTGAGATGGTCGATCTGCCTGCAAGGGTTCGATTTCACCATTGAGCACAGGTCAGGGTGTCACCACCAAAATGCTGATGGTCTCTCTAGGATGTATATCATCGACTAGAGGTATGAGATTCATCCAGGAGTGGATTAAATCCTCCTGTCCCTTAGTCTGGGGGGGGCGAGTGTTAGGGAGAATTCTCTGTTTAGGCTGAATTTCCTAACCTAGTGAGTCCCCCAGCAGCTTTGCTGGATTTCTGGGGTTTGTTTTTTCCATCCTGCCAAGAGTGTGACCCTTTTCCTCTCACTCTTGGACATGTATGTGTGGAATTCCTTTGAGGTGTCAATGTGTTTGATGGGCTATGGGGTCTTTTACTCCATAGGGTCTCATAAGTTTTTCTATGTGTGTCACTCTGCACCCTACGTGTCGTGACACGGGGGCGCCCTAGCAGGTCCCCCCACCATAGACTCCATACCCGGGGACTGACTACTGTCTCCCCGGGCATGTAAAGTCACCATTGGCTTTACTAGACCTAAATTTACTAACAGAACTAGTACCAACCATCTTATTGTGGACGTGCTAGTAGGGGTAATACGATTACTCCTGGATCTGTTACTCGAGGGGGCACTGTCCCGTCCCCCCTCGTCGAGTTTTGGCTGGTGGCAGTGGAAACTACTTGTTATGTTCGGCCCCGAGCATAACCCTATGGGATTCGTCCCATTGTTGAAGATTGATACTGTTTTTCGTTAATCTCCAACGTACCACCGATCTACTTATCTTAAATAAGTTTATCGAGTGGTATTTTCTGCCAGAACTCGGGTTGTAAAATGGCGTCTGTGTTTTTCTCTGTGACTCCGAAACCAAAGGTTGAGCCCTTTGTTCCACTTTTGGCGGGCCTCTGGACAGAGACCCGCGAAGGTGGCGCCATTCTGTCTGGGTTACCTCAGGGGTGTGGGAGGGGGTTTAGACACCCTGGACCGAGTTGCCTTGCCAACTCAGGTCGCACTCTGGAGTGATTGGCCCAGGTGGTGAGCCTTCCCGCTCACCACTTAGCATGTGTTGATTGACAAGCTAGGCTGAATGAATGGGGGACGTCTGCATAAAAGCAGGGCCTTTGAGACTGGATCTTCAGGAAGTCGCCACTGGACCTAAAGAATCCGACGAGGGTAACGCTGAGCCGACCTGCACGACAAAACCTCCGGTGGAGCCCTGCGGAATCGTCTCACAATCTCCCGACGACAGAAGAGATCTCCCTGCCGGAGAGGCTCTTTCCCTGGCTGGTGGGAACAACCAGTCTTCTTCTTCTTTGCGCTTTTTGGTCGCCCAGGACGCAGTGGTCGAATTGCCCGTGCAGAGCACCCGGCAACCGGATAGCCACTACTCCTGCATCGTGATCGAAAGGTGGTGCCTTGTGACGAAGCACTCCGCGGCTGGTTTCTTCCCTGGTGGTGCACCGGACATCTTCTCTTCGACGACGAGAGCATCTCTTCTCTTGGCCAAGACCCGTCGTGCATCCACCACCAGGAACAACTGCCCCCGTCGGAGCGGTCTTCTCCCACAAGGTACCGTAAACCGCCTGGCTTCCCTTTTCGATCGGTTCGTGTGAGGTATCTGATTCCTCTCCGTTCCGTTGGGTTGCCTCCAAGCTTTATTCACTCTTTGTTCTGAACTGGTTCAACCTGTCGCTAAACAATTTGCTAAACAAGACTTGAGTGCATCATCCGTAGAGACTTTCCAGGACATCGTGCCTTGCCTCTCACCGAGTGGGCCTGGCCGCCGCACTGTATGATCTAGTGTGATTAATGCTTTCTTGCCTTGCATTTTTACCCGCTTCAGTACGAACCGTGTTGACTTCGTTACCTGCCTTTCTCTTCTCTCACTTCCGCACTAAAAATATTCGAGTGTCATCTGGGTTGGGGTATACACCTCTGTCTGAAAATAAGTGGTGCCGTAGAACCTAGAGTTGTCGATATAGTGTTTCGGGGGGTTGAGCTTTATTCCATCCTGCAGAGTAATTGTATTTTGATTTGTTTGCCGTGGTTCACTTTAGTATTTTTCGTAGACATTCTGTTATTAATAAATAACTTACTATCTTTATACTAAAGCCTGGTTGCGTGTTTACTCGTTTTGCTGCGAAGAATTACCCTATCTTGTATACTCCCTATACTGACCAACTTTTCTTGAGAGAAGTCTGACTGCTCAGCCACAGCTACCAATTGGATCTGTGTGGTACAGACTGCTACCAAGCGGGTTCATCGCAACACCTGTAGTCCTAAATCTTTTGCAGTGGTCCCAGAGGGAACTGCACAGGTTTCCGCCTAACAAGAACATATGATATGTATTCAACTGGTGCGACACATTTTATGTGAATAAGATAGTTTTCATGGTTTTGCGAGGGTCAATGTCAATTAAAAAAATCAATCTCTAAATTAAAAACAATGCTATATGCAAACAAAATTACTAATTTGTTTCCTTTACAATTGCACTGAAGACCATTCTCCTGAAAAGAAGCAGCGGAATTTGAAGTACAAAGAACAACTAAGAAGAAACCTGCTCATTCAAGAAAAAAAGTAAGTTAAATACCACCATCATATTTGTACTATTACTCAAACACACTGTAAGGTTATTTCATGCTATTTCTGTGCCTAAAAATAGAGATTGTGCACCATTCTGTCCACAAATACCCATTTCTTAAACAGAGATTTACAGGGTGAATGGCACACAAATTCCTAATTTTCGGCACACAAATGACCCAACTCAGCCCCTAGAATTTTGATATTAAAGAACAAACAACTGTTTTAATTGTATACCATTAGATTTACTATTTCTACTTCTCCACACCACTAGCTTACTTTCTACTGTCATCTGAACCCCAGTTTAGTAGCACATAAATTTAAGAATACCAATCCCAACTAGTTGTAGATGCCCAATGCACAATCACACACCATTACATACATCTTTATCATATTACTCAGACACTCATGCACACAGCTCACATACATTCCAGAACACCCCAACCCATACCATCTTTTTTTTTCAACAGCTCCTAAAGAATGCCTACCAAAAATCAAGTCCGTAGAAAGCAACGCAGAAGCAGAGCAAATGAAACTAGAAGTGTCCAAAATAAGTATCCATCTCTAGCAGAATTTGTAAAAAAGGTTCAAACAAAACAGCTAATACCGTCATTTAGCGAAACAAAACAAGCTTCAAGTACAGAAACTTTGCCTCCTCAATCAAAATGTAAAACGAACCAGAAAACAATTAACAAAAATTCAGCTACCACTACAGATAAAACTGCTCCTATAAATCTTGATATAGTGCAAAGTAAGCATACCAAAAAAAATATTTTAGCAAAAATGTTCCATCACAGAGTCCTTCAAAATCTTATAAAAACAGGAGAGAAGTCAGGCACAACCCTTAAAACCTATCATAGGAAATTAATCTTAGAAGTGTTGATAGACAGTGCAATTCTTCTCAAAAGAAAGTTATTTATTTTAGTGTTAAACAAAATGAAACCACTAACAAAACTAATGACTAAATTACAAAAAACACTTCTCAATAAAAGAAATGTCAACAGAAATAACTTCTTAAGTAACTGTGGCAGTGAGTGGAGTCACTCTACAAGCACAGAACAATATTTTAATGAAGAAGCATTCAAACAAAAGCAAACAAATACAATTGCCATACATAGCAGTGGACGAGGTTATGAAAAAGTTAATAATACCATAATGGAACAAGAAATACTGCTTACAAAAATATCCCCAGAAAACTTAGAATTACCTCTCCATGCAACTGAATCAGAACATCTAGTATACAAATGGCCATGCTCGTCAATGTGTAACATTCCCAAAAAATCTTTCAAGTCTTTACGCCAATTCCTCAATCAATATGTGAAAGGTAAAGACAAAATCAAAATTAAACTACTGCAAAATATGGATACCTGTCCAGTGCGCAAGTAAACAGGACTACAAGGACATTCATTGGCCTGCATTTCAGGACCTACTTGCAAAACCACCTTCCATTATATCAAAATGATATCAACACATCCTTCAACTATAAGAAATCTAGTCTATAAACTGTACTATGCTAAAAGTCCTGCTTTAGCACTAGCCAATTTAAATAACATTCTTCCACATGGTACAGCAAAAGACCTACTTGAAGAAATCGACTATATGCAGAAAAAATATTTTGGAAGTGAAAGCCACTTACAGACTGAAATAGCTTTAAAGCAAATTAGCAACAATTCTGTGCATGGCAACCTTCTACTACATACATACAAAAGAAATACTGAAATTTAAAAGTACATCTGCTGAAGTACAATACCATGTGTGTGTATGTTGCCGTAGAACTTTTTATAAAAGTAACACAAAAACTGTAGACCTAAAATACAAAATAGAAGACAATGAAGATTCTAAATGGTTTGAATTAGCTCTCTACCTTATAGCAGAAAACAAATATGAAATAACTGACCTCTTAATACTTTGCAGTTACTGCACTACAAAACTTGACAACAACCAAACTCCTTCATGTGCTATCACAAATAATTATTTGAAAAATCTGATTACCAGTATAAGTAAGATGGACTCCATCTCTACGAAAAATGTATGTGCTATGAAACATAATATTTTCATTGTGAAAAGTGGACATGCCAACATCTCTTAGAAAGGCACAAACAGCCGTATTAACATTGCGCCTCGCGTTCTCCATTTGTGGACCAAATGAAGAAGAAAGCAGCCACATTTGTCTCTGCGCAATACGTGAAAATATTACTTGGGAATTTGGAAACATTTCCATGACCTTCCCAAGTCCTTCTTTCATCGCAAATTGCAAAGAAATTCCTGGCACATATACCAAACTGATCCCTCCACAATGAATTATAATTATGCCTAGATGATGCTCTGTCTGCAAACTTGCACAGAGAGGTAGCAAGTTTAGCCACTTCATTCTGCGCACTACATGCCAGTGCACTTCCACATGAGGGAATCCAAGATCTGCAACTACTCCACAGTGTTGTGCATGCACCTCCAACCAATGTATCCATGAGTCTCCCAAAATCAACACAATCTGCTTTCTGAAACACACAGCCATAGCTAACTGTTCTTCTCTCAGAAAAAAGGCGTCTGACAAACTCTCCTTAAAGAACACACCCACTAAACTTTACTAACCAATCAATTGCTCTGCTCACTATCATTTACATGCCTCTCCACCCCAAAATCCCTGCATGTAATACACGATGTCCGCGGACCACCGCCATGTCCGCAGACATATCGTAACTTGGACAGTCCTTCTACCATTTCCACTTCACTCTCTGTGTACTCCCTCATTGGATACAGCTAACCAGTCACATAGCCATCCACCAATCACATCCACAAACTCTATGGGCCTCATTACACGGTAGGCGGTAACCATGGCGCTATTAGCGCCATGGTTGCCGCTGGTATTTTACCGTGTCCGCCTTGGTGGATGGCGGAATTACCGCCCTACTCCAAGGTGAACGGGGGCGGTAATTCCCCATTCACCAATGCACTTCCCCATTCACATTTTTGCCCCCATAGGGCATAATGGGAATGGGGAAGGCGCTAATTACGGTACCGCAAATTGCGGTACCATAATTAGCACCAAGGTCCCTTTGCGGCACCCTACTTTAACGGCTGGTAAAACCAGCCGTTAAGGTCGGGTCCCGCAAAGGGAACTCGTAGTAAGGCGGTAAGGGTTTACCGGTACCAGTGCCCTTACCGGTACCGGCAAACCCTTACCGCCTACCGTGTAATGAGGCCCTATATCTAACTGCATCATCAGAGTTCCGCACTTCAAATGTACTGTTGATCACTCTGAGTACAATTCTCATATCATTGGAAAGCACCTACAACAAAAACTGCTCGTCTCCACGATTTCTACTTGCAGCTGCATGCATATCCACATGCATGAATACAAGCTACAGGTATGCATATTTTCTGCACAGTACATGTACAACTCTTAAAAATGCATATAAACAGAGTAATTGCCACTTAAACTGTATAACCTATAAAATGAACTTACTATCATTTTTGCCATCTGATATAATGAACTGTCACTTTGAAACCTGTCTACTATCTGTTTTTTTTGCACACACACCGATCTAAAAAAATATAATATTAGAAGATGGGAGAAATAACAATATAATAGTGGAAAAACACTTAGTAGTGTATTATGAAATTATACACAGCCAGTAAAAGGTCATGTATCTTCATACACTCACACAAATACATACTATAATTGAAAAGCTCCCAGCTGCAATAACTCCAATACCTGTAAATCACATCCTTCTGCTTTATTACCCACACCTTCACAAATGCATACATTCCATGCTTTTCTATACAGTTTCTGCCATTTACCTTATAACAATTGCAAAATAAATATATCATTATTTCTTCTTTCTCCTAGCATCCTATAACACAGCTTTAAAAAAATAAGTGAGTTTCATACACTTAGGGGCCGATTCATGGAACAAACGTGCGCCGAAAATCTTTGCGCAAGCAGGCGCAAGCAGGCGCAAGCGCAAAAAAACAGGCGCACGCGCGCGCGTGCGATTCATGGAAGTCCCTGCGCGTGTTTACCTCGGGATGTGCACCAAACCCGTGCTTGGCGCACACATCACTGCAACATCCTGAAAGGCTTGCGCGACGCGCACAGTGAAAGCGCACAACCTCGGCGCATACACCAGAAAGTGGGCAGAACACGGGGCGGAACGCGCGGAATGGGGAACAACGCGCGAAAATAAGGGCGAAACTGGGGATGTACTGCAGGGAAGCAGACGGAACGCCCACACGCACTCGAACCACACGTATTCATGGAATCGAGTAGGGCAAAGCCACGCACAGCCAAAGACACGCACAAGCCGAAACACGTCCGCCACACGAAGGCAGGCGGTAGCGTCCCTGCGCATTACAAAAGTGGCAACATACAGCAATTGGGCCTCTGCAAGCGGGGCACATGTATTTCGGGGGTGCGTGGGAAGTTACACACGCGATTGAGCGGGGTACGTGTATTTCGGGGGTGCGCGGGTAGTTACACACGCGATTGAGCGGGGTACGTGTATTTCGGGGGGTGCGCGGGAAGTTACACACGCGATTGAGCGGGGTACGTGTATTTCGGGGTTGCGCGGGAAGTTACACACGCGATTGAGCGGGGTATGTGTATTTCGGGGGTGCACGGGAAGTTACACACGCGATTGAGCGGGGTACGTGTATTTCGGGGGTGCGCAGGAAGTTACACACGCGATTGAGCGGGGTACGTGTATTTCGGGGGTGCGCGGGAAGTTACACACACGATTGAGTGGGGTACGTGTATTTCGGGGGTGCACGGGAAGTTACACACGCGATTGAGCGGGGTACGTGCATATCAAGGGTGCACGGAAAGTATCACACGCGATTCCATCAGGGTACGTGTATTACAGGGGTGCGCGGGAAGTTCCTCACGCAAATGTCCAGGCTACGTGTATTTCAGGGTGCGCGGGAAGTCTCACACGCGATTCCATCAGGGTACATGTATTACAGGGTTGCGGGGGAAGTGTCACACGCGACATCAGCAGGGTATGTGTATTCCAGGGGTGCGCGGGAAGTTCCACACGTGATTCCATCAGGGTACGTGTATTACAGGGGTGCGCGGGAAGTTCCACACGCAATCTCATCAGGGTACGTGTATTACAGGGGTGCGTGGGGAGCACCACACGTGAATTGCATGTGTGGGTCCTCCCAGGTGTTCCCTCTACACCCTCCACGGCCCCTGCAGGTGGCTCACACCACAGGGGCCTACCCTGCAGATGTCCTGCAGGCACCCCATCCACCATGGCCATGCCCCCCAGCCAACCCACATGTCAACCATGCCCACCAACGCATGTCCCCCTGCACCCCCAGCCACCAGGGGCACCCTCCACGAGGCCCCCACCCATGTCTCCCACCACCCCCACCCCCCAGCAGTGCAGGGTCACCCTCCACCAGGCCCCCACCCATGTCTCCCACCACCCCCACCCCCCAGCAGTGCAGGGTCACCCGCCACCAGGCCCCCACCCATGTCCAACTCATGTTCCCCACCCCCCCACCCCCCAGCACTGTGGGGCACCTGCCAGCAGGCCCCCACCCATGTTTCCCACCACCCCCACCCCCCAGCAGTGCAGGCTCACCCTCCACCAGGCCCCCACCCATGTCTCCCACCCCCCCCACCCCCCAGCAGTGCAAGGTCACCCTCCACCAGGCCCCCACCCATTTCTCCCACCCCCCCACCCCCCAGAACTGTGGGGCACCTGCCAGCAGGCCCCCACTCATGTCCAACTCATGTACCCCTGCACCCCCACCCCCCAGCACTGTGGGGCACCTGCCAGCAGGCCCCCACTCATGTCCAACTCATGTACCCCTGCAACCCCACCCCCCAGCACTGTGGGGCACCTGCCAGCAGGCCCCCACTCATGTCCAACTCATGTTCCCCTGCACCCCCACCCCCCAGCACTATGGGGCACCTGCCAGCAGGCCCCCACTCGAGTCCAACTCATGTTCCCTGCACCCCCACCCCCAGCACTGTGGGGCACCTGCCAGCAGGCCCCCACCCATGTCTCCCACCCTCCCCACCCCCCAGAACTGTGGGGCACCTGCCAGCAGGCCCCCACCCATGTCTCCCACCACCCCCACCCCCCAGCACTGTGGGGCACCTGCCAGCAGGCCCCCACCCATGTCTCCCACCACCCCCACCCCCCAGCCACCAGGGGCAGCCTCCACCAGGCCCCCACTCATGTCCCCTATTACCCCCACCCCCCAGCAGTGCAAGGGCAGCCTCCACCAGGCCGCCCCCACTCATGTCTCCCACCACCCCCACCCCCCAGCAGTGCAGGGGCAGCCTACACCAGGCCCCCACCCATGTCCCCTATTACCCCCACCCCCCAGCAGTGCAGGGGCAGCCTCCACCAGGCCCCCACTCCTGTCTCCCAGCACCCCCACCCCCGAGCCACCAGGGGCAGCCTCCACCAGGCCCCCACTCATGTCTCCCACCACCCCCACCCCCCAGCACTGCAGGGGCAGCCTCCACCAGGCCCCCACCCATGTCCCCTATTACCCCCACCCCCTAGCAGTGCAGGGGCAGCCTCCACCAGGCCCCCACTCCTGTCTCCCAGCACCCCCACTCCCCAGCCACCAGGGGCAGCCTCCACCAGGCCCCCACCCATGTCCCCTATTACCCCCACCCCCCAGCAGTGCAGGGTCACCCTCAACCAGGCCCCACCCATGTCTCCCACCACCCCCACCCCCCAGCAGTGCAGGGTCACCCTCCACCAGGCCCCCACCCATGTCTCCCACCCCCCACCCCCCAGCAGTGCAGGGTCACCCTCCACGAGGCCCCCACCCTTGTCTCCCACCCCCCCACCCCCCAGCAGTGCAGGGGCAGCCTCCACCAGGCCCCCACTCCTGTCTCCCAGCACCTCCACCCCCCAGCCACCAGGGGCAGCCTCCACCAGGCCCCCACCCATGTCCCCTATTACCCCCACCCCCCAGCAGTGCAGGGTCACCCTCCACCAGGCCCCCACCCATGTCTCCCACCACCCCCACCCCCCAGCAGTGCAGGGTCACCCTCCACCAAGCCCCCACCCATGTCTCCCACCTCCCCCACCCCCAGCACTGTGTGGCACATGCCAGCAGGCCCCCACCCATGTCTCCCACCACCCCCACCCCCCAGCACTGTGGGGCACCTGCCAGCAGGCCCCCACTCATGTCCAACTCATGTACCCCTGCACCCCCACCCCCCAGCACTGTGGGGCACCTGCCAGCAGGCCCCCACCCATGTCCAACTCATGTTCCCCAGCCAACATGTCATCACAATCTAGATCCCTGGTCCCTATGGTCAGCCTCCAAATGCAAAACACCCACCCGAGTATTGCATCCACCCACTCATAATTGGCAATTACATGACAGAACACCAATTGCAAGTTCCGAAACAAACACATTTCCCTCACATACACCCAATGGGTGTCAGTGAATCTCAAAACACATATCATGATATGCATGAAACCAATGAGATGATACTACACATTGAAGTTTGATAAAAAAAAATATGTATTAAAGGAAACATAAATAGAATCAAAAATAAAGAAACAGAAATGGGAATGTACAAAAATGAAAAGAAGCATGTCCGTGAAAAAAAGCAAAACCAAAAATCAAAATCCAAAGTAATGGTGTCCAAAGTCACTGTCCAGAAAACAAAATCCAATGGGAAATAAAATTGAAAGCCATTGCTCCATGGTTAAAATATGAAAGAAAAATACAATCCAACAGTGAACTATGTACATACGAACAAGCCAGGGTCCATTATCCCAACAAAAGAAAGGAAACCTATCTAACTACACTAACTAATAAAATAAACTATATACAAAAATGTGGCCAATGTCCGAAAGGTCCAAAATACGGACTCGGATCTGGACTGACATTGTGACTGCCATCAACGCCGAGGGGGTGGCAGTCCGCGACTTCCAACATGTCAAGAAGCGCTGGGAGGACTTCAGGTCCAGGACCCTGAACAAGGCCCGGCGCCTCTTGAAGGCAGCGGATGCCAAGGGGCACCGGGGCCACTTGTCGGAAGAAAAGATGAGGGTCCTGGAACGCATATCCCCAGCGCTCCACTTCCAGGTCCTTGAGAGGCAGACCCGTCTGGAGTCGAGCGGTAAGTGTACATGCATCCTGATTGTGAGCTGTGCGTGTGGTGATTTTTCAGTAGTGTGCAGGTTGCACATCTGTTTGTATGGGGTCGAGTATGGGTGGGGGTGTACAGGGCCGTGGGGCTAACACATGCGAGGGCTGGAATGTGTGAGACATGGATGGTGCTTGTGTGTGTAGGCTTGCATGCCTAATGCAGTTGTGTGGGCACACATGTTTGGATGAATGTGTATGTAAGTAGACATGTCCGTGATGTCACGCATGTATGTTGTTTTCAGCTGCATGTATCAGCACTGTGTACATGTGCATCTGTGTGTATTTGACAAGGGTGCAACAGTGATGTAACATGGATGCATGTGACAGCAGTATGTGGAAGCCTGATCGGCAGATGTGACATGGATGCCCATCTGAACACTGCGACACTTGGCAGAGGTATACACATGCAAGCGTGGTGGTGTGTGTACATGTGTGGTGCACTTCCTGTGTTGCATGTGATGTCTGGCTCACCTTTGCCTGCTCATGCTGTTGTATGTGTATGGATGGTGCTGGCAGTTGCGATATGGCTGTGGTATGGCTCATGTGTGCGAGTTGGAATGACATGTGTGTTGGGGATTGTGATGACATGTCTGATGTTTGCCAATGCCACTCATGTACAACTGTCATGTGTGTATGTGTCCATTGTACAGTGCCCTGATGCCTGTGTTTTATTTCTCCCTGTCTGCAGCGTCAACTGATGAAGAGGGCGGAGAAGGTGCTGTGGAGCACAGTGGCGGGGATCCCACCGCTAGCCGGAGACGCAAGGCCCGGCTCCCCTCCCATGTTGTCATCTCGTCGGGGAGTGAGGAGTCCGGTGCCGCATCCCAGGCCGCAGCTGCCGGGAGGAGGTCCAAGAGGTGGAGGTTGGAGTTGGACTCCTCGGCAGCAGAAGGGGCAGCTGGGACCCCACAGGGCCCAACGGGGGAAGATGGTACGGAGTCATCCAGGTTAGTGGGGGGTTTGGTGGAGGAGGAGGTTGTGCAAGCAACAGAGACGGGGTCTGGTGCTAGTGGTGCAGTGCAGGACCAGGGACAGGAGGCAGCACAGGCCGCCGCGGAGGTGCCTGTGTGCAATCCTGTCCCTGATCCTGTCCCTGCATCATCTTGCACCAGCAGGGATGCCTACGTCCAGACCCGTTTTCAGGCAGGGGATGAGCTCATGACAACTGGCCTTCCTCTGCTTGCCAATGGCTTTCAATTTTATTTCCCATTGGATTTTGTTTTCTGGACAGTGACTTTGGACACCATTACTTTGGATTTTGATTTTTGGTTTTGCTTTTTTTCACGGACATGCTTCTTTTCATTTTTGTACATTCCCATTTCTGTTTCTTTATTTTTGATTCTATTTATGTTTCCTTTAATACATATTTTTTTTTATCAAACTTCAATGTGTAGTATCATCTCATTGGTTTCATGCATATCATGATATGGGTTTTGAGATTCACTGACACCCATTGGGTGTATGTGAGGGAAATGTGTTTGTTTCGGAACTTGCAATTGGTGTTCTGTCATGTAATTGCCAATTATGAGTGGGTTGATGCAATACTCGGGTGGGTGTTTTGCATTTGGAGGCTGACCATAGGGACCAGGGATCTAGATTGTGATGACATGTTGGCTGGGGAACATGAGTTGGACATGGGTGGGAGCCTGGTGGTGGGTGCCCCTTCACTGCTGGGGGTGGGGGGGTGTTAGACATGGGTGGGGGCCTGGTGGAGGGTGCCCCTGCACTGCTGGGGGGTGGGGGTGGTGGGAGACATGGGTGGGGGGCTGCTGGCAGGTGCCCCACAGTGCTTCGGGGAACATGAGTTTGACATGGGTGGGGGCCTGGTGGCAGGTGCCCCTGCACTGCTGGGGGGTGGGAGACATGGGTGGGGGCCTGCTGGCAGGTGCCCCACCGTGCTGGGGAGTGGGGGTGGTGGGGAACATGAGTTGGACATGGGTGGGGGCCTGGTGGTGGGTGCCCCTGCATTGCTGGGGGGTGGGGGTGGTGGGAGACATGGGTGGGGGCCTAGTGGTGGGTGCCCCTGCACTGCTGGGGGGTGGGGGGAGTGGGAGACATGGGTGGGGGCCTGCTGGCAGTGCCCCACAGTGCTGGGGGATGGGGGGTGGGGAACATGAGTTGGACATGGGTGGGGGCCTGCTGGCAGGTGCCCCACAGTGCTGGGGGGTGAGGGGTGGGAGACATGGGTGGGGGCCTGGTGGAGGGTGCCCCTGGTGGCTGGGGGTGCAGGGGGACATGCGTTGGTGGGCAGTAGTGCAAGTTGACATGTGGGTTGGAAGGGGGGCATGGCCATGGTGGATGGGGTGCCTGCAGGACATGTGCAGGGTAGGCCCCTGTGGTGTGAGCCACCTGCAGGTGCCGTGGAGGGTGTAGAGGGAACACCTGGGAGGACCCACACGTGCAATTCACGTGTGGCGCTCCCCGCTCACCCCTGTAATACACGTACTCTAATGGAATCCCGTGTGGAACTTCCCGCGCACCCCTGGAATACACGTACCCTGCTGATGTTGCGTGTGATACTTCCCCCGCACCCTGAAGTACACGTACCCTGATGAGATCGCGTGTGGAACTTCCCGCGCACCCCTGAAAAACGCGTACCCTGCTCGCACGGGGCCAATCGCGTGTGGAACTTCCCGTGCAACCCTGATATACACGTACCCTGCTGATGTCGCGTGTGAAACTTCCCCCGCACCCCGAAATACACGTATCCTGCTGAAATCGCATGTGGAACTTCCCGCGCACCCCTGAAATACACGTACCCTGCTGGAATCGCGTGTGGAACTTCCCGCGCACCCCTGAAATACGCGTACCCTGCTTGCACGGGGCCAACCGCGTGTGGAACTTCCTGCGCACCCCTGAAATACACATACCCTGCTGATGTCGCGTGTGAAACTTCCCCCGCACCCTGAAATACGCGTACCCTGCTCGCACGGAGCCAATCACGTGTGGAACTTCCCGCGCACCTCTGAAATACACGTACCCTGCTGAAATGGCGTGTGGAACTTCCCGCGCACCCCTGAAATACACGTAGCCTGCTGGAAACGCGTGTGGATTTTCCTGCACACCCCTGAAATACGCGTACCCTGCTGAAATCACGTGTGGAACTTCCCGGGCACCCCTGAAATGCACATACCCTGCTGGAATCGCGTGTGGAACTTCCCGCGCACCCCTGAAATACACGTATCCTGCTCGCACGGGGCCAATCGCGTGAGGTACTTCCCGCGCACCCCAGTGATACACGCAGCCCGCTTGCCGTGCTGGTACAGGGTTAGCGCAGCCCTTCGCGCTGGATTGGGGATTTTGATGGCTTTTCCCTGCGCGAGAGGCTTTCTTGTGGGCGTAACTGGTGCTGCTGCACGGTCGCTGCGCCACTCTGCGCCACGGCTGGTTTTGGTGGCTGGAATCCATGAATACGCTGTGCGCAGAAATGGATTTTAGCGCACGCGGCTGGCGCATGGATTTGCACGCGCACACTGTGCGCCAGCCGCGTGCGCCACTTGTGCGCTAAATTCTATGAATTATCCCCTTAATATTCTACTCATGTTTAAAGCATGGTGAACTAACATATTGTAAATGAAATATGAAAGCTGAACATAGTCAAATGACACTGCATGCATACACTATGTTCAGATATCAAACAAGAATACTACTACAAAAACATAAATATGAATTTCTCAATTAACATCACTGCTAAAAACACACAAAATGACTAACTTCTTTCTTTTACAATTGCAGTGAAGATCACTCTCCTGGAAAACAACATCTGAACTACAAACACCAACTACAAAGAAACCTGCTCATTCCACAAAAAAGTACAATAGTACCATACTTTCTCTGCCTAGCCTTTAAATCTGTCCACAATCTTACCCTCCCTTATCTCTCCTCTCTCCTCTCTTTCTACACTCCCTCCCACTCTCTTCACTCTGCTGGCCACTTTCTTCTCACTGTTCCTCATTCCCTTTATAACACACCCCATTTCCGCTCCTTTCATCTCCTTGCCCCCCTGCACTGGAACTCCTTACCTCTCTCACTCCACTCTATTTCTACCTTTTCCTCATTCTTACTTTACTCAAATCTCTCCTTCTCTATTCCCAAACATGAAACCTCTCCCACCTTCTTCCCCCCTTGCCTTATCTCCTTAATCATCTCCCTCCCCTTCCCTCTTCCCCCATTCTCACCTTTAACCCCATCCGTTTCCCTCCTCCTCCTCTTCCCCACCCTTCCCTCTCACTTCTACTGCACTACTCACCTTCTTCCCTTCACTTTAATTGGTCTACTTACTGTTTTCTTGGTCTGATTCTCAATTTGAAATTGTTTCCACTGTTACTGTTATAATGTAACTTGTTATATTTATCATCTTGTTATTAAAATATATTACTCAAACACGCTGTGCATGTGATTCATGTAATTTGTGCACCAAAAAAACGAACATGTGTGTACCATTCTACCCAAAAAACACCATTTAATAAACAGGGATTAGCACGCAGAATGGCACACAAATCTCAGTTTTTCAGAGCACAAATAACATAACTCAGCCCCTAGAATATTAGTATTACAAAACAAAGAATAGTTTTAATTCTATACCATTTTATTTACTATTAGTGCTTATCCTCACCACTAGCTCACTTTTTACTATCATCTGAAATGCAGTATAGTAACACACAAATAGAAGAGTAGCCTTCCCAACTAATTGTAGCTGCCCAATGCACAATCACACACCACCAGATACATCTTTACAATCATACTCAAACACTCATGCATACAGCACACATACATTGCACAACAGCCCAACCCATGCCTTTTTTATTTTTTTGTTTTAACAGACCCTACAGAAAGCCTACCAGAAAGCAAGTCCGTAGAAAGCAACGCAGAAATAGAGCAAATAAAAATAAAAATTTCCAAAATAAGCATCCATCTCTAGCAGAGTTTGTACAGAAAGTTCAAACAAAACAGCTAATACAGTCGTTTAACAAAACTAAACAATCTTCCAGTACAGAAACTGTGCCTCCTCTATCGAAATGTAAAAGAAAACAGAGAATGATTAACAGAAATACAGGTACCACTACTGCTAAAACTGCTCCTATAAATCTTGATATAGCAGGAAGTAACCGTACCAAAAAAAGTATATTATCAAAAATGTTCCGCCACAGAGTCCTTCAGAATCTTATAAAATTAGGAGACAAATCATGCACAACCCTTAAAAACTACTGGAGAAAATTAATCTTAGAAGCTTTGATAGACAGTGCAATCCTCTAAAGAAAATTATTTATTTTAGTGTTAAAAAGAATGAAACCACTAACAAAACTAACTACTAAATTACAAAAAAAGCTTCTCAATAAACGGAATGTCACCAAAAATAACTTCTTAACCCTGTAAGTGCCATGGGTATTTCTCCCCAGTGCGAGGGCTTTTTTTTGTGATTTCGGTATGTGGCCATTCAATGGCTTGTAACTTGTTTGGTACATGAGATATCTCGGCCAAAGTTGGCTCCTTTTTTCCCACATGTATGCAGTCATAACACCACCCAGGAATCCTAGGTTGCTGTAGGGGGTTAGAGAAAATATGCAAAAAAGGGTGAAAATTATGGATTTTTTCAAAAAATGCCAATAAAATGATGTACAAAGAAGCCTGTGGTTTTTTCCTTGTAAGAGCTAGGTACAAATGGTTTGCTGTGCTGAGTTCCCCAAATTCCTGGCTTTCAAGAACAGGTTGAGTGGAAACGAAAAAACATTATTTTGATGTGGTTATCAACTGTTTTGTGAGAGGTAGGTGATTTTGGCCATTTTTGCCAATTGGACATGCATGGACGGAATGGGAGAAAAGGGTAGGAAAGCCGAATTGGAGGACAGAAAGGCATATATTTCTGAAAAGTAGACAAAATTCCAAGTTTAGGAAGGGGTGATTTGCATAGGTCAGGCAAACACTAGGTAGGGGAAAATGCCATAGATTGGGGGAAAAGCGGGAAAATTACAGAAAAGAAAGGTATGTGTTGGACATGGTTGGCTTGGTACGGCAATGGCTTCTATATATTTGGAGAAAAGCAATGCTCCGCTACATTCCCCTGACTCTTGCAGTTAGGAAAGCATACATTTTTTGTAGTGTTTTAAAAAACAAGCAATACCACAAGCCAAACACTGAGCCATGGTACACAGGAGTTTTACGCTCACGGCCTGAACAGATGAACTTTGCATGTGTAAATCGGGAAAACCAATGTGGTGAGGAACGGGAAGCACACGTTTTTTGAAAGAGCACAGGCAGACCTTTTAAAGGGTAGGTGACTTGTGCAGGTTACAAAAGTGTATGGTGCCTAAAACAGCGACTAAATGTAGGTCACATTTGGGAAATGAAAGGGTTGTGTGACAAAGGGCACCAGCAAATGGGTCAAAACTTTAGGAAAACCACGCAAACACAACAAATGTTATACCTTCCCACATTCCCAAAGTTGTGCCGATGAAAAGAAGTACCTCACATGTGTGGGTGCACCTACCTGGGCGCCATGGGGAAAGCCTAAAACACAAGTAACCCCAGGTCTGTTTTCACACCTGAATTTCACACTTTCTCCAGACAAGCGCAACATACAGATACGGGCCTCCGGTGTCCAAGCCACCAAGGAAAACAGGGAACCCCATGCATTTCCGAAAATAGGACACCCGTGGGAATCCGCAGAGGTATGATTTGAGCAAATCGGCCCAGAATGTATTACCCAGACACCCCTGCAAAGTCCGAAATGTGTGTAAAATAATGCATTTTTCACACATTTCACTCGGCTCACCCATTGAAACACACCGCCAACAACACATGGCCTACCATCCCACATTCCCACAGGTGTCCCGATCAAAATGGTACCTCACATGTTTGGGTGCACTTACCTGGGCGCCAAGGAGAAAGCCTAAAACACAGGTAACCCCAAGTCTGTTTCCACATCTGAATTTGACACTTTCTCCAGACACGCGCAATGTACAGATATGGGCCACGGGTGTCCAAGCCACCAAGGAAAACAGGGAACCCCATGCATTTCCGAAAAGAAGACATCCGTGGGAATCCGCAGAGGTATGATTTGCGCAAATCGGCCCAGAATGTATTACCCAGACACCCCTGCAAAGTCCGAAATGTGGGAAAAAAAACAAATTTTCTACACATTTTACTCAGCTCACCCATCGAAACACGCCGCCAACAACACATGGCCTACCATCCCACATTCCCACAGGTGTCCCGATCAAAATGGTACCTCACATGTTTGGGTGCACCTACCTGGGCGCCAAGGAGAAAGCCTAAAACACAGGTAACCCCAAGTCTGTTTCCACATCTGAATTTGACACTTTCTCCAGACACGCGCAACGTACAGATATGGGCCTCGGGTGTCCAAGCCACCAAGGAAAACAGGGAACCCCATGCATTTCCGAAAAGAGGACATCCGTGGGAATCCGCAGAGGTATGATTTGCGCAAATCGGCCCAGAATGTATTACCCAGACACCCCTGCAAAGTCTGAAATGTGGGGAAAAAAAAGCATTTTCCGCACATTTCACTCGGCTCACCCATCGAAACACGCGACCAACAACACATGGCCTACCGTCCCGCATTTCCTCAGTTGTCCCGATGAAAATGGTACCTCACATGTGTGGGTGCACCTACCTGGGCACCAAGGGGAATGCCTAAGACACAGATAACCCCAAGTCTGTTTCCACACCTGAATTTGACAATTTCTCCAGACAAGTGCAACATACATATAGGGGCCTCGGGTGTCCAAACCACCAAAGAAAACAGGGAACCCCATGCATTTCTGAAAAGAGGACATATGTGGAATCCGCAGAGGTATGATTTGTGCACACTGGGCAGATTTCACTCGGCTCACCCATAGAAACACGCCGCCAACAACACATGGCCTACCGTCTCGCGTTCCCACAGGTGTCTCAATGAAAGCGGTACCTCACATGTGTGGGTGCACCTACCTGGGCGCCAAGGGGAAAGCCTAAAACACAGGTAACCCCAAGTCTGGTTTGACACCTGAATTTGACACTTTCTCGAGACAAGCGCAACATACAGATATGGACCTCGGTGTCAAAGCCACCAAGGAAAACAGGGAACCCCATGCATTTCCGAAAAGAGGACACCTGTGGGAATCCACAGAAGTATTATTTGCACACATCGGCCCAGAATTTATTACCCAGACACCCCCACAAAATTCCGAAATGTGGAGAAAAAAAACACATTTTCCGCACATTTCACTCGGCGCACCCATTGAAACACACCGCCAACAACACATGGCCTTCCATCCCACATTCCCACAGGTGTCCCGATCAAAATGGTACCTCACATGTGTGGGTGCACCTACCTGGGCGCCATGGGGAAAGCCTAAAACACAAGTAACCCCAGGTCTGTTTTCACACCTGAATTTCACACTTTCTCCAGACAAGCGCAACATACAGATACGGGCCTCCGGTGTCCAAGCCACCAAGGAAAACAGGGAACCCCATGCATTTCCGAAAATAGGACACCCGTGGGAATCCGCAGAGGTATGATTTGCGCAAATCGGCCCAGAATGTATTACCCAGACACCCCTGCAAAGTCCGAAATGTGGGAAAAAAAACAAATTTTCTACACATTTTACTCAGCTCACCCATCGAAACACGCCACCAACAACACATGGCCTACCATCCCACATTCCCACAGGTGTCCCGATCAAAATGGTACCTCACATGTTTGGGTGCACCTACCTGGGCGCCAAGGAGAAAGCCTAAAACACAGGTAACCCCAAGTCTGTTTCCACATCTGAATTTGACACTTTCTCCAGACACGCGCAACGTACAGATATGGGCCTCGGGTGTCCAAGCCACCAAGGAAAACAGGGAACCCCATGCATTTCCGAAAAGAGGACATCCGTGGGAATCCGCAGAGGTATGATTTGCGCAAATCGGCCCAGAATGTATTACCCAGACACCCCTGCAAAGTCTGAAATGTGGGGAAAAAAAAGCATTTTCCGCACATTTCACTCGGCTCACCCATCGAAACACGCGACCAACAACACATGGCCTACCGTCCCGCATTTCCTCAGTTGTCCCGATGAAAATGGTACCTCACATGTGTGGGTGCACCTACCTGGGCACCAAGGGGAATGCCTAAGACACAGATAACCCCAAGTCTGTTTCCACACCTGAATTTGACAATTTCTCCAGACAAGTGCAACATACAGATAGGGGCCTCGGGTGTCCAAACCACCAAAGAAAACAGGGAACCCCATGCATTTCTGAAAAGAGGACATATGTGGAATCCGCAGAGGTATGATTTGTGCACACTGGGCAGATTTCACTCGGCTCACCCATAGAAACACGCCGCCAACAACACATGGCCTACCGTCTCGCGTTCCCACAGGTGTCTCAATGAAAGCGGTACCTCACATGTGTGGGTGCACCTACCTGGGCGCCAAGGGGAAAGCCTAAAACACAGGTAACCCCAAGTCTGGTTTGACACCTGAATTTGACACTTTCTCGAGACAAGCGCAACATACAGATATGGACCTCGGTGTCAAAGCCACCAAGGAAAACAGGGAACCCCATGCATTTCCGAAAAGAGGACACCTGTGGGAATCCACAGAAGTATTATTTGCACACATCGGCCCAGAATTTATTACCCAGACACCCCCACAAAATTCCGAAATGTGGAGAAAAAAAACACATTTTCCGCACATTTCACTCGGCGCACCCATTGAAACACACCGCCAACAACACATGGCCTTCCATCCCACATTCCCACAGGTGTCCCGATCAAAATGGTACCTCACATGTGTGGGTGCACCTACCTGGGCGCCATGGGGAAAGCCTAAAACACAAGTAACCCCAGGTCTGTTTTCACACCTGAATTTCACACTTTCTCCAGACAAGCGCAACATACAGATACGGGCCTCCGGTGTCCAAGCCACCAAGGAAAACAGGGAACCCCATGCATTTCCGAAAATAGGACACCCGTGGGAATCCGCAGAGGTATGATTTGCGCAAATCGGCCCAGAATGTATTACCCAGACACCCCTGCAAAGTCCGAAATGTGGGAAAAAAAACAAATTTTCTACACATTTTACTCAGCTCACCCATCGAAACACGCCACCAACAACACATGGCCTACCATCCCACATTCCCACAGGTGTCCCGATCAAAATGGTACCTCACATGTTTGGGTGCACCTACCTGGGCGCCAAGGAGAAAGCCTAAAACACAGGTAACCCCAAGTCTGTTTCCACATCTGAATTTGACACTTTCTCCAGACACGCGCAACGTACAGATATGGGCCTCGGGTGTCCAAGCCACCAAGGAAAACAGGGAACCCCATGCATTTCCGAAAAGAGGACATCCGTGGGAATCCGCAGAGGTATGATTTGCGCAAATCGGCCCAGAATGTATTACCCAGACACCCCTGCAAAGTCTGAAATGTGGGGGAAAAAAAGCATTTTCCGCACATTTCACTCGGCTCACCCATCGAAACACGCGACCAACAACACATGGCCTACCGTCCCGCATTTCCTCAGTTGTCCCGATGAAAATGGTACCTCACATGTGTGGGTGCACCTACCTGGGCACCAAGGGGAATGCCTAAGACACAGATAACCCCAAGTCTGTTTCCACACCTGAATTTGACAATTTCTCCAGACAAGTGCAACATACAGATATGGGCCTCGGGTGTCCAAACCACCAAAGAAAACAGGGAACCCCATGCATTTCTGAAAAGAGGACATATGTGGAATCCGCAGAGGTATGATTTGTGCACACTGGGCAGATTTCACTCGGCTCACCCATAGAAACACGCCGCCAACAACACATGGCCTACCGTCTCGCGTTCCCACAGGTGTCTCAATGAAAGCGGTACCTCACATGTGTGGGTGCACCTACCTGGGCGCCAAGGGGAAAGCCTAAAACACAGGTAACCCCAAGTCTGTTTTGACACCTGAATTTGACACTTTCTCGAGACAAGCGCAACATACAGATATGGACCTCGGTGTCAAAGCCACCAAGGAAAACAGGGAACCCCATGCATTTCCGAAAAGAGGACACCTGTGGGAATCCACAGAAGTATTATTTGCACACATCGGCCCAGAATTTATTACCCAGACACCCCCACAAAATTCCGAAATGTGGAGAAAAAAAACACATTTTCCGCACATTTCACTCGGCGCACCCATCGAAACATGCCGCCAACAACACATGGCCTACTGTCCCGCGTTCTCACAGGTGTCCCGATGAAAACGGTACCTCACATGTGTGGATGCACCTACCGGGGGCGCAAAAGGAAAATGGTAACCCACTGGTAACCCCAAGCCTTTCGGCAAGTCCCATTTTGTTCATGTGGGAAACCTACAGATTTGGTGCCTAGGGTGTCGAAGCCAGCAAGGAAAACAGGCAACCCCAGGCATTTCCCAAAAGAGGACACCCATGGGAATCCACAGAGGTCTGCCTTGTGCAAATTGGTCCAGTTTTTATTAGCCACAATCCCTGACAAAGTGTGATATTTGGTGGGGTAAAAACACAATGTTCACTTTGTCTGGGGTTCTGGGTAATAAATCCTGGGCCACTTCAGGCAAGTCAGACCTCTGTGCATTCCCACGGGTGTCCTCTTTTGGGAAAGAGTTCTCAAACAAGGTTTTTTTTAAATCTGACATAGATTTTTTTTTTCACAGACCCAATGATTAGAAAACCAAACACAGTAACTGAGCAAATAGCACAGTACACTGGTTTGTAATCTACTAAATATGAGGGTCAAAATGAATAAACAATGTCTATTATTCAATGCTACAAGTCCTTACAAACTACCAATACTAACATGATCTATTCTTTTATCACAGAAATTGACCAAGAATATATGTACTGCAGTTACCAAACCAAAAAGTAAGTATACTACAATAAGTATAACTCATAAATACTGCTCCATAACACAACCACCGCAGCATATCACACCCATGAAAGCTTATAACTTCGGTACTTATAACTTTGGTCTTGCATAGACCCTGGCCACAACCACCACATATACCCAAGACTCTAGGCCCTCACCACAACCACCATATGCACCCAAGACTCTAGGCCCTCACCACAACCACCAAATGCACCCAAAACTCTAGGCCTTCCCACAACCACCCCAGCATATCACACCCATACATCACACCCATGTTTGATTCTATGGGTGTGATCTATGGGTGTGATATGCTGCGGTGGTTGTGGCCAGGGCCTAGAGTCTTGGGTGCATGGCCAATTTTAAGACACATCTTGATTTTTACGTTGTGCCAGTTTGTGAAAGGTTTATACAATGCCAAAAGCTATTATTATTTAGCTCTCAAAAACTTTCAATGCATAGGTAATAACTCTTTTCCAAAAATACTCCACAAAAAAGCCCAACATGTTTCATCCTTCCCTATACTTTAGCATAAATGTTACAATTTAAGGGGCTACATCTTCTTTAGCAGCAGGATAGCTTTCCTTAAAAAACTCTCCCTTGGGTTTTGTTATCAATAATACTCAACATAAGAGTCTTAACTTCTGACATATATAGTCACCTAAACATTACAGAAACAGCTATAATTAGTGTTGTTCTATGTAGTTAATATATTAGAAAAAATGTAACATGGCTTAACAAAATTTAGTAAATAATTTAGGTTATGCTTACCACTGAAAGCCTGACTGTAATTATACTGTTAAATCAAGTGCTTGTTAAGTAGACAACAACCTGTGAAAGTTAACCGCCTCAGTAGTGTGCAAAATCTCAATAAGACCACATGATTTAAAAATAAAACAGTAAGCTCTGTTAAACACATTAGGTATCACTTACTTCAGTTGCAATCATACAATTCCAATTCTTAAAACTCATTACAGAGTATCAATAGATGTGCTGTACAGTTGACAAATATATATCCTTTAATATGTATTTCTGCAATGAAAAGTAAATTACAAGACAACAGAATAGGAAAGGGTACAACAACTTCAAGATTGAAATAAAAATGAATTCAACTTAGACTTATCTACTTACTGAAGACTTCTAAGCAGTAATCTCAGTTCAGTATGATATCTGCAGAGTGAGGTGAAATACAGGATCAGGCATCGTAATATACACCATTTTGCTGTTGTGCTAAAAGTAATGAAACATATACAACAGAGGAGCTAATCAATATCTGACTATATATTAATAGTCATGTTTCAATATAAAAAAGGGTATTTGTTACGAGTTTCTAAACTACTCTTGTTCAAAAACCGACTATAATGTTTTATACCTATTTGGGAAAAGTACATGGCGCCCAGTGTTCCTTCTCAGTCTCTGCATATATTCACAAAGAAACTAGTCTCAAACCAATGGTACTATATCACCTTACGTTCTAAATGCGATTGCAGAGTCAGTCACGTGTATGCTATGGAACTCGTCCAAAAGATCCTGTAAGAATGGCATCCATTTTGCAGTAGTGTACTGAGTAAAGTTGGTCTAACTTTACAGGGATATAACAGTACTTGAGCGTTAATGTTCACATTCTAGGGCTCATCTATCTATAAATTTATAAGCTATATGAAGGTTCATATTAAAAAAATTCAACACTAATCTCGAAAAATATGAATGGTTATTTAACTGTCTTCCCGATAACTAAATCTTAGCGTAGTGTTAGCAACTCAGTTGCATAGTATGTTCATATAAGAACAAGTTCAATCTATTGTTGCTATCATTCAGGCGAATATTGGTGTACTATATAGATATTTTTTTTTCGAGATGTTAATTATGCTGGCGGCCATTTTAAAGTGACCAGGACTAGTTTGTGTTACTAGATTGCTCCAGACTTGAGCTGTGCATCTACTTGTTCTTATGAGTAGAATAATATGTTGGTTAGAAGCATGCTCCTTATAAAACCATCTTTCTGTGTGGAGTAGAACGGGTGTTCATGAACGACTAAGCTCTAAAATTAGACTAAGAAAGTCTGGATTGTTGAAGAGTTAGTCTGCCCATCTGTTTATTTGTATGCATAGATTAAGATGATGGCTAAAACTTAATCTGCATTATGTAACCCATGTGTGAGGTTAGTATGAAATGTTATGTTAGGATCCAATTTTACAGTATTGGCTCATCTAATACTCATAATCATCCAAGCTCTCAAATTTGACTAGAGGCGTCATGGTAATCAGTACAGACAAAAAGGCAAGATGGGCATTACTTATCTAAGTATCAGAAACAAGAAGCTGTAGATCGTATAGAAATCATGGTGGTCAATGGCTGAATCGGATATAGGTTGATACACTTATGTTAACATTCATCCATATTTTCAGTAGATCTTTTTATATATGTAGAACTTAAACTCTCACCAATCAATATTCTCATTTAATAATGATTCTACACTATTTGTCAGAAAAATAATATGCTGTTCATTCTTCATATTTTTTTTTTGTCTTTAGCTGGACAACCACTAAAGGTTATTCATAGCAGAAAAGTACACTCAATTGATTCACTGGTAAGGTCAATTGCTAAAACATTTCCCACTAGGGGAGCATTCAGTACTGTTTTCCGAATACAGCTCTAATGTTCTCTAATTCATACCTTCATTTTTCTATCGGTCTTGCCTATATATAACTTTCTGAAAGGACACCAGATGGCATATAGTACCATGTGAGTATTGCAGTTGATAAGGCCTTTTTGTATCCATATTATTTCTTTACCAATATGAACTTCTATAGTCCTTTTAGTTGGTGGACAACAGCTGCACTGTCCACATGGAGTATGGCCGGTAGGTTTGGTCAGTCCCCATTTTTCTGTGATACTCATTTGAGTCCCACTGGGTATGTGATTATCGTTTCTGGTGAATAGGTCCTTCAAGTTCTTGCCTCTTCTAAAGGCATGTAGAGGGTGGTTCAAGGGTGCTTTATCTCCTTCTAATGTGTGCCAGTTCTTCTTGATAATGGTATTTATTTTATTAGAAAGATAACTAAAGGTACTAACAAAGACAATATTATCAGCTTTGTTAGTTATCTCTCTGTACTCTAAGTGCTTCTCTGTCATTGTTGATTCGTCTTTTAAAAGATCCCCCTAGTTCTTAATTTCTCACTTAGATTGTTGGCTTCAGACTCAAAAGCTGATTTCATAGAGCTGTTATGTTTGAGTCTTAGAAATTGTCCTAGGGATAGATGTTATCTAGTGTGCCGTTGATGACAGCTCGAGAAAATTAACAGAGAATTCATGTTTGTTGGATTGTGAAATGGTGTTACTTTTAGAGTTTTATTTTGATGTGTCAGCCCAGATTGTAATATCAAGAAAATAAATTTCTGATGGACTATGACCGGCAAAATCTAAGAATTGATCTTGTGCATTCACCCACGGTAGAAAGGTTTCAAAAGATGGTACATCGCTGTTCCATATTACCAGGATATTGTAAATGTAGTGTTTCCATAATTGGACATTCACTGTATGTGGATTGTTTTCTCAAAATATTTTGTCTGTTTTCAAAGACTCTACATACAGATCCGCTACTGTGGGTGCCACTGCAGACCCCATCACAGTGCTGTGAGACATCAAAGTTCATTTTTGCAGCACAAACATTTTGAATACAAAAATTCATTTCTGAATACAAATTCAAAGTAAAATTGTCTTTTCTGGATATTTTGGGATTAACATTGGGCATTGAAGAAATGTGATTCGGGCGCTCTGTGAAAAATTAACTACACCAGTTTTGAAATATTTCTGAAGTTGATTCAGCCTGTGGTGCCAGAGACTTTGAAAGAACGAGAGACGTGAGTCTTAAATGCAAACCCAGGCTGTTATTGTGGCAGTCAGACAAGAGAGGCAAAGAGAATGCTCCTATTGAAGAGAGTTATTCAGAGGAATAGTGCCTTGCCTACTTGAACGTGTTGAAGTACCTTCAAGTGTATCTTGTTGAAGCCTATTTAGAAGCACAAATCCCTGAAGCTGTGGTAGTAGTCCAAAGTACTGAATCTGCGGTGGTAATCTGGTTGTCAGTAGATGCAACATTGTAGTGGTCTAAATTAAGGGGAGAACTGTGAGACAAAGTGATGGTTCTTCTAGCAAATCAAGTAGAAGTGAAGTCTTTGAAGTGGAAGCAGCAGCATTGTGAAGTAATCCTGGCAAATATACCACTGCAAATTCTAAAACTGTAACTATGAAAATACTTACTGTCAACCAAGAACTGGAAATCCCTGACAATTGTGGATGTTTCATTTCTTTTGAACTGTGGTAAGTCTTCTTGAAGAGGTCACAAAGCATTGTGGCTGGGAGTACCATTGGTACTATTTGGTGAAAGTGGAAAGTGGATATTTCACCAAGTAGAAGAGATGTTATATCATAGGAAATTTGGTAAACACACTTTTACTTTGACTTTGAAACAAAAAGAAATGATTTTAGATATTTCTTTTGTTGAACACTGATAGAGGTTACCTTAAATCCTGGGGATGGGTAACCACCCAGGACAGTAGAAGGCTATTCAGAGACTGTGAATGTTGTTCATATTATGTGATATTAACATATATTTTCTTTGTGTATTTGTTGCTAATTGTGAGGGCCAGTTACCCTTTGTTAAAGTGTTTTCCCCTTAGGTTTGGAGTAGGCAGGGGCATTCTCAGCAGAGATGGTATAGTGAGGCGTGTTGATCATAATTCTTTTAAGAATAAAATGGCATATGTTGATAAATCATCAAACAGTTGTGCACCTCGCATTAGTGACCCACCACAGATGGATCTTTATCAACTGAAAACACCTTCTGTTATTTCCAGTCTCGGAAGGATCGCTCAGTTGCAACGTGCTCACCTTGGAAGCAAAACGACATGAAGAACCGCAGGTTCCTCGGGTGCACGCTTAGAAACCTCTGGGTATTAAGTGCGTTATAAATATCATATCATATCATTCAAATCCTGAATCACTGCAAATGAAAGTGTGGTTTCACATACAATTGCTTCATGTACTAGAGGAAGAGAAGGACTCTGACAACTACCTCAGAATGCTTCCACAATAACAAGTGAAAATGGTCAACAATATGCCACACTAACGTTGAATGAGGCAAGGAAAAAGCATCCCTGACTAACTAAACGGAACGAATCTCAAAACAGAGGCTTCATATTTGAAAAGAAAGGTAACCTTACTGCCCAGTGGCGGCATCTTGAGAACTGCATTTATAAAAACGACCTCTTTATGTACCTTGCTTTTTTTGGACACGCTAAAACTAAATCAAGATCAGCTACAAAAGACTCCCAAATGGTACTCAAACAAACCCCTTGGAAAAAATTAACTTAGTGCTATGATGAAGGAAATATCCTAAAAAGCCAATTCATTAACTACGTACACAAACCATTGTATTTGCGCTACAACAGTGCAACTTTTTGCAAATGCAGGATTGAGACCAGACAAATAATGACTCTAACTAGGCACCGAGCTGAATACTCCATTAAAAACTATTGGGGACCTCAAATTTCAGAAAGAAATACATGGTCTTCAAACTTGCTGTTGCTGGATCAACGCCCACAAATTTACCCGGTTACCTCCCCTCAACTAATTCTACTATTTGACACTTTTTCTCAAATTCTACCAGATTTCTTACTTTCCTCTCTCCAGTAACCCCCACAATTACACATTTTACTAACTGTAATGCAGCATTTCATGGCAAGGTCCAATTTAATTCCAAATGAAACACTACTTTCAAAATGCTCCGAGCTTCTGCCGTTAAACAATGTTTGTAATAAGGATTACTTCTTTTGAACTATTCCTTCCTTCTCTAAAAGTCTTCCTTTCAAACCTGTTTACTAACATTTTTGTTGTGTTATGAAAATATTTCTCCAGTTTGCAATGTTTACTTACTTTTGAAAAAATGTTATATTTCCAAAAGAAAAAAAAACGCTTCCATTTCCAAATTCACAATACCCCTTTGTCAGTTTTTTTTTAAGTTACTTGAGTGTTTTTTTTTTTTTTTGGGCTGGTTTGGGGTGCTGAGGGGCGTGAGTGGTGACGATATAATCTTCAAGGTGAAATGCAGTGCTCAGCAGCCGTAACACACAGAAGTAACACACTAACATGTGCAATAACGATCTGAAGGTACTTTCTTAGAACCAGCAGCCAGATTTCATCAGCAGTCAGCCAATTCAATTGAGCTATTTTTCAGCTTCAGTATTCAAAGTGCAGCGAATGTATTTGAGCACTGATAGTTTTTGCTTTTCACTTCTGTGCTCACTTAGCCACATAAAACAAAGATTCCACTGGCCTTTTCAGAATAGGTGACATGAAAGGGACCCAGAGTCAGCGTTCTTGTGACTGGACGATCTCAGTTTCAAAGTGAGTAAGTATTCAGACCCCAGGATTTGTGGCGAACAGAAGCAAGTTGAGCATGTGTAGTCCAACTACAGAGCAAGTGAGGGGTTAGGAAAAAGTCCCATCCACGGTTCTCTGCCCGGGATTGGTCCATAGGGTTCCATGTGTTAAAATCCCCGCAAAAATAATGCGATACAAAAATATTGCCATATTTTTGCTGCAATATTGACTTACGGGGGTGGGACAGTTAGAGGAAACTTTGCTAAAATCCATGAACTTTAGAGACGAGATGTGCGGGCGTTGGAGTTGTTTCTCTTTCCACTGGCAGCAACCTCTAAGTTTCAACTTCCTGAGTTGCAGTATTTCATTATCTGCGTGCTTGGAGGGCGCTGGGAGTGGGGGGAGGAAAGGGGAGCGAGTATGCACACACAAGCACACAGTTTTCTTTCTGATGGGAAAAGGGATGCCTTGAGACCCCAAATAATTTGGTGAATATATGAGTTGTGGGGAGGGGAGGCTGCGTGGCAGAAAAGGGGATTGGGGGACCTCTGTTCCCCAATCATCGTAGTTTGCATATCATACTTTATATCAGGTGGGGTGGAATGTCTGTGGTGGGCTCTGAATTACCTATCAGTTGGATTAAATATAATAGTGGTTGCGGGTGGAAATTGCAAATATCATTGATGGTTTCACTGAGAGTGGGGGCGTTGTTTGTTTATTCTGAGTTTAAGGTAGGGAGTCTGGTAAATTGCAACACTGAACCTACTAAGGCAAATCAGGAACATTCCAATATATCTGCTGCTGTGGCAGGGCAAATTTCTACAGTGGCTGCAACTCCTATCCCTTCCGGGTGATGTCAGCGGGACTCGACAGCAAATGACATCAGGATTCGAAGCAAACCCTCTGTGGTCAGGAACGCACATGAACTGCAAGGCGTGTTACCAAACACATTAGCACCTGTGCCATCACAATAATGATGACATGGGTGCTAATGGCGGTATGCCACTCGGTGGTGGCCTGACCCTGTAGGTAACGGCCCAACATCCTCATTAAGGGACCCTCACTGTGCTTGGGCCCTTAGCTTGGGTGGACGGACCATTACCTACAGGGTTGGCCCGCTGCCTTGGGGCATATCACCTCAATAGTGTACACAAAATGCAATTCAGTGCACAGGATTAGGCATACCTAGATGTGATTACAATGCAACATGCTTTCAATGTGATTTATGTTAGAGTTTCCTTGGTGTGAGTATAGTGGAATGTCCTTTCATAGGGATACCAAGATATGAAACACATAGGCATGCAAAGTGTAAAATTTCAATGCACCATCCTAGTGATGCCCAGATATGAATCACAATGTTATATTAAATGTGAATGTTAATGTTAAAGATATTTGTACTGCACACTGTCACCACCGGAGTGGTCCACGGGCTCTCTGGCAGATCTGAAACGAGGGTGGGTTGGTTAGTAGAGTATAGTGGGAATAGGAAAGTGAGAGTTGTGATGTCTACATGGCAGCTTCAGTTCGGTTTGCACCGTTCGCTGAGTTTAAGTCTGCTGTGTGTCTGTTGTTGCAATGTGGTGAAGTACATTCGGATTACTGTGCAGAGAAGTGGTTGTGTGAGTTTCTGTATGAGACGTGTATGAGGAAAGTTGAGGTTTTAGAATTTGGTTAGCAGGTTTTTCTTACCGTTTATCTTTGCATTTCTGCACGCAGCATCTATGACTATCCTGTGTGTTTGGTATTGTAGTTTGTCTGGCTAGTCAGCAGGCATGTTCAGGTGTGGCAGTTTTCCTTTTTTTTACTCAAGTGGTTTGTGTACCCGGCTGATGCAGGGGTGTTCCCCCACCTTTGAGTTGGCAATGTTTTGGTTATAGGATTCTGGCCCCTCCATGCCCATCCCATGTGGGTTGCATACCAACCTAAGTTTCCTATGTGGACTAGCAGTATGTGAACATGGGTGGTCGGGACATTCACCTCCACCCATCGGTTAGGGAAGGTTAAGTTAGGGGCCATGGGTTTCTCCTCTGGATTCTTGTTTCATGCTGGGTTTATGCTCCCTAATTGTTTCCTTCAGGTTCTATAGTATAGAGCCACGTTTCAGTAGTTTTCTGAATTCCAGATGATCCCTTGTGTTGAGTTGTTTTTTGGTAGGTCATTCCAGGTTATTGCTGCCAGGTGAGAGAAAGATAATCCTCCAAATTATTGTTTGATTGTATGGTTTTGATTCTAGGAGAATGTTGTTGCTTAATCTGAGTAGTCTTATCAGATGGTAGATGGTTATTTTCTCATTTAGGAACTCTGCTCCTTGACTTTGGATTGCTATGTGCGTTATGCACATTGTTTTGAACTTTATTTGCTGTTTTATTGGTAGCGAGTGTAGCATTTTCAGCATTGAGGTAATGTGTTCTCTTCGTGGTAGTTTGAGCCTGGCTATAATGGACAAACCAATGTGTCATCCCAGCATTTTTCAGATGTGGACATACAATAAAGTATACAAAATAACTGTGTTAAGTTCTTTTTAAGGATTGCCTATATGTTATGTTATGTTAGCGGTACTTGTATAGCGCACCGTCACCAACAGAATTGGTCCCCAGGCGTTCTGGCGGATCTTTAAACAGGAAGGGTGGGTAGGGTTAGTCGGGAGGAGGGGAGAAGGAGAGTGGGAGAAGTGGTGTGCTGTTGGCAGCTTCAGCTCGGTATGCACCGAGTGCTGGGCTTTGGTGCTAGGATCGGATGAAGGCCTTGAGTGCTGTGGGTGAAGTTTATGTGTTGTTGATGTGGTGTTGTAAAGTGTGTGCGGATTGCTGGGAGAGAGATGGTTGTGTGGTTTTGTGCAGGTTTAAGTATGCAGAAGATTGAGGGTTGGGTTAGTGGGCACACATTTAGAACCCTTTCATGGGGATCTTTAAATGTCAGACAGTAGTATGTAATACAATGCATGGCTTTATTTAGCGATATCTATGTGTTTGCAACATGGAGCTCAAAGTGTGACAATGCACCTTCATAGAGACACCCAAATATCAAATAGTCAATGCAATCTCCCTTCATTGAACACCTAGCTATAAAACACAAAGGTATATGGAATGAAGCAGCGGTGAAATGGTCTTTCACAAGGATACCTAATAGGAAACATACTGGTATACAATGAGAAACAACTAAGCGTGCCTTCCTAGCAATACCTTGCTGTAGGTCAAATGCAATTTGATGTACAGGGGTGCCCAGAACATAAACACAACAGTATGTAAAATGCACAACTCAATGTGCCATCGCAAGGGCACCGAGATCTGGAGCACACTGGAAAACAATGTACAGCAATAGAAGTCGATTGGTATGGGTTCCTATAAGTAAATACTGCAAATCACAATTCAGAGAAAATGCAGTGTACGTTAGGGATAGTTGGATGTACGAATGTACGTAATACAGTGCAAGGATTTTGCTAGAGATATGTAGGTGTGATCAACAGGGGGTATGCAATGCACAGTCACACGGGCATCTAGATATGACACACACTGGCATACAAATGAAATATCTCAATGGGCTGTTTTACGGATGACCATAAGGATTTTCCGACTGATGTCTAGCTGGGAGATAATCATAGAAAAAAACTGTGCAGTAAAGTGCAAAGATATGGGTGCCAGGTGAGGGTTAACAATATAGCGCATGAAATCCAGTGAGGTTCTTAAGTCTATTAGGAGTGAGATGAAACTAGTTCGCTCCCAGATGGACTTAGACGTGAAACTATGTGTCAAATAAGGCAACGTGTTTTGATATCTGGTTGTGAGCAACCCGGAGCACAGAATGCACCACATTATCAAACAAAAGGAAACAACTCTGCCTGCCATCTCAGAGACACACAGAAGTAAATCACAACAGGACACAACATAAAGCAATATAATGTGCCTCTCAGTGTCTATATATAAATGCAACATTTCACAACAGAAATGTTGAAGCACAATGACCCAGAGCTAGATAGACGTGAGAGAATATGTGATAGGAATGCCTAAATGGGAACAACCTGGAGTGCAATATGTGGTAAAGTACCTCCACTGCAATGCCCCAATGCTAAACTCTACAGTGTAGAAGATGAAACAATACAGTGTGCCCCTCCAAGCATACCCGGTATGAGCTCAAAAGGAACAAAGCAAGGTGGTGTAATGTGCTCTTCTGGGATGCCTAAACCTGAATGCAACAGAGCAAAATTTCCCTTTTGAAAAAAACAAAAAAACGAAAGAAATACAAGACATTATTTTGTTTTTTTAGGGATGCATGCATTGGCAACCTTGAACCGAAGTGGGTCTGGAGAACGCTTACAACACGCAATTGATTAAAAACAACTATCTGCACTACCTGCATGTGAGAAAAAATATCGCTTGCGAAAATGCAGAGGCAGTAGGGGTAAAGCACATCTTCTTTGAGTCCACGCCGTCTTGGGGGATGATGCAAGAATAAAGAGATTGACGTCTGGTTCCAGAGAACACTTCCTTTAGAAACTGATGAAAGTACCTGCCACTTTATCACTCACATCATGTCACTCCACGACGTGATGTGTTCACTTCGTAATACTCTCAGCATGTCATAGACTTTTCGACGAAAGGCACTGAAAAGATAAGCCTTGACATATCACACATTCCTGGGCTGCATGTCTCTTTTGCTGAACAAGCTGTGCGTTTAAAGTGTTGGTGGAATTCAAAATGACACCCGTCCATGACAGAGGCGTCTGAATCTAGTGCTTTGTGTTTCATGTCTGTATTGTCTTTCCCCAGCTGGAGACTCCGTAAAGGGTGTGCCATTACTATTATTTGCTACATATCAGTGTATCATGCTACGTATCCTGAATAAATATATACGTCTATTTGTGGAGTTGTGTGATACTGCCGCTCACGTTCGTGTATGATCAATTCCTTTGCAGTTATGGGATATTATTTATTTTGCGGATAAGGTTTGTTTCTGAATGTGTTACTTATTGGTTTTTACATTTGTAAGTTGCAACATATTACTGAAACTGCACTGGTGGTCAGCCGCATGACCAATGACGGGAAAGGAAAAGTAGAGGAACAGTTCTGTGAGCATCCTGGCTTTTACACCCTTCCGAATGGTACGAGGTGTTTCAGAGAGATTAGGGGAGGGGGCATTTCTGGAAGACGGCTGCTCCTTTTGCTAAACTTTCACAGCCCAAAGGAGGCAGGATTTGAAGGTGGAAGGTTCGCATAGGTTGTAAGAGATATTGGTTATATATGGATACATCACTAATGGGGCACCACTGATGTATCACCCCCTAATAAGCAGTCTTACCACACAGTTCTGAAACAATGAACAGGCTACGTGCTATGGTTACAACTCAAATTTAGTTAAATAAATGACAGTCTCAGGTGGTCCCCTTACTTTATGCAGGGAAAGTAACCACAAGCAATCAAATATACTTTACATGGGCTTACTTGCCCAGTTACAATTGGCCTGCTTTGCAATCTCGCTTCATATTAAAAGCACATTCAGTTACACAATGCAACTATATCAATTCTAATTCTAAATAATAGAAGGCCACCTCTAAGCAGCACTTAATTCTATGTCCACAATGCTGCTTAGCAGCCAGTATAACATCTATTTTCAGCTCATCTTTACATCAAATCAGCTTCAGTCAATAGATAACCAGTCCAATACAGTTTATGTTATCCAGTATCAAAACAAGTAACAGTATCAGTGAAAGTTTGCACAGATAAATGGCATCCCATCACACCAGCTCAGGAAACACCAATGAATCCAAAACTTAGCAGCCAGACTGCTCTTTGCCCTCTTGCCCAGAGTATGTAAGACCCCCACACACAGAGTACTACACTGACTCCCTGTTAGCCTACGAACAACCTTGAAAGCCATGTACATTACACACTGAGCCCTCCATAATACAAGACCTCAGTTCCTTCAGAACAAAATCATCCACTACCAACCCCCAGAAACCTTTGATCATGCTCAGGTCTCCTCCTTACTATTCCCCCTTACCACTCCACCGAGGTTGGCGTCTCTGCCTTCTCTGTCCTAGCTCCCACCATCTAGAGAACACTCTTCCTCTGCACCTCTGCTGCAGCTAGAACTATTTTGCCTTCACAATCGTCCACAAAACCTGGCTATTTGCTGCAGTATCCTGAAACCCCTTCCTAAACCTTCCAATTCACGGTTTCTGAACAGCGAGCACTCACAACCATGTGGCACAGGCCGCAGTTGTGGCTACACTGCATCACAGCATCTGGCGGCTGCGGCCGCTTTCGCGGTAACCCGGACCACATACACTATCATACACCAATCAGGACCCTGGTTTCCTACAAGCACCACCAGCTGAAACACAGCCTATCATACCTTTTTTTCATCAAAATATGAAATTTTGCAGGGTTGGTTTGTTATTGCTTTAGGCATGTATGAGAAAACATGCAAATTGCACTGAAAGTAATTGTGATAGAATCACCACCACTGAAATTGGAGAGATTGGGATACACTTCAGGGAATTGTCATGGGAGGAATTGTACCATGGCCATATCCCGTGCCAAAAGGCCTGGTGGGGACTTCTCGTGCATTACTCCAGGAAGACAATGAAGCACTAGCCCTGGAATCACACTGGAAGGACTTGAGGGATGGGCAGGTATTGTACATGTATGAACTATGGGATGGGCCACCCATGGTAAAGGTAGCAAATGAGAAGATTCAGTAAATGTTGGACATATAGGTAGACTTGCCACGCTATTTGCCTAGTTGGAGCATAGAATGTCACAATTGCTAACCATTTGATCACAGCAGCAAGAATCGACAGAAGAAGTCAACACCTGATTGGGTGCAAAAACAACTGATCACCACCAAATCTACTAGGGAGGTATAATTCACCACTCCGGTGGGACCTAGCTGCAGGCATTGCTACTCCACAATCGGAATACAGCAAGGAATATGACAAAATGTGGTAATGCTGGTCCATAATTCTCTGCCTACTTGCACCTGACTATCCCTCAACACCCCAACATCAGAATGCAGCAAAGACCTGTGACAAATGTGGGCATGTTCAACGCATAGTGAGTCTCTAGCACTCACGCCATATCCTGACTCCTCTCAGCATCCACTCACATGCCTGACCGCATGGGTTTCTCTCTACCCATGTCTGGCCATCCCTCCTAAGGCTTATTTGGCAAAATGCACACACACATTCTAATCTTACTCCATGACATTCAACACTTTGGACTTCGGTCCACCAGGGCGTTCCCACTACCAGCAAATTGGGACTATAATGATGGTAAAAGACACAATATAAATAACAAGTACAATACAATACAAGTACAAGATAGGAATATGGTTTAGTGATTTTTCAATATAAGGATAACTGGCCCTTCAAACACTTCACTTCACAAACCAGACCACTGTGCAATGTTAGGGGTGAGGAGAGAGTATTTCTATATTGGGATTATTTTCCATCAGAATGGAATTAAAGACGGACAACTCCCTTTCACATGCACATTCACTTCTTCATATCTATGGCTTTAACAGGCAAAAAAACAAAAACAAGCATTTATTCAGTAAGCTATAATGCAGGGCCACTGAAACCCAGACCAATGTGGACGATATATGTGAAAACACTTAGGGTACATTTTAAATATCACTTATAATTTGCTACCCTGTCAGTGGTGGGAAGCGCTCCTTATTTTAAAAAATGCATGCAACACAGAAAAAAACATTTTGCCATTTATTTACATATAATATCCCTCAGCTTCAAGAACAATGCAGAAGGATACAACTCACACCAGCAACTAAAATACCCTACTTTTATTATAAATATTATTTTATCGGTCCCCTCGCCCTGTGTGTATGCATGATATGTTTTCTACAAAAAAAGTTTTCAATTTTACTTGGCTTTCATGTAGTGAACCAATCAGTGCATTTTTCCACTTTAAAACATACTTAGGTATTCTACTTGGAAAGCATATCAACCACCAACCCAATTTTCTCTCATTACAGAGAATTGGCACAGTGAAAATTCTAGAGTAATTACTTAATTATATTTGGGGACTTTTATATTCACTTTGAATAGTTCTTCAAATGTGCAGAGCCATCATATACTATACTGCATGTCCTTGGAATTCCCAGTCAGTAGTCCTCTCCTGGTCCCTTTCTCCCATTTTCAGAAAAGCAGGTAAGCCTGATCATCTCCAGCTAATATCCACCTTCAGTACTCATCCATTAAGAACAGGAGGTTTTCTTTTCTGCAGTTTTTAATGCATGAATAAGGAAAACCTGGTGGTTGATGTACTCAAAGTTATATTGAATTCCACATAATGTGTTCTGTTATAGTTTTTTGTGAGAACAAGCCACATTGATAAAACCCAGATTTCTGTAATACCCAGGACTGGACACAAGTCTGGACACACAAGAAACATTGGTGTGATATTTTTTCATAAAATTATTTATATGTGTCACTTTAATCATTTCATGTCAATTTAAATTGTGTATGGTTGACTATGGAGTTCCATTGTTAGTTTCATTTCTCAGGTAAGGAAACTCATCATCGGAGTAGGCCTTTCACCCAATGATTGATGTGAGTCCATGACAGGTCAATTATGCCTAATTCCATTAGAATAACAATGGCCCTCATTACGACCCTGGCGGAATTCGCGGTGCAAAATGCACCGCGGAGCATGGCGGAAAGCCGCCGATAGCGCCATGGGGGTTGGCGGATTTACCACCCCATGCCGACCTTGGCGGAGCGGTAAATCCCCAATCCCCATTTTACCCTTCCCCATTCCCATTCTTGCCCCATAGGGTATAATGGGAGTGGGGAAGGAGTTAATTACGCCGCCGTAAAGTACGGCGGCGTAATTAACAACGAGGTCCCTTAGCGCCATGGTTTTCTCCGCCCGGTAAAACCAGGCGGAGAAAACCTCCATGGCGATAAGGGAACTCGTAGTAGGGCGGACGGGTCCGCCGCGATTACCGCTGGCGGTATCCCACTCCGCCAGGGTCGTAATGAGGCCCAATGTGACCTACCTAATGGAAGGCACGGTTGAAAGGTGATCACTCTTAGTGCAACAATACGTTCTTTGAAGTCCTACCAGAGCACTGACTGTCTGGTCACTTCAGATCTTAATCGCTGTAAACAACATGAATTTCATTTCTCTTAGTATTTTAGTTTACATTTCTAAGAATATCCTCTCCTTAAATGGACCTTTAATGTGGGGGCTGCTCATTATTCATAAGTCTGTTTCCAAGGTCCTTTGATTTAATGTGTTTTCATTATTAAAGGCAAACACAGGTAGTATATTACAGATGGACAATGCAAATGCCATGGTGATCTTAATCTCCCCCACACAGTAACCTATATGCAGGGATAAAGTTAAAAAGTGAGTCACTGATTTTTCTGGAGCACTGTCCTCCATTGCCACAAGCCATTGTATGATTTTGTATGCCTAAAAGTCCTACTCACTTCTACTGTAATGACAACGTGTAAGCCAATACAAAACCCCATACCTTCCTCTGGATATAATAACATATTGATAACTCTGAAGAGATCCACAATTGGACGCTTAAATAGAACATCATCTTTTAAGCATAATTTGTCTGGTACAACATTATGATCTGCATCTAGAGTCATTTCTTCATATGCAGCAGAAAGGTGCTTCTTTGAAAAACATGGCAACATCTTATAAGGTCACATTATAATTCACTTGACTTTTTCCGCTTCAGACTATGCATTTCAGAGGTACATTACATTTTGGAACCCCTTGGTCCTCTGCACATGTTGACTTATAGTTCCATTATTTATAATGGATTTATAATGCACAACGTAATTATTGATGAAATGCAATTCTGCTTTTAGACGGCAAATCTCTTCATTAGTATAATGCCACTCACTAAATTCTTGCAAGGCATCATGAATGCAGTTCATTTTTAAACTTGGACTTTCTGCATCTCCTCTGGATGAATCAAATGTATTCAAAAACAAACATTTGGGTAAAATTAACTCAAGGCCTGATATTGTTCCTGGACAGTTTAATTGTGTTCAATAATCCACACAATGGGCCTCATTACGAGTTTGGCAGCAGCCATGGAGCTAAAAGCTCCATGGCTGCTGCCAAACCGGGCTCTCTTACCGGGTTCCCAGAATGGGGAATTACCGAGTACGGAGGGCCCGGTAATTCCTCCCTCTGGGAGCCCAGGCCCGGACCTTCCCCATTCCCATCTGAGCCCCCATAGGGCTAACTGAGAATGGGAGAGGGTGCAAACAATGGGCTGATTATGAGCGGCCTGTTTTTGCTCCCTCTTCCCCTCGCAGGACCCGGTAACGACGCCTGGTTTGACCAGGCATTCCATACCGGGTCCCGCGAGGGGAGCTTGTAATCGTGCGGAATGGAGTTAACGGTCTGCACCCATTTGCGGAACCCGTTAACCCATTCCGCCAATCTTAGAGGCTGTTGCTACAGAGAATAAAATGAATTTTAATGTGCTTCTATTGTTAGCAAGAAAACAAATTTGTTTATTTTTGTTTCCGAGTATCTCAATGGATTTTTGCTTGCTTATGCTGTAGTTGCCTTGTTGGCAAACCAGCTCTTCATTGTGAGGATGTTGGGATCCTCAACCCATTTTGTTGGGGTGAAGGGTTGACACCCATTTTTCCTCTCTCCCAAATTTGAAGGCTGTAAGAAATGTTGTATCAACTAGGTAGATAGGTAGAAATGTGCTAATTTACATATGTCCTTTAGTCTCCCTAATCCTTTCCTTCCCTACCTTTCACATCATATGTTATAAATTAATCTAGAAGGGGGCATTTTACTTCTTTTTTTATATTTGTTGTTTCATCTATACACTTGTGTAAACCAGATCATGTATATTCCTTTTTATTTAGAGGTTGGCTTATCACAAGCAGGAACTGATTCCTCAATCTGATTATGAATGTTTTGGAGTTGACAGGTCTTCAGCTGGTTTACATAGACCAGCATTATTGTGTCTGTTGCCATTTTGTTATTATAATGTGTGTAATCAACTGGAGAGATCTTATCTATTAACTCCAAACTCCCTTACTATGATTGGGGGAATGTTTACTCCATAGATTGGTTCAGCTGAAATTATAGAGGTACATTTTATCACCTTCCTAATACTATTTCTTTGAGAAACAAATGTGTGAGTATGCAAAAGTGTGTTGGAGATACTTCTGAAGATTTTCTAGGTATTCATGAGTGGTAGAGACGTTGATCAAAATCTGTTCCTGTGCTCAGTACAACAGATTTTGAGGCAAGATTATTTTCCTACCAGTCATAATTTCAAAAGGGGACATCTTAGTTGTAGAAATGGGCATAGTAAACCATTGTGCCATTAGACTAGTGGGCATTTCAAGTCCAACAAAGTCCATAATCCATCATGAACTTCTTTAAACTTCCCACACTTGTCTTGTTATATTCTATTCCTCCTCTCCTCTGGATAATTTTCTTTTGACACCTACAATTTTCCACATCATATTCCTTATCTCACTGGTGAAATGACTATCCCCAATGGACTCAATATTTAGAGGGAGGACGGATTCAGAGAAGATGGGGTTGATCAGTAACATAGCTGCTGTCTTCACCTTGCATTTTGGGGAAGGGAGACATTCAAAACACATTTTGAAGAGGCACACAATGGTCAAGAAATGTGTGTTGTCAAATAAAGAATACACCACTTGGACCAGTAAAATGGATCTGCAAATGAGACCATAATAATGACATCCCCTCTTTTGTAAATGAGCCTGGTGAGTGGGAGATCTTCATTGGAACTGAGCAGGCACTAGATACACCTTTAGAAATAGAGAAAAGTCTTGACCCATGTGTGGCCAATAGTCCACCTTACAGAGGATGTCCATCGTCTTTTGGAATCCCTGCCTGTCACTGTGCAATGGGTGTGATTTAGCATTATACTTCAGAAGGAGGTAGGTACTGTGTGGGAGTGGCAGGGCCATTCGCCCCCCCTCATCCATTCAGTTTAAGATGCATCACTTGCTCGACCAACAGTGGAGGACGTTTCCTATTTTTGCCCCTGTGTACATAACCAGCCCCCGTGCTGATGACGATGCAGGTGGGGCTGTTGGAGAGATACTTGGCATCCATCTTAGACACCTCCGACTCCATCTTTGGATTAGGCCTCACCGCGATATTACAAGAAGGCATCTCTCCCCTTTGCAGCACCACGCACAGCATTTGCAAAAGCCCCCACCTTTTCTCCCTGTATCTGAAAGCCCTGCAGCTCCATTCTCACGCCTGAGCCGGAGGTAATTGCAACAATATAAATGTAATGCCTCACCCTTCCTCTGAGATCACTGTCCCATGCGTGAACCAGCTCGAACCATGCCTTGCGAACACATCCATCTCCACAAAAACTGCCTATGCCTCCCTCACCCCTGGTACTGGAAAATGACTGACAAGAGGAAGAGTGGCAGCCCGGAGAGTTCCTGTTTCATTTAAATGGCAAACCGGTGAGGATATTATGACCAGCAACACCAGACAGCCAACACGGAGGAGGGCAGGGGGAAAGGGAGTCAGAAGAGGAAGATGGAAGTGTGGAGTGATTTAGATGAATACGAGGAAGGAGCAACAGCGGCAGGAACAACACTGCTATTCCACTTTGATCAAGGAGATGTTAAATCACCCCAAGGTGGCAAGGGAGGTTGAGACAGAGGTTAGGAAGCATGCTGGTAAGTAAAACAAAGAAGGGAACGGTGACTAAAATAGGGGGAAAGACAAAACTACAAATGCCTCTAATACACAAGGGGCAGGGAAGCCCAACTACATACCATGGGCTCAAATGGACAAGAACAGCTTGTTGAAGCTCCTCCCCCCACTCTAGGGTGGGGCGGGGAAGTGGATACATGTGTTCAAAAAACATACGGCAGGGGTCCCGCTAGCGATAGGGGATGTAAAGAGTTTGTTGGTATCGGCGGTAGGTGATCAATCAGATGCAGTGTGGGTAAAGGCGGGGTTCCCAGGAGTGACTATGAGTTGTGACAGCCATGACGGGTCAGCATTTAACAATGTCAGGGCAATGGTGTGGGATGCCTTACGAAGGACGTTTCCTGATACTCCAGATTTACACTTAGTGATGCAATGCACTATGGGAGAGGAGAAGGAGCCTACTCAATTCATCTTCTGGGTGCAAGACCTATGGAGAAGTGAAACTGGCATGCCCTGGGACCAATCAACAGCCTTATTTTATTTCATAATAAAGAAAGGGCTCCCAAAGGAGGTTCAGAAGGCCTTGGACAAAATATCTGGGATAGAAGCCAAAGGTTGGCCAGGGATTCAAAGCATAATTGTACACCACTGTAGGAGGATCAAAGAAAGGGAAAAAGAGATAGCGCAGCGAAGGTTGTCAGACGAAGCAAAATTGGTACAGAATAAATTAGTGAAGGTCACGGCTATGAGTGCTACAACATCAACAGCCAGACAGGAGGAAGGCGAAGAAGAGGGAGGAAGAGGCCCAATAAAAATGGCAGCAACATGGACAGGAAACGGGCAAGAACAGTGGGATGGAGAGGAGCAATGCGGAGGGCAACAGTGGCAAGGAAAGACACAAAGAGGATGAGGTGGGTACAGAGGACCAAGAGGGGGTTGGGAGGAATGGGAAATAGAGGATTTGGAGGACCCGGGGCTTGGGGAGGGCCACAAGGATCATGTTGGAATTCTGGAAGGTGGGGGCATTACTCACGAGAATGCAGGATGAGACCTATGGGATACTAGCAAGCGCAGCCCCCCATGGGAAATGAGCAGCAATATGGCCACCCCCACCCAGGCAGTCCGTACGGGTTGAGTGGAAATGGAAAATAAGGACAAGGGTATAACGAACAACAAATGCAACAGACACAGCCACCACAACAGCATGTGCAGCAGAGAGGCATGCCACAGCAGATGGCAAGACAAAACACTATGGCGAACGCAAACAACAATATTTTGCAACATCTGCAAATGGTGCACCATCACCTTTCCGAGGTGTAACAGTGGTAGGGATAATGTATTCTCCGTTCCAGGAACTGAGACATATGCAGATTAGGACAGCCCACAGAAAGCACTTGTCCAGTCCTATCCTCCACCCTATGTGCAGAAGAGGAACAACTAGTGGGGGCGGAGATAGGCAACAAACAGTTCATCTTTATGGTGGACTGGGGAGCTGAAAAATCATGCCTCATGGAAGGCCGGTTCCCGCTCTCTGGCAGAAATTTGGAAACGCAGGGGTTCTCTGGGGCTATTTTAAAAGTTCCTTACACACAAAAGACCTTGACATAGTGGGGGGAAAACAGTGCGAGCACCCCTATTGTCTCATGAAGACTCGCCAATAAATTTGTTGGGAAGGGACCTTCTAAGCAAGTGAATATGACCATTTCCTTCACTGAGCGGGGAATAGTTTGTTCCACCCCAGGAGTATGCCACATGCGGGCAATGTTAATGATCAGCACAATGACAAACGAAGTGATGGTCAGAGGGGTACCTATAGATATGGACATGTTCATTTATGGTATCAGAGTGCTGGCATGGGTGGTGCCTGAGATAACAAGATAAGAATGGAAGGTGCCTTCAGATTTTGTTTTTCGCCCAATTGTAAATACAGACACTGTCCCTGGAATAATTTTGTCTATTGATTTGGAAGCAGTAAAATTATCAAGTAAACGTATTGCGGTGATAGGACTGGACACACATGGGTGCGAATGGCGAACAGTGTTATGCATAGACCCGAGTATGATGTTGCGCAATCTAACTGATGAGGAGCTATTTACTGACAATGAATGTGATGGAGGGATAATAATGGAAATTAGTGTGCCCTGTGATATAATGATCCAAAGCAGAGAGGTACACAACCCCCTCATGGCCAGTGTCAATATACCACCCACTATATTTGAGAAAGATATGCAAAAGGTATCGCCAGAGATTTGGACAACAGGCCCACACGACGTATTATTACTACAAGAAATGACACCAATCAGGATTAAATAAAAAACAGGCGCCCTCCCACCTAGAGTAAAATAGTACCCTTTATCAAGAGAGGCAGAGGAAGGGATAAGAGAAACTATAAACGCATTGCTTGACCAAGGAATAATAGTGCCATCGAACTCGCCATGTAACACAGCGATTTTCCCGATTAAAAAAGCAAAGGGAGGGGCTTGGAGGATGATCCATGATCTACGCCCACTCAATGATGTCATACAGAAAGAGTTCCAACTAATTCCTAATCCGGCATCAATATTATGCAGCATACCAAAAAACTCTTCCTGTTTCGCAGTGGTAGATTTGAAAATACCACTCAATGCTAACTCCAGGTACCTCACAGCATTCACACTAGGGGGTAACAGATACGAGCACTGCAGATTACCACACGGGTATTGTGAGAGTCCCAGTATTTTCAATAGGATATTACATCAAGATCTTGGCAACATTGACGTCGAGAGCACGATAATACAATACGTAGATGATTTACTCGTCTGCAGTGAAGAAAAGTGCAGGGCTGACTCGATAGCACTGTTAAATTTGTTGGCCAGAAAAGGGTACAAAGTAGACAAAGGAAAACTGCAATATTGCTTAGCAGAGGGGCTTTACCTAGGGCAGTTAATTTCAAAAGATGGCAAAAGAATCTTACCAGATAGGGTGGCAGCAATACGTCACATGATCATACCCAAAACTGTAAAAGACATGCAAATATTTCTCGGCATATGTAATTACTGCCGTGCATGGATTTTGTATTACGCAGCTTACACACGCCCACTGTTACAGGCCCTAAAAGACGCACAAAAGAATAATGTCCCAATAAAGTGGTCGCATGAAATGATGACACAATTTTTTTAATTACAAGAGCTCATCACACACGCTCCAGTGCTAGCGAACCCTGATTATGATTGGGAATTTTATCTCTTTTCACACAGCAATGGTATACTCATTACTGCAGTGCTCACGCAAAAAACATTGTTGGGCCACAAGCCATTGGCATATTGCAGCAGCACACTAGATTCTGAAATGCAGGGCCACTTCGCATGCAAACAAGGTCTCGCTGCAGCGGCCTTCGCAATAGAAAAAAGTGCCACAATTGTCATGGGATGCTCAGTAACACTATACGCTTAGCACTCGCTTTTTCCAATACTAGAGAGATCAAAGTCGACATTGACAACTCAAAGAGCAACAGCCTATGAAATAATCATCTCCAGTCCCAGTCAGGTGCAAATCAGTAAACCCCGCCACGTTCATCATAGAGCCATGCACAGTGGAAGACATTAAAACACACGATTGTGCTACATATGAAGGAGAAGGGGATGACATACCGAAGGCCAGTGAAAATGCATTACAGGAAGGAGAAATATACTTTGATAACAAATGTCAGCATGCCCCCTAGTCCCTTTTGATGCGCCTAAACCCACCCCATGATCAATGATCCCACCTGGGTCGAGCCCCCCCCCCCCGAGTTGCAATCAACCCCCTAAGGCCCCAGTGAATAATGATGTTGTTGTAAATATTTATTATTTAATTTATAGAGGATAATGATTTGCTCAAAGGAGCCTCTGGTACTATTATTTAGTGCATGCACCAAACAATATGTTATGTTAGATTAGCTAGGGCCTGCCCGGCTTCATCGTGACCTGACCCTCACCCACCCGGACACAGGCAGCTGGACCTTGTGGTATAAGCCCTCCCTCCAACTGAACAACCAATCCAGCGGGAGCAACATCATATATTGCATATGTATCCAACTGTTTATCCAATCCTGTGTCTATGTAGTCCCCTATGCAATGATGTCATGAATGACGCGATAGTCTTACTTAAGCTTCCACCTTTGTAATGTTTGCCAGAGCGCTCTCGGGCAGCAGAGTTCTCTGGATGCAAAATTGTATATAAACGACTAACTCTTGCAGCCTGTACTCCTGGTCTCATTCCCTGGTGGGGTGTGTTATATTCTTTTGTATCTTGGGTGTGTAAGTCAGGAAGTGGGCCTACAGTACCATTCACTGATAGTAACCAGCTTGGGGCTTCCTTGGATTATTAACAGTTTCAAAATTTGTATTAAGTCTCTATGGTATTCCTTTTCCAGCTGGTCTGTTTCATACAAGGGGACATTTTCTGGGACTTTCAAATAGTGGCCAAACTTCCTGATGGTCCATTCTTCCTTTTTTGCAGTAATTCAATCTTGATCGGAACCCTCTTTGTTCCACTGAAGAGTAGATCTCTGATTTTCTGCCTGCATTTGTGATTGAGTTACTGCTGTTGTTTGTTCTTCTTCAAAGGTATGTTCCATGTCAATAAATTCCCCGTGGAGTGCTCCCGTTTTAACTAATTGAGCAGCCAAATAATGTCCTGTCTGGTCTGGGCCCTCAACTTCCAAGAGACCTATCATATTTTTTCCAAAATATCATCATATTTTTGGGCATTACTAAATCCTCTATTATTTGATTTCATGTTCAATGTTTCTCGGGCTTGCTGTTGGCACACAGCATACATCTGCCTTCCCAGTTCACCAACTTCTCAATAAATCAATTTCAAACATAAACTGAGTCTGTGATGATTACTAGTTCCTGGATTATGATTAATGGCAGTAAGAGCAGTTATTTCAAGGCTATCAATTCTGCCACCTGAATACTCCAGGGACAACTGTATAACGAGCTGAGGACTTAGAGTTATCATACACCCAATGATTCATCATTCAAGCAATACATTTCTTCTCATCCTTTTCTTTAATATTGTAGGAACAATGACTCACATAAACTAAGGGAATTCACTAACAAGTGTTTTCAGCAGACACCTTATAAGGAGAAGCTAGATATGGTTCCATATTAGTTGTTCTCAGTTCAACCTTATCTATACTGTATTCTTGAACACAATCGTGTATGCTGTTTAAAGCATTTTGTCCATGGAAATATGAAGTACCTAGAAAAGATTTGAGCAAACATTGATCTTTTCTAGAGCACCCCACAGAAAGTTAAAACATTGGCCAAATGATATAGTTGGACAACACAAAATGATGAGTTAATTAAATATTAGCATTACAAGTATTATAAACTTATATTTAGGAAATATAAAATCATATAAAGTCACCCTGATGTTAGACTTAGGGCTTCTTACAAGCTCTCCAGGTCCAACTGATGTCCCACATTAGAATGTTTCGACCCAGAACCGTACTAAACATAAAGATGGATCATGCAGACTGACAAGCTTTTTACCAATGGAGCTACTTATTAGGGAATATGGTAAGACTTTAGACGTAGAACATTTTGTAGCAATTTTAATAATCACATTGATGGATTGAACTCTCTTAGATGTTGGTATAGATTTCTGTATTGTAATGATATTGTTATGATAGCTGACCTACATGCATTTTTAATTGCAGTATGTAGAAGCTTTGGGATGAACTTTGATACTTTTCATAGCAACTAGTGCATTTTATATCTGTATATTTTTGCATTGGCATATTTTAATAGTTATCCGCTGAATGGTTTGTTATGCTAAAAGTTTATTATTTATTTATTTTTAATAAGAAATGTACCAATCAAATATTTGTTAGAGTGAATTTTTAAAACAGAAGTATATATGTTTGAATTTTAAACCTAATAAAGAAAAAAGATTGATTGACCACTGTGCCATTGGACTCTTTTAACTTTGACTATTACATGCTTTGAGAGTACTAGTGTGGTGAGCTGGTGCAATATAAAATAATACTACTACTACTACTACTACTACTACTACTACTACTAATAATAATAATAATAATAATAATAATAATATTTGAATTTTTTAATGATAACCCTGAATTGAAAGAATCCAAAAGATAATGCTTGAGTTATAGACTTTCTCAGATCATTTACAGTAATCATGAAAACATCGTAGAGGTTGGTGGGAGATCTAACCTATTATGTCTTTCCCCTGGATCAACGGATGGCAGTTTTTCACACTGATATTCCCACAAGTGATTTATCACACTCATTAAATTTGATCCCAATGGATGATAAGGGATTTTGTTCATAAGAGGTCAGTTTATTGTCCTGGTCTTTTTTTTTTATATATAACTGTGGTTAAACCGGTATCGTAAAATCCTGTTTGCAGGAAAACAATCTTATTTTTGATGGGATAATCCGAGCATGGAGCTTGTGCTAGAGTTATATTTAATTGTTTCACAGCCTCTGAGATTACCCCTGCTCCCACTTGACACTGGCTTTCAAAAAACAGAGTGTAATAACAAACAGGGTATGTTGTTGGGATAAACAACCAAGGGAGAGCACGGACAAGCCGTTGGATTCCTTTTAACCGTTAAATATAGATCACGGATGGTAGCACAAAAACAACGGTTTTGTAGGGAATAATATTATTTTTAATACTTGAAAAAAATTCTTGAAGCAAAAAAATTGGAGGTGGGTCACCTCTAGTTCACAAGTGCAAGGTAGTTCAGGAGGGTAGCAAATCCAAAAAGGGGGGTGCTTCACTGTTCAGAACTGGGGATTAGATTCTGGAACTGTGAGATGATAGTCCGATTTAGATCGGGTAAGCTGTTCATTTTCTGTGTTCTGTGTCGGTTGCTTTAATGGTTCCCGTGGGTAACAAAGGATCAAAAGTATTCACTGTTTGGAGATGCGCCAAAGTTAAAACACAGGGGAGACTTCTTTGGCCGAGGGGCCAAGAAATGGGAGAGAGCTCTTGAGATATTTGCTGTAGGTCATGAGAGCCCTCATGACCTGTAGGGTCGACCGGTTTCAATGGCTAATGATAATGGAGCCATCTTCTTCAGGACCGTTGTTCAAAACAAGGAGTCAATCCTTCCGAGCCGCAGCAGTGCCATGAGCAGACGCCTACACGCAGGCGTATACCAGAGTGACTGATCAGACAGCACCAGCCCAGTCTGCATTAAGCAATTGTCCTTGTTTCAGACTTCTGAAACCTTGGGATGACCTACAGCAAATATCTCAATTGGAAGGAATAAGATATTGCGTGAACAACCTCTCCAGCACACCCCCAGATGCTATGAGTGTGCAATTTTAGAAGAGCTCTCTCCCATTTCTTGGCCCCTCGGCCAAAGAAGTCTCCCCTGTGTTTTAACTTTGGCGCATCTCCAAACAGTCAATACTTTTGATCCTTTGTTACCCACGGGAACCATTAAAGCAACCGACACAGAACACAGAAAATGAACAGCTTACCCGATCTAAATCGGACTATCATCTCACAGTTCCAGAATCTAATCCCCAGTTCTGAACAGTGAAGCACCCCCCTTTTTGGATTTGCTACCCTCCTGAACTTCCTTGCACTTGTGAACTAGAGGTGACCCACCTCCAATTTTTTTGTTTCAAAAAACAGAACAAGGGTTGAGTGATCTCTGCATACTTCAGTATGAATTTACGGCTGTAGTTAGTCGATCCTAAGAGACTTTGTAATTTGCATATTTTTGTTGGGTTTTTCCCTTTCAATTTTTTTTGTCTGAAGAGTAAGATGTTAGGCTGTGATTTCATGACATAGAAAGTTCACTTTAGTTCTGAGCCACTGTGCTTCACACATGTATTTTTCAGTTGAGTTGGGGGTCTCCTCCTGATGTTCTTACACAGTTTGACTTTTGAAAAGTAGGTCATCAACATATGACAAATTCCCTCTTTCCAAAGGGTCAGGCATGGATTTATGTAGAAATATATTGAATGCATTTATGCTAGCAATATAATGAAACAACAATGTAGTCCATGCATGTTGTTACCTGCCAAAAGGTAAAGGTGCATTAATATTGCTATTTGTGGAGTACCAAGACAGTCCACTATCCATTGGTCATATCAAGTGTACTTTACAACGCTGGATCAGTGAATGGACATGATCAATATAAGGTATAGGCCACCTACAAATGCGTACCCTTTTTTTCAGTTCCCTTAAGTCTACACAGAGCCTTCATTGTCCATTGAGTCTCAATATTCCTAGTACTGCATTATTAAAGGTACTATGAATTGGTCATATGATCCCACAGGATTACAAGTTTTTGATAATCTCTGTGATTGATTCCATGGATGCTAACCATTACCAGTAGTTTCTTGCACATATTGTAACATATTAGGGTTTGTATGTTTGGTGATCTAATGAGGGGCATTTACCCAAAATCATAGTAATCAACAGGGAAGAATTTCTAAATATCCAAAAATACTTCCCACATGCATCAGCCCTAATGATCTATTCTTCAACCATCTGGGAGGAACTTAGAAGAATTTCTGGGCTGGCTATTTCTGATGTAACTTCCTATTCTTGAGTAAAGAGCACTTTGCTTATGGTATCTAACTGGGTGATTGATTCCTTATTGTTGAGTTACTAGTGACACTGAATATTATCTCAGGTTCCGCAATCTCACATAGTGGAACAGGTAGCACACCATACAACCCCCTCCACCTCTCTGTTTGATTGCACATAATTTCTGATCAGGTACCATCAATATTTAATTAACAATATTCAGGTATTAGACCAATGATGGGTTTAGCTAAATCCATTTAAAATGTGTGCAATCACCAACCATTCCAATGGAGGTATGTGAGGAAAAAGTGATCAATATTATCAGCTGATATTTGGATTGTGTCATCTTTTATATCTACTAATCGAGTTGGATTTTAGAGACAGGTTCTTTTGCTGAACAATATTATTATAAATGTTTCTTTCTTAAACAAGGTCTGACCCTTTATTTGGTAAATTGTATTGGTGAGCATTTGTTGGAATAGTGACTTGAATTCAAACTTCGGCAGCAAGTCAGTAATTGAGCTGACCTAAAGTTTCTTCTAATTCTTTAAAATCCATTGTGTCTCCCCCGAATCTGGACCAAACTTTGTTTTTAACATCCAAATGAATTGCAATTTGATGTAATATGGCATTATCAATATAAAAGTCCAACATTGCATCTCTCACGGCCCAACAATTACACTTATCTGTTTTTTTCCAACTTTGAGCTCCAGCATACACCTGCTGGTAATCATGTTTTGAGCCCACTGCATCAGGTCCAGATTCCCACTAATTGTTTATATTAAATGTGGGAATATTTTGATACTTCTGCCATTTCCTAGGACATCTTTCACGGATTAAGCTTATTTCCTAATTAAAAGAAACTTTGTTGAGAACCATTTTCTTACCTAAAAGTAGTTGAAAAGGGGGGAATATGAGTTTTGTATCTATAAGAGCCAATAATTTAAACACACCTTGAACTTGGATAGGTTTTAAAAACATTTCATCTTCCTACTCTTCCATCTCCAATTTACAAAGAAAGTGTCAGTTGGTGGATAATTCTGATTGCACTCTCCTGATGTATGGGATTTCATGAATTTGACCTTGGGCAGCCCAGTCAGGTTATTTCCCACAGGGTAACATTCATGTGGGCTTGTCAAGAATTCTGTAGGGATAAAAATGCACTTGTAGATCATCATAACTACACGGACTTCATATTATTCCAGAAAAACTGTACTGTTTGCATTGTGATCATTAGAAAAGCCTGGATGGGAAGGTGCATTCTTTAGTTCTAATATTTCAGTCATGTATTGAAGTGTCTTTGTTATTCTCTTTTAACTCAGATTTTGATCTCCTTTGGAGGAGGCATTACATTTGGGGAGGAGGTAACGCTGGGCTCTATCTCCACAGAAATCTCCCCTTTATCAAATGTAATTGACATATGATACTCCTCACTAAACTTCCCTTTTTATTTTTCTCGGATTTGGTTGAGGGTTAACAATTGTTAACTGGGCATGTTTCAGGAAATTCCGAATTATTTCCACATGAGGTAAATGAAGCTCCATCTAAGGCTTGACATATATTGCCTGTCACATGCCCCCTGGGATCTTCTTCTTATATTTTTTTAACTGGAACAATTTTCTCATGTCATTGTCCACCCTGATCTACTGACTCATTCTGGCCATGGTTTCTCTGAGCATGTGAATCAGAATTTCCCTCTTTGGAATGTCATGATTGGACCAGTGCTCTTAATCAAATATTTAAACTGCCACCCAAGTTGTGCTAATCTTTCTCCAAAATGCTGTCATATCTCTGTTCTCTCCATAAAGGGT